>NC_140589.1:306611248-307214799 GCF_964204655.1 Triturus cristatus | reverse complement strand
AGGTTTGGCTTGAAGTGTGCCTAAGTGCAATTTCTTTTTAAGGTCTATCATTATATCTATATCTCCTAATGGCTTTTTGTTATTTGATGTAAATCCATTCAGTAGTTGTTGAAAATTTTAATTTGGAAATTATAGCTATATCTCTGGCTGCGAAGCCCTTGCAAACAAAGACTAGCTTGTGCAGGGAAATGCACCGCTATGATTGGCTGCCAACATTTCAACCAGGAAGTGTTGACAGCCATCTTGGGACTCAGCTTCACCAAGCCCCCACCAAAAGTGAAAATATAGAAAAGGGGTATGATACGATTACCTGATCCCCAAGCCATGTCTTTCGGGTCCCCCTGCAACCCTGCCACGGCATAAAAGCATTAAAAATAAATTGCAGGTAAATTGCGAAAATTGCCAATTTGTGGCAAATGTATTTTAGCGCTTGCTTTAAAATACCACCGAATGGGCCAGGTCCAGGGGCATATAACAAATATAGGAGGTGGTGCACGGGGCCCTCCTCATAGGGTTTATCAAAGCCCCAAGGACTGCCACCTCCCTGGGGCTATTATCATTATGAGTGCGGGTAGGCCCACTGGACCTGCCTGCAGCTCCGGGGGGAGCCACCTTCCCGGGGCTGAGTTATTCTATCAATCATCTCCGATCCTACTGCCTGACTGCGAGTATGGTGTCCAACTTTGTAGTGTCCCGAGTGAGTCCAGAATCAAAATTGCAATGGATCAGCCTGCAGTAGTACAATTTTGTCATTGACAACAATACTAGTAGACATCATGCACAACAACACAAACACCAATCACTCAGAGTCAGCGTTCAATGCATGCCATAATTTACCTGTTCTTTCGAGGCAGTCCCTCTAGGCTCGGAAAGGAGGATAGATACATCAACCCTCAAATGGTCAGCCACCCCATTAATAAAGAGGGAAAATAGGGTCGGCGCCAAAACACAACCCTGTCGGACCCCTCTCCCTACTGCTATTCTCTCGGTCGCCTGTCCCTGGAGGCCCCACCTGACTCTTGCAAAATTATCTTCATGGAGCCGAATAAGAAGGTCCAGAATTAAAGGGGGGATGCCAAGATCAGCCAAGACTTGCCACAGCTTTGGACGAGGCGCCAAGTCAAAAGCTGTCTTGAGGTCGATGAACGCCAGGTAAAGGCTGCCCTTTTCGATAGTCACAGATTTCCAATATATGGTGCAGAGTCGGAAAACCTGGTCGATAGTTCCCACTCCTTGCCTGAAGCCTGCCTGAAAATGGGACAAGATGCCAGCTTCATCGATCCAGTCCCTAATCCTGGTTAGGAGGACCCTGCCAACCACTTTTTGGATCACATTGATTAGGCTGATAGGCCTGTAGTTTGCAGGGTCCTCTCTGTCTCCTTTTTTGTAGATGGCCACCACCACTGCCCCCTTCCAAGAGTCTGGTACGGGGTGACCAATTGCAATGTTATTCAGGGTTAATAAGATGAACTCGGCCCAAGGTTCTCTATCGTGGAGAAGGAGGTCTCCAGGGAGGCCATCGGGTCCAGCTGCCTTGCCAGGAGCAATCATTTTTAGAGCCGAGTGGATCTCGCTAAGGCTAAAATGCCCCCCCCCCCTTTGGGGGCAATAGGCTCCCGAATTGGGCTGTCGGTCAGCAAGGGAGAGTCTTCCCCCGATGAGTATAGGCCGGAGAAGTGTTCAAACCACTGGTGCCCAGTATTGTGGTTCGGAATTGGATCAGCCCCACCCCTTGCGCTAATATTTATGAGGTCCCAAAACAGGGTCTGATCTTTGCGTCGTACTGCAGATTTCAGATCCTGCCAGTGATCCTCTACCCAGAGTCTCTTAGCTTTTTTTATGGAGTTGTAATAAGATTGTTGGGCATAGACAATAGAAGGCTGATCCCTTAGTTTTAGAGCCCTAACAAGTTCCTGCCTACTTGCCCTGCAGTCGGCCGAAAACCACAGATTTTCCGTGTTTGGTCGGGGTTGCTTGCAACCCCAGTTGGAATTAGTTACAAAGAAATTCCCCACCTTTTTAATGGTCTCAAGGTAGATCTTTTCAAAGCTACTAGGTGATGTAATGCTGGGAGGGCAAACCCGGGCAGCCTCCAACAGCCCCGTGCTTTCTACCACGATGTCTTTTATCCTGGCCAAATCTAACTCTCGCTTGGCAACTTTAGACCACTCAAGTCGTCTGTTGCAGTTGGATGGAGCAACCTCTCTGGACCAATAAAACTGGGCTCCATTGGGCGCAATGGATGTGGTGATCATTTCGCGTCTGAGTTGCACGGTTAGTGGGTTGTGGTCGCTCTCCTGCCTAGGCATGACTTCCATGTCAATGAGATCCGGCCACAGCTCCACATCCAGCAAGATGTAATCTAGGCACGAGGGGACCCTAGTTCTAATAAATTTAGGTGCTCCTTTGGTATCGGAGCGAGATCCACCATTTGTCGCCCTTAGATTGAACTCCAGAGTTATGGCTGTGATTTGGACAGCCCTTTTTGACCATTTTTTGAGTGGCAATAAGCCAAGCGGGGGGATTCCTAGCTTATGATCGACCAACTCTGTACCTAGGATGTCATCATCGCCAAGGGGCTCAAAGGTGCAATTGAAGTCGCCAGCAACTACAACACCCGAGGTGGAAGTAAGGGCAGAAAGCAGGGACTCGAGATAAGACAGCGTAGGACTCTCTTGCGCTCCTGATGATCCTCTAGCATATAAATTAAAAATTTGTAGGCTGTGGTGGAATTCAGACCCACCAACTGATAGGTGGAGGATATCGTGGGATAGGCTGACATTATGCTTGGCTGACCAGTTCAACTCTATATTCACCCAGGTAAGTAGGCCCCCCGATGGACGCCCTCTGGGAGAGCTGATTGCCGGAACAAAATAAGCAGTGAACCCAGATCTATGAATGGGTTCCAAACACCAGGTTTCCTGGAGAAGGATGACGTCAAATGTATTAATAAAATCGTTCCACACAGGATCGGTGAGATTCCTTTTTAGGCCAGCAATATTCCAGGATAGAAACTTGATAACTCTTGTTGAACGTGAGGTAGTTGAGGAGACTACCGCTCCAGCCCTGCATGTTGTAAGTCTCCTAGTATGGCCTCTCCTTGAAGCTTCGCTTGGAATTGCATAGACGACTGGGTTAACCACAGTGGGGTCCCGAGGAAGGGCAGGAGATAATCGAGTGCCCTCTGATGGACATGTATTTTTCTATCCCTGCAGCCTAGATAGACTCATGTCCAAGCGGTTAGTGCTTGTACTGGAGTAGATGTGTGCTGGGCAAGCTCTCGCCGGAGCTGCACACTCACCATCGCACCAGCATCAGTGCCGAAACTCTGGGCAAGGAGAAGAACGAGCTCAGCGAGCCAGAGCCCAAGCGCGATGCACAGTAGGGCGACCCTCTGGGTGAGCAGTAGCCACACCCACCTGTCACCCTTGCTGTCCCGGCTTCATGCAAGCCCAGACCTATGTTTAAAATAGAGGAATGTAGTTCTCAAGCTCCATCTATTTACTTTCTTCTACATCTTTCCCTTTTTCCAAAGAACCGTTTTGCCACGTAAGGCTTTAATATTGCCAAGATGCACTTCATATGCTAATACAGGCAGCTCATACAACCTTTACTTCACATAGTCATCTTTTGCAGGGCGTGCCACTTTGTTCATCTCAGGTAAGAACTATTGAGATGTTTCTTTTGTCCACAAATGTATGCCGTTTTTTGTCTGCTGAGAAGCAAGTTTATGCACGGAGAGATATACACCTGTGGGGTGGGCCATTCCATAATGTTTTTGTTGCCATCTGGTTTTTTTTGCCCATTAGTTCCAATGCCACAGCTCCCCGGGGTTTTGGGGAAATAATGCCAAGGTGTCTTCCCCATGACTATGCTGACGCACTAATAATGTCCCCCATCGTTTCTCTGGCTTAACAGCCGACTTTGAACCTGGGGAACCAGGCTCAAGTCTGGTGGGAGGCTCAAACATCCTGTGATTCTGAGGAAACCGCTTAATCTGACCATGCCTAAAAATGAATGTATCGGTCTGTAATGCAACTAGGCCATAAATAGAACACCTCTTAAACACTGACTTGGAAAGTATCATATGAACAAATATACTTTGCATGTTCTTTATAGCCAAGTACTAGAATTAAAGAATTTCTTAAGTTGTTTTAGGTCCATTTGGATCTTGTACAAATTATGTTACCCGCAGCAAAGCACGTGAGATGGCATTACACACAGTTGTGAAACGCTAATTATGAAATAGTGCAAAAAGCTTTGTTTTTAAGGACCGTAATACTGTGTTTTGCCCAAGATCACAAATTGTGGTGAAGTGGTAAGACACAGTTTCCTCAAATCGCACTGTTTCACAGTTGACATTTTGGCAGGGCACGGATGACAGTTGCTCCCATGTTCAATCCTCGTGGACAGGGTAGGGAACTAGAAAGCAATGCAAAGCCACTGCTTAATGTCTACAAAAATGCATGCCAGGCCCCAAACCTTTCTTCCCAAGCCTATCGCCGCTGAATGTCAGGCTTGCTGAATACCATGTCCAGTCTTGATTTCACCTCATGCCTCTATCACCCTGCCCCCTTCATCTTTCTTAGAGGGTTTGTTTGGGTCAAAATCTGATGATGCAAAATAAGTCTCAGTCAGAACAAGTGACTTCCTGGTAGGCGCGACCTGCAACCATCGGCTCAAAACAAGCACTGCTTGGACGAAGGACCCAGACGTCCTTTCTGACGTTGGAGCCTCTTTTCAGAGCTTAGTAGCCCAGCTGCCCTTCCTGGCTCCCCTCAGACACCTCTGCACGGTCACTTAAACGAGGCATTATGGTGGGAACGTGCTGCTTGAAGACGCCTGATCTGGATGAGGCACTATTGCCTTCAGCAAACAGCCAAGACCTGACAGGAGAACAATTCATTATATGAAACTATCCAGTTGTTTATTTAAATGTATGTAGTTATAGAGCACTTTGCCCCGTTGGATAATTTATAAAACGGCACAATCATTTCACGCAAGGTGAGAAATAAACATTGAGGTCAGTAGGTAGTTTGTACCAGAGAAGTGACTAGATAAAGTGCCAGCTAGACAGTTGGAAGTTTTGTTGTGGATAGCGCTTATTAAACATTTTAGCCCACTTCTTATCGCTTTGCATTTTGCCAGATATTAGAACCATGAGCACATAAAGTGGTTTGTCCAACAACACACATTCTGGTCACGCGAGGAAGCCCGGGTTCAAATCCGTATCTCCTGCTTGCAGCTGACAAGTGAACCAGTAGACCAGCAAGAACTGGTAAAGTCACAGATACAGGTAATAAACACCATACTGCCAACGCGAGCGGTTGCGAGCATACGTGACCACTCGCAATGAGAAACCTAACCCCCCCATTGAGGAATCTCACTTGAAAGTTTTATTTTCCACGCTCGCGCTTGCCAACTTGATGTTGGCGATCGCGAACGAGGAAAAATCTCGCCGGGAGGTGGATTTTCCTCGCTCGCGCTCGCTAATTTGACGTTGGTGAACGCGAGCGAGGAAAAAAACTCCACGAAGCGGAGTTTTTGGGAACTGCAAGCTCCGCGTATCGCTGAGTGTGGGAAACTCCACAAACTCCGCGAGAGGAGCGGAGTTCACCAACCCAGGCTCAGTTTTATAGTGTTACTTGTGTGAATTAATTTATTAATAATTGTTTATAAATTGCTTGTTAATTGATATAAATTGAGTAATTAATTGTTAAGTAATGATGTTAATTGTGTCATGTTTTGCGACATTGATGGTGTCATTTAAAGGGGAATATTGTGTGAGGTAAATTATTTTTAATTAATTAATAGTTTGTTAATTAATGCTAATTAATTTGCTGGAGTGGGAATAGTGAATTATTTCCCTCCGGTATCCAACACTTTCCCTACTGTTGCACTTGTTGTAGTGGGAATAGTAAATTATTCCCCTCCGTTATCCAACACTTTCCCTACTGTTGCACTTGCTGGAGTGGGAATAGTAATTTTTACCCCTCCACTATCCAACACTTACCCTAATGTTGCACTCCCTGGAGTGGGAATAGTAAATTATTCCCCTCTGCTATCCAGCACTTTCCCTACTGTTACACTTGCTGGAGTGGTAATAGTAATTTTTACCCCTACGCTATCCAACACTTTCCCTACTGTTGCACTTGCTGGAGTGGAAATAGTAAATTATTCCCTTCTGCTATCCAGCACTTTCCCTACTGTTACACTTGCTGAAGTGGGAATAGTAATTTTTACATCTACGCTTTCCAACACTTTCCCTACTGTTGCACTCTCTGGAGTGGGAATAGTAATTTTTACCCTTCGCTATCCAACACTTTCCCTACTTTTGCACTCACTGGAGTGGGGATAGTCATTTTTTCCCATCCGCTATCCAACACTTTCCTTACTGTTGCACTCGCTGGAGTGGTAATAGTAATTTTTACCCCTACGCTATCCAACACTTTCCCTACTGTTGCACTCAATGGAGCGGGAGTAGTAATTTTTACCCCTATGCTATCCAACTCTTTCCCTACTGTTGCAGTAATTGTAGTGGAAATAGTAAATGTTTACCCTTATACTATTCAACAAGTTTCCTACTGTTACACTCAATGGAGTGCAAAATATAGGTTTGAAAATGTATAAATATTTTAGTTTTTTTTTATAATAGTATTTTTATTATGATAATCTATTTTCTAGGTGTATATATATATATATTCACTGAAAAAACCAAAGGTTTCACACACGTTAGAGTTAGGAATTAGCATTTAAAAAACCTTGCAAATTCACTGAAAAAACCATAGGTTTCACACATGTTATAGTTAGCTGGACATTTCTCTCATACAAAACCAATGAAATTCCCCGTTATAGTTAGTTCAGCTAACTATAACTCGCGCGCCCGCATTGCACTGCTGATGACGTCACATATTACATCACTCATGACATGGTCAGTGACATCACTCATGACATCACTGATGACATCTCAAATGACATCACTGATGACATCATCCAGTGAATGTGTGTTTTTCTGAAAATTAAATATGTTTTAATTGTATATCTCAAGGTCGATGGAAAAATAAATGGGTATATAATTGTCTAAATGGATGATTTGTTTTTGAAAAATTGATTGTGTAACTGACTGATTAAGTGTATCATAGTGAATACATGGCTTAGTGAGTAATGTTTAAATATGTAAATATCTGTATCAGTCTCTCACTTTGTGTATAAGTGGCTGCATGGGTTGGTGAGTAGCTACATGGGTGTCTATATAGGTTATTAGTTGGTTTTTTGAGTATCAGTCTGAGTGTCTGCATGGTTCGGTGGGGGGTAGTACGTAGTGCATAGGTGCATGAATGAGTGACTCACTGTTTGTATGTGTTGAAGACAGCATGTCTGCAGGACTGTATGGGTGGATGAGTGTGTGTATGGGTGTGTTAGTGAGTGAATGACTGTCTCAATAGTGTCTCTATGAGTAACTACATATGTTTTAAAATATTATATGTAATAGTATATATAACTGAGTATATGTGAGAGTGAGAGATTGAAAGAGTTCCTGTATGAATAAGTATGTGTTTCTATAAGTGATTGTTTAAAAGACTAAGTATGTGTAAGTTCCCGTAGAAGTAAGTGTGGTGGTGTGTGTATAACTGTATATGCAAGTAAATGTATGTTTGTTTCTTTATTTTCATGAGTGACTATGTGTGTGAGTAACTCTATGGATGAGTGGCATTGTGTAACAGGATGTATAGGTGTATGAGTACATATGATGAGTGAGTACATGTATGAGTGACGGTACAGGACTGTTGGTGAATGAGTGGATGTGTATGTGGATCTTAGAATTACTGAAAAGGTTGTTGTAACTGGTATTGGTATGTCCATTGTTTTGAAAATTTTACTCTCTATTTTTGAATGTGTGTATCAAAGGTTATATCAGGGTGAGAGGAGGTCTGCCACTCTATCACAAGGATGATGTCATCAGTGATGTCATCAGTGATGTCATTTGAGATGTCATCAGTGAGGTCATGAGTGATGTCACTGACCATGTCATGAGTGATGTAATATGTGACGTCATCAGCAGTGCATTGCGGGCGCGCCAGTTATAGTTAGCTGAACTAACTATAACGGGGGAATTTCATTGGTTTTGTATGAGAGAAATGTCCAGCTAACTATAACATGTGTGAAACCTATGGTTTTTTCAGTGAATTTGCAAGGTTTTTTAAATGCTAATTCCTAACTATAACGTGTGTGAAACCTTTGGTTTTTTCAGTGAATTTGTATGGTTTTTTTAATGCTAATTTTTGAATTATTTAATTAATTTTTTTTTTATTTTAAAAATAAAATTCCTATGTATCCATTTATATATTATCTGTATTCTTTTATTTGTTTTTGCTTTTTTTTAAAAATTTCAAATAGGATAAAGTTGAACAGTTTTTTTAATTTTTGCAATTCATTTTTCTCCACTTTTTTTTAAATATAAATTCTTGGGGTGCGCGCTCTGAGCGCGCTCCTAGTACAATTTCGTACGTTTTTTATGAATACCGTCGTACGTTATTTACGTACGCATATATACGTCATAGTGCGCGCTGGGAGCGTGCACCCAGTACGTATGCGTACGTAAGTACGCATGCATGCGTGCGTCCTACGCTCTCCACGCGGTTCACTTCCGCATACGCTTAAATTACGCGCAATAACGTTCGCGTATACGCGTGTTCAACGTATGCGCGTTACGTGCGCGCATATGACGTATGTACATGCACTCCTACGCGTTCGCGCATGCGTAATCACGAGGTGCGCGCTCGGAGCTTGCGCAGTGCGCGCACCTCGGGTTTTATGCTCAATAAAACAATACTTCTAATTGGTTATCATTACTTTCAGTTTCTGATTGTTTCAACACCACACCCAATCCCCTCATGGCAAGTCATGTGATCAAGAATCATCACTTTTGATTGGTTTGAAGTACTTTCAGTTCCAGATTCTTCCCAAACCACACCTACTCCCCTCATTATTAGTTCTGATTCCTTTGGAGAAGGAGCTATTCTGTTGTTGAGAGACAATGGCTGAACAGCAACCATCTTCAGACAGTGACCAGGACACTCTTGAGAGGCAGAGGAGCAGGAAGCAGAAAGACAGCTTTATATGGCAGTTTTTCACTTTTCCAGAGGGACAAAAAAAGTTAAATGCACCTAAAGTTACATGTGTACTTTGTCAAAAAGTCTTGTCACGTGGGAATCCTAACAAGAAATATTCTTTTAGCATTCACACTATGTTGAGGCATGTTGACAAAATGCATCCAGTGACTTTTCGTCGAGCTTCTGGAGCAAACCCTCCACCTGCTCAACCGACGACATCTGCAGCAGCTCAGCCGAGCACATCTTCGGCAGCTCAGCCGAGCACTTCTTCTGCAGTGGTGCCTTTGCCTTCTTCCACACCTCGTTTTGGACCACCTTGTTTTGCGAGGTTGTCCACACGCTGCACTGATTGCGGTAAACTTATTTCTGTGTGTGAGACCAGTCTTGATCTCATTCAGAGAAAATTTGATGCCCATGACTGCAGTAGGCCATAGATGTTTTTTTCTTTTTTTTCGTTTTTCTCTTCCTGTTTCCCTCCATTAACTCAAGGGCTCTTTTAAGAGCCACTTAAAAACTAAACCCCAAAATTTTTTGGGGGGGATTTATTTTTTTTTATTTTTTTGGGGTGCGCGCACCCTGTGCGCACCCAATGTTTATTTTTAAAAAATTAAAAAAAAAAAAAAAAAAGAATTAATGTACAAAAAGAGGTGAAGAAATGGAATCATGAAAAGGGAGGATTGAGTAATACTAATATTTTCACTTATTTAAAAAAAAAAAAAAAAATTTTTAAAAATTTAAAAGTATTTTGCAAGGGAACAGAATTTTTTTTTTTTTTTCTTTCCAGTTCTGCAAAAAAAGAAAAAAAGTATTAATATTCAATCATACATTACAAAAAGCATTACATGTTTTTACATATTTTATAAAGCAATTTTTTGCGCTTTTTTTGCTGTTTTCAGAATTTTTTATTTTTCACTTAAAATAGTGAAAACAATTGTATTCATCATTTAACAGCGGGCAAAAATCTGAAAGATTGTTTAAAAAAAGCCCTAAAACTTTCCTCACTATAATATACCTTGTTAGAAATATTACATATATATTACAAGTACTTTTCTAGATGAATAAAAATTTTCTAGACAAACCGTATTTAAACCTTGTCGCAAAAGCACACATACCAAAATAATTTCTGTCAAAGGAGTCCACAATTTTTTTATTACTTTTCCTTTAGGCCAAATAGTAATTTCAAAATCCTTTTTAAGTGATATCTTCAATTATAATCCTTTAAAATTACAAAAAATGCTTTGTTCAGATGCAGTTTTTAGTTTTCAAAATTTAGGTTTCAGAATAATTAAATAAGAATTGGGTAAATCATAAGGCAAACGTTGCTTGAAAATCAATTGGGAATCATTACACATTTTTCTGAACCAATCCAAAAGATGCTTTTAAAAATGTAAACATACAGCATAGTTTTTAGTGTAGAATGGTTTGAAACAGCCAATGAGTTCTTTTTATTTAAAAAAATATGTATGCCTCCATTTTACAACTGTCTTTCATTTCATATTGCCTTTCTACTGAAAGACACCTACTGAGTGCATCCAGATCTCCTTGGAAGATGTTCACAGTGTGGATTGTAGGTCATAGCTATGTCTTCTGGAGTGAAAAATTTGCAGAAAAAAGAGGTATGGTGAGAGACCTTGCTTTGCCAAATGTAGACATTTAAATGGATTGGTCAGAGAGGGTTAAAGTGGCACCAATTAATGCCTTTGGTGAAAACCTTTCTACATCTCCCACAGCCTAACCTTATTATTGTGCACTGTGGTGGTAATGACCTAGGCACTTTAAATGGGGTAGGTCTGGAAATGCTTATTAAGGACACCTTTGTGCAATTGATGTCGCTTTTTCCACAAACTGCCTTTGTATATTCTAACATATGCCAAAGGCAAAAGTGGAACTGGTCCAACCAATTTTGTCCGCAGATTGACAAAGCAAGGAAGCACGTCAACAAATCTATTTCTGCTTTCCTCAGAGACTATGGTATGGGTTCTATATACCACAACAACTTGCGTTACAACATGCAAGACATTTATAGAGGAGATGGTGTACACTTCACTGATGAAGACAACAGAGTCTTCCTCTTGAACTTTAGACTCTGCATCGGTACTTACTTGTAGGTACCAAAAAACACACAATAAACACAAGGGCTCTTTTTAGAGCCACCTTATATCTTTTTACTTAATTGCAATTTTTTTTTTTTTTTTTTTTTTTTTTAATTTTTCGGGTGCACGCTGGGTGCGCGCACTCGGCGATATTTTTTTTCAAAATATAAATCTTTTTTTTGCCCTACAAGGTCCTACTGTGACCCCCTTACAATGCCTAGTGGGTCAATATCTCCCCACTCTGCCCCCTTTTCAAGTTCTCCCCCTTTGTTTATCACCCC
The DNA here is from genome assembly GCF_964204655.1 of Triturus cristatus. Lineage (NCBI taxonomy): Eukaryota > Metazoa > Chordata > Amphibia > Caudata > Salamandridae > Triturus > Triturus cristatus. The sequence continues at coordinate 307,203,312 of NC_140589.1, read as the reverse complement.
CTCTTTATGCGAGAGACAAAATGGTGGCCGCCGCTTCCTGATTTCCACCGATTCGAATGTTTACTGACATCTAACAACCAATCAGAAGTGCGCTCGCGCACGGCAAGGGGCGCGCACAGGACTTGCTCAGTGCGCGCACGCTGTGCGCTTACAGATATATATATTGATTTAAATGCTAATTTCTCAGGAAATACTGAACAGATTTACACCAAACCTGCAAAAGGCACTTCATGGACCTTATGGCTACCTCTCTGCCAAATTTCACATAATTCTGTTCAGCCGTTCGGGCTGTAGCTGCGACTAAAGTCCGTATGGAAAAATGCATGGGGAAAACGCATTTTGGGACCCCCCTTTTTTCTCGGCCCCCGCTTGACGAATCACCCCAAAACTTTGAGGGTAGGAGCTGAGCGGAGCGCCCCATTAGTTTTGAATATTTCGCGAATATTCGTCAACCGGCGCCAAAGTTATTCAAAATAGAATTTTGAGATTTCCTATGGAAACACGGTCCTAACTATAACTACCTACTGGCGACCGCCAGTAGGTAATAAATATATATATATATATATTTATTCTCGCTCCAAAATTCTCTAGTAGTAAAGAATTAAGCACTCACGGGTAGCGTGTCAACTGGACTTTATTCCCAGAACAGACGCGTTTCGGCGATCTGCCTTCCTCGGTGTTCACAGCACACCATAAAACGCCATTATTTAAATCTCTCAGTGCATCATGCATTTAAACATAGAAAGAGGACAGCGTTAATGTGCATAAATAATACGGCGCCATTTTGTAATGTGTTCAAAATCAAGTATATGAATAGATAAACATATACATACTGGTTAAGTACAAATTAATCACAATTGTCAAAATTGTCAAAATCAACAAACTTGATAAAGGCTTATTGCCTCATGTACCAGCACATCAATATTTTGAACATCAGTTCTACGTAAGTATTAGTTCATAAAGCCGTGTATCGGCTTACGCTTTGTGGCACCTACTCTACTACACAAAATCAAGCCGTGTATCGGCATGGCAATCAATCAAGCCGTATATCGGCCTTACTGTCCAACTATATTCTACAAAAGCAGAGAGGTAATTGAAAAAGGCAATGTTAAAAGCTCACCATAGTGGTCATTGCCCTACCACAATCCACATATTTACATTGATATCGTTGTTACCATAAACAGCTCTTTACTAGGATCCCAAGTGTACCGATAATTCCTCATTACTATTCAAGCCACGAGGGAACTTAGTTTGTAAGTCTATAATGTAGCGTGATTCTAACCTGCGTAGCTTTTTGAGACGATCCCCTCCTCTGATGTTATCTGGAATATAGTCAAGGTCAAAGAACTGTAAAAAGTTCTTACTGTTGGGATGTTTATCATCATAGTGCCTTGCTACTGGATATGAGGCGTCACTTTTCAATATTGCTCTCCTGTGCTCCAATATTCGGATCTTTAATGAATGAATGGTGCTGCCTATATACAACAATCCACACGGGCAGACAAGGCAATAGACTGCGTAAGAGGTGCTACAGGTTAGAAACTTGGGGATAGGTCTTTTCAAATTTACATAGGGCACTGTGTATGTCAAAACCCTCTTACTATTTGAGCAGGCCTTGCACTTGCCACAGGGAAAGAAACCCTGCATATGTTTCAAAGTGCCCTGCATAGTAGGTTGTTTTACTAGATGACTACTGACTAGCCTATCCTTAAGTGACCTCGCCTTTTTGAAGGTTATCATGGGGTAGTTTGGAATATCTTCCCCCATGATGTTGTCACTTTTGAGAATATGCCAATTTTTCTTTAACATTCGTTTAAAAAAATTGGCTTCTGCAGAGTACGTGGTAATGATTCTGAACTTGGCTTCTTGGGAGTCAACTGACCCTGCACTTTTGCTAGTTCCACTCTTTTCCTCCAGCAACCGCTGTCTAGGGATCCCCCTGACCTTGGCTAATGTGTTCTCCAGATGTGTCTTATCATAGCCCCTTACACAAAATCTAGATATACAGTCTTTTGCAGCAGCCTCAAAATCACAAGATCTGGAGCTATTCCGTTTTAATCTCAAGAGCTCTCCATATGGAATGCTCTGGATTAATTTCAACGGATGATTGCTGGTTGCAAAAAGAATGTAATTGCCCGCTGTACTTTTGCGGTAAAGAGCAGTTTCCAGCTTGCCTGCGGAAACAAACACTTTCAGGTGCAGATAGTCCACTGCCACTGGACTTACTGTACCCGAAAAGTGTAAGTTGAGGTCATTGTTGTTTAAGATTTCTATATAACCTCTAGCTGATTCTACTGTGCCTTCCCAGACAATAAACAGGTCATCGATATATCGATACCATGCTTTGACCTCACCCTTGATGTTTCCTCTCTCATAGGTTCTAGGCACCTGCCCCTCCCACCAGCCTACAAACAAGTTGGCATAGCTGGGGGCGAAACAGGTGCCCATCGCCGTGCCTGAGACCTGTTTGAAAAATTGATCCTCAAAGACAAAAATATTGTTAGAGAGGCAGAAGTTGGTAAATTCTATTAGCATAGAATTATGTGCTGCAAATCTCAATGATCTTTTGTTAAGGAAGAATTGGACAGCTTTTAAACCGTCGTCATGTTTTATACATGTGTATAAACTGGTAATGTCCAATACCATAAGTCTGTAATTGGCATCCCAAATTAAAGTGTTTAGCTTGCTCAGGAAGTCTTTAGTATCTTTCACATAAGAATCAAGATGTGACACAAATGAAAACAGAAAATAGTCAATAAACATGGACATGTGTTCTGTTAAGCTTCCTTGGGAAGACACGATTGGTCTGCCTGGTGGTTTCACATTGTCTTTATGAATTTTTGGTATGTGATAAAAGGATTTCCCTGGTAGATTTTACATAATAGTTGCTGTCTGACAACTGTCTCAAGGCTTCACTGCAATAGTAGTCTCTGGTTTGTAACACTATGTTTCCGCCTTTATCAGAAGGCTTTATTATGATAGATGTATCACGTAATAGACCATCGAGAGCTTGCTTCTCCTCTTTGGTCAAATTATCACAATTCTTACGCCTTCGAGTGTTACACCTGAATTTCAACAGGTCCTTGATGATATATCTGCGGCGGTGCTGCTCGGTATAACCGAGCAGCACCGCCGCAGATATATCATTAATTAACTGTCACCGAACGGAAGAGTCTAGCCTGTGTCGAGAGGAGAGCTATCCGGGCTATGACCGGCCGAGTCGGTCCGGCAACACAATTATAGTTGCAAGTCTTCAATTAGCGGCAGGTCGAGGGACGTTTGTCACGGGCATATTCCCAGGATTAAATCACCGAACTAAGCAGCATCGTTATGTTCAGTGAAACGGCACGCCGTGAAGCGGCGAAGGATATGTTTAAAACGAAGGCAGGCAATGGGAAAGCTGCCACTGGTGAATCATCGCAACCTACCAGCAGCCTACACAATAACCTAGTCAAACTAGAACGTCTGTATGAGCGAGAGACAAGGAAGTGGTGGGAGGCCACTTCCCTGCAGAACTATGTGGATACAAATAGAGTTCCCAGGGGTCTTAGAGTCTACACAGTCCCATCATATGAAAACCCTGATCCCAATCTGCTCACTGAATGGGCAGAACACACAGCGCGATATTGCCAGGGCACATTAGAAATCTTGGTCAAGTACGCTTGGAGCGACCGAGAGAAGGCCCTTTTGGAGATCAAGGATCTAGAGGAACTTCTAACTAAAGAAGAGGACAAGAATAAAGTGGATGAACTAATGGGACAAATGAAAGCACGTCTGTTAAAATATGAGAATAAAATCAAGGCTAGAAAACAAGAGAAATTTGAGCGGGACGAAAAGGATTACCTGCAAGGCAGAGTGCTTACATTTGCACGAAAATTCGATGGCCCCAGGAGGGAACTAACACAAAGGACAACACCAATAGCAAGTATACGAGTGGAAACTTCAGAATCCGACTTAACCGAAAATGAATCAGGAGACGAACGGAATATACAAGTATTGGAAGGGGTTTCCAGGGCGACTCCTTTTCACGACGAGTTCCAGATCATAAGGCAATCATGGCTGCGGGGCGGCAAAAACAAACCACCCGAGTATCAGTCCGGAGAACACGTCGATCAGGGTGGGGCCGGAAGAGGCAGAGGCAAACCCACATGGATGTCACGCAAGAAGAGGAATCAGAAACGCCAGTAAAAGAAACCAACCTAACTATTGTCAATCTCACTCCGAAAATATTAACAAACCATGAAATCAAGGTACTAACTTTAGGGCTAACGTTTTGCCCTACTAGTAAACTGGAGTTTACACAGACGAGGATTGACCTGTATAATTTTGTACGGAAACTGAAGCTACACAAATATTTCAAGACAAGACCAGTATCAACCAGAACTACTATGGCGGGAGAAAGAATCACGATAACTGATACACTTACCTGCAATGACTTACCAGGAGTTGAACTTCTGCAGAATCTTAACACAGGGGCACCCACCCAATCAAGTATCACTGAAGATATGGCGCAAAGGGCAGTAGCTGTGGGTATCGAACAACAATCAGAAGTAAGTCCTTTTAAATCTAAATCGACGTTTGTACCGCAGTTACCGTTTGATGCCATAGATGTATTTTCGGATACAATGGTCAAGGACCTGTTGAAATTCAGGTGTAACACTCGAAGGTGTAAGAATTGTGATAATTTGACCAAAGAGGAGAAGCAAGCTCTCGATGGTCTATTACGTGATACATCTATCATAATAAAGCCTTCTGATAAAGGCGGAAACATAGTGTTACAAACCAGAGACTACTATTGCAGTGAAGCCTTGAGACAGTTGTCAGACAGCAACTATTATGTAAAATCTACCCGGGAAATCTATCAAGAAAGTGTAAAGAGCTATGAGACTTTGATCAGAAAATGGTATGATGGACAGATGTTGGAGACTGATGAATATCTATTTTTAAGAAACACTACTCCTGTGGTGGCAACCTTTTATCACATACCAAAAATTCATAAAGACAATGTGAAACCACCAGGCAGACCAATCGTGTCTTCCCAAGGAAGCTTAACAGAACACATGTCCATGTTTATTGACTATTTTCTGTTTTCATTTGTGTCACATCTTGATTCTTATGTGAAAGATACTAAAGACTTCCTGAGCAAGCTAAACACTTTAATTTGGGATGCCAATTACAGACTTATGGTATTGGACATTACCAGTTTATACACATGTATAAAACATGACGACGGTTTAAAAGCTGTCCAATTCTTCCTTAATAAAAGATCATTGAGATTTGCAGCGCATAATTCTATGCTAATAGAATTTACCAACTTCTGCCTCTCGAACAATATTTTTGTCTTTGCGGATCAATTTTTCAAACAGGTCTCACTCACGGCGATGGGCACCTGTTTCGCCCCCAGCTATGCCAACTTGTTTGTAGGCTGGTGGGAGGGGCAGGTGCCTAGAACCTATGAGAGAGGAAACATCAAGGGTGAGGTCAAAGCATGGTATCGATATATCGATGACCTGTTTATTGTCTGGGAAGGCACAGTAGAATCAGCTAGAGGTTATATAGAAATCTTAAACAACAATGACCTCAACTTACACTTTTCGGGTACAGTAAGTCCAGTGGCAGTGGACTATCTGCACCTGAAAGTGTTTGTTTCCGCAGGCAAGCTGGAAACTGCTCTTTACCGCAAAAGTACAGCGGGCAATTCCATTCTTTTTGCAACCAGCAATCATCCGTTGAAATTAATCCAGAGCATTCCATATGGAGAGCTCTTGAGATTAAAACGGAATAGCTCCAGATCTTGTGATTTTGAGGCTGCTGCAAAAGACTGTATATCTAGATTTTGTGTAAGGGGCTATGATAAGACACATCTGGAGAACACATTAGCCAAGGTCAGGGGGATCCCTAGACAGCGGTTGCTGGAGGAAAAGAGTGGAACTAGCAAAAGTGCAGGGTCAGTTGACTCCCAAGAAGCCAAGTTCAGAATCATTACCACGTACTCTGCAGAAGCCAATTTTTTTAAACGAATGTTAAAGAAAAATTGGCATATTCTCAAAAGTGACAACATCATGGGGGAAGATATTCCAAACTACCCCATGATAACCTTCAAAAAGGCGAGGTCACTTAAGGATAGGCTAGTCAGTAGTCATCTAGTAAAACAACCTACTATGCAGGGCACTTTGAAACATATGCAGGGTTTCTTTCCCTGTGGCAAGTGCAAGGCCTGCTCAAATAGTAAGAGGGTTTTGACATACACAGTGCCCTATGTAAATTTGAAAAGACCTATCCCCAAGTTTCTAACCTGTAGCACCTCTTATGCAGTCTATTGCCTCGTCTGCCCGTGTGGATTGTTGTATATAGGCAGCACCATTCATTCATTAAAGATCCGAATATTGGAGCACAGGAGAGCAATATTGAAAAGTGACGCCTCATATCCAGTAGCAAGGCACTATGATGATAAACATCCCAACAGTAAGAACTTTTTACAGTTCTTTGGCCTTGACTATATTCCAGATAACATCAGAGGAGGGGATCGTCTCAAAAAGCTACGCAGGTTAGAATCACGCTACATTATAGACTTACAAACTAAGTTCCCTCGTGGCTTGAATAGTAATGAGGAATTATCGGTACACTTGGGATCCTAGTAAAGAGCTGTTTATAGTAACAACGATATCAATGTAAATATGTGGATTGTGGTAGGGCAATGACCACTATGGTGAGCTTTTAACATTGCCTTTTTCAATTACCTCTCTGCTTTTGTAGAATATAGTTGGACAGTAAGGCCGATATACGGCTTGATTGATTGCCATGCCGATACACGGCTTGATTTTGTGTAGTAGAGTAGGTGCCACAAAGCGTAAGCCGATACACGGCTTTATGAACTAATACTTACGTAGAACTGATGTTCAAAATATTGATGTGCTGGTACATGAGGCAATAAGCCTTTATCAAGTTTGTTGATTTTGACAATTTTGACAATTGTGATTAATTTTTACTTAACCAGTATGTATATGTTTATCTATTCATATACTTGATTTTGAACACATTACAAAATGGCGCCGTATTATCTATGCACATTAACGCTGTCCTCTTTCTATGTTTAAATGCATGATGCACTGAGAGATTTAAATAATGGCGTATTATGGTGTGCTGTGAACACCGAGGAAGTCAGATCGCCGAAACGCGTCTGTTCTGGGAATAAAGTCCCGTTGACACGCTACCTGTGAGTGCTTAATTCTTTACTACTAGAGAATTTTGGAGCGAGAATGTTATGCGGCAGGCACCGCCGCACTATAGCACCCGACCGTGAGTGACTCGGATGAAGGTGCGAAGGGAGCAGTAATATATATATTATATATATATATATATATATATATATATATATATATATATATATATTACCTACTGGCGGTCGCCAGTAGGTAGTTATAGTTAGGACCCTGTTTCCATAGGAAATCCGCAACATTCTATTTTGAATAACTTTGGCGCCGGTCGACGAATCCTCGCGAATTTCTCAAAATAGGTGGGGCGCTACGCTCCGCTCCTACCCTGAAAGTCTCGGGGGGATTCGTCAAGCGGGGGCTGAGATAAAAGGGGGGTCCCAAAACGCGTTTTTCCCATGCATTTTTCCATAGGACCTTTAGACAGGGCTACAGCCCGAACGGCTGACAGAATTACTAGAAATTTGGCAGAGAGGTAGTCCTCAGGTCAAGGAAGTGCCTTTTGTAGGTTTGGTGTAAATCTGTTCAGTAGATTCTGAGAAAATAGCCTTTAAATCAATATATATATCTGAGCCAGCTTACGGTACGCTTACCGTAAGCTTACCGTACGCGTACGCTGGCGTGCGCGAGCGCGATTCTGATTGGCTGTTACATCTAAGTAAACATTCGAATCGGTCGAAACCAGGAAGCGGCGGCCGCCATTTTCTCTCTCGCACTCTGAGGGGGGGGCTGTAAACAAAGGCAAAAAACATATAAAGGGGCTGTTTAGACAGCGCCCATGCACATAGCCATGTTAGTTGAGTCCTCAAAGATCCCCCAAGGCCAAAAACGGTAAATTTTTATTTTTTGAAAATTTCGCCGATTACGCTTACCGTACGCGTACGGTGCGCTTACGCTAAAAATTTTAATAAAAAAAAAAAAACACTCTCTGTGCATGGCATATTATTGTCATCACTTACAAATTAAATTTAACAGATTACCTATCACAAGGAAGCGCATAATATGTCCTCCATGTGCGTAACGTGGGCACTGCGTGCCCACCTTGCGTGTACGGCACTAACTGCGTAAAGTGGGCGCGCGGTGCGCGAAGCGCACCGCGTGCTCACTGTGCGCGCACGGTGCGCGAAGCGCCACGTGCGCGCACGGAACGAACTGCGTTAAGTGGGCGTGCACGCCACGAATGGCGTAAAGTAACTTAGCATTTAAAAAAACGTACAAATTCACTGAAAAAACCATAGGTTTCACACACCTTATAGTTAGGAATTAGCATTTAAAAAACCTTGCAAATTCACTGAAAAAACCATAGGTTTCAGACATGTTATAGTTAGCGGAAATTTTACTGATAAAAAACCAATGAAATTCCCCCGTTATAGTTAGTGCAGGCAACTATAACTCACGCGACCGCAATCTTCTGCTGATGACATATGTGTCTTTATGAAAAAAAAATATTTGTAATATATGTATAGCTAAAAATTTATGGAAGAAGACATGGGCAAATAAGTGTCTAAATACAGTATTAGCATCAGCAGAGGATTGCGGTCGCGTGAGTTATAGTTGCCTGCACTAACTATAACGGGGGAATTTCATTGTTTTTTTATCAGTAAAATTTCCGCTAACTATAACATGTCTGAAACCTATGGTTTTTTCAGTGAATTTGCAAGGTTTTTTAAATGCTAATTCCTAACTATAACGTGTGTGAAACCTATGGTTTTTTCAGTGAATATATATATATATATTATCTACTGGCGGTCGCCAGTAGGTAGTTATAGTTAGGACCGTGTTTCCATAGGAAATCCGCAACATTCTATTTGGAATAACTTTGGCGCCGGTAAACAAATCCTCGCGAAATTTTCAAAATAGGTGGGGCGCTCCGCTCTGCTCCTACCCTGAAAGTCTCAGGGGGATTCGTCAAGCGGGGGCTGACAAAAAAGGGGGGTCCCAAAACGCGTTTTCCCCATGCAATTTTCCATAGGGACCTTTAGTCCAAGGTACAGCCCGAACGGCTGAACAGAATTACTTGAAATTTGGCAGAGAGGTAGTCCTCAGCTCAGGGAAGTTCCTTTTGCAGGTCTGGTGTCAATCTGTTCAGTAGTTCCTGAGAAAATCAAAAGTAAAATCATATGTATATGTGGGCGGAGCCTAACCACACATCTCATCCTGAGATCTGATTGGCTGTCAGCACTTCATCCAAGAAGTGTTGGCAGCCATCTTGGGACCAATATACATGATAGCACCTCATTAAAAAGCATTGCAGTTAATAGAAGGTTTTAAGACTTTAGTTACATTATAAATCATTTGTTGATGGTACCATACTCATTTTAGGAATTGTGGTATGTTCTAAGGTGATTTCACCATGTGAAAAAGCCTTCTGCTGGGATATCATGATTGAGAGAAAAATATTTTCTCATGTTTTTCCCACAGAGGTTTGGAAGGTGATCTATAAGCTAAACTGAGAGCTTATTTTCTGTAAATTCACATTATCTTTCTCAGTCATGTGAGAATGAAGTCTGACATTCTCAGTAAAACATGTACATCCAACAAGGGCAGAGACTGTCAGTTGATTCCTTTGTGTTCTACTGCAGCTTCCCAGAGTGTTCCAAAGAACAACTAGAGCGCTAACAGTCTTACTTATGATAAACATATGGCACACCTGAAGCCATCTTGCTTGGATTAAAGTGGTAACTCTTAAAACATTTAATTTAAAAAGGAACAAAATGAGGGGGTTCATTTTTCCATAACAAGTATGATTAGTGCTGCAGAAAGAAAAACTAGGGCACATTTTGACTTCTGAAATCCTCTTTTATTTCATTAAAATATTCTGACATGCAGACTGAAACATGCACTTTCAATACCAGCAGCAGTTTTCCCTGGTGAGCAGTAGCTTTACTACAGTGATCTAATGAGCAAAAAGAGTGCTAACATTCTGAATTTATGGCAAATGTGTGACACATCTGAATGCCTTCTTGATGGAATCAAAGTAAAAAACTGAAAGTATTTCCTACTGAGGAGACTGCCGTAAATGAGGAAATTAGGAAACTTCATAACAAATATGTCTCCCAAGATGGCCACCAGAGACAAAAGAGCCCAAATGTAGCCCAAATATCACCCAGATGGAGCCCAAGTATAGCCCAATGACAGAATGTCCCAGAGTGTTCTTAAAAACAACTAGAGCGCTTACTGTCTTCATTATGACAAAAGTATGGCACACCTGAAGCCATCTTCATTGGAATAAACTGGTAACACTTAAAACATTTAATTTAAAAAGGAACACAATGAGGGGGTTCATTTTGCCATAGAAATTATGATTAATGCTGAAGAAAGAAAATGAGGGCACATTTTGAGTGACTTCTCAAATCCTCTTCTATTTCATTAAAAAATTCTGACATGCAGACTGAAACATGCACTTTTAATACCAGGAGCAGACTTCCATGGTGAACAGTAGTTTTACTACAGTGATCTAATGAGCAACTAGAGTGCTAACTTTCAGAATTTATGGCAAATGTGTGACATATCTGAATACCTTCATGATGGAATCAAAGTAAAAAACTGAAAGCATTTCCTACTGAGGAGACTGCAGTACATGAGGAAATTAGGAAACTTCATAACAAATAAATCTCCCAAGATGGCCACCGGAGACAAAAGAGCCCAAATGTAGCCCAAAATCACCCAGATGTAGCCCAAATATAGCCCAATGACAGAAGTGTGCAAAACACTTATTATTTTGTGTTTTTGCAGTGTTATATAGTGCAGACTTGTCAGGTATTGGAGTGATTTACATGAGCATTGGTTACATCTCACAAGAACAAATTCATTTTGGTTGTAGACATGGGGAGACTAAGTGATTTGACCAGAATCACAGAATGTCGAGCTGAAGCAGAAACTTCAACCTGGTTCCCCAGTTGCAAAGTCTGCAGTTCTGGAAGTAACACCACATCCTCTCCCCTAAGTGCAACAGTTAATCAAGTGGTCAACTGGATAAAAAAACATAAAGATAACAAATAATTTAAAAGTGCTTTGTCGCTATTTGAAAACTCAGAAAATATGTCCTTATTTTATTCTTTTAGAGCACTAACCATAATTTTGATGCAATAAGACCCTCTCATATATGTAATTTCTAAAGGAAATGCTCTAGGTATTATAGTTTTGATTACATCAAGATGATGTCAGGCGTTCCACACTTTTGTAATAAATATAGAATGTTAGCAATCTAGTTGTTCATTAGGATACTGTTGAGAGGCAGAGGCCAGGGGCACGGACTCTGAAAATTGAAGGCAGGTAGGAGGGTGCAAAGGCAACACTTTAACCACACTGAGCAGGCAGGAAGGGCCGTGGAAGCACAACAGACTATGGAGGGCAGTGGAAAGGGGGGCAGGGGCAACAAACCAACAATACAGGACTTGCAAGAGAGGCTGTGGCAATGTAATAGACCATTGTGGGCAGAAGGAAGAGGCAATGGTAGTACAACCATACATGCCAACAGACCCGAGTCAGCCAGGAAACGTCCAATGTTTTTAAGCTCAAATGGGCTTTATTTGATCTGTCTCCTGTCTACAATCTCCTCTTTTTCAATGTAACTCAAAGGGGAAAATCAATACCCCAGTTTTTTTTCAAAATCTCCCTCTTACCAAGTTCAAAATGTTCGCAAGTATGGTACATTGGATCATGGAAGGGAATGGGATAGGGACATGGACTTGGATAACAGAGGACAGGAGGGACATGGAGAGGTGCACCAAACTGACCCTGCAGGGCAGGCATCAGGGTTTGCAGCAGCACAATACACCACACAGGGCATGCAGGACGGGAGTGCAGCACAACAATCCATAGAAAGCAAGAGGGAGGGGACAGGACCATGCACATCAGGGGCATTACAATGGAACAGACAAGCCAGGAGGGAGGGAGTAGGGGTCTGCACATGTAAACAGAGGGCTGGGGGCAAGGGGGCAGGGCAGGAGCAGCACGATAGCCATGGAGGTCAGGCAGGATGGGCACTAGAAGCAAGACACACCATGAAGAGCAACAGTGAGACTGTGATGGCATACACACAGACCATGGAGGGAAGGTGGGAAAGGGTCAGGGGCAGCTAACCGACCACACAAGGAAGGTGGGAGGGGCCATGGTAGCACAGAAGACCATGCATGGCAAGTGGGAGGGTTAGTGGCAGCACAATGGCTATGATGGGCAAGAAGGAGGGTGCAGGGGCATGCACAAAGGACGATGGAGGATAGAAGGGAGGGTCAGGACCTGTGCACAGACAAGAAAGTTCAGGGGAAGGGGCCTCACAACAGACCGCATGGGGCAGGCAGGAGGAGCAGTTGCAGCACAACAGACCAGGGAGGGCAGAAGGGTGTGGCAGTACATTGGTCCATGTAGGACAGGAGGAAGAGGATAGGGGCATGGCATGTGGACAGGCAGGGTGGAGGTGGCAGGGACAGGTTACAGTCATCTGACAATGCTAGGCAGGTGGGAGGGGAGTGGCAGCTCAACAGAACACTCAGAGTAGATAGGAGTGGCAGGTCCATGGAACATGGTGGGCAAAAAGGATGGAGCAGGGGCATGCACAAAGACATCGGAGGGCAGGGGGAAGGAGAATAGGGGCAGCAAGCTAAGCACAGAGTTTAAGCAGGAGGTCAATGATGGGGCATGGAATTGGGCAATGGAGGGCAGGAGGAGGGGCTGGTACATCATACTAAATTGAGGGCAGTGGCAGCACATCAGACCATGCATGGCAGGAGGAAGGAGGCTAGTCCTTGGATTCACACAACAGAGGAGAGGGAGGAGGGGGATGGGGCAGCAAGCTAACTGTTCAGAGAAGGCGGGTATTAGGGACTTTATTGTTTTTAAAACGTGTGTCTGTGCGAACTACTTAAAATATGAACAAGTATGCAGCATAATCTCACTTTTATTCAGGAAGAAGAGGAAGTTTGTGACTGTGACTCCGGGCTCACTTGGCAGAAACACCCCCTGACCCTCCACCCCCTATCGCAAAATGTAATGCCCGTAAAAAGGGTAGGTGAACACAGTGTTATATAGAACATAGACCTGAGAGCACGATTGAAAATGAAAACTAGATATAGTGTATGGTATAAACTATGCACCAAAAAGTGTGATATAAGATGAACCGGGCGTGAAATATAATATGGAATACATTGTGCGCAATGACAGATTTATTGGAGAGCGCGAGATAGCACAGGCACTAGCGCGTGCTATGCGATGTGTGCCTTGGAGTGTAATATGCACAGGGCAGTGTTGTGTACCTAACTAGTCTCTAAAGTTGTAATATAAAATATGTGCAGGGGAGTGTAACATTGCATATGCACTGTGACAAAGATATGGATCCCAGATTGTAATATGTATGGCATAGCACTGTGCGTTATAACATAGGCATCGAGGAAGGCACGTTAGATGGGGCAATATAACCCGTGCGAAGACAAGTGTGGCATGACATATTCACGGGGTGGTGTTACAGTGCACATGGGCTAGAGAGTGACATGCACTAGCTGGTGGAATACGACACAGAGGTGTGTGGCACTCGGCAGGCAATGGTGGTTGTAACAAAGCATTGGGCTCTGCCAGGAGCGCGCTGTGACTCTCAAGTGATGTTCGTCCCCTTTCCAGAGAGTAAAATAAAAAGTATTACACATCCGGCAGTGGATGTGTGTTTTATTAACCGTGAGGGGGGTTTCTTACATAGTTTTTGTCGATTTTTTGTCGAATCCCCTTTGAATGGCTTGGTGTGGATGTGTATTAAATGTGCCCGTCAATAGCTACCCATGTTTGTATAAATAAACGACAAGGGTGTCTACCGGGATTAGGCACGGTAGGGCATCAGACATGTCAGAGCTTCACTAGTGGTGTAAATACATTCCACGTGGATTCATTGTATGCATAGTCGCCTTTTAATGAATTTCACTCAAATCGTCATGGTGATTGGTACGTACGGTTTGTCCAGCATGTCCTAGGTGTGCCTATAAATATATATTTTTTGAAAATAATAAAAAACAGTGGCCGGCCCTCGGGATTGGGGTCAAAAAAATATAATTAGGAGACAGGCCCTGGGGGATGGGGTCATCAGGGCCAATAAATTAGAATAAGAAGGGGAACCACTTAGCCCCCCTTCTTAAAAAATTAAAATAAATAAAAGACTGGCATCGTGCCGGAGGCCACCCCCCTCCTTGCAGCACTCTGCAAACGCGCCCCCTGGCGAGTTGTAAGTTGGGGAATTAATTCCTCTTCAATACTGAGGGTCCCTGAGGGCCAACTAGCCCAACAGGCATCTCCAGTATGCGCCAGGGAGCTGCGCTGCAGACAGGTGTTCTGAGGCCAAGCCTCTTTTTACACCTCTCTGCAACGCAGCTCTGTGGCGCTTACTGGAGGTACCTAGTGGTCTAGTTTGACCCTAGGGACCCTTAGATCCAAGGGGACTTAATCTCTCAACTTAAAACAGCCACAGGGCGCGTTTACACAGTGGTGCAGGTAGGGGACGGGGCCTGAGGTGACGTGTGCAAACACGCACTATGGCACATTTTAAATTGGGGATATAATTTCCCTTCAATACTGAGGGCCCCTGGGGGCTAACTAGCCCACCAAGTGCTTCCAGTAAGCGCCACTGAGCTGCATTGCAGAGAGGTGGTCCAGGCTGTGCCACTTTTTACACCTCTCTGCAACGCAGCTCTGTGGCACTTACTGGAGGTACCTAGTGGGCTAGTTGGACCCTAGGGACCCTCAGCATTCAAATGAACTTAATCTCCCAACTAAAAACGGACACAGGGCTTGTTTACACAGTGGTGAAGGGAGGGGACGGAGCCTGAGTTAACGTGTGCAAAAACGACCTGTGGCCTGTTTTAAGAGGTAGTTTTAATCCCCCTGCCCTATTATATACTAGGGGCTTACAGAGGAGGTCATGCTAATCACAGGGGGACCCCAACGCATAATGTTCACAAGTGTATGTAGGTGTTTTCGATGTATTCTAAGTGTCTTTTAACATAGCACTGGCTCTAGGACTGGTTAGTCAGACTCAGTTACCACCAGTATCCGTCTGAAAAAGTTGAGGGTACAGGATGATTTTGCAACAAGGATTGTTTCTGCTCTTCTTTTTGTTCTTTCTGCACGTTATCCTTCTTCCTGCTCTTTTCTTCGTCTTTGAGGACTTCTGTTGCTTCTTTCTGCACTTCTTATTTTTTGTTTCTGTGCATTTTTTCTTCTTTCTTTACATGTCCTATCTCTGTAGGCATAGTTAGAAATTAGCATTTAAAAAACCTTTGAAATTCACAGAAGAAAACATAGGTTTCAGGCACGTTATAGTTAGGAATTAGCATTTAAAAAACCTCAGAAATTCACTGAAAAAACCATAGGTTTCAGGGGTGTTATAGTTAGCTGGACTGTTCACTTGTACAAAACCATTGAAATTCCCCCGTTATAGTTAGTTCAGCTAACTATAACTCGCGCGCCCGCAATGCACTGCTGATGACGTCACATATTACATCACTCATGACATGGTCAGTGACATCACTCATGACATCACTGATGACATCTCAAATGACATCACTGATGACATCACTGATGACATCACTGATGACATCACTGATTACATCATCCTTGTGATAGAGTGGCAGACCTCCTCTCACCCTAATATAACCTTTGATACACACATTCAAAAATAGAGACAAAAATTTTCAAAACAATGGACATACCAATACCAGTTACAACAACCTCTTCAGTAATTCTAAGATCCACATACACATCCACTCATTCCCCAACAGTCCTATACAGTCACTCATACATGTACTCACTCATCATATGTACTCATACACCTATACATCCTGTTACACAATGCCACTCATCCATAGAGTTACTCACACACATAGTCACTCATGCTAATAAAGAATCAAACATACATTTACTTGCATATACAGTTATACACACACCACCACACTTACTTCTACGGAAACTTACACATACTAAGTCTTTTAAACAATCACTTATAGAAACACATACTTATTCATACAGGAACTCTTTCAATCTCTCACTCTCACATATACTCACTTATATACACCAATAGTCACATATACTAGTTTAAAACATATGTAGTTACTCATAAATACACTATTGAGACAGTCATTCACTCACTAACACACCCATACACACACTCATCCACCCATACAGTCCAGCACACATGCTGTCTTCAACACATACAAACAGTGAGTCACTCATTCATGCACCTATGCACTACGTAATACCCCCCACCGAACCATGCAGACACTCAGACTGATACTCAAAAAACCAACTAATAACCTATATAGACACCCATGTAGTTACTCACCAACCCATGCAGCCACTTATACACAAAGTGAGAGACTGATACAGATATTTACATATTTAAACATTACTCACTAAGCCATGTATTCACTATGATACACTTAATCAGTCAGTTACACAATCAATTTTTCAAAAACAAATCATCCATTTAGACACTTATATACCCATTTATTCTTCCATCGACCTTGAGATATACATATATAAAACATATTTAATTTTCAGAAAAACAGACATTCACTGGATGATGTCATCAGTGATGTCATTTGAGATGTCATCAGTGATGTCATGAGTGATGTCACTGACCATGTCATGAGTGATGTAATATGTGACGTCATCAGCAGTGCATTGCGGGCGCGCGAGTTATAGTTAGCTGAACTAACTATAACGGGGGAATTTCAATGGTTTTGTACAAGTGAAAAGTCCAGCTAACTATAACACCCCTGAAACCTATGGTTTTTTCAGTGAATTTATATATATATATATATAGATTTATGCTGTATGTATGTATGTATACATATATATATATATATATATTCACTCAAAAAACCAAAGGTTTCAGGCACGTTATAGTTAGGAATTAGCATTTAAAAAACCTTAGAAATTCACTGAAAAAAAACGTAGGTTTAAGGGGCGTTATAGTTAGCTGGACTTTTCACTCGTACAAAACCATTGAAATTCCCCCGTTATAGTTAGTTCAGCTAACTATAACTCGCGCGCCCGCAATGCACTGCTGATGACGTCACATATTACATCACTCATGAAATGGTCAGTGACATCACTCATGACATCACTGATGACATCTCAAATGACATCACTGATGACATCACTGATGACATCATCCAGTGAATGTGTGTTTTTCTGCAAAATTACATATGTTTTATATATGTATATCTCAAGTTCGATGGAAGAATAAATGGGTATATAAGTGTCTTAATGGATGATTTGTTTTTGAAAAATTGATTGTATAACTGACTGATTAAGTGTATCTTAGTGAATACATGGCTTAGTGAGTAATGTTTAAATATGTAAATATCTGTATCAGTCTCTCACTTTGTGTATAAGTGGCTGCATGGGTTGGTGAGTAGCTACATGAGTGTCTATACAGGTTATTAGTTGGTTTTTTGAGTATCAGTATGAGTGTCTGAGTGTCTGTATGGTTCGGTGGTGGGTATTACGTAGTGCATAGGTGCATGAATGAGTAACTCACTATTTGTATGTGTTGAAGACAGCATGTGTGCTGGACTGTATGGGTGGATGAGTGTGTGCATGGGTGTGTTAGTGAGTGAATGACTGTCTCAATAGTGTCTGTATGAGTAACTACATATGTTTTAAACTAGTATATGTGACTATTGGTGTATATAAGTGAGTATATGTGAGAGTGAGAGATTGAAAGAGTTCCTGTATGAATAAGTATGTGTTTCTATAAGTGATTGTTTAAAAGACTAAGTATGTGTAAGTTTCTGTAGAAGTAAGTGTGGTGGTGTGTGTATAACTGTATATGCAAGTAAATGGATGTTTGATTCTTTATTAGCATGAGAGACTATGTGTGTGAGTAATTCTATGGATGAGTGGCGTTGTGTAACAGGATGTATAGGTGTATGAGTACATATGATGAGTGAGTACATGTATGAGTGACTGTATAGGACTGTTTGTGAATGAGTGGATGTGTATGTGGATCTTAGAATTACTGAATAGGTTGTTGTAACTGATATTGGTATGTCCATTGTTTTGAAAATGTTAGTTTCTATTTTTGAATGTGTGTATCAAAGGTTATATTAGGGGGAGAGGAGGTCTGCCACTCTATCATAAGGATGATGTCATCAGTGATGTCATTTGAGATGTCATCAGTGATGTCATGAGTGATGTCACTGACCATGTCATGAGTGATGTAATATGTGACGTTATCAGCAGTGCATTGCGGGCGCGCGAGTTATAGTTAGCTGCACTAACTATAACGGGGGAATTTCAATGATTTTGTACGAGTGAAAAGTCCAGCTAACTATAACGCCCCTGAAACCTATGGTTTTTTTCAGTGAATATATATATATATATATATATATATATATATATATATATATATATATATATATATATATCTCCAATACAGACCACCCCATGTGGAAGAGATCAGAGGACACAGCGGGGACTTTTCGGAAGGTTTTCTTTATTAGGAGAGTGCAGGGCATAATGCATTTCGGCGTTTAGGTGTGCCTTCCTCAGACGCCCTTCACACGACAAGGATCACACTTTCACCTCCCTTCTGTACTGCTAAGGTCCTCCCCCTTGGCGGGAAGTCAGGTGGCTCCTCCGGATTACTTGCAGCTGCCGTCAGGTGAGTAGAGACTACAGCCCCCATCATGCACCACAGTGGAAAGTATCCTAAGCGGAGTCCATGCTCAGTGAGCACTGTAATACCTGGCAAAAGGGGGTTTTCTTGAGGAAAGTGAATCCACACTGAGTCACTCCGAGTCTTCCTTGGGTCCCCAACATTCTGCCTCTTACACCAGAGTCTGACCGGGCCCACTATCACAGATATAATAATCCTGCTGATACGTGAAGTCACGCACTGCTCCTGGCAGAGGCCGCATGTCCGAACTGCTTGCTGAGGCGGGTCTGCGTGATCCGATACTTCGGAAGAAGAAAGTGTTTCCACTGATGTCAGCAATACGCAGTCCTCTTTAAGAATGGGTCCTCTTAGACATACTGCCAGCAAGCACATCAAAATATCCAATACAGACCACCCCATGTGGAAGAGATCAGAGGACACAGTGGGGACTTTTCGGAAGGTTTTCTTTATTAGGAGAGTGCAGGGCATAATACATTTCGGCGTTTAGGTGTGCCTTCTTCAGACGCCCTTAACACGACAAGGATCACACTTTCACCTCCCTTTTGTGCTGCTAAGGTCCTCCCCCTTGGTGGGAAGTCAGGTGGCTCCTCCGGATTACTTGCAGCTGCCGTCAGGTGAGTAGAGACTACAACCCCCATCATGCACCACAGTGGAAAGTATCCTAAGCGGAGTCCATGCTCAGTGAGCACTGTAATACCTGTCAAAAGGGGGTTTTCTTGTGGAAAGTGAATCCACACTGAGTCACTCCGAGTCTTGCTTGGGTCCCCAACATTCTGCCTCTTACACCAGAGTCTGACCGGGCCACACAACACAGATATAATAATCCTGCTGATACGTGAAGTCACGCACTGCTCCTGGCAGAGGCCGCATGTCCGAACTGGTTGCTGAGGCAGGTCTGCGTGATCAGATACTTCGGAAGAAGAAAGTGTTTCCACCGATGCCAGCAATACGCAGTCCTCTTTAAGAACGGGTCCTCTTAGACGTGCTGCCAGCAAGCACATCAAAACATCCAATACAGACCACCCCATGTGGAAGAGATCAGAGGACACAGCGGGGACTTTTCGGAAGGTTTTCTTTATTAGGAGAGTGCAGGGCATAATGCTTTTCGGCGTTTAGGTGTGCCTTCTTCAGACGCCCTTCACACGACAAGGATCACACTTTCACCTCCCTTTTGTGCTGCTAAGGTCCTCCCCCTTGGCGGGAAGTCAGGTGGCTCCTCCGGATTACTTGCAGCTGCCGTCAGATGAGTAGAGACTACAGCCCCCATCATGCACCACAGTGGAAAGTATCCTAAGCGGAGTCCATGCTCAGTGAGCACTGTAATACCTGGTAAAAGGGGGTTTTCTTGAGGAAAGTGAATCCACACTGAGTCACTCTGAGTCTTCCTTGGGTCCCCAACGTTCTGCCTCTTACACCAGAGTCTGACCGGGCCACACAACACAGATATAATAATCCTGCTGATACGTGAAGTCACGCACTGCTCCTGGCAGAGGCCGCATGTCCGAACTGGTTGCTGAGGCGGGTCTGCGTGATCCGATACTTTGGAAGAAGAAAGTGTTTCCACTGATGCCAGCAATACGCAGTCCTCTTTAAGAACGGGTCCTCTTAGACGTGCTGCCAGCAAGCACATCAAAATATCCAATACAGACCACCCCATGTGGAAGAGATCAGAGGACACAGCGGGGACTTTTCGGAAGGTTTTCTTTATTAGGAGAGTGCAGGGCATAATGCATTTCGGCGTTTAGGTGTGCCTTCTTCAGACGCCCTTCACACGACAAGGATCCCACTTTCAGCTCCCTTTTGTGCTGCTAAGGTCCTCCTCCTTGGCGGGAAGTCAGGTGGCTCCTCCGGATTACTTGCAGCTGCCGTCACGTGAGTAGAGACTACAGCCCCCATCATGCACCACAGTGGAAAGTATCCTAAGCAGAGTCCATGCTCAGTGAGCACTGTAATACCTGGCAAAAGGGGGTTTTCTTGAGGAAAGTGAATTCACACTGAGTCACTCCGAGTCTTCCTTGGGTCCCCAACGTTCTGCCTCTTACACCAGAGTCTGACCGGGCCACACAACACAGATATAATAATCCTGCTGATACGTGAAGTCACGCACTGCTCCTGGCAGAGGCCGCATGTCCAAACTGGTTGCTGAGGCGGGTCTGCTTGATCCGATTCTTCGGAAGAAGAAAGTGTTTCCACTGATGCCAGCAATACGCAGTCCTCTTTAAGAACGGGTCCTCTTAGACGTGCTGCCAGCAAGCACATCAAAATATCCAACACATACCACCCCATGTGGAAGAGATCAGAGGACACAGCGGGGACTTTTCGGAAGGTTTTCTTTATTAGGAGAGTGCAGGGCATAATGCATTTCGGCGTTTAGGTGTGCCTTCTTCAGACGCCCTTCACACGACAAGGATCACACTTTCACCTCCCTTTTGTGCTGCTAAGGTCCTCCCCCTTGGCGGGAAGTCAGGTGGCTCCTCCGGATTACTTGCAGCTGCCGTCAGGTGAGTAGAGACTACAGCTCCCATCATATATATATATAATAGTATTTTTTTATATATTTATAATGTTTTACAATAAATTAAAATTATTAGTTTGTTAATAATTGTACAGTAAATATACATTTATATATTACCTTTTATACATGTATGTTTAATTTTTTATAAATTAAATTTGTTTATTATATTTTTTAATGTATATTATATTAAAGTAATTGTGTTAAAGTGAATTTTTTTAATATAATTGTTTTAACTTTTTTTATATATTAAAAAAGACGATATTTTTGACATCGATATTTTTTACATTATATATATTTTTCGATATTTTTGTCATTTACATTTTAAAGATAGGATGGCGATATTTTGACTCGATGTTTTCAGTTCGATATTTTTGTGTTCTATATTTTTGACTTCGATATTATGTCAGTGATGCGTTCCTGTAGCATGTGCAACAATGGGATAGCTTGGCCCATAGTACACTCCTCCTTGCTGACTTCACGTGTGAAGACCTCGAAAGAAAGTAACATCTCTGTCAGGCATTTAACTAGGACCCATTGGTCCACCTCAATGATCACGCCTTTCACAGTAGCATCCCCCTTTTGCATGATATATTCATCGATCGGTCTGTACTGCTCAAACAGACGTTCAAGCATGTAATAAGTTGAGTTCCAGCGTGATGGCACCTCCTGGATGAGTGCTTTAACTAGCATTCTATTATCACGTTGAATGATCCTCAGCTGCTTCCGGGCTTTAAAAGAATGGCTGAAATGTGTGAAGGTTCTTCTGCAGGTGGTCACTAAGTTGCAGAGTCAGTCTTCCTTTTTCAGAAAGTCTTGAACAATGATGTTAATGCAGTGCTCCAAACACAGGACCCTGAAATAACCATCATCGGCCATGGCCTTAAATTTATTACTGCCATTGTCCGTTGCGACAAAACCAATATTAAGCCCTCTTGGTTGTAGCATTCAAAGACCTTGCTGTCAAAGTCTCCCTAAATGTTTGCCGCAGTATAAGATTTCTCCATGGCGAACATGGCTTCAGTTGCATCTTTCCGAGCGGCATCAAAAACCTCAGCAGTGTGAACAACACCTGCTGCAGATATCTTTTCTCTAACCCCCACAAAAGAGATCCAGTGTGCAGTGATGCACATGTGGCTTGGCAACTTTTCCACATGTCTGTTGTCAGGTGGAAAGTGTTAACAGCACTCTGCTGCAAGGCTTGTTCAAGCAATTCCAGCATCTCGAGATGTAGTGCTGGAACAGCAACTCTCACGAAAACCTTCTATTTTGGGCAGATGGCTCCCACAAATTCAAGAAAACCCACTCCTTCCACAAAAGAAAAAGGGATGAGGTACAGCGCTAACATTTTAGCCAGCTTCATGTTGTACAAACTTGCTGTTGGGTGGTTGTGTTCATAGTGCACCTCTGACCTAGACATGTTGAGAATGGTAGCCTGGATTTTTTTCTTTTCTGGTGCCACTGTTTCCGGTGACTTCTTGGCACCAGATGTTAGGCCCAATGCACGTTTTCATTGCAGTACTCTCTTGCCTTGGACCCCTTGGTGTCTCAGCCTGACTCTTGTGCCATTGCGATGTTGCTGATGATGATGTGAGCGGTACCACTGCACTGCTGGGAATAGGGCTGCTTTGTGTAAATGTCTCCCTCTTGTACACCTTCCACCGTGATTGGTTCTTCTTCTTCATCCCCTCCACCAACAACACATGCAGTTATTTGGCCACTAAGGTGCGCCTCCCAGTGTATCAAGTGGTGTTTTCTCAGATGGGTTGTTTGGCCTCCGGTACCATAGTTTGTACCAAGCTTACCCCGACTAACACCTTCCCCACAAATGGAGCATATAGCAATGTTCACCTCCTTCTTGTTAAACGATAAAAAGTCCCAAACTAGGGAGGTCAATTTTCTGGCGCTGCTGGTGCCACTTGCAATATCAGATGAACTGGTAGGTGGGTGTGACTTTTGACTCTCTACAGTACCCACGTCTAATGAGGTGCATTTGGTGGATGTAGGTCACTGCTAGCGAAATATGGAAGGTGGAGGTGGTGTTGGTGGTATCTGTGCCACATACCTCACAGCAATTTGGGATGGGGTAATGTCGGTCTTCATTTGGGTGGGACTAATGTCCATGATGACTGTTTCATCTTCATCCTCCTCTTCTACATTTACCTCCATAACTCTAAGGCTTTCTGGAACTTTACTTTTCTCTACCCTTGTCTTGTGGCGTGTCTCACTCTTTGACTGAGGTGGCTTCCAAGTGGTGTCTAGATCATCAGAAGGGGAGATGTTAGAAAAAGTTGATTGGGTGCTACTTTGCAATAACGATAAGTGAATTTCAACATCACTGCTCCTTGGCGTTGGACTCGTGATTAGACTGGCTGCCTCTGCAACAGACATGGGCTTAGGCCTTGGCTGGTTGGGTCCACTGATGCGGGGGTGCTGCTCCCAGCTTGCTCCCCGGACATCGCTGCTGCAGGTGCAATTTTTGGTTTTCCAAAAAAGGTCTTGGGTGACAAACCGCTCTTGGTAAGTGGCAGTGCCTTCTTCTCACTGGCAACTTTCTTGGTACTGGACCTGGTACCTTTCTTTAGGGCCATCTTAAAGATGTCAGCAGGACACAGTGGCACAAGTTGAAGAGATATCTGTGGTCACACGTCATGTGACGTCGTGCGCAGCAGAACGTCAGTCTGGCAGTATAATGGGTTATGTTGTGCACCTAAAAGCAAAGAAGCAAGCAGAACATCAATGAACATCAATGAAACGTGCAATTCATTTTTGTGGTTTAATTACTAATAGTACAAACAAACAAATACAATATATAACTTAGTGTGTAGTCACACTTGTTAGTGGTATTAATAATATTACATTTCTTACCTCAGTTATTAAAAAAAAATAACAATACAGTGTAGCCATTTGTGAGACTTTGACAACAACAAGGGCTTTCATGGTTGGTGTACTCTAGTTTACAGTATACTTAGGAAGGATAGGAAAGAAGAAGAAGAACAACAAAAATACAAATGTAACGGAACCGGTTTGGAATTTTGCATCATGTGGGATGCAGCATTCAGGGAGCTGCATCTGACAATGGATGGAAGCAATACGCCAATAGGAACAAAGGAAAGACATGCAGGCCATGGCAAAAGCACACTAACTACCACCACAAAATGGCCGCCAGCCACACGGTCACTCACAACAAGCAGGAGGCCTGGAAAACAATGAACTCAAGCAGGCATATATGGACACAGACTTTACAAAATGGCCCCTGGCCACATAGGGAGGCTCAGCCAAGGCAAATGCTGGTCCACTATTACAAAACACTCACACACTGTCCAGACAAAGGAGGCATGCTAAACAACACCACTTTAATGCAACAATGGCAAAAACAAAAATCTACAGGGCTAAAAAAGGTTCGCAAGTTAACACCACACCCATCCAAAAAAGGCATTTATTTAATACACAGGCAAAAAAGTGAAATTACAAAAAAAACCTCTTTTTGCATTTCAATCCAATGCCGTCCATGCCCTAAATGATGTTTAAATTCAACAGACACCACAGAAACAGTTGTCTCATGCACCAATGAGTAGCTCTTGGCCTATTGGTTGGAAAGCCTATTGGCAGACTAGGCCACATTGTGAATCAATTCAAATCAATATTATTGCAAATTTATTAGAAAATGAAGTGAACTGTGCTAAATTTTCTAATGGATAAAAGAAGAAAAAAATGCATGCAAAACAACAACCATCAAGAAGGCATGGCCAACACATAGAAGGCTTGCAGGCCTAATGCAGAAGCGCACTGGCTGCCCCTTCACAAAATTGTCGTCAGCCACATGGCTAGGTCAGAACAACAAGAATGGGAAGACAAATAATGCAGGCCTATGGCAAAAGCACATTGGCGGCCTTCACAAAATGGCCGACATCCACATGGCCAGGCCACAACAATAAGAAAGGGAAGACCGACAATGCAGCCCTATGGCAAAAGCACACTGGCTGCCTTTCCAAAATGGTCACCAGCCACATGGCCAGGCTACCACAACAAGAAGCAATAAGCCAAGAGGAACAAAGGAAAGAAGATATGCAGGCCAATGGAAAAAGCACACTAACTACCACCACAAAAAGGCCACCAGCCACATAGTCACTCACAACAACAACAAGCAGGAGGCCAGGAAAACTCAAGCAGGCCTATATGGACTAGGCATGGGCTAAATTTCTGTTCCGCTCGCGGAAATTGCGATAATTTGACATTTTCGCGTTCTGCGGAGAGCGCGAAAATGTCATAATTTCCGCATTCCGCAGCTTAGCGATAATTTGTTTCTTGCTCGCGCTACGATCACCTTACCTGAATCCCCGCGTTCGCCGACAAGTTTTCCCGATCCGGTCGCGTTCTCCACGAGATGTTGGATTGTTGGTAGCCATTTGCGCTGTCTCGCGACAGTTCGCGCCCGCAGTAACGTCATGCGTCGTGCGATCACGTCTTTCTTCTCACTATCATGCACCGCAAGAAGAGTGAAAACAAGATGGCCGCGCCCGCGAGCAACCGCTTGGGTAAATTGGCGAGCCGCGACCACGCAGAAAATACCGCAAACGGGCGGGAAAAAAACTTCCGCATCTTCGCGATTTTTCCGCGTGTTTGCGGAGATTTTTAACATTTTCGCGATAATTTGCGAAAGTCGCT
This sequence comes from Triturus cristatus, assembly GCF_964204655.1. NCBI lineage: Eukaryota > Metazoa > Chordata > Amphibia > Caudata > Salamandridae > Triturus > Triturus cristatus. The sequence continues at coordinate 307,177,256 of NC_140589.1, read as the reverse complement.
TTCGCAAATTCCGCCCAAAATGGCCCCTGGGCCAAAGAAAATGCTGGCCCACTAATACAAACACACTCACACTCTGGCCAGACAAAGGAGGCATGCTAAACAACACAGCTTTAATGAAACAATGCCAATAACGAAAATCCACAGGGCTAAAGAAGGTTTGCAAGATACACAACAACCACACACAACCAACAAAGGCATTAATTTAACACACATGAAAAAAGTTAAATACCAACAAAAACCCATTTTGCATTTCACTCCAATGCCATCCATGCCCTAAATGATGTTTACAATCAATAGACACCACAGAAACAGTTGTTTCATGCACCCATGAGTAGCTATGGGCCTACTAGCTGAAAGGCCTATTGGCAGACTACTGGGCTAGTGAATTAAATAAATATTGCAAATTGATTTCAAAAATTGGAGAAAAGGTGGTGAACTGTGCAACATGTTTCCTTTATAAATGAAGAAAAATGACTTACAAAGAAACAAGTAGGCCCCTACTGAAACTGCAGGCCACCCACCACAATAAATAAAATAGAAAACTATGAAAAATATAAAAAATGTAGGTGCAATGCCCCAATTAAACGAACAACACCAATTTTCAAACTTACTTGTGAAATCTAAATTCAAGAGTCCTCAAATCCAATGATATATATGATGCAGCACACACAAAGAGTGATCCTTCCAGCTCCAAATCCAAATGAAAAGTGAACAGACAATGGACAAAGCACTGGGAAGAGCCTACTGGACAGGAACTGTAAGTTGGAGACTCTGGGGTACTTCCTTCCTCTTAAAAAAAAGTAACAGAAGAAAAAGGACTCATTGCACAAAAAAGTACAGCCAAATGTCAATCTGAGTTTTTTTTAAAATCCAAATCATCATTTCGAGAAGGTTTTGATGCTGCTTTGGAGAGGACCTTCTCCAGATTGCAGGTTTTGCGTGTTCCTGATCGCGTTCTTTACAAAACTTCTGCCAGAAGTCCGATGGCGCGCCCGAATGATGTGTTCGCCATTGCAAACTCTCGCGGGGCCATGCAGCCGGCTACCAAATCTCGTGGCACTCGCGAACAAATGGGAAATCTCCTTGGTGATTGCACATACCCGGTAAGTCACTCCCGCACACGCAAAAACACGGTTTGGGTGCACAAACACAAAAAAACTCCATTGCGGAGTGCGGAGTTTTCCGGCAACTCTGCGTTCTATGTGGCATTGCCACAAACTCCACAAGCGGAGTTTTATATCTAGGGTTAGTAATAACCTGCCCAGGTAGGCCCTCACCTCGATCAGAGTTTTTGGAGCTCCTAAGTCCTAATGGTCTCTATATTGGCCTACAGGGGCTTCACCTTACTTCAGCTCACAAGGTTTCCTAAGTACACCACAGACCCCTGCCGTATCTGGCACTTCCTGGCCTTGGTAGTCAGGCTTGTGTTCTGCAATGCCTAAAGCACTTCCTGCAGGTAAAAGCGGTGGTCCTTCCAGCCGCTACTGAAGACAGCCATGTCATCCAGATAAGGAGCACTGAAAGCCTCCATACCCAGCAAAACCTGGTTCACAATCCTCTGGAAGGTCACGGGATAATTTGACAGTCCAAAGGCCATCACTTTAAACTGAAGGTGGCCCTCTGGTGTCAAAAAGGCTGACCTCTCCTTAGCCTCTTCTGTTTAGGCAATCTTTCAGTACCCTGAAGTAAAACAAAAGGTACTCAGGAACATGAGAGCCCCAAACCTGGCAATGAGCTCACCATCTCTGGGGATGGGGTGAGCATCAGTCTTGGTGACTGAGTTGAGTGCACAGAATCAAAGTTCTGGTAAAGTGCCTGGTGGGGCAACTTTTTGTAAAAGCTGCACTGGGTTGGACCAGGGGCTACTGGAGTGCTCAGTCACCCCTTGCTCCAACATCTTAGAGACTTCATCGTTGATGCTGGCCCTCCCTTTGTCAGGCAGCCTGTATATTCTGTTTTTGACAGGGGGGCTGTCTCCTGCATTAATGCCGTGGGTACACAAATGTGTAAGCATTGGAGTGAGGAAAAACAGAGATGCAAACCATACCAACAATTGGCAGCAGTCCACCTGCTGTTCAGGGTCAGGGTAGGGGAGAGATTGATACCCTACACTGACCCATTCTTCTCTTTTGATGATAAGAGTTCAGGGAGAGGCCCACTCTCCCCCTCTTCCTCTCCACCATCTGTCAACAGCAGCATGGTGACCTCAGACCTTTCACAGTGTGGTTTGAGATTATTAATATGGAGGATCCTTAAGGGGTGACTGGGGGTCTTGAGGTCCATTAAGTAGGTGCCCCTGCTTCCTCCTGACTATCTCATAAGGCCCTGTCAAGAGCCTGGAAGTTCCCTTGACTCCACTGGCTTTATCCCCCAAACGTGCTACCCATGCTGAATTTTCACAGGGGTACCTGCCTGGTCATAATACTGCTCATTATCTCCTGGTGTGCCTTCACATTCTCAGAAGCCTTCTTCTGGAACTTGGTCATCTGCATCCGGAGGGCTGGCATGTAGCTAACCACACCCTGGGAAGGCTTCTTGGAAGCTTGCTCCCACCCCTCTCTAACCAAGCTGAGAGGTCCACTCACAGGGTGACTATACAGAAGCTCAAAGGGCTGAAATCCAACCACCTTCTGTAGTACCTCCCTGTAAGGAAAGAGCAAGCATGGTAAAAGAACATCCCACTTCCACCGCATGGGCTCAGGTAAGTCTATAATCATGACCTTCAGGGTCTTGTTGAACCTCTCAACAAGCCCATTTGTCCATGGGTGGTAGGGTATGGAAAGCTTGTAAGTAACTCCTTCCACATGGACTGCACATATTCAGACAAAAAGTTGGAGCCCCTATCAGACATCACTTCCTTCGGCAAAACCACTCCAGTAAAACTCCCCACCAGGGTCCTATCCACTACAGGTGATGTTGCAGACCTCAGAGGTATGGCTTCTGGGACCCCAGTGGCATGGTCCACCAATACCAGGACAAACCTTTTGCCATAGGCTGCCTTGGAGTCCAGGGGCCCTACAATGTTGATGCCCACTCTTTCAAAGTGGTTGCCAAGAACAGGTAAGGAAATCAGGGGAGCTTTCAGCTTTCTACTTGTCTTCCCAGTGGCCTGGCAGCTTCCCATTGGCCTGGCATATTAAGCAAGTCCTTAAGAATGTATCTGAGGAAACCTTCATCCTGGGACAATTAAAGGAGACAAGCATGGCAAAGGTATTGTCCTGCTCCAGATGTCCTGCTTGGGGTATCTCATGAGCCAGCCCCAATTGAAAGGCTATGTAGCTTTGGGGAACTACCAGTGCCCTTTTTGCCTCATGCACAGGTTCTTTAGTCTCACTGTACTGTAACTTAGGTGATTCTCCTAGTAGATGTGGTGATCTCCCTAGGCATTACCAGCGGCCTGGGCTTTGGCCTGTTGCCTCATGCATTCCAGGGTTGGGCTCACCTTCTGTGCCTTACAGAACTCCTATGTGGCGGGTCCTCTTTTTGGTTGCCATTCCACAAACTCAAGCAATGTCCTCACCAGTGGGCTCTAGGGCAACTTCCTCTGATGGCCCATCCACTTCATCTATGGTACATTCAAGGGCTGGTTTCTCACACCCCTTGCCCTTCCCTCTCCTAGCAGCTGTTTGGGTCATTTCCCCAGGCTCCCAACTTCCTTGACTCTCCTCCCGGTCAGCCATGGCCCTGGTGGTTGCATAAACCCACTAAGGCAGCCCCAACCTTTCCAGGTGTGACCGGATCATTACCTAGCAAATGATCCACAGGCATGAAAGGGCTCACAGCACCATTCCTGGCGACCCCCCACTCAAAGTGAAAAAGGGCCAAAAGGTAGTGATTGGCTATTACCACAACTTGGTGGAATGTATCGGTAATTTTTACCATAATCTTACTGGCTCCTGTGTCCCTCTGAACCTCGACCCTCTGCTCACTGATTGTGACCCACTGCCTATACTTTTCAGTATTGGATGACATGTGGACTTTGGGCACCATCTCCATGTTGCACAGGGACACTATGGTAACCTCACAGACTCCCCCCCATTAACTGGGGCCATCTCCTCCCGAAGCACTACACAAGCCATCCCTGGGGTTTTTCCTCCAATGGGAGGCTGTGCCCTCTTGGGGCTCTTGGGATCACCCTTGTAATGCCCATAATCATAACACTCATAACACTTGGTGAAGCATGCTATCATTCTTATCAGAGAAGCATTTCTTCTAGTGATCAGATTGGGACTGGAACTCTTTCCCTTGAGAACAATTTTGAGGGCCTTGAGAGAACTTCTTCTTTTTACTTCCCCCTCCTTCTTCTGGTGGGAACCCTGATTACCCCTTTTGGGAGTGCCCAAGATGTCTTCTTGGACACTCTAGGACTGACCAAGAGGTCCGCATCCTCAGCAAGCATCCTGGGGTCAGTCAGCTTGCAATCTACCAGGGTGTGGCTCATCTCTGTAAAACAGATATAGAGCATGTGGGACTGCTTAAACGTAGTGATAACTATGATAGAATCCTTACAAAATCGACTTTCCAATCTTTTTTTTTACTTCCATGCAGGTATCAATGAACTGCTGTCCATCTTGATCCACAGCAATGGGTAAGTACTTAAAAACCCGTTGCCTCTACCTTGCAGGTATCAGTGAACTGTTGCCCATCCAAAGCAGAGGGTGAGAACTTAAAAATATGTTGCTCCTCTGTGCTAAGAGTGCTTAAAAGAAAGGCCTTCTTGGATAGACAACAGACTTGTTCATCTAGCCACTCCAAATAACTCTCAAACATGTCTACCCATTCCTCCTCCCAATCGATGGGTGGGTACCCTGCTTGAGGTAAAAACAGTGTTGGGGTTATATTCCTGCCAAATTCGTAGATCGCATGCTGTATTATGTTCTTTATTTGATAAAGCAATAGTCCCCTTTTTATTTTGATATCCAGAGTTTAATGAGCGGTTGTCCTTGTCTAATTTCTGAAGTTATAACCAGTTAACCAGAGCAGGCGGATAATGAGTCGAAGACATGCTGACTATCAAAAATGGAGTCTGGATAGGTGAGGCAATTCCAGTTAGTTGTGAGATATGCCAACATTTTGTTAAAATATAACTCGATACACTGTCTGTAATGTGTGTTAAAAACTCAGTTGCTGTCAACGAACACTGCACGTGATGAAGATTGCTCACTCTGGGTTGGCTTGACACTTTCAGAGCATGTGCCCGACTCATGATTAGATTTTACATGAAATGTGAATGATGCGTGGTGGATGTGCTGTCTTGTGTTGGCTCTCAGTGCTTTGTTTATACTAGAAATGGACATGCACGCTCACTGTGCTGCTTTAATTCAAATGCAGGTTGATAAATCCTAAAACACTTCCACCTATATTCCAATTGATTCCAATGTTCACTCTGTCTCAAACTAATTCACCCACCCCCTATAGAATGCAGTTTATGGTATCCTGATGCCTTGACCCTAAAATATTGTTCTCAAAAGATTCTTTGTAATTCTCATAACCACTTTTATAAAGACACTGGTTCATAGTCAAGAAAAGTATTGTTTATTCCAGGAAATGGCTTGAATATGGTACTCGCTCACTATCCAGCAGTAAAAATGACTTTTGTGGAACTCCTATGCAAGGACTAGAACAATGGAATACAACTTAAACATTCTCCCACTGGAGCAAACTAACTCCAGCCCACGGCATAACAGAAACCTAATATGATCTCTGCTCAATAAAATACTCAGGCTTAGATGAATCAGCACCAATGCACCCAGGGGCCGATTCACGAAGAGTCTCCACACTTATGACGGAGGCCCAGCAGTAGTGGCAGGGGCCTCCCACTGGTGGCAGGACCTCCTTACCATAGTTACCTAAGTGCACAGGTCCCGCCACGAGTGTGCAGCCCCTGCCACGACTGCAGGGCCTCCTCCATGAGTGCGGAGGACCTTTGTGAAGCATCTTCCAAATAAATGGCCTAAATGTAAACCTCAAAGGGTTACATCAATATGTTCAATCTCATTCCCTTCCTTTCAAATGTTTTCTGCCGTATATGCACTGACAAATGGGACAGACAACCCACCTTTGCAATCTCCCCAACAGGGACATACTCAAAATGAAAGTGATATAACAACAACTTATATGTCAAATCTGTCAATGTTGTGGTATCCATGCTCTCCTTACCTCCACAAAATAAACAAGGGGCATGAGATTGGTTTTACTCACAAACAACTACTCCCAAGTAAAAGGCGTGAACTTCTCTAGTGCCCATTGAAAGACCAGCATCATTCTTTTCTATAATGGGATACTTTTCTTTCAGTATGTAAGATGAAAGAAGTAACATACATTAGCTTTCTCTGTTGAACTTTTACTAGCAAGCATATACTGAGTTCCCGCATAACACAGCACACACTTTATGGCACAAACAATTCCATAAAAATAACTTCCAAAATTTCAGGCATCCCAACTTGGAACACCTACCCCTTTCATTAAACCACTTAAATATTGCACGGATTTATTAGAGCTTAAATGCTCTTTCTTGTCCACAAACAGTTTTTGAATCTTAACTTAATAATAGTTTGAATCAGGTTTCATCAAATATGGCATGAGTTAGAAATTCCACTTCTGATTTTTTTTAAACTCACATTTGTCTTTCCTGATAGTGACGTAGACACTTGTAAAAATCCTTACCCTTGTCTAGTATGTTATCATTTACTTTTGAATGCATTACAAACATTAAATACATTTAACTTCTGCATCAGTTGGTTAAATTGGACAATAATAATTGTAATATAGATGACATATATGCCAAAAGTAGAATTTAAATGCAGTAACAATAATTGTCATTAAGTGATGAAGTTTGATTTCTAAATCCACCTTCTGGTTGGCAGATCTCTACACCAATTTAGGAAAAGTGGGTATAGCCAACTGGATCAATCATATCATTGTTTCATAGTAACGGATGGCAAACTACCAAAACAACCTGGCAGAGCAAAGATGCAAGTATTTGTTCTTGCTGGTAGGAAATGTAACTGAAAGCTAAAATAACCACTCAGCTATCTCAGAGAAATCTTTCTTGCATGTGTCAGTGAACAAAGTGGGCAATTCCCCCTTGACACTGAACAGGACATTACTGGGTATATATTAAATTAGCTGAAAGTTTCCCTATTCGTAAATTTTTCCCTGTTCACATTTGTCTTTCCTAACAGTGTGGCCTCGTTAAGACCTCGAAGTTCTGTCCAGCAATACCAAAAGAATGTAATTTAAACGTCGTCATACCTTCCTGCTGAGTGAATTATTATCCCTGACCCAAACTACGCGAATAAGCAGGCATACCTTCTATTTATACTAATTTGTGCATGAATATTTTACAATTCAACTTATTTTCTTGTCTAAGATTGTCTTTATCACACAGACTCAGCATTAAAGCATAATCTCTTTCTCGCAAAAAGTCAGCGGTATATAGTTATTACAATAGATTGAAACAGTTTCCCTATGCACACAAACCTCCTTGCTGGATAATTGGTGAAACAGACACTCCAATCAGGGCAATATTTGTTTTTGCTTCCAATGTCCACATTTGTGATTGTTCAATCTCCATGGAATGGACTAGTGACATTACCAGTACTTTCTCATCAGATCAGACTCCAATATTATTGCTTATTAACACGTCAGTAAAATCTTGAATTCAAAGTCTATGGCAACCACTTAATGCTCCACCACAATTATCAGTTATGTTTTTGTGCTAATGACCTCCTAACTATTTTTTTTTTGCCCCAATTCACAAAAAGTTATCTTCTAGCCTGGAAAATATTCCTATGAAGGGGTTATTTCTTACTACTGTTTGGAACTCACAAGCATTAACACCACTAAGCTTGGAAAGGTCCACCTGCCTCACGTTTCCATTAACACTTTTACGAATTGTCATTTTCTCAGTGTGGAATTTTATGCAGGATACAACCACGCATTAAGGTAACCCTACTGTACACTTGTACAATAGTTAATACATTTGGGTCTACTATGTACCATTTCGTGAATAACCTAAAAGGCTAACGTTGAGGCAAATAAAGGTTTATGGAAGAAAATGCTTAATGTATCAAACCCTTTTGTGTCAAAGAATCATAAATGTGCACAACCTTTTAACAGTTTGCAGTGCTGGCAATAGGTCAAAAATATATTATTCTTGAAATCTTAAATAGTGTACCAAGTTATTTTTTACTTTTGTGACTGAATACAGCACCACGTCAGTCCTACACATTTGTGAAAGACTCTGAACAGCGGTTTATACCTAATTCCCAAAGGACACCTTACCCTTTTTGAATATTTGTAAACACATTTTTGAATAGCAGGCAGTAGTCCCAGGGACCATTGCCTACTCTTAAAAAATTAAAAGAAAACTTTTCATTTTTCTCCTTGAAATACAATCTGTTTTCCTTTAAGGAAAACAGGCTGCATTTAAGAAACAGAAAGTGCTTTATTGAAAAACAATCACAGGCATGGTGGTCTGCTGACCCCAGCAGGCCACTATCACTGTGATTTTTGAGATACCCAATGGGTCGCAAAACGTGACCGAACTCATAAATATTAATGAGGTAGGTCTATTTGCGATACACGGTGAAACGCAAAATGTCTTAAACACACTTTTGTTACATGGGTGTTTGCAATTACCAAATAGCAAATCACAAAAATTTGCTATTTGGTCATCGCAAACCATACGTACATCTGGCACTTAGTTCCTGCTAAGAAGTAGACACTTGAGTCCTTACAATGTTTCCTGATTTAGCAACAGCCAAGTCCAATATGACTACATTGGCTATTGTTATCAGAAACACAGGGGCAGATTTACCACTTTTTCATGCAGAGCAGTGCAGTAGCCGCAAATGCTGAGCTGCGTGAAAAGGAGAGAAGAGTAGAGTGGCAAATTTACTGAAAAATTGGACTCCCCTCCCCTTTTAGTCACGCCGGCACTGAAATCAGCTGCCCTGTGCCACGGAGACACCTTTGTGCCATGGTGCAAGGGTCTCTCCGTGAGTATAGTATAGGTTTTGTACTGAAAGGATATCCTTCCCGTACAAAATGCTATGCATAGATTGCCTTAAACCATGTTTCCTCTTTGTATGGTTGCCGTACAGTGCAGCACACGTACAACATCAGAAAAGGAAGGAGAAATTAAAGCATTCTCTTTACTTGCCCCTACTTCAAAAGGGTGCAGTTTTCTCAGGCCAAACCCTGTGTACTTTATTTATTAAATTGGGTTTAGTGTCAGAAACCTTGGTGGTTGTATGGGAATGCCCATACTCCACTTATGGTACGCCCCCTTGGCAATAATTAATTCAAAGCAGCACTATGCGCTGCTTTGCATTACTTTCACATTATTTCCAGAGCTCAACAAGTTTAGCGCTGGAAAGTAAATTGAAAAAAAAAGATTTTGCGCCAATTTGCATCACTTTTGTGATGCAAACACAGCTAAAAATGTAAGTAAATCCCCCCCATAGTGTCTACCAATGAGTAGCTATAATAAAATGTAGACTTGTGCCACACCTGGAGCTCACCAATAATACAACTCTGGACACCAGAGGTAAATAACAGTGGGACACTGCCCATAAACCACTCATTGCCACAGGAACTGAACCCAGAAAAAGGCCTCAAACTGATAGGCAAGTGGCACCATCAGAAGATTTTAATACTTAGTAGACCCTAAATGCCTCTACATACTCACATTGCAGAAAGTGCAAAGAGATGTACTATTCTAGCTCCAGTTCTGCGAACATTGGAGAGCATTGTGGAACATTGGAAAAAGTGTATATATTTGGGGGGAGGTGGTTAGATTTACCATTCTATCTCTAGACCCACAAACATTAGAGAAGGAGTCTTTGACTGGAGGTGGGTGTCATATTTACTATTCCAACCCATCCCACTAACCTTGGACAAAGTGTATATATTTGAGTTGGATTAATAACATTAAGTAAAGTGCATACAATTGAGATTACACAAGAGGGAGCATAATTTACTTTTCAAAATCCAGACGAACTAACAGTAGGAAAAGTGCATGAATTTGCAGGTAAAAGGGAGAGTTCAGAATTACTATTCTAACTCCAATAAAACTAACTTTCTCATCATTAACATTCTAACTTCAACTCCACTAACACTGCGGAAAGTCCATACATTTGAGGTGGGGTCTGATTTTGTATTCTAATTCTCAAGTCCATATATTTTAAAAAGGGCAACTTTACCATTCCATCTTCAGTACACAAACACTGGGGAAAGTGCCTACAACAAAAGAGGATTACAGATGTACTACTATATCTCCAGACCAACTAGTATTGAGGAAGGTGCATATATTTTTGGTGTCTGAGTTACTATGTACACTTCTGTATAAAAATCATTGAGCTTATGAATTAAACTTGAAATAAACTTTGAAATTCACAAGTTATTGTTAGGAGCACAATTCACAACTCGCAAAACAGCCATGCAAACCATAACTCGCCCACCAAATGCAATGCCTGTGACCTTAATGAAACCGATGCAATCATAAATGTTGCAAAACAACTGAGAGAATATATTACATTATCACATTACATTTAGGATTTTTACAGAGACAACTGTGGTATCACGAATTGATTTGATTATGTATTGTTGTATATTTACATTTCACTTTTAGATCTTATTTATTGGTATACATATTGTGAGGTTACATCATTTCCAGTCAGATAGACTGGAACCAATGTGGCCAATCAACACTGATTGAGTCTTGTATATACTTTTACACCTAACCAGAAGTCTGCTAAGGCCATTGGACCTTCCCAGTGCGTTTCTATACTGGTAGTATTCATCTGCATGTTTTTGTCTACATTCAGTCTATCTTTGTCCTGGACACGCTGCCTCGAGCACACCTTAAGTTGCTGTGAGCCGCAGTGCAAATTCAGCTGAATCTGTTCTCTTGATTCTGCATTCTGCTGACTCACTTCAACTCCACATGACCCAATGCCCTATGGGTCAGTACTAATGAGATTCAGATATTAATAAAGATAAGAAAAGGATGGTGTTTTAAAATATGGAACATAAAATATAATTCTTGAGGACTGATGCTGCCTCACAAAACATTACATTACTGTTCATTACATTTGGAGCCTTAGAATCTCAGAGACATGCTCCACAATATTTTAATATGAAGCTAGTTTTGCAATCAAAGGTATGCTTTTTCGTATTTACTGCTAATATTATGAGTATCGGTTAACAGCACAGTCATGTTTTTTCATGGTGTTGTAATTATTAGTTAACAGCATTGGTTACTAGAGCCAGAAAAACTGTACATGGATATCAATGTAAGCATAAATGTTGATTGATATAGTAAGGGTAGAAGGTTTAAAGGATATATGCAGTATGAAAACAGTCAAAACACAACAAATTAAAAATTCCACACCTATTTGGAATAATAGAGTACATTGTAATAAATTAAATGACACAAAAAGGGTAACTGGAGATATGAATTTTCAAAGTTTTAAATAAAAATAGTGGAAATGTGTTAAGTGTCAACTGCGGTCAGTTGGTCAAGGTAGACCAGGACCTAGGCATGATTTGAGTGGGGATGGGTGATAAATTCTGCTTTGCCGGCGGAGTTGGCCAAACTCGTGCACGGCTTTCCAACAATAAGTTGGCGAGGGGGTATAGCATCCCTTAGCATGATTTTCAGGTGGCAAGAGGGCACTCTGTGAGATTTTCCCAATGCAGGCAGCCAATGGTCAACACAACCTTCTCACAGTAAGATAGCTGCTGCTTGAGTAAAACATCAACTTGAGCAGCAGTGCCCTCTGGCATACCGTGTGGTCCCAGCGCAAAAAGTCAGCACCAGCAGTGTGACGTACCAAACTCACCCATTCATAGAACTCCGTGGAATCTTGCTGAGTTTTCATGCAACTCCACTGAATTCCATGGAGTGAAAATCCACAAGAGTCGCCCACCCTTTGATTTGAGGCCGACCGCAATGGAGCACGGGTCAGATATAGCAACAGGATTTGACCTGGTCAGAGGTTTTAGCAAACGACTTAATTTCACAAATGGAAGTCCAAAATCTTCAGTGGAGCCCAAGGAGGGCTCCACACGGTCAGATAGCTGTTGAAAGAGGTCCAAGTGAAGGTGCTGATTTTTGTCAGTAAAACTCAGAATGGGGGAAATTTTAATTTTGCACATAAGGAAGGTCCCTCACTGTCAGGATCAGCAGAGCAGGCGCTACAGTGATCCCCAAGCTAAAAGGAGTAAGACTGGAATCTAAGATGGCCACCGCTGTTGGAACGCGTGAGCAGCAAGTTAGCGCTCTAGCGTTCCTGGACAATTAGTAGGATCCAGGTGTCAGCCCGGTGGAGAGGCGCACTTCACCGGAGTCGTGAGGAGAAAGAGTCGTTATTTGTGCCACGCGTCTGAGAAGAGAATTCATCGTCAAGTTTTGAGAGGAAATCAAGTCCAAGTTTCCAGAGCACTAAGTAAGACTGTTCCGTAACTCCCCTCGGAGTATTAGTGAGAGTTACTTGCCTACGAAAAAACGAACTTAGCGGAAGAAGATAAAACTCATGTTGTATCTCGTCATCCTAGAATAATATGTCATAGTATTAGTACCTTTTTACTGTAACGAAGTTTGTGAGGAGAATTTTCAGTGACAACGAGAAATATACCTCTTACGTACCTCAGTAAAAAATCCAGTCAGCAGTCAGAGAAAGTTCCCGACTTTCAACCCACAGTGAATTGCCATTTTGAACTGATATTACCTCAGGGTAGTGAATAAAGAGAACCGTGCCTAGAATCATTATAGTGGGGCAGAACTCCCTCTTTAGTAGCGATTGACACGAGGAGGAATGAGAAAAGAAAAACATGGTAGCAGCATACAATAAGTAGAAGAAGAAGAAGAACCAGAATCCAGTTAGAGGAGCCGTCAGTGGTATCTAGGGTAAGCTAGTCTGTAGAAGCAAGAAATAAAAGCCTAGTAGAGGGAGAGAGAGTAGGATAACTAAGAGAGATCATTTGTATTGCAGAAAAAACTACACCACAAGGCGACACCACCACCACACAACAGAAGAGGAGCATCGGTCACTAAAAGTTAGGGTGGGTATAACCTAGGAATAGTCACTTAGGGCAGAGTAGAAATGAGAGTAGAGTAGAGCGCTTAATTAACGATTATTCTTTTCCTCACAGTACATCCACTTCAATCACAGCAGTGGAAGATAGGAAGAGCGACAACCCTCAAGAAAGAAAAAGACGTAATGACTGTCTCTTCTCTGTCCAATTCCCCTTTCCCCCCACCGGTTCACTTGGGCTTACTTGTATCAATCGGCGAGTGGTCCAGAGAGCTGGGAAGGGGCGTTGGGAACATTCTGCTCCCGAGCAAAACCGAAGAGCACAGAACCTGACAGAGTGAAGTGCCCACGTTTTTTATTCGCTCTTGAGCAGAATGGCTGAAGGTTTGGACTTGAAAAAATTAGGAGAGGTTTTAGAAGGAATCCAAAGAGAGTTAATTTCCGTTAGAGAGGAGAATAGGGAATTGCGAAAGGAAACCACAGATTTAAACTTAAAAATGAGTGGCATAGCCTCGGACCCAAGTTTTAGGTACCCAGTTAATTCAGAAGGAGCTTCCAGTGAGTCTTCGGGCACTCAGCCTAAAGTTACGACACAAGTAATTCATTCCTTGTCACCTGTAATCCCCTTGGCGCCCCCAGAGCATTTTAGTGGAGATCCCCAGAAGGCACAGGTATTTTTGACCCAATGTACGTTACATTTTATGTGTCGTCCGGCATTATTTCCCGATGCGCAGTCTAGAGTGGCCTTCATATTGTCGTACTTAAGTGGAGATGCGGCGTCGTGGTCAATGCCTCTGGTCACCTGCAACGCTCCATTGTTATATGATCTGGACGAATTCAAGAAAGAATTCCTTCGCATTTTTGACAGAAGAAGAGTATCCCAGGCCACAGACAATGAACTATTGGAAATTAGACAGGGAAGCAGAGACCTAGTAGCTTACTTGGCTCAATTTAATAAGTTGGTGGTAGAAACGGACTGGCCAGAGAACAAGAGAGCTGCTGTGTTTTATCGAGGCCTAAAGGACGAGTTGAAGGACGCATTAGCACAAGTACCCAATCGACCCACGGAGATATCAGCATTGATCGATCTAGTTTTAGAAATTGACTTCCGTCAAGGAGAGAGAAGAGGAGAAAGGAGGCGAGATTATCGTCCAAGTGTGCCTCGGTTTGATCGGGTGAGAACAGAAGGCAGTAAGGAAGGTGACGTTGCCCGTGGGGGAGAGCCCATGCAGATTGGGACAATTCGAGGTCCACTTTCCAAGGAGGAGAAGGAAAGAAGGAGGCTGAACAAGCAATGTTTATATTGTGGAGGATCTGGGCATTTTGTTCGGGATTGCCAGAAGAAGCCCAAGCAGAAGCCGGCGGGAAACGCCTTGCACCACCAGTAAGCGGAGCTGGACTGGTGGTTGCAGATGAAGAAACAGCTCCAAATGCTCATACCCTGGCGAATACCTTGCAGTCTGCAGCTCCCCACTTAATCTTAATGATGACGCTGCGTTACCGGGAACAAACATTACGGCGAGTCGCAGTGATGTTAGATTCGGGAGCAACAGGCAATTTCTGTGACCTGAAGTTCGCGGAAAAAATTGGATTGAGGGCCATCAAAAAGGAAAGAAGTGAGGCTGTTCGAGCAGTAGATGGCACAAATCTTTCATCTGGACCCATAGTGAGTCATACTGAAATCGTGGAGTTGGAATCTGAAGAAGGTCATCGAGAAGATATCCAATTCAATTTAATCGATGCTCCGCAGTTCCAATTAATCTTGGGGTTACCTTGGCTAACCGAACACAACCCAACGATAGACTGGGGAGCTCGAACGGTGTCCTTGAACTCAGAGTATTGCAAGGAACACTGTTATTTGGGAGGTCTCGGACATCCAGAAAAAACCCAGGCCCTTCTTTTAAGCGAAGGAAAATCCACAATCTGTGTGATCAACACCGTAGAACTACCTGAGGAATATGAAGAGTACCAAGATGTATTTAGTGAAATGGAGGCGGAAAGACTTCCTCCGCATCGAAACTTCGATTGCAAGATAGAATTGGAACCCGGATCCAATCTTCCATGTAGTAGAATCTATGCTCTAACTGAGAAGGAGGATGAGCACTTGAAGGAGTATCTGCACAAATATCTGGAGAACGGGTTCATAAGACCGTCGCAGTCCCCCGTGTCATCGCCACTTTTTTTTATTCCAAAAAAGAATGGGGAATTAAGAACCTGCATTGACTACAGGGCAATAAACAGAATAACGGTTAAGAATCGGTATCCCTTGCCCTTGATTTCTGTATTACTGGATCAGGTGAAGGAGGCAAAAATTTATACAAAATTGGACTTGAGAGGGGCCTACCACCTGGTCCGAATTCGGGAAGGGGATGAGTGGAAGACGGCATTTCGGACAAAACATGGCCTATTTGAATATCAAGTGATGCCGTATGGCCTATGTAATGCCCCAGCAGCTTTTCAGCATTTCATCAATGATGTCTTGAAGGAGTTTATCGATCGGCATGCATTGGTGTATATAGATGACATCCTCATTTATTCGAGCAATGTGGAAGAACATGAAGAGCATGTCAAGAAGGTGTTGCGGAAACTGCGAGAGCACCGTCTTTATGTCAAGCTGGAAAAATGCGCCTTTGGAGTATCATCCGTGGAATTTTTGGGTTTTGTGCTCGCCCCCAGTGGGGTGACTATGGACGAGAGTAAAATCAAGGCAGTTCTGGAATGGGAATCTCCGAAATCTGTGAAGGAAATCCAAAGCTTTATCGGATTTGCCAATTTTTACAGGAGGTTCATTCAAAATTTCTCTCAGAAGTTAATTCCAATGACAAGGCTGCTAAGGAAAGGTGTCAAATTTGAGTGGTCAGAGGAGGCAGAAGAGTCATTCAAACAGTTAAAAAGAGATTTTACTTCCGCCCCAATTCTATTGCATCCAGATCCATCAGAGCCATTTTTTGTAGAGACAGATGCCTCCAATTGGGCCCTAGGAGGAGTGCTATCACAGAGACACAAATCAACTGGTCAACTGCACCCAGTGGCCTATCGTTCGAGGAAGTTGACGGCACCAGAAGTTAATTATACCATCACTGAGAAGGAGTTGTTGGCCATTAAGGATGCCTTCAAGGACTGGAGACACTACCTAATGGGGGCCAGACATGTGGTAACCGTTTACACAGATCACCGAAATCTGAAATTCTTGAAGTCTGAGAGAACTTTGACACCAAGACAGTTGAGATGGTCATTATATTTTGCGGACTATGACTTCATAATTACTTACCGTCCAGGGGCTCAGAATGGTAAGGCGGATGCCCTATCTAGGAGAGGAACTGAAGAAGTCATGGAGGAGATGAAGGATCAGACCATCATCCCATCCGAGAAAATAATTGGAGCAGTTTTACGAGAATCACAGGACAAGAAGAAGCAATTCTCTATGACCAAAGAGGAATTGGAAGAATGGGTGAGAGAAGATTCTGGTCGAGAGGTTCGGGAAGGTTTACCATATCATCATGGGGTCCTTTACTTGCCGACAACAGAAATGCAGCAACAGGCCTTGAAGGAAAGTCACGATGATCTGTTGGCAGGCCATAAAGGAATAACTAAGACCGAAGATCTAGTGAGGCGACGCTTTTGGTGGCCCAGTTTGGCAAAGGATGTGCGACAATATGTGGCCACTTGTGACATTTGCGCTAGGGGAAAGCCGGAAAGGCAAGCTCCGCAAGGGTTACTTCAACCTTTGCCTACACCACCACACCCATGGCACACGATAACCTTGGATTTAATAGTAGATTTACCATCCAGTAAGGGTTATGATACTATTTTGGTGTGTGTAGACGCATTTACTAAGATGGCACATTTTGTACCATTGAAGGGAGTACCCACGGCAGTAATTCTGGCGCATGCCTTTAGCCAACACATAGTTCGAGCCCATGGCATACCCAGGGTGGTGATATCCGATAGGGGATCCCAATTTTTATCCCATTTCTGGAAGGCCTTCACTAAAAAATTAAGTATTGACTCTAGGTACACGACTAGTTATCACCCAGAGACAGATGGCCAAACGGAGCGCACAAACCAAGAGTTAGAGCAGTATCTAAGGCTCTGCTTATTAGAACAGGAAGGAGATTGGCCGGATTATCTGTGGGCAGCGGAGTTTGCCCACAATAATGCAAAAAACATGTCCACAGGTTATTCCCCCTTTTATTTAAATACAGGAAGACATCCCCATCAAGCTGTAGATTTTCAAGAGGTAGATGTTCCAGCAGTAACAAATTTAGTTGATCACATGACGAGAGTGCATTCACTAGCCACAGACAATTTAACCAAGGCAAAGGCGACTTACAAATTCCATTCTGATAAAAGAAGAAGGAAGGAACCTGATTTACTAGTTGGAGAGAAGGTTTGGCTAAACACAAAAAACCTTAGGGTCAAGGGGTTAGGAAGTTTCAACCCAGATTTATAGGGCCTTATGAGATTGAGAAAAAACTAAGTACTGTAAACTATCAGTTGAAGTTACCCAAAGGATTGCGGGTGCATCCCGTTTTTCATGTTTCCTTATTGAAAAAGGTTTCAAGAGACCTACGAGTTAAAATACCCCCAAAACCAATCCAAACTGAATTGGGGGAAGAATTTGAGGTACAGCGAGTCTTGGACTCCAAGATACGAAATGGCCAAATGTACTATTTATTGGATTGGAAAGGTTATGGGCCCGAAGAAAGAGCGTGGGAAGTTTCTTCAAACATCCATGCTCCTCGTTTAATTAGGGAATTTCACAGGAGATTTCCTAATAAGCCCAGGATGGTAGGACGCCCTTTGAGAGGGGGTACTGTCAGGATCAGCAGAGCAGGCGCTACAGTGATCCCCAAGCTAAAAGGAGTAAGACTGGAATCTAAGATGGCCGCCGCTGTTGGAACGCGTGAGCAGCAAGTTAGCGCTCTAGCGTTCCAGGACAATTAGTAGGATCCAGGTGTCAGCCCGGTGGAGAGGCGCACTTCACCGGAGTCGTGAGGAGAAAGAGTCGTTATTTGTGCCACGCGTCTGAGAAGAGAATTCATCGTCAAGTTTTGAGAGGAAATCAAGTCCAAGTTTCCAGAGCACTAAGTAAGACTGTTCCGTAACTCCCCTCGGAGTATTAGTGAGAGTTACTTGCCTACGAAAAAACGAACTTAGCGGAAGAAGACAAAACTCATGTTGTATCTCGTCATCCTAGAATAATATGTCATAGTATTAGTACCTTTTTACTGTAACGAAGTTTGTGAGGAGAATTTTCAGTGACAACGAGAAATATACCTCTTACGTACCTCAGTAAAAAATCCAGTCAGCAGTCAGAGAAAGTTCCCGACTTTCAACCCACAGTGAATTGCCATTTTGAACTGATATTACCTCAGGGTAGTGAATAAAGAGAACCGTGCCTAGAATCATTATAGTGGGGCAGAACTCCCTCTTTAGTAGCGATTGACACGAGGAGGAATGAGAAAAGAAAAACATGGTAGCAGCATACAATAAGTAGAAGAAGAAGAAGAACCAGAATCCAGTTAGAGGAGCCGTCAGTGGTATCTAGGGTAAGCTAGTCTGTAGAAGCAAGAAATAAAAGCCTAGTAGAGGGAGAGAGAGTAGGATAACTAAGAGAGATCATTTGTATTGCAGAAAAAACTACACCACAAGGCGACACCACCACCACACAACAGAAGAGGAGCATCGGTCACTAAAAGTTAGGGTGGGTATAACCTAGGAATAGTCACTTAGGGCAGAGTAGAAATGAGAGTAGAGTAGAGCGCTTAATTAACGATTATTCTTTTCCTCACAGTACATCCACTTCAATCACAGCAGTGGAAGATAGGAAGAGCGACAACCCTCAAGAAAGAAAAAGACGTAGTGACTGTCTCTTCTCTGTCCAATTCCCCTTTCCCCCCACCGGTTCACTTGGGCTTACTTGTATCAATCGGCGAGTGGTCCAGAGAGCTGGGAAGGGGCGTTGGGAACATTCTGCTCCCGAGCGAAACCGAAGAGCACAGAACCTGACACTCACAATCCAGATACTGTTGGTGCTTTTGCCTGTTCAAGATGTCTTTGCTTGTACTTAGTCACTTTTCTGAGCTCAGATTCCTCCGACGAGGCAACACTGAAGCCTGGACACTGTCTCCATGAAGAAGCTCTGAGCAGGAACAAACCTGAATCTTCAGCAAAGTAGTAAGCCACCTTGGGTGGGTTAGCTTAGCTGGTTTGCCCCAGTCCTCCAGCAGTCTTTCGCGCCAAAATGTTTTTTAGTCCCAGGTTTTCTGAGGTGGTAGAAGAAGTCCACCCAGACCCAGCCAGAGGTTCTAGGATGTCAAGAATAGCACAAGGGGGTCAGAACCCACTCCAACAGAGAGCACCAGCAGGGTATGAGGCAGGTCCAGTTAGACCTTGGCAGCTGGGATTCTTCAGGAATTGCCTTTTGTAGCTTGGTGTACCCCTGTAGCTTGAAAAGGAGGGCAGCATTATGACCCCTGGGGTCCACTTCATTGTCCTGGGTACAGTAGAGAGCAAGACCAGTTCTTTGGGGCTCTTTTCAGGTCACAGACAGCATGTTCAGTTCTCTTCTGGTCTTCCTCAGTTCAGTAGTGTTCTGAGTAGGGCAAGCCACATTTATGCCTGGCATCAGGTTGTTGATGGAGATATCTCCTGGCTGCTCCCTAACCAATGGGGTAAACGTTTCCAGGGGCTACCCTACCCACTTTGTAGCATTTTCAGTGTGCCCTTCTGCAAACAATTCCACATTGCCCTGTCTAGCTAAATGCAAAACGATAAAAACCTTCTCCATTTGTGCCCAACCCAGCCGCCTGGCTAGGGCAATGAGCAGCATGTCCTCTGTGGTCACTCTAAACCAGCTCTGGGGGCAGCTCTTCTCCCACTGACATTGGTGCCTGCCTGAATTAGGGATCAAAGGAAGGGACATGTCAAGTGTCACCTGACATCTGCTTGTGACAGGGGAGGCCCTTTTAAAGTAAATTAATTTCCTGCGTTCACTTCAAATGGTCATCCTGTCAGGCTTTTGCCTCTGCCTTGGAATCCATTTTCACACCACATTCAGAGATTCCACACACAGAGGTCTGCTGCTGGAGAGCAATGCAAATTAGCCTCCAGAGGATTTAGGCCGGGAAAAGGTTACATTCTAAAAGAGCCTTTTATTTAATATTTATTAAAATTTATGACTTCACCAGTGAATTGGGTTTTTAATAAATATTACGAAGAGTTCTTAAATAAGGTTTCTAACTGTTTCATAGCCAAATATAGAATGATTACATTCAACAGTGCCTACCAGTGTTTCTCTGTAGAACAGCAGCCTTGATACAGTGAAAATAGCTTTTAGGTGCTAGCCACTTTAAGAACATGTATAACCTTAACTTTCTACATATTCTACTTTTATATTCCATGCACCTTGCATTATGGGTGGCAAGGCCTACTTCAGGGTAATTTATTAATATTTAAAAGGAAAGTTTAAACTTGTCAAAAGAGTTTATTTTACTGGACGAATTGGAATTTTTACACTATTTAAGTCTAACTACAATGATGAGCCCGAAGCCATGTTTACACTGTCATTGTAGTGGATAACACAATTGGTGCTGGAGCAGACTAGTCTATTAAACTTACAAGCCCGGGGTACACCTGACACAATATATACTAGGGACTTATAATTATGTTGAATATGTGAATAAGGAGTATAACAATTCAACCATATTAAAAGGAGGAGCATGGGGACTTTACTGCTCATTAGAAGGGGTAATGTGCACAGAGTACTATAGTTAGCAACAACAGGTGGGGCATATATTTGGGGGTACACCACACAAAAGTTGGTAAATTCCTACAGAAAGGGAGGCAGAGGGCACACTTACTGGGTAACTCTACTCATAGTGATTGGGCTAGAGCTGTAGCCATTTATTTGCACCTTGGCGCTAGGGCTTGAATATAATAGTGTCAAGATCCTGCGGGACACACCTGTAAGGACAGGAATAACCAGTGGTGCCCCAAACTCTCATTGACAGCCAGGAATCAGCCGGCTCCTCTTTCCTCAGAAGGGGCCCTTTCCAATGGGGTCTCACATGAAGACTACACAACTGGACCCATCAGTAGGCTACATCCGTCTCGGGGGCTGAAATTTAATCTCACACAGGATACTTCAGTAGTCTACTACAACGCACTCACTACCGCATTCCTGTTACCAGTGTAAGGAGGATAATAATGTACATTTTGGCAGGATGGAGAAGGATTTTAATTTAGATGTTCCTCTTGGATGGTGGTTGGTCACCCCCTCATTTCAGAACTCTGACAAACATTCTGGCCTTGAAAAAACTAAAGCACTAAACTTAATGTCTCACGGAGTGCTCCCATGATCTCTAATTCAATTTTTCTCTCAGTCCATCTTGATAAATCCCTACTCTGGCACAGATGCAAAGTTTTGAGATTTCTTCTGATACCTGCACAAACAGCTATCAGCCTTCCAAGTTGTGAGAAGATTATCGCCGTTTTCCGTAAGAAATTTTGGCAGGTCCAACCTTTTATCAAGAGAAAACGTGCAAGAAAAGAAGTGGATTCTCGTGAGATAAACAGCGAACACAAAAGCTCAGAATAGGACAGAATTTCCCCCAACCAGTGAATACATCAACAAGGGTGAGTGTATGTACCAGGTGTGTTAAATTACATCCCCTAGTTCGACCTCCTAGAAATAAGGGTCTTTTTTAATATCCTAAAAAAACATGTTAAATATGTTTCTATTTCAATGCCAATTTCTAGTTTGCCATCTGCCCTAGCTATGATATCTGGAATCCCTGATTCTAATTTGAGAAGTCAGATAAGTAGTCTGTGCATATCTATTTGTCTTGTTACTTCTGTCGTTGGTGAAAAATTAATTTTGTATCACTTTGGTATTTGTAAAGTATTGGCGCGGGTCTGACTCCTGGTATATATTGTTTAAGAAAATGTAATTATGTGCTTTTACTAGCGCACGTCAAAAATTATTTTAATGAGGTCAATTTTTCATTTGTTTTATCACCAATTATGCGTGTTATGAGCAAAGACAACTATATTAATTAGAGTAAAAACTCTAACAAAGATTACAGATGTTTGTATGTTTGCTGGACAGCTGCAGGCATTTTCCGAACAGAATGCTTTTTTACATTCAGAATATTGCCCTTTGACTTAACTCAGCAATATACTGTTAATTAACAAAGTAGAACAAATATATGGTGCAAATTAATGTCAAGCGGCAATCAGAAGTTAGTCTAGCAAGTACTGGCAAGACTTTAGCAAATTAGTTGTCCATTACTCTCTAAATTGCAGAGTTAATAAGCATGCTTCATAGAGTAGGCTTTTAAAAAAATATTTTATATACTTTAAAACTATATCAGGCATCAGTAAAATGTAAATTTATTGAACTTAGACCCTGAGCTACTAAAGGTTGTGTCTCAAAGCAGTCTCCTTATTTTGTATTGTAGCACATATACTAATTCATTTCAGTGTAATATGGTCTCACAGTAGGATTCATAATAATAGTGTCTCATGCATATCAATGAGGCAGGATTTTCCTGTGAATCTTAGGGACAGGACTGTGTATGAAGTGATGAATGCCTCCAAGGTACACCACACATCAGTTTCTGTATTCACATCCATAGAATGCCAACATGACAGAAGCTGCCCCTTAAAGGGACAGGAGCTGAGATGTCGAAACAAGCATTGGCAAGTCTGCTCGTTCTTACTTTGCCAATGCATATTCTCTGCCAGTGTTGGCTTTGGTAGTGCTTGTAGAAATGAGAAGCAATCATTGGCAATACCAATAATAGTGGGTGGTGATCTTGGATTCTCATTTTGTTTACTCACATTGGGCCATATGTAGGAAGCCCAATACCGGTCGGTAACGGCCGATTTTCGGTAAAAATCACGTTACCGACCGGTATTCAGGCTTTCGGTATGTAGGGGGGACATTTCAGGATTCGGTAATTTACCGAATCGGTAAAATTACCGAATCGGTAATTTTACCGATTCGGTAAATACCGAATCCTGAAATGAGATGTAGGGGGAGTGTGTGGGTGTAGTGTGGATTCGTTATTTACCACCAACTGAAAGTTGGTGGTAAATGACGAATGTCTGAGTAAATGCATTATGTGGCCCTTAGATGTGTGCAATGTGGCAGACATACATGCCCTTAGGGCATGTATGTGTGCCACATGTGCACACATGCAGAAATCAGGGGTGCAACAGGGTGTCACTGTGACACCCTGCTACCCTTGATTGTGCTCCCCCCATTACCGATTCGGTATTTACCGATTCGGTAATGGTAACTGGCTTCCCATTGATTCCTATGGGCCTCCTGGCCCATAGGAATCAATGGGAAACAAGTTACCATTACCGAATCGGTAAATACCGATTCTAAAATACCGACACTTACCGAATCGGTATTTTTTTACCTACATTACATTTACCGATTCATAAATACCGAATCGGTAAAATTCGGTATTTAAGAATCGGTAAATGTAATTTACCTACATATGGCCCATTGTGTGTAGACACAGTGTGATGGTCATCTTGAAATGATGTGCTAACCAGCATCCAAATTAATACTGCTGCAGCATTCGCAGATGGTTCCCATATTGCGTGCAGGGGCTAGAACTGTAGAAGAATCCATTCCAAGATGGTCGCCTGTTGCTAATGACTTAGCCAAAATCGGGTCTCAAGTACTGATAAAGCCACTAGTGGCAAGTTGCTATCTTCGAATGTTATTTTTTATACTTTTATGATGATCGCCATGTTGTGTCACTTGGTTTCTTAATTGAATGCTAACGAATTTGGCAAGGGAGACCTTGCTGGGACTTTTGCCAGATTGTCAAAGTCCCTGTTGTGTCTCTTGCACATCATTTTGTCATTTTTAGTCAAATGCTTTTGCCATTGATGTTACAGTTTGTCTAGCTACCGGCTTCACCACTTTTTGTTGGATTTACTTACTTACAGTGTTTCCAGTAATCTATACATATTGCAATATCAACCTTTCCACAAGGGCTTCCAGGTCAACTACTTTTTTAGGTTTCGCCTGTACATCCCTTTCACTGTGCTTGTAAAATCTATTGTATTTAATATAAATCTCAAAGGGGCTTCATTACACCCTTGCTTTTTATTGGTATGTGTACTTGCCACTGACTTTTATTCCATTTCTATTGGCTGTAGCATACTATTTCCTGTTGTTACTTGTGTGTTTCTCTTATCAATCTCCCGAAGCACCAGTGCTCTTTCAGTCCGCTTTGCTGGAACTTCTTTTAATTGTGCCAGCACCCCTGCTGTCACTACAAGACCTACACTCTTGCTGTGAAGCTACAACGCTGCCCAAGTGTCATGGGCTCAACATGCTGTGCTGGTGTCAGAAGAGAATTTGTGATTCAGTTCTGGCACAGCACGCACCAGTCCCACCTGGGCAACTCACACTCACTCGTCCCATCCCTGGGGCCAAAGCAGGCACCCACTGTAGTGCTCCCTTTAGTTGCAGAGGCCAGCACTTGCAGAGGTCCCTTTGTAGATATATCAAAGGTATTTCTTCGAAACGGAAACAGCACAAAGTTTCAATGCGCTTCGCCTCGCTAGCCACACTATTAGCAAAAAGAGGCATAGCTATGCACTGGCGTGCTCCTGGGTGACTCCCGATAGCATCCTGGGTGGGTGCAGTAAACAAATGGGCAGCAGCGGAAGAGGAAGCGCTTCGGAAGGAGGAGGTAAAAGGGATACGTAAGCACCCCATATCCATGGAAAGGACCCTATTGCTACATCAATTCAAACAGCAAACAACACCAGGCAATTCCGATACCCCTCCACATACTCCGACAAGCTCTCAACCACAGACCCCGATTGGCAACATGCACAATAGTTCCCACACAGATACAAGGGCATAGAAGGGCACGACGACGTAATCACCCACATACTAGATCACCAGATAGACGGCGACGGGTGGGCAGGTTCCCGACCCAATGACATCACCCATAAGCATGAGAAGGATACGCAGTAGCCTTGAAACCCTGTCTGATACATATACCCTGCAACTTAAGAACCCTACCCCAGTTAGGCCCCCTCCAGTTAGTAGTTCAATACCATAACCAGTGGTTATCACACTGGCAATAAAAGGGATGGAGATATATCCTCATGTGAAAAGACATGTAAGGTTGGGTGACATCGTGTTTAGCAACAATTAAACTATTTATTAGAAAACTTTCAAATTGAAGTTGTGACTATGGTTTCGCAGATCGGAAGCACATATAACAATGCCTGTTCACATGTACATTCATGTTACGTGTTTCACTTAAGAAAATGCTAATAAAAATACTTGCCAAAAAAAATCAAAGGTATTTGTTCCGCAGACCACACAGAAAGAGTGAGCTGCGCTCCTCGCAGCTGTGTGACTGGCTTCACCTGTTTTTATTTTGCATCGTTTTGCGGGCTCTCTATCCAATCCTAGCATCCCATTTGCATTTGTTGCTGTTTACCCTGTCCTCCCTTCAGTCTCCATCCCGTCGCTGCTTGCAGTAGCTACAGATCCCATCTCCCCCACCCCTGCTTTTGTGCTTTTCCTTTTGTTTAAATGTATGCGTTTATTCATATAGTTTATGTAATCTCTCTCACTACATCAAACAATGAAGTAGAACTTGTATAGCATGGCTTATCACCCGAGATGGTGTCCAGTCGCTGTGCTGCAGGGATGAAACACTATTAAAAAACAGGCATTGAAGGAAAATCGAGAGGGGGAGGTAATTTGAGGGATAACTGTCAAAATTGCCGCATTGATCAAACCTGGATGCTTTGCAGATGCATCCATGACAGTCCAGGTTCTATACCGTCATCAACACACTGGATTACAGCACAAAGACCGTGATGACAAGAGATCCTTCTTTTGACGAAAGAACCACTGACTGCATGTGTTGCTGTCTCGCGGGAGTAACAAAGGCCACGAAGCTCGAAATCACTCTTTCGCCTGGACTTTTTTGCTCGCACTTCAACAGCTGTATTTTGCACAGCACAACACGCACTTTATAAAAAGTGACTTTGTGCGGGTGGTTGTATATGAACGCGCCGGGTTCCTTAAGCTGTTAATCGTGTGTGCTTCGCATTGTTTGTTTGCACTTTTATCTCAGCATAACACAACTATTTCACCAGTCACTATGGTCATTCTCAACATATGCAGGTTTTTAAAGTTTTTAATCGTTTACATGCTGTGCACTGTTTGTTCTCGCTTTACCCTGTACGTTGTCTTAGCAAGACAACTATTCCATTGTGCTTGTTTGCATCAAGTGCTTTTATCTCCGTGTAGCATGATAAGCTCCTGAGGTGCACGAAGAGAACGAACATGACACCTGTAGCTGCACTACACGTCTTCTTAAGCGGTATCTGTCTTGCAGTGCATGAACCTCTCAGTTTCAATCAGGCGCCGCATGAGAAACACCGCTGCAGAAGGCATAAGACCACCTGACACCTTGGCACACAAGCACTGCCGGATATACAATGAAGTATGCTGTGCAGTAGCAAAACACACAAAATGATGGACAGAATGTTGCACATTGGCAAAACATTCACCCCCAGTCACAGATATGGGTTTAATCCATCGCTCACCACACCACCCCAGTTCAGACATGGCCATATGCAAATCAGTCTTGACCCTGTGCCTCATGGGAACAGTCCAGCCCAAACTGCCAAGCCATGTCTTCCCTGGACCGGAATCAAGCATCCTAGGACTGGTTTCAGAGTTTCACTCCTCTTCAGCCAGGATAGCTTGACTCCAGTGGCGTAGTGAGCACGGGACCCACGTCTGGGCACATAGGGCGAACAGCAAAACACACAAGATGATGGACGGAATGTTGCACATTGGCAAAACATTCACCCCCAGTCCCAGATCTGGGTTTAATCCATCGTTATTTTGCTCACCAAGCCACCCCAGTTCAGAGACATTGTTCTGCATTCTGTCCATCAATAGTTCTTTTTGCATTTGTCACCCCGAGTGGGACGGGTATGCTCAGACATGAGTCCCGTGCTCTCCATGCCACTGGAATCAAGATATCCTGGCTGACGAGGGCTGAAACCGGTCCTAGGATGCTTGTTTCCAGTCCAGGGAGGACCTGGCTTGGCAGTTCGGGCTGGACTGTTCCCATGGGGCACAGGGTCAAGACTGATTTGCATATGGCTGGGTCCAAACTGGAATGGCATGGTGAGCAAAAAAACGATGGATTTAGGCCCAGATCTCTGTATTGGGGTGAATGTATGACATTGTTCTGCATTCTGTCCATCAATAGTTCTTTTTGCATTTGTCACCCCAAGTGGGACAGGTATGCTCAGACATGAGTCCCGTGCTCCCCATGCCACTGGAATCAAGCTATCCTGGCTGAAGAGGGGTGAAACCCCGAAACCGGTACTAGGATGCTTGTTTCCAGTCCAGGGAGGACCTGGCCTGGCAGTTCGGGCTGGACTGTTCCCATTGGGCACAGGGTCAAGACTGATTTGCATATGGCTGGGTCCAAACTGGAATGGCATGGTGAGCAAAAAAAACTATGGATTTATGCCCAGATCTCTGTAATGGGGTTAATGTATGACATTGTTCTGCATTCTGTCTATCAATAGTTCTTTTTGCATTTGTCACCCCGAATGGGACGGGTATGCTCAGACGTGAGTCCCGTGCTCTCCATGCCACTGGAATCAAGCTATCCTGGCTGAAGAGGGGTGAACCTCCGAAACCGGTCCTAGGATGCTTGTTTCCAATCCAGGGAGCACCTGGCCTGGCAGTTCGGGCTGTACTGTTCCCATTGGTCACAGGGTCAAGACTGATTTGCATATGGCTGGCTCCAACCTGGAATGGCATGGTGAGCAAAAAAAACATGGATTTAGGCCCAGATCTTTGTACTGGGGTGAATGTATGACACTGTTCTGCATTCTGTCCATCAATAGTTCAATTTGCATATGCTATGCAGTACCCAGCGAGGCACTCACTCACTCCAATCTGGAGCCACTGCAGCAGTTTGCCTTTGGACTTTTTGACCTTCATCTCTGAACATCTACAGATGTGCCTATACCCAGAAAATGCTGAACTTTATACGGGTTTCGTTGTTTTAATCTGTCTGATTTATGCCATGCAATCTTTTTACTATGCATGGTAAATAAATACATTGAATAATAAAATAAGATCGACGGAGATGAGTGATCACCTAGCGGCTAGACCTTCTGCCATGCTAAGAACCACAACGGTTGAAACAGAAATTCCTGTCCAATACTGTCCAAACTACATCACATGCAGGAGTTTGGGATTGTGTGAAGCTAACAGACTACGATATACTATGATGCTTCTATACTTGTATTTAACTTATATGTACTATTTTGACAATGTGGAACTTGTTTTTTTTTTTCGTTTTGCCTTGTCGGGTCTCTAAAACCCCTGGGTCATGCTGACACTTTAGAAAACTCTTTAATTAGTGAATAAATATAATAATTTTAAACCCCCATGAATGCAATTGATGTTAAAAATATTGGTTAGTAGCTACAATAGTTACTTAAAAAAATCAATAAAGTAGTAACCATTGTTTTATTTCAGAATTTTAAATAATTGAATCTAAAAATAACAAGTTAAGTAATTTGAAATGAGTCATTTATAGTAATTGCATTTTTATATAAGCTAACGTTTTTTAAAATGATACATTTTTTACATGCTTTTTGGTACATAAATTTTTTTTTTACAATATCTAAAAACAGTTATATTTTTTCATACTTTATTTGTAGTCCCTTTTTAGGCCTCACCTGTTTCTTTGTCCTTTACCTAATCTCCCAGCTTTATAGTACCACCATTAGCACAATATATTGCCTTTCTAAACAAACAATTCAAAACACTACAAATGAGTTTCAGTAGCATATTGAACAACTGCTCACCAGGCTAGAACTTAAAACTTAAAACAAAAAACACCTTATTATTAATCACATAGCCAAACCTATTGAATTTCCCAACGTTTGTTGTACTCTGTGCTCTCCTTTCTGATGAGATACTGATGGTCCTGTTAGGGCATTGGCATTTTTATGGCAGGATATGAACTTGTAGATTTATGCTCTGTGCAAGACAGGTTGCGAGCTGGTTTTCTTAGGTAGACTACCTCAGTCGATGTGAAATACAAATCATATTTTCTGGTGTTCAAGTCTATTAATTTCAAAGGAAACACACCAAGAATTCAATGCTCAGAATACACTTGTTGATCATGTTCAAAATAAAGTCTATCAAGTCCTGGATGTAAGTAGTCAACTTAGGTGTTCTGGTTCCTCTATTCGCAAGATGGGAGACTGTGAGCTGCAGCATGTAGGCACCAAGATTGCAATAGGGGTGGAGCATGAGAGAGATTAGCTATGGGTGAATATGAGTTTGTACTGAAGTGTGCAAACGAGTGGTATGTCAGGACTGTTACTAGTGGCATTGTAAGGGCAGACATTTTAAAGGTGGCCTCATGCCAGTGGCCCACATGTTTATCTAAATAATGGGCATTAAGATTTTCTAGGTTACTCAAATGACTGCTAGTTCAGTTGTGAGTTAGACTGATTCCAGCACTGAGGGGCATATTAACAACGGCTAGCGATAATTATCGCTGGCCGTGCTTAACAATAATTATATTATCGCAAGCTATCTTTAGTATTTATCGCCCTGGTAGCACGTTATTAACAACGCGTTACTCTAGGGCGATAAAAATTCCAGTGATAGCGATGTTATCTCCCTTTTGCAGAGAACATCGCTGGTTTTCCACAGGGTCGTATCAGCATAATCCACCCCCTATGTTAGGGATGGCTAAGTCAGGATTTTAGCAGACACTAATGTGTGCTAAAATCATGTGGGCTGCCTTGTAACTATCGCGATGTAAACATCAGCGATATTTGCTAGGTAGTCCATCTTGGGTACGCCCAGTAACGCCCACTTTGCATCTCATTGGAGATGCAAAGTGAGGCATTGGGAAAAAGGGTGCTAACATGCATATTCTTGTAAATAGGGAGCTGGTTTTATCTCCGCTTTTTTGTCTTTGTAAGCCAAAAAAGCGGAGATAAAGCCCTTGTAAATATGCCCCTGAGTGTTTCTATTTTTCTATGGACTCCATGGGCCTTTTGCCATCTTTGTATGAGGAGTGTTATAGGTTAATATGGCTTGGGGAGTGAAGAGAGATGGTAGGATTGGTTAGGCAGGTATGACCTGTTACTTTACGGTAATAATTATTACTCCGAATCTTAGACTCCCCGTTACAGTCCTTACACACATAAGTGATAGCTCTTCCCCAAAGACATTACAAGCTGATACTCCCCTGCTCCCATCCCTATCCTCCAGGCCACACCTACATCCTGTGGCACATAACCCCCGACCTTACCTTCCAACATTCCTGTACCAAAAAGCACAAGAAGCGGCAACAGGGAGGGAGGGATGGGGTCAGGTCTGTGACAGTTAGGTCTAAGACTCGGAGTAATGAATATTACCGGTAAGTAACTAGTTAGTACCTCCTCATCAGACCTTCCCATCACAATCCTTACACACATGAGCAGATACCCAAGCAAGAATCGGCTTCAACTATACAACAACAAAGGACTTCCTGCACCTATATGCTTCAATATTAGGCACTATGTCCATATGAATAAGGCAATGCCCACAAAGACGGTGTACAAAAATAAGCTACTTCATTTATTATTATTATTATTATTATGTGTTCTTATATAGCGCTCAACTTACCCTTGGGCATCTTGGCGCTTGCATTGGGAACCCGTCCTGGTTTTTCCCTGTGAGATAACCCGTACTGGGCATCCCCAAGGTGAAAGCCAGGCATCCCGCCGCGGGGGGGCCGTTGTGGAGATTAAGCAAGCTTGTTGGCCAGAGCTGCATAGTGTGAACTCGTGCTTAGAGTGGGCACCGAAGCGAGAATTATCAAGTCCGTGGACAATTGGGCTCCGGACCCTGCCGCGTCGGGAATTGAACCCTGGTCCCGGGTCTGACCTCTGCTTCAGGGTATGCCTCCTCTAACCAGTGAGCTACACTTCTCCACTTTTTATTCATCCATTACTCCATTTATTGGATAATTTTTTCATTTTTTTGTGAAAGACATAAAGATGTCCATTTTTTAATTAAGTGATGGATTGAATAGAATACATATAAATCACAGTATTAAGAAAACATATATTTTTTAAACATGTCATCAGCAACATACACCATAGTAACATTAATAAATGACATTAGAACATAACACAGATACAAAAGCTAAAACAGTGAAGACAGAAAATCTCAAGAGAGATTTTAAACAAAAAAATCTAAAATACAAAGCAATTTTTTTTAAACAAAACAATACAACATAAGATAAAACACAAGACAAGCGCCAATGCGCGTTTCGGAGATCCTATATACTCTATATAGGCTCCTTCCTCAGGGCGTGTGAGATAGGTCTTTCAAAAGGCGACAAGTACTAGACACACTTAGTTTTCCAACGTCATATGGTGAGGGTGCTTGCAATAAATTCAGTATTCACAACCGTATGTCTGTGGGCAGAAAAACCAGGATAAGTACTTTTACTATATATATACTACAAATGTGGTTACTGTCACGCT
Organism: Triturus cristatus; assembly: GCF_964204655.1. Lineage (NCBI taxonomy): Eukaryota > Metazoa > Chordata > Amphibia > Caudata > Salamandridae > Triturus > Triturus cristatus. The sequence continues at coordinate 307,145,616 of NC_140589.1, read as the reverse complement.
TGCCAATTCGCCATTGTAACAAACAAACTAACGTGGGACAAAAGGATTTTTACCTTTAAAGACATGACGAATTGTCGTACTAAACATGTGGTCTACCTTATCCTTTGCCCATGTGGCAAAGGTTACGTAGGTGAAACTGGCAGGGAATTTCGAGTTCGATTCAGTGAACACAAGTTGGCCATTTCCAACCAACGCCCTGGGGCCCCCCTGGTTTCACACTGGATTGAAAAGAAACACACCATCCTTGACCTTCGTTGGATCATTTTGGAACATATCCATCCGCCTAGGGTTGGCAACATTGATGCCCTCAGACGCAAAAGAGAAGTGTTCTGGATATATGCTCTTCAAACTCAGGAAAGGGGTCTGAATGAGCATATTCCGTGGGAAAATGCAATTATGTAGGGCCCTATAAACACCTCGTGGTACTCTAGATTGATACGTGGTTGTAGCCCTTCCTGTAGTTTATGTTCTAGTTCAGCATTGGCAAGCAGTCATATTTACTCTCATATGTTGCATTTCTCTGTGATACTATATATCATTATCCATCTAGTTGGCTCCATACGAGGTATGCAAATAAGTCTCTTCTGGATCTTAAATATATATATTCTTTTATATATATGGCCATACACTTTTTTGGTCAAGAAACGCATGTAGACCAGTCTTGTTCCTTCTTTAGTAATTCTCATTGAACATTGTAGTTCTTCTTCTGATTTTGTGTTTTTTACACATCCCCCAGCATAGATATTTATCTTTATATGCTTTATTTCCTGTGATGGTTTACTTTATTTTCATACTCGGTTGTCATCGTACGAGATATGTAGATAATTCTGTTTCAGTTAAATAACCATTTCTAACATGGCTACCCATATTTTGGTTTATCTTGAGAAGCCTACATAGGCTGTTTTTGTCCTCTCTTTATTTCTTCACTCTAACTAGCAGTTTCTATTGAACAATTTAAGTCCTTCTTCTATTTTTGCATTAGACTTGCATTGCCCACGTGGTAGTCCTTATAAGGAAAACGCTCAGGTTATTCCCGTTCACCGTCGAGATGCGGATGCCGCTGATTTCTTAGCTCGAAGTTTGTCACTTTTTTAGGTAAGCGAATCCTTGGCCTCAGCATTACCTTAGTTTTCCTCTGTAGCCTAGTTTTGGCTACTCTAATTAGTCGCTCGACTTTTATAGTTGTAACTTTGTCGTTCCTCTAGAAATAATATTGCCATTCTAAACTACTGGAGCTCATGGAAGAACAACATTTAAGGACTCTATATTTGGAATCACACGGACGCTAGCTTCCATAGACGCATATCGGGCCATATGTAAGTCACCAGTCCACTCTATTAGCGATGTTATACTATACTCAGTGCAACACGGGCCTATCGTGTACTTTTTGGTTAGCTCTGGTTATGAGTCATCTTAGTTAGTCTTCTCATTTTATGGATGCAATAATTTTTTTTTTTTTAAATAATATTGCTGTCCATCCGATGGAGACTTGAGGATAACTTTCACATAAGGACTCTGTATTTGGAATGATGAACTTCGGGCCCCTGTAAGTGAACTTGAGTATATTGGTCTGGGTTTTCGTTGATTTAGACTACAGAACACCCTTCATAACACAATGTAACCTTGTATTTTCAGGCAATGCCAGCAACGTGTTAGTGCATGACCATAGTTCGATAGAATCCTTCATGCTTCACCATCAGTATATAGGTGAATTCTTTATTTTACCGCCTGGCAAAGACACTGATTCAACCTCCATGTTATTTATAGATTGGTAAGTGGCGTATTTGGATCCAGATACATTAGGTTTCTTTAAACTTCCTGCCTGCGATACGTATGTCCAACAGTGTACGAGTTTCACCGTCTGCTTCGGGCCAGTGCTTCCTGTGAGGTCTTTGTTCCCCTCCATTCTTCATGATAATTGAGTTTACTTTTACTAGTGGAACATTTTTCACTATCCATTTATCACTTTGTGCGCTTCTGTTCTTTTACGACTCGTAGCTAATCATTAAGGGCCCCAACTGTTAGTGTGTAAACTATTACTTAATGTATTGTAAAGTGTAGCTGAGTTTATCATTTGGTTTCTTATCATTAAATATTCATTATTGATTTTTTTATATAGTTTTAAAAATTAGACCGTTATGAAGTCATCTCAGTCTTGTTGCCTTCATTGAAAGATTTACTCTTCAAGTAGGTATTTGCTTATTAATTTGCTTCACAGAGGTTATTTTCTTGATTCTTTTTCTTGGCTCTGCACATTTTTTCTTTCACGATGTGGTGATTTTAATACTTTTTCATCCTTGGGTTAGTTTTTGTTTATTAGTCTTTATTCTCTCTAACCCATTCTACTCCAGTCACATATTTATATAAATATATAGTAAAAGTACTTATCCTGGTTTTTCTGCCCACAGACATACGGTTGTGAATACTGAATTTATTGCCAGCACCCTCACCATATGACGTTGGAAAACTAAGTGTGTCTAGTACTTGTCGCCTTTTGAAAGACCTATCTCACAAGCCCTGAGGAAGGAGCCTATATAGAGTATATAGGATCTCCGAAACGCGCGTTGGCGCTTGTCTTGTGTTTTATCTTATGTTGTATTGTTTTGTTTAAAAAAAATTGCTTTGTATTTTAGATTTTTTTGTTTAAAATTTCTCTTGAGATTTTCTGTCTTCACTGTTTTAGTTTTTGTATCTGTGTTATGTCCTAATGTTATTTATTAATGTTACTATGGTGTATGTTGCTGATGACATGTTTAAAAAATATATGTTTTCTTAATACTGTGATTTATATGTATTCTATTCAATCTATCACTTAATATAAAATGGACATCTTTATGTCTTTCACAAAAAAATGAAAAAATTATCCAATAAATGAAGTAGTTTATTTTTGTACACCGTCTTTGTGGGCATTGCCTTATTCATATGGACATAGTGCCTAATATTGAAGCATATAGGTGCAGGAAGTCCTTTGTTGTTGTATAGTTTAACTCCCTGATTTCTTGCTCACACATTTAAATATTCAGGGTCCCTCTGTTGTAGTTCATAGATTTCCCCGGCACGTTGCCGTGAGGGTTTCTCGTTTTTCCATAAGCTGGAGTCTATCACACCTTTGACTTTCTTTCTTTTAATATATATGTATTGTTGTTTCATCCTTTAACTAACCTTTTTCCTTTTCCTTGTTTAGTTGGGGTACCTTTTTAACCACCTCAAAGATTAATCTCTTATAGATTCTTGATTCCTTTGTTTCATTTTGTTCACTATTATCCTTTTACATTTAAATATGGATAAAATTAAAACTTTTGGGTTCACGGATGAAGACTTTTCCAAACTACTGGGAGGCAGTTCTACTACCGATAAACAATTTACTATCGGGAATAATTCAAATGATGATTGGTTTAAATTGCTCAATCTCAAAAAAAAGACCAGAAGAACTGAGTCCCATGCGGAATTTATGTTGGAGTACCTGAAAGCGGGGGTTATCCCCAATGGACTCCGAGTAAGGAACATACCAGGGCTATTTGTTGAGGTGAGGAAATTCTTGGAAAGATGGTCCCTCATAGCAAATAGATGTTCCAGAGATCTGATGATGCTTATCATTGAAACGGCCAGAGAGGTGGTAGAAACTTTACTTAGAGAGATTGCAGAAATGGAGGAGACGTTAAAGAAAAATAACCCAATAAAAGAGGCCAAAAAGAAGCTTGAAGAAATCAATGGGGAAATTAGTTCTTTCTCTGAATATCTAATAAAGAAAAAAACGGAAAAACTAAGAAAATACATTAGATATTTCAGTGAGGAGAGAGTCTATCCCTATTTGGCATTTAACTATTATAGAAATGAACAAGACCATCCCCATCAAAATGAGCGGCAATATTGGTCTAATAAAAGAATTATCACCTTTTCAGACACCTCGGGATCAGATACCGACAGTGGCCCTAGCTCTTTTGGCAACTATGGACAAAGAAGAACCAACTTTCAGGGCCCTAGAAGAAATACCCATTTTTTAAGGCAACAGGCAAGGCCAAATGAGAGCACGATACAGAAACCCAGAGAGGGGTTCTTATCAACAATCAGAGAATTCCCCCCAATTCCTGCAGACCCGTAGGAATCAATATTGGAGAGAATAGTACCAACATATGACATGAACACCGCTCCGGATGTATCTACCAACAGAGCACTTACTTCAATCCCTTCTACTTCTAAGGAAATTACATTGAAGGGACTAGCTGGTTTCCCTGATGAGGACATCGCTAAAGGCCCACAAACGATCCCAGTCTTTAATCTTTCTAAAATAGAATTGGATACACCTGCCCTCAAACTGTTATCTCGAGGACTTACGTTTATTCCTACTACCTATCTTGACCGCTTTAAAATGACAACTGACATTCAGTCTTTTTTCCGTAAGATTAGACTTAAAAGATTTTTGAGGATAGACCTACTCAAATTGATGATAACTATACTGGTCTTCGGCCTAGATCTATTTTTACACCTACTCTAGATCAGATTGGGACCGAAATCGATATTTTTGAGAAAGTGGTTAGCTCCAAAATACAAAAACTGCTTACCTTTGTACCTAAACCTGAGTAAAATTTAGACTACTCGGAATACCATGCCCTTAAATCATTGGCCAACAATCCAGAGTTGACTATTAAGCCTGCTAATAAGGGAGGAGGCATTGTGGTACTTGATAGTTCCACATACAAACAACAAATCCAGGCTATGCTTAACACCCCAGAACATTACATCAAATACAGGTCATAGCCGGAACGAAGAATTAAAGCTGATATTCTAGATATCACCCAGAAAGCTCTTGATAGAGGATCTATATGTGAACAAGAATTCAACTACCTAAATATAGAATTTCATCGAATACCCATTTAATATGGGGTTCCTAAAATACACAAAAACTTGACTCTACCTCCATTTAGACCTATTGTATCTACCATTGGGTCACTTACGGAGCCCCTATCCAAATATCTAGATATATTTCTCCAACCTCTGGCATCCAATCTGCGGGGGTACATCAAAGATACGGGACATCTAATTGGTGAAATTGAGGGCACCCATTTCAACTATCATACCGACTTCTTGGTCTCTATGGATGTAGAAGCCCGTTATACTAATATTCCACAAATAGGAGCTTTAGAAGCGGTTAAACAAACCTTTACTAATAACAATAGCCCAGGTGATCGGTTATTCCTGTTAGAATGTTTGGCTATTGTTCTAAAAGAAAACTATTTTGAATTCGATGGTGAAGTTTTTAAACAGATACAAGGAGTAAGCATGGGCGCGGCCTGTGCGCCTAATGTAGCCAACATCTATATGGGACAATTTTAAGCTAAGTTTATATTTAATGAGATAGCCCCATTTAGTGAGAACATTCTAAGATGGCATCGATTTATTGATGACATCTTTTTCATTTGGAGAGGCCCAGAAGAACAGTTAGATGAATTCATCCTTTGGATTAATCTCTGCGATGCTCATCTCAAATTTAGTCCTAATATTAGTAAAACTAAAATTGAATTTCTTGACATCTGGATTCAAATTGTTGATGAGAAGATTGAGGTCAGCCTCTACACGAAACCCACAGCCAAAAATACTCTTCTCCAATACTCCAGTTATCATCCTCGTAGTCAAAAAGACAATATCCCGTTCAGCCAATTCATACGACTTCGCAGGAATTGTACCACCATACAGAATTATGACCTGCATGCTAAACAACTCAAACTAAAACTCTGTAATAGAGGCTATCCGTTTAAATTGATTAAGGATGCCTACAAAAGAGCCAAATACTACGATAGAACAGTATTGTTGCAGAACAAAGAAATTAAAACTAAAGACAAATTGGTCTGTGTTACCACCCATTCGAATATTGACCATAAGATCAGACAAATCATCAGCAGCGAATGGCACATTCTTAACTCTGATCACTGCAAAAAGACTCTGCCTAAGCCCATCTTTGCGTTTCGACGCAATAAGAATTTGAAAAATTCGCTGGTCAAATCTAAAGGATTTGTTAACAACTCTTTCGTCCAGAAATCTATTACCGGCACTAGACCCATTATGGGCACATACAAATGTGGTTACTGTCACGCTTTCCAATTCGCCATTGTAACAAACAAACTAACGTGGGACAAAAGGATTTTTACCTTTAAAGACATGACGAATTGTCGTACTAAACATGTGGTCTACCTTATCCTTTGCCCATGTAGCAAAGGTTACGTAGGTGAAACTGGCAGGGAATTTCGAGTTCGATTCAGTGAACACAAGTCGGCCATTTCCAACCAACACCCTGGGGCCCCCCTGGTTTCACACTGGATTGAAAAGAAACACACCATCCTTGACCTTCGTTGGATCATTTTGGAACATATCCATCCACCTAGGGTTGGCAACATTGATGCCCTCAGACGCAAAAGAGAAGTGTTCTGGATATATGCTCTTCAAACTCAGGAAAGGGGTCTGAATGAGCATATTCCGTGGGAAAATGCAATTATGTAGGGCCCTATGAACACCTCGTGGTACTCTAGATTGATAAGTGGTTGTAGCCCTTTCTGTAGTTTATGTTCTAGTTCAGCATTGGCAAGCAGTCATATTTAGTCTCATATGTTGCATTTCTCTGTGATACTATATATCATCATCCATCTAGTTGGCTCCATACGAGGTATGCAAATAAGTCTCTTCTGGCTCTTAAATATATATATTCTTTTATATATATGGCCATACACTTTTTTGGTCGAGAAACGCATATAGACCGTTCTTGTTCCTTCTTTAGTAATTCTCATTGAACATTGTAGTTCTTCTTTTGATTTTGTGTTTTTTACACATCCCCCAGCATAGATATTTATCTGTATATGCTGTATTTCCTGTGATGGTTTACTTTATTTTCATACTTGGTTGTCATCGTACGAGATATGTAGATAATTCTGTTTCAGTTTAATAACCATTTCTAACATGGCTACCCATATTTTGGTTTACCTTGAGAAGCGTACATAGGCTGTTTTTGTCCTCTCTTTATTTCTTCACTCTAACTAGCAGTTTCTATTGAACAATTTAAGTCCTTCTTCTATTTTTGCATTAGACTCGCATTGCCCACGTGGTAGTCCTTATAAGGAAAACGCTCAGGTTATTCCCGTTCACCGTCGAGATGCGGATGCCGCTGATTTCTTAGCTCGAAGTTTGTCACTTTTTTAGGTAAGCGAATCCTTGGCCTCAGCATTACCTTAGTTTTCCTCTGTAGCCCAGTTTTGGCTACTCTAATTAGTTGCTCGACTTTTATAGTTGCAACTTTGTCGTTCCTCTAGAAATAATATTGCCACTCTAAACTACTGGAGCTCACGGAAGAACAACATTTAAGGACTCTTTATTTGGAATCACACGGACGCTAGCTTCCATAGACGCATATCGGGCCATATGTAAGTCACCAGTCCACTCTATTAGCGATGTTATACTATACTCAGTGCAACACGGGCCTATCGTGTACTTTTTGGTTAGCTCTGGTTATGAGTTATCTTAGTTAGTCTTCTCATTTTATGGATGCAATCTTGGTTTTTAAAAAAAAAATAATATTGCTGTCCATCCGATGGAGACTTGCGGATAACTTTCACATAAGGACTCTGTATTTGGAATGATGAACTTCGGGCCCCTGTAAGTGAACTTGAGTATATTGGTCTGGGTTTTCGTTGATTTAGACTACAGAACACCCTTCATAACACAATGTAACCTTGTATTTTCAGGCAATGCCAGCAACGTGTTAGTGCATGACCATAGTTCGATAGAATCCTTCATGCTTCACCATCAGTATATAGGTGAATTCTTTATTTTACCGCCTGGCAAAGACACTGATTCAACCTCCATGTTATTTATAGATTGGTAAGTGGCGTATTTGGATCCAGATACATTAGGTTTCTTTAAACTTCCTGCCTGCGATACGTATGTCCAACAGTGTACGAGTTTCACCGTCTGCTTCGGGCCAGTGCTTCCTGTGAGGTCTTTGTTCCCCTCCATTCTTCATGATAATTGAGTTTACTTTTACTAGTGGAACATTTTTCACTATCCATTTATCACTTTGTGCGCTTCTGTTCTTTTACGACTCGTAGCTAATCATTAAGGGCCCCAACTGTTAGTGTGTAAACTATTACTTAATGTATTGTAAAGTGTAGCTGAGTTTATCATTTGGTTTCTTATCATTAAATATTCATTATTGATTTTTTTATATAGTTTTAAAAATTAGACCGTTATGAAGTCATCTCAGTCTTGTTGCCTTCATTGAAAGATTTACTCTTCAAGTAGGTATTTGCTTATTAATTTGCTTCACAGAGGTTATTTTCTTGATTCTTTTTCTTGGCTCTGCACATTTTTTCTTTCACGATGTGGTGATTTTAATACTTTTTCATCCTTGGGTTAGTTTTTGTTTATTAGTCTTTATTCTCTCTAACCCATTCTACTCCAGTCACATATTTATATAAATATATAGTAAAAGTACTTATCCTGGTTTTTCTGCCCACAGACATACGGTTGTGAATACTGAATTTATTGCCAGCACCCTCACCATATGACGTTGGAAAACTAAGTGTGTCTAGTACTTGTCGCCTTTTGAAAGACCTATCTCACAAGCCCTGAGGAAGGAGCCTATATAGAGTATATAGGATCTCCGAAACGCGCGTTGGCGCTTGTCTTGTGTTTTATCTTATGTTGTATTGTTTTGTTTAAAAAAAATTGCTTTGTATTTTAGATTTTTTTGTTTAAAATTTCTCTTGAGATTTTCTGTCTTCACTGTTTTAGTTTTTGTATCTGTGTTATGTCCTAATGTTATTTATTAATGTTACTATGGTGTATGTTGCTGATGACATGTTTAAAAAATATATGTTTTCTTAATACTGTGATTTATATGTATTCTTTTCACTTAATATAAAATGGACATCTTTATGTCTTTCACAAAAAAATGAAAAAATTATCCAATAAATGAAGTAGTTTATTTTTGTACACCGTCTTTGTGGGCATTGCCTTATTCATATGGACATAGTGCCTAATATTGAAGCATATAGGTGCAGGAAGTCCTTTGTTGTTGTATAGTTTAACTCCCTGATTTCTTGCTCACACATTTAAATATTCAGGGTCCCTCTGTTGTAGTTCATAGATTTCCCCGGCACGTTGCCGTGAGGGTTTCTCGTTTTTCCATAAGCTGGAGTCTATCACACCTTTGACTTTCTTTCTTTTAATATATATGTATTGTTGTTTCATCCTTTAACTAACCTTTTTCCTTTTCCTTGTTTAGTTGGGGTACCTTTTTAACCACCTCAAAGATTAATCTCTTATAGATTCTTGATTCCTTTGTTTCATTTTGTTCACTATTATCCTTTTACATTTAAATATGGATAGAATTAAAACTTTTGGGTTCACGGATGAAGACTTTTCCAAACTACTGGGAGGCAGTTCTACTACCGATAAACAATTTACTATCGGGAATAATTCAAATGATGATTGGTTTAAATTGCTCAATCTCAAAAAAAAGACCAGAAGAACTGAGTCCCATGCGGAATTTATGTTGGAGTACCTGAAAGCGGGGGTTATCCCCAATGGACTCCGAGTAAGGAACATACCAGGGCTATTTGTTGAGGTGAGGAAATTCTTGGAAAGATGGTCCCTCATAGCAAATAGATGTTCCAGAGATCTGATGATGCTTATCATTGAAACGGCCAGAGAGGTGGTAGAAACTTTACTTAGAGAGATTGCAGAAATGGAGGAGACGTTAAAGAAAAATAACCCAATAAAAGAGGCCAAAAAGAAGCTTGAAGAAATCAATGGGGAAATTAGTTCTTTCTCTGAATATCTAATAAAGAAAAAAACGGAAAAACTAAGAAAATACATTAGATATTTCAGTGAGGAGAGAGTCTATCCCTATTTGGCATTTAACTATTATAGAAATGAACAAGACCATCCCCATCAAAATGAGCGGCAATATTGGTCTAATAAAAGAATTATCACCTTTTCAGACACCTCGGGATCAGATACCGACAGTGGCCCTAGCTCTTTTGGCAACTATGGACAAAGAAGAACCAACTTTCAGGGCCCTAGAAGAAATACCCATTTTTTAAGGCAACAGGCAAGGCCAAATGAGAGCACGATACAGAAACCCAGAGAGGGGTTCTTATCAACAATCAGAAAATTCCCCCCAATTCCTGCAGACCCGTAGGAATCAATATTGGAGAGAATAGTACCAACATATGACATGAACACCGCTCCGGATGTATCTACCAACAGAGCACTTACTTCAATCCCTTCTACTTCTAAGGAAATTACATTGAAGGGACTAGATGGTTTCCCTGATGAGGACATCGCTAAAGGCCCACAAACGATCCCAGTCTTTAATCTTTCTAAAATAGAATTGGATACACCTGCCCTCAAACTGTTATCTCGAGGACTTACGTTTATTCCTACTACCTATCTTGACCGCTTTAAAATGACAACTGACATTCAGTCTTTTTTCCGTAAGATTAGACTTAAAAGATTTTTGAGGATAGACCTACTCAAATTGATGATAACTATACTGGTCTTCGGCCTAGATCTATTTTTACACCTACTCTAGATCAGATTGGGACCGAAATCGATATTTTTGAGAAAGTGGTTAGCTCCAAAATACAAAAACTGCTTACCTTTGTACCTAAACCTGAGTAAAATTTAGACTACTCGGAATACCATGCCCTTAAATCATTGGCCAACAATCCAGAGTTGACTATTAAGCCTGCTGATAAGGGAGGAGGCATTGTGGTACTTGATAGTTCCACATACAAACAACAAATCCAGGCTATGCTTAACACCCCAGAACATTACATCAAATACAGGTCATAGCCGGAACGAAGAATTAAAGCTGATATTCTAGATATCACCCAGAAAGCTCTTGATAGAGGATCTATATGTGAACAAGAATTCAACTACCTAAATATAGAATTTCATCGAATACCCATTTAATATGGGGTTCCTAAAATACACAAAAACTTGACTCTACCTCCATTTAGACCTATTGTATCTACCATTGGGTCACTTACGGAGCCCCTATCCAAATATCTAGATATATTTCTCCAACCTCTGGCATCCAATCTGCGGGGGTACATCAAAGATACGGGACATCTAATTGGTGAAATTGAGGGCACCCATTTCAACTATCATACCGACTTCTTGGTCTCTATGGATGTAGAAGCCCGTTATACTAATATTCCACAAATAGGAGCTTTAGAAGCGGTTAAACAAACCTTTACTAATAACAATAGCCCAGGTGATCGGTTATTCCTGTTAGAATGTTTGGCTATTGTTCTAAAAGAAAACTATTTTGAATTCGATGGTGAAGTTTTTAAACAGATACAAGGAGTAAGCATGGGCGCGGCCTGTGCGCCTAATGTAGCCAACATCTATATGGGACAATTTTAAGCTAAGTTTATATTTAATGAGATAGCCCCATTTAGTGAGAACATTCTAAGATGGCATCGATTTATTGATGACATCTTTTTCATTTGGAGAGGCCCAGAAGAACAGTTAGATGAATTCATCCTTTGGATTAATCTCTGCGATGCTCATCTCAAATTTAGTCCTAATATTAGTAAAACTAAAATTGAATTTCTTGACATCTGGATTCAAATTGTTGATGAGAAGATTGAGGTCAGCCTCTACACGAAACCCACAGCCAAAAATACTCTTCTCCAATACTCCAGTTATCATCCTCGTAGTCAAAAAGACAATATCCCGTTCAGCCAATTCATACGACTTCGCAGGAATTGTACCACCATACAGAATTATGACCTGCATGCTAAACAACTCAAACTAAAACTCTGTAATAGAGGCTATCCGTTTAAATTGATTAAGGATGCCTACAAAAGAGCCAAATACTACGATAGAACAGTATTGTTGCAGAACAAAGAAATTAAAACTAAAGACAAATTGGTCTGTGTTACCACCCATTCGAATATTGACCATAAGATCAGACAAATCATCAGCAGCGAATGGCACATTCTTAACTCTGATCACTGCAAAAAGACTCTGCCTAAGCCCATCTTTGCGTTTCGACGCAATAAGAATTTGAAAAATTCGCTGGTCAAATCTAAAGGATTTGTTAACAACTCTTTCGTCCAGAAATCTATTACCGGCACTAGACCCTTTATGGGCACATACAAATGTGGTTACTGTCACGCTTTCCAATTCGCCATTGTAACAAACAAACTAACGTGGGACAAAAGGATTTTTACCTTTAAAGACATGACGAATTGTCGTACTAAACATGTGGTCTACCTTATCCTTTGCCCATGTAGCAAAGGTTACGTAGGTGAAACTGGAAGGGAATTTCGAGTTCGATTCAGTGAACACAAGTCGGCCATTTCCAACCAACACCCTGGGGCCCCCCTGGTTTCACACTGGATTGAAAAGAAACACACCATCCTTGACCTTCGTTGGATCATTTTGGAACATATCCATCCACCTAGGGTTGGCAACATTGATGCCCTCAGACGCAAAAGAGAAGTGTTCTGGATATATGCTCTTCAAACTCAGGAAAGGGGTCTGAATGAGCATATTCCGTGGGAAAATGCAATTATGTAGGGCCCTATGAACACCTCGTGGTACTCTAGATTGATAAGTGGTTGTAGCCCTTTCTGTAGTTTATGTTCTAGTTCAGCATTGGCAAGCAGTCATATTTAGTCTCATATGTTGCATTTCTCTGTGATACTATATATCATTATCCATCTAGTTGGCTCCATACGAGGTATGCAAATAAGTCTCTTCTGGCTCTTAAATATATATATTCTTTTATATATATGGCCATACACTTTTTTGGTCGAGAAACGCATATAGACCGTTCTTGTTCCTTCTTTAGTAATTCTCATTGAACATTGTAGTTCTTCTTTTGATTTTGTGTTTTTTACACATCCCCCAGCATAGATATTTATCTGTATATGCTGTATTTCCTGTGATGGTTTACTTTATTTTCATACTTGGTTGTCATCGTACGAGATATGTAGATAATTCTGTTTCAGTTTAATAACCATTTCTAACATGGCTACCCATATTTTGGTTTACCTTGAGAAGCGTACATAGGCTGTTTTTGTCCTCTCTTTATTTCTTCACTCTAACTAGCAGTTTCTATTGAACAATTTAAGTCCTTCTTCTATTTTTGCATTAGACTCGCATTGCCCACGTGGTAGTCCTTATAAGGAAAACGCTCAGGTTATTCCCGTTCACCGTCGAGATGCGGATGCCGCTGATTTCTTAGCTCGAAGTTTGTCACTTTTTTAGGTAAGCGAATCCTTGGCCTCAGCATTACCTTAGTTTTCCTCTGTAGCCCAGTTTTGGCTACTCTAATTAGTTGCTCGACTTTTATAGTTGCAACTTTGTCGTTCCTCTAGAAATAATATTGCCACTCTAAACTACTGGAGCTCACGGAAGAACAACATTTAAGGACTCTTTATTAGGAATCACACGGACGCTAGCTTCCATAGACGCATATCGGGCCATATGTAAGTCACCAGTCCACTCTATTAGCGATGTTATACTATACTCAGTGCAACACGGGCCTATCGTGTACTTTTTGGTTAGCTCTGGTTATGAGTCATCTTAGTTAGTCTTCTCATTTTATGGATGCAATCTTGGTTTTTAAAAAAAAATAATATTGCTGTCCATCCGATGGAGACTTGCGGATAACTTTCACATAAGGACTCTGTATTTGGAATGATGAACTTCGGGCCCCTGTAAGTGAACTTGGGTATATTGGTCTGGGTTTTCGTTGATTTAGACTACAAAACACCCTTCATAGCACGTTGTAACATTGTATTTTCAGGCAATGCCGGCAACGTGTTAGTGCATGACCATAGTTCGATAGAATCCTTCAGGCTTCACCATCAGTATATAGGTGCATTCTTTATTTTACCGCCTGGCAAAGACACTGATTCAACCTCCATGTTATTTATAGATTGGTAAGTGGCATATTTGGATCCAGATATACTAAGTTTCTTTAAACTTCTTGCCTGCGATACGTATGTCCAACAGTGTACGTGTTTCACCGTCTGCTTCAGGCCAGTGCTTCCTGTGAGGTCTTTGTTCCCCTCCATTCTTCATGATAATTGAGTTTACTTTTACTAGTGGAACATTTTTCACTATCCATTTATCACTTTGTGCGCTTCTGTTCTTTTACGACTCGTAGCTAATCATTAAGGGCCCCAACTGTTAGTGTGTAAACTATTACTTAATGTATTGTAAAGTGTAGCTGAGTTTATCATTTGGTTTCTTATCATTAATTATTCATTATTGATTTTTTTATATAGTTTTAAAAAATAGACCGTTATGAAGTCATCTCAGTCTTGTTGCCTTCATTGAAAGATTTACTCTTCAAGTAGGTATTTGCTTATTAATTTGCTTCACAGAGGTGATGGGTACCCTGTTATTTTCTTGATTCTTTTTCTTGGCTCTGCACATTTTTTCTTTCACGATGTGGTGATTTTAATACTTTTTCATCCTTGGGTTAGTTTTTGTTTATTAGTCTTTATTCTCTCTAACCCATTCTACTCCAGTCACATATTGATATAAATATATAGTAAAAGTACTTATCCTGGTTTTTCTGCCCACAGACATACGGTTGTGAATACTGAATTTATTGCCAGCACCCTCACCATATGACGTTGGAAAATTAAGTGTGTCTAGTACTTGTCGCCTTTTGAAAGACCTATCTCACACGCCCTGAGGAAGGAGCCTATACAGAGTATATAGGATCTCCGAAACGCGGGTTGGCGCTTGTCGTGTGTTTTATCTTATGTTGTATTTTTTGTAAAAATTTCTCTTGGGATTTTCTGTCTTCACTGTTTTAGTTTTTGTATCTGTGTTATGTCCTAATGTTATTTATTAATGTTACTATGGTGTATGTTGCTGATGACATGATTCAAAAAAATATGTTTTCTTAATACTGTGATTTATATGTATTCTATTCAATCTATCACTTAATTTAAAATGGACATCTTTATGTCTTTCACAAAAAAATGAATTTTTTTTCCAATAAATGAAGTAGTTTATTTTTGTACACCGTCTTTGTGAGCATTGCCTTATTCATATGGACATAGTGCTTAATATTGAAGCATATAGGTGCAGGAAGTCCTTTGTTGTTGTATAGTTTAACTCCCTGATTTGTTCCTCACACATTTAAATATTCAGGGTCCCTCTGTTTTAGTTCATAGAATCGGCTTCAACAACATAGCTGCAGACAGACTTTATTAGAACAACATGCAGCAAAGTTACACCCCATGTAAAAAACCCGCAATACAGCATCCCCTAAACTGGCATACCCAACACCACCCACCACCAGGCAATAATGACACATAAAGTTGCGGGGAGCACTCCAAGTGGCTGTCTTGAAGATCTCCACCATAGAAGCCCCATGGAAACAAGCCCTGGAAGCAGCCATTCCACTAGTCGACTGCCCCTGCACAGACCCAGGCACCGGCACTCCACTGGACTCATAAGACGCAAAGATAATCCACCTCAGCCACCTACTGAGAGTAGCCACAAAGGGCTTCAGACCTTGACCCGCTGGACAAAAGTTTCAAAAAGGGAATCCACTTTGCGAAACAGGAGGGTACAAACCAAGTACACCCAATGAGCCCGCTTAACACCCAAACAGTGCAGCTGCACCTTCTTCTTAGACTGAGGATAAGTACTCAAGATGGGCAGCACCAGCACCTCCAAGCAGTGAAAAGCAGAGGGAACCTTAGGAACAAAAGAAGGGTCAGGCCGGAGAACCACCCAATCCGGATAGCGCTTCAAAAAAGGATCCAAACAAAGCAAAGAGCCCAATTCTCCAACCCTTCTGGCAGAGGTAACAGCCACCAGGAAAACCACCTTAATGGTCAAAAACCTCAGGGGAACCTCCTCCAGTGGTTTAAAAGGAGCAGATTGCAATGCCCTCTACACCAACAGGATAGACCAACCCGAAGTCAAGGACTTAACCACAGGCTTCTTGAGAAAACAACTCCTCAACAACCGGGACACCGAAGGCACAGCCTCATCAGAGGCAGGACCCCAAAAAGCCCTCACAGCCACCCATTGAGCCCTTAAAGAGGAAACCGCCAAACCCAATTCAAAACCATCCTTCAGAAAGTCCAAGACATGCACAGGATCCACAGACAAGATAGACCAGCCCCTATCAGCATTCCAACCATGAAAGGACACTCAATGCCGAGCAGAATATTTAAGGGTAGAAGGCCTACGAGACTGCTGAATAAAGAGAGCCACCACAGGCGAACACCCCAGAGCCACCAGGTTCAACCTTTCAACAGCCAGCCCACCAATTGCAACAGGACCAGACACTCCCGTGACAGAGCTGGAAATGACAGAGGACAGGGCACCACTGGAAGCTTCCAGCAAGGCCTCACAGCCAACTGTAACAACTTAGGAAACCAAGGCCACGTGCTCCAGACTGGAGCCACCAGGAGCATGGTGGCCCTGTCCAACTTTACCTTCAGAGAAACCCTCTGAATTAAAGCAATCAGAGGAAAGGCATACATCAGTCCTGTCCCCCACTGAAAGGGCAGAGCATCCAGTCTCAGACTGGCTTAGAGAGCAAAACTTCTTCCTCAAGGCATTCTCCAGGGGTTGCAAACAAGTCCACCCTGGGCACCCCAAACATCTGCTTGAGCACCCCAAACACCCTGCAATGCAAACACATTTATAACATGGATGGAAACAACCTGCTCAAACGATCCACTTCCAAGTTCAACATGTCAGTCAGATGCAACGCCCTCAGTGACAACAAATTCATCTCCGCCCACTGGTAAATCTGCTGAATTTTGCACTCCCCTGTTGGTTGACATAGCACACCACCACAGTGTTGTTTGTCCACAGCAGAATATCCCGCTGCAGCACATGAAAGGAATTTTCACGAGCGCATTCTTTGAGCCACCTCTGCTTTCCAAGGTTTAAGCCACAACTGCCGCTTAGCCGCCACCGAGGCCCCAGCCGCTGCAGCTGAAGCACTAAGGGAATCAAACGACAAGTTGTACAAGAAACATAACTGCTGATCCAACATAGATAGGCTTTCCTGTTTTCAGTTTCTATTTTTGGTAAATTCTGGTGGGGTTTTTTCAGAGTTTTCAAGTGATTTCAATACCTTAAAAAACAGTGGTTATCAGTGGTTACACATTTTCACGCCATTAAAAACAACTGAAACAGTGTTTTTCCGGTGTTTATCTAACTTTTTGCTTTTACTATTGCTTGCTTTCTACACTGATTGTGCATGGTATTTAGACAGTGTACATACCATGTATATGAGGTCCAAATAAATGTTTACAAATCAAACTTATTGTAGTACACCATACAATACATCTTCAGTGAGTCTTTGGTCTTGCACGCTAACTCTTTCCTTCCCATATAAACTTTTATCTCTGAAAAAGCCCTCCCAACTTTGGCACTAGGGACAGGCAACGCCAAAATAGCCAGTACACAATTTGCAAATGCTGGCCACTGACATAGCTTTCCATGTTATTACTGGTGGAACCTGAAGATTGTGATTCTCTGCGACAGGTTCTGTAGCATATGCATTGAACTAGGTGCATATACCCTCAGAGTTATTGAAGCGGTCAAAAATGAGGGAGCACTTTTGAAACTCCGGAGATAATTTTCCTTTACGGAAGGGATCTATAACTTGTGCAGAGTACCACAGTGAGGCTTCATTGACTTCAAATTCCATGGTTGGTGAAGGGCTATTTCTCATACATTGTAAAATAAAAGTTCCTGAATTGCCCCTCAACATTTCTTTGCTCACCAAGTGGCAAGCACTCTAACATGGAACATGTTGCAGTGCCAAAGTCACTAAAAGTGTCGCCTAGCCTACTCTCAAGGAGATGTTTCACATCTACACCAATTATGCTGAACACTTGGTATAAAAGGGCGTTTTCAAACTCCAGTTTTTTTATTATGTCCATCACAGGAGTCATGATTTCCTGTAAAAATCTAAGAATTCAGTAAAGTGTACTTTTTTCAAATCACTACCAATATGCAACCAAAGATCCTCATATTTCTTGCCTTTGGCATCATCACTCGGCGAACATTCTGTAAACGGTTGCCACATGGGTAATATAACATTCATGGCCTCTAGGAATGAGAACCACCAGCTAAGTGACACAGTTGGTATGACTCTTTCTTTGATGCCACACAAATCACAAAATGAGAAATATTTGAGTTTTAGTTTATACACATAACCAAACAGTGCACCAGAACCGACTTAAAAGTTAATAGCATTCTTCATTAACTCTGAAGATTGTAAAGATGCTTTCAGCATTCCATCTAACAAGTGGCAAGAATCTCTTAAAGGGAAGCATTTCAGCTCAGATATCGATTTTGACAGGTCATCACACAACATTTTCATATATAATACTGAATCACTGCAAATACAAACAATGTCACTCCAATCTTTGTTGAACTTGGTAAGAACGTTTTGCAGCAGCATTCCAAGTGACACTGCATTTCATGTTTTCCAAAAGTCTGGTGTTATGTTTTCACCAGTATCTCAGATGCTTTGCGGCTGCACTCTTTTCACATATACCTGTCACTATACCTTGCATTGAATTTTTAAAGCCTGGGGTGTTTGGCAATTCACTTACTATCAATACCGATTCACTAGAAAGGGAGGCTGATGTATCAAGGGTTTTTACCAATTCTATGTGGGTATAGGTGATGGTACATATTGGAAAAGATTCTTATGAAACCTACATTTTTCCTATCATTGAAATACTCAAACGTAGCCAAAAAATCAAATATGATTTTGATATTTCCTTATTCTCTACAGTTTATAAAATAAATAAACAGAACCTAAATCAATACCACAAAACTGAAAAAAGGAAGAAGAAACAATATTTTAGTGGCATCCCTAAACAACAAATCTCAAGCAGAATAATGTTAGCCCAGTCTTTCTTACTGCTACCTTGTATAACAAAGTTACATTGTATTGGCCCCTTCAGGAAGAAATACAAATTACTCTTTCACTCGCCTTTTCTTTTCTTTGAATGGCATTTAGTTTGTTGTTGTGCAGGGGTTTTTTCAGTGTTTATATGTTTACACTGGTGAGGGCTATTTCCCTTCTGGTGGGGTTTTATCAGTTATAATAGGTTTAAACCTAAAACCGGACAGCCTAAACATAGACAAGGACTCAGAGGGATCCTCCTCCTGAAGCAGCTGCTTCAAAATACATTGACAGTCTTTCAGCAGTGACTGGACCAGATAACTGGTATATGCTGCTGATGTAACAGCCAGGTTGGAAGCTACAAAGGACCTTTTCAAAGCCCCCTCAAACCGCTTATCCCCAGGATCAGAAGGAATCACATCTTCGGAAAAAACCAAGCTCTGTGATGAAAGTCCAGCCAACAGGGAATCAACTTTGACCACTGAAGGGAGTACCTCTGCAAACCCTTGCACTGGATAACGCCTAGTCAGAAACTAGGGAAAAGCATGTTTATCTACATCCTTCCATTCCCCCTCCAGTACATTCCGGACAGATTTATGCACAGGAAGACTTTCAGGTACCTTTTTCTGATAATTGGCAAAGACTCCTCCGCCACCGAGGGATCAGGGTACCTCAATTTGTCCTGTGCATGCTGTAGAATACTGCAAAGGTCAACCCCATGAATAAACTGACCCTTCACCTCATCCTCTGAATCACAGTCAGGATCAGGAGGAACAGAGGTATCCAATTTCTGCTTCTTCACCCCCAGGGACTGCCTCGCCTGGAAGGCAGCAGAAACAGCATCCTCAATCATTCTTTGAACATCCGCCAAGGAAGGTGCAGTGGAAGGCCCAGCAGCCACCTCCTCCTCCAAGTACTTACACTACTCTGATCTCTTAACCCCATCCATGATGAGTCAGAAGCCAGATGTAGCACATCCTACTTATATACATACCAGCCCATTGACAAGTAAATCAGTCCAATCCAAACCAGTCACATCGCCCCTTAACCAATCGCGACATAGCAGGAGAATCACAACACCCTGCCTGCCAATCAAAGAGCATGTCCCATGCCATAAACTTTAAACGACCTCCTCCCACGATTTGCGCGGTTGAAAACATGGCCCAGAACTTCTCCAGAGAAAGCTTACAGAAGTTTTAGCCTACATCAGTTGGTATTCCCAGATAGTCTCCCCTCTAAGTAATAACCAGGCTCGACCCTGCTTAAATTCTGAGATCAGGTGATTTCAAGGTGGTATGGGCATAGGCTCTCCTGAACTCTGGGCCCCCCCAGCACCAAAAACTACTGTACGGAGCCCATGGCTGTCTCTTTCACTGGGACCCTAGAGCACTTCTTTGCACTGCCGCACAGGCCAATAATATCCGGGGCGTCCGACGCCTAACTGAAAAAATCAAACAGAGACGCCGCAGTCCCGCTGTAGCAGGGACATCTGTCACACCTCTGATCCTCGACAAGTAACATGCAGAGTGCTCCTCTACAGCAGAGGAGGCAACCCACCACCAGACCCCAGGCACAGCATACAACACCAGATCGAACCTGTGGCTGTCCTGCTGCAGCAGAGACCTACACCAAGCCTCCGATCCCTGAGCCGCATCATTCCTCACAGCAGAGGCCAGAGGAAGTTAATGAAAAAAATGGATTTGGACAAGGAAAAGAATCCACAGTACACTGCACCACCACGCCACTGGCACACCAGATGGGTCAATTACCTCGCTCAGTACCGTGCCTCCTGCACAGAGCAGAGCCCTCAGCATTCCTACTATAGCAGGGAATTAAGTCAATCAAAATATGGCCGCTGAAGCAAATGGTTCACACTTACCGAGTATATACAACATTTCAAGAGTTCAAATCTATAAAAAAAAACAACAGGATGTTGGAAGGTAAGGTCAAGGGTTATGTGCAACGGGATGTGGGCATGGCATGCAGGGTAGGGGTGGGAGCAGGAGAGTTTCAGCTTGAGATGTTTGCGGAAGGAGCTATCGCTCATGTGTGTAAGGACTGTGATGAGGAGGTATGGCGAGGAGTAATTAATTTTACCTGTAAGTAACCAGTCATACCTGCTAATATCGGTTAATATGGCGTGTGGAGTGAAGAGAGATGGGAGCATTGGTTAGGCAGGTATAAACATGCATACATATACTTTATATGTTGCCTGATTATTTCTACTTTGTTAGTTTTCCATCCGTCCAGTCCATACTATCTGCTTTGTCATAGTGGCCTTTATGCATTTATTGCAGTAAGATTTAGCCTGAAATTTTAACCTTTTAAAGATGACCTAGTGGTTGACTGGTAGGCATGGTGTATTTGTCAGAGTTATTCCGGTCTAACAAGGAATCCCCTGTTGGCACCTTTCCCGCTGTGCCCTTTCTGCTTTTAGACTTGGTCTAGAAAACCCCATGGCTTAGGGTGGGAACCTTATTCTCCTCAATGGGTCTTTGCAGCCATGAGGTGCTGAGAGCAGTGGTGCAAATTTCCCTGTCATGCTAAGGTCTGTCCATGCAGGGTAGATTTTGGGGCAGCTGGGGGCTGCTCTATGCGGCACAAATCGGCACTGTGTCAGATTTACATCATGGTACACTTTCTGTAAAGCGGCCTTTTGCCTTTTCAACACATTAGGAGGAATTGCGCATACTGGTCCTTTAATAATACCTCTGGGCCTCATTTATGAAGCTCTATCGGCACTTTTGCGCTGCCGTTCTGGTGGTGCAATGTCCCACGGCATATTTATAAGGCCACGTAAAGCCACTGTACATGGCTTTTCATGACCATATAAATATGTGCCCCTTTCATGCAGAAAACTGCGTGAAAGGGGTGTTCCATGGGTGTTGCTGTGGGTGTTACCACGCAGCACCCATGGAACCCAACACATTCCCAGATTTACGAGAAATCGTAAACCTGGGAATATGTCGAAACCTAACGACACCCCAGGTGAGGCATTAGGGAGGCGCAACGAGGAGAAATGTTTTAATTTCTCCTTGTGCTTTCCTTTTTCTATGCCTGCTGCATTCGGGAGCAAACATAGAAAAAGGAAATTGCCTGATCTTATTGATTTTGTGCAGGAAAGTGTACCTTCCTGCACAAAATCAATCAGCCCCACAACGGGGGGTGCAAGGGTGCCTGCGTTGGCGCACGGCAGCCCATTGTGCACCAGCACAGGGGAAAAGGACAGTAATGCGCCCTATCCCATAGACAAGACGCATTCCTACCCTTTTGTTTTGACATAGGGCAGGCATTCCTTACTGCGCTGCCCTACGTCAAAACCTCGTAATTGAGGCCCTGTATGTTTTCGGAAAAGAAGAGATCAGCGTTCCCTGCTGACGCGTGCTACTTATAGGATAACATTTAACTGAATAATCTCTGATGGCGCAGACGTCGCATCCGGGTACTTCGAGTTCCCTGGCACGTAGTGCAGGCGGTACTGTTTGTTTTCTGTAGCGCGAGCTATGCCCGGTGGCCGTTAGAGGTTTCTACCGAGTTTACACAACAGAATGCAATTTGATTTCAAGCATTCACTTGTTCCGTCAATGCAACTCTTGAAGATAAGAGTGTTTTTTAAGTCGGCCTCTGAAGAATATGTAAATGAGTTGGGCCAGACATCTGTCAAGAAGAATCTTTAGATGAAGGGGCCCTTTTGTTGACATTTCAAGTCCTGTGGTTTGTTGATATTCTTTTGCAAAAAGTTTAAGATTCGGAACTCTGCTTTTCAACATGCAAGTATTAAACACACCTGCAGATAACCTCTCTGTCACCATTCTCAACACGAAGAAAGTCGCATGATGAATTCGGTGCTATACAAGGAACGCTATCATAAAATGCCAGTGTAAAACAATAATGCGCCTTCTTGCTTTGAATCTTCCTGTATAGTTTGTCCTGTATCTTGTAGGCATTTTGCAGCCTGATACATGTCCCTTGCTCGTCAAAGATGAATCTTAATGAAGATATGTTACTTTACAGCAAGGTCATATCATTTAGTTCTGAAGGGACGGCAGCCCAAGATGGACAATCTATGTGTGATTGATATAGCAGAGCATCCCGAGAGAAGGTTGTCCACTGTTACAGTGGAGAAGATATTCACTCTTAAAGTCATCAGTGAAGCTTCTACTGATTGATGTCATTATGCCCTCCCGCACCACCTTTCATTTTCTGAGGGCTGCAGCATCTCCAATGAAATAACTTTTAAGGCCACCGTCCTCCCAGCTCTCATTTAATTTAAATGAACTCGTGAGAGCCGGGAGTACATTGGGCCTCATTTATGAGGTTTTGCGTACAGCGGCGCCGCAGGCCTTCCTGCTGCACTTCCCTGCGACAAAAGAAAAGGCTTCCTGCCTTTATCTATAAGATACGGCGCATTCCTGTCCTTTTTCCCTTCGCCGGCACACAATGGGCTGCTGTGTGCCAACGCAGTTACTTTTGCACCATGGTGCAAGGGTGTCTGCGTTGCGGGGATGATTATTTTTGGACAGGAAGGGAAACAATGCAGCACACATATAAAAAGGAAAAACAAGGAGAAATAATGATATTTCTCCTTGTTGCGCCTCCCTTACGCCTCCCCTGGGGAGGCGGGTGTGTTTGGCACTGCCTCAAATTTACAATTTCTTGTAAATCTGGCGCAGTGTCAAAAGGCCCTGGATGTTGCTGGGAACGCCCCCAGCAACACCCATTGCACGCCCCTTTAACGCAGAACACTGCTTTAAAGGGACTGATATTTATGAGGCAGCATTAAGCCAATAAAAGTGGCTCAGTGCTGCCTGATAAATATCACACAGGGTTCTGCGCCACGGAACGTCACAAAAAGTGATGTTCCGGAGGCGCAAGGAGTCTTATAAATAAGGCCCATTGTCCTTATCAGTGATTCACCTTTATGGGCGAGCATAATCTGTACAATTAGGCATCACCGGATATCTTGTACCCCCTGCGCCCTTCCTCTTACAGGAGTTACAGTGTTACAGGTGTTATACTTGTGTAACAGTTAGGTATTCTCTCTAGTGCCTCTTCACTCCCTATCTAAGCATTTGTGCTGCTTATGTTCACATCGAGCTGCCTGATTTCCCCCACGAAGGATTAGAGTGACCAATTCACTCCACACCATTATCGACTCTGTCTCCAGTCCTTGGCTATTCAATTGTAAAACCTTGCTTTCAGGTGTGTCACTCTAATTAGGTTAATGGAAGCAAAACAAGACTACAGCACCCAGAATTTAGAAGTATATCACATGAAACTCCGGAACTGCAAACAGAATCATTAGTGACCTGGCAGAGGTGGTCACCATACAAAGAATTGTTTAGAATGCACAATGTAACATGTGTTTGCAATATTTCCATTTCATCATCAGAAGACATGTCTGCATATTTTATATCTGTCATGGATGTCTGTTCTGCACTTGAATACTCACTGATGTCTCTGTGTGGTGAGACAAATGGACATGGTCCACCTTTGATCACACGTCATAATACACAATGGGTCAGCCATGACTGCCCTAATCGTCAAGGAGATGCTGGGTTGAGTTGGCTGCACATGGCACTTCAGATGACACACATGGGAAAGGTTATATGGACATCATGGGTATACATCCAGATACTGTTAGAAATGGGATTCCGGGTTTGCTGATGTATGTACCCAGGCCGGGCAGGAACCACCACTCTAGTCAGGGCTTTCTAGATACACACTAAAAGATAACCTGTGCTTACCCTTCAGTAGCTTTGCAGAGAGCAGGCCGGCTTATCTAAAGATGCAAAGTGTAAAGTATTTGAGCAACACACACACAGTAACACAATGAATACACCACAAAAATACTCCACACAAGTTTAGAAAAATAGATAATATTCTGAACAAAACAAGACCAAGCATTGGAATAGACAAGAGTTCTCGCGTTTTGGCCTTTATAAGTGGGTAGATATGCAGCAAATTATCTACAATACAGCAACTCAAAATTTTGTTTTTTTAGGTGTATTGTACTAAAGCTTAGAAAAAGCTTTTAGTTATATAAAAGTCAGAACGACTGACTTTGCTAATGGCTCCTCATTTGGTTGGTGTTTAATAGTTTGCCAATCTCGCTGAATAATGCATGTTTCAGTAAGCGATCCCGGACTCAGACTTCGATTTAAACTGGCTCACTGTAGCGGGTGGCTCGCATGCTGTGGTCACAGAAGAATAAACAGGTAAACAGTTAAAATAAATAATTAATAATGCTGATTAAGAAGGACAAGGAGACTCGCCCTTGTGGATTTACCGGTCTTGCGCTATTCTCAACCTAATTCAGAGGGAACAGAGCACAGCACTTGAGAAGAACTGAGGGCCAGTAACAGGTCAATGTTGCTTACCTGCATCGTGCTCTGCTGTGGAACCATAACAAACCAGACTACGGCAGGTCTCGAATTCTGAACCCACCTAGAAGTGCCGGGTGACTTTGGTGGAGCCAGATATCAAATCTGGCATGGACGAGTCATAGGACCCCTTCGGTCTTTACCCACACACACACACACTCACTCTCTCTCTCTCCATGGTGTGATTCACACGAGAAGACCGGGAAGGGAGGGGGAAGTAAACATAACCATTTTAGACCAGTATTTAGTTAACTCATGTTTCTCCGACTTGCAATGTGCCAAAATGTACGTTGACCTACCCTTCACAAGTTAGAATCCTGGCATGGCCTAATCAGCCTTTCATCCTTCCGAAGTCGGTACATCGAGTACTATTAAAACAAGGATTCAGAATTTAATTGGGGCTGTGCACAGCATCCAGGAATATCCTGTCTTGTTGAGCAACCCCCCTCTGCTAAGGCCTACAGCAGGCAGCGTCAGGTTTGATTCTTAATCTTATTGTGCTACAGCAGAACCGTAAACCAATGAATAATAGCGGTAAATAGTCAGGATGCGCGGACCAAAGATTTCAGAGTGGAGATCTAGTAATGATGGGAGGCTGGATAGCCTGAACCCTAAACCCACCCTCCACTCCCCTGCGGAGCATGATATATGAATGGTTCAAGAACATAGGGGAGGAGGGTTGATAGATGTGTCACCTTGCAAACGCTTTACATACAGGATGACAGAGTAAAGCAGTCAAGGCCAAGGAGGAGTACTCATCCTTGATAACACTAAACATTAATATACAGATCTACAAGATGATGCCTGGTGGGATATGTGGTTGAGGGGTGGGAACAGTCTTGGGGAACACAAGAGCGCAGCTGGTGCCCAGGGAGCACAGGAGATCAGCTTGTGTATGTGGAGGCACATCAGTCTTTCAGGTGCATAGAAGTAGAGCATGGAGCCAGGGGGAAGAGAGTTTAGCATTAAGTTGCCTTTGTGGAGGGGGGAGTTATATAAGATGACAGTGGAGGGCAGCCCCATCCTCTGCACTGGATGGTCCTGAGGCTAGAGCTGGGTGAATGAAACTACACCATGGAGACCCCATGGCACACATAGGTGTGACAAACTAGCGATACAAGGCTCGGGGGAGGTGTCAGAGGTCAGACCGTCTGCAAAGATGAGAGCGAGAGAGAGCGAGAGTGTGTGTGTGTGTGTGTGTGTGTGTGTGTGTGTGTGTGTGTGGGGAGGGGACAACACTTAGGGTCTCTCACAACTTCAATGAAAGAAGAAAAATATGGCCTATTATCGTGGCACACATACCCCTCCCCCAGCACACAAAACTCTTAAACATGATCTGAGGAAGAGTTCTTGCATACCAACAGCCACAATGGTATGCGGTATCACACTCCCAAATGTGAAATGACTTATGCATCACAAAGGGTTAAAAGCTGCTGTGTGACTCGCAATGGATGGCCTGTGTAACAACCTCACATGGGAGTATAGCCTGCACAAAACTCCAATGGATCAATGTGTAAATTTGTCTAAAAACAGTTAAAACAACTAATTCTCCTCCTAAAACAAGCAATTAACAGGGCCGGACCAATACCGACAAAAACAAGCAGCGCATTCCGGCTGTCCGAATAAGCACGCAGTATGAAGGGGGAGGACAGATGAAAAGGGGGAGGTCCTGTGTAACAACCTCACACAGGAGTATAGCCTGCACGAAACTCCTCTGGGAGGGTCCACTCAATCTGTCCCCTGAATCTGTCCAACTTCTCACAGTGGTGTAGAGGCCTCGGAGCAGCAATGTAGGGGCTTACATTAAATGGAGGCTGAGTAGAGGGTGAGGGTAGGAGCTTGACAGTGACTTGTGCCGCCTGTTCACTGGAGAAAACACATAACCTGACTTTTTCTGAAACTAACAGTGTCCTAAGGCAACTATGTAATGTTAAAAAACTGTACCAAATACAAAAAAAATACATGTTTCCAAAGGTCGAACCACCGAAGAGCTTATAGTTCTGCTGGTAGATATTTTCCTGCAGACTCTCTGCTCTGTCGATCACCGCCATGGCGCAGAGGCTTCAGAGTGGAATGACATGGAAAATCTCTATCTTTACAGATCAAACCTGAGTACCCATGAAATAAGCCACCAGGCAAGGATGGTGTCTTAGTAAAACACAAGGTATGTTGTGAGTGAGAAAAACACCACCATTCTCTTCCAGACTTCCACACAACTGCTGACCAAACAAGCGGACAATGACTCAAAAGACGAGCGCCAGTGTTCCGGCAAAAAGTTTTTAAAAAAGTGTGTTGTAAGTATGAAATGGTCTGAAGTGAAACAAAGCATGTAACAGGGCCAGTCACCAGTGATGTGACAAATACACCCAAAGAAGGGACAAATGGCACCAATTCACCACACAAAACAAACGCAGTCGGAAAGGCACAGGAAGAAACCAATTAAAAGTTGTGGGTGTGGCCATAGCCCACAGATTGAATAAAGTATGCTTCACCGAGCAAGCGCATGCGTGCTGACTCTAGGCTTGACTTAAAAATCTAATGTAATGAAGTTGAGATATTGAATTTTAAAGTAATAAATGCTGTAATGGGCTTAAAAGCAAGAAGAGCTGAAAAGGTTACTTTAGTTGAACGCTTCCTCAGCGCCCGACATCGCCATCGCCATCCCGGACGGATACAAGATCACCCGGAGGGACCGCGTCAACTAGACCGGAGGAGGCATCGCCATCGTCCACAAGAACACCATCTGCATCACGACCAACTCCGACAACACCCTCACAGCCGCCGAACATCTGCACTTCCAGATACACACTGACCCCAAGACCACACTCAGAGGCACCCTCATCTACAGACCCCCAGGACCTCGCACACAATTCAGCGAAGACATTGCAGACTTCATAAGCCCACACGCCCTCTCCTCCGCTGTCTACATCCTCCTAGGGGACCTCAACTTCCACC
Source organism: Triturus cristatus (assembly GCF_964204655.1). Classification (NCBI taxonomy): domain Eukaryota; kingdom Metazoa; phylum Chordata; class Amphibia; order Caudata; family Salamandridae; genus Triturus; species Triturus cristatus. The sequence goes on along the minus strand of NC_140589.1, from coordinate 307,117,356 downwards.
TGGAGAACAACAATGACAGCAACACCGCCGCCCTACTGGAGAACCTCGCCAACCTCGGACTCAAGCAACTGGTGAACACCCCCACCCACCACGCCGGCCACACGCTCGACCCCATCTTCTCCTCCAGCAAGCACATCTCCTTCAGCCACTCAACCGGACTACACTGGACAGACCACAGCTGCGTCCACTTCAGCTTCAGGAGAACCACAGCCCACCACCATCCGCAACAGGTTCCCCGCAGGAGCTGGAACAAGATCACCACCAACCAGCTCACCACATCCCTGAGCCAGAACTCTCCCCCGAGCACAACGGACCCCAACCAAGCAGCCAACAACCTCACACAGTGGATCGCCAACTGCGCGGACGACCTCGCACCACTGAAAAACCATCCCAGCAGGCCCGGCAGTAAGATAGCCTCTTGGTTCAACGACGATCTCAAGAACTCCAAGAAGAACTGCCGTACCCTCGAGAAAGCCTGGCGCAAAGACCCGACTACAGACAACATGACCGCCCTCAAGCAGCGCCACCCGCAAACACCACCAGCTGATCCACACCACCAAGAAGACAGCATTCAAGGAACAACTAGACAACAACGCCCACAACAGCAAGGAACTCTTCAGCATCGTCAAAGAGCTCTCCAACCCCAGCGCCAGAAACAACGACATCACTCCCTCGCAAGACCTCTGCGACTCACTCGCCTCGTTCTTCCACAGCAAGATCACCAACATACACAACAGCTTCGGCGCACAGACCACGCACTCAACCATCGCACCGATGCCCCCCACTACCACCCTCCGGGCCTGGACCCCGGTCAGCACCGAAGACACCATCCGCACGATGAACACCATCCACTCCGGATCTCCAACCGACCCATGCCCCCACCACGTCTTCAACAAGGCAGACTCCGTCATCGCACCCCAACTCCGCGACATCATCAGCTCCTCCTTCAACACCGCCACCTTCCCGGAGAGCTGGAAGCATGCCGAACTCAGCGCCCTCCTGAAGAAACCAACAGCGGACCCCACCGACCTCAAGAACTACCGCCCCATCTCGCTCCTCCCTTTTCCTGCCAAAGTCATCGAGAAGACCGTCAACAGACAGCTTGCTGCCTTCCTCGAGACGAACGGACCCCTCGACCACTCGCAGTCCGGTTTCCGAGCCAACCACAGCACCGAGACCGGCCTCATCGCAGCCACAGACGACATCCGAGCCCTGCTCGACAACGTGGAAACAGCGGCCCTCATCCTTCTGGACCTCTCCGCAGCGTTCGATACTGTCTGCCACCGCACCCTAGTGCAGCGCCTCAGCAACATCGGAATCCAAGAGAAGGCACTGGAGTGGATCATCTCGTTCCTCGCCGGAAGAACCCAGAGAGTCCGCCTCCCCCCGTTCAGATCCGAGGCCACCGAAGTCATCTGCGGCGTACCACAAGGATCATCACTCAGCCCCACTCTCTTCAACATCTACATGAGCCCCCTCGCGGCCATCGCACGCCAACACAACCTCAACATCATCTCCTACGCTGACGACACCCAGCTGATCCTCTCCATCACCAATGACCCCGCCACAGCCAGAACCAACCTACACGAAGGGATGAAAGAAGTAGCCGAGTGGATGATGAACAGCCGCCTGAAACTGAATTCAGACAAGACGGAAGTCCTCATCCTTGGACCATCACACTCTGCCTGGGACGACTCCTGGTGGCCCCCTGCCCTGGGCAGCGCACCCAAACCAACGGACCACACACGCAACCTGGGATTCATCCTGGACTCCTCCCTCTCGTTGACCAGACAAGTCAACGCCGTCTCATCGTCATGTTTCAACATCCTACGCATGCCCCGAAAGATCTTCAGATGGATTCCCACCGAAACCAGGAAGACGGTCACGCAGGCACTCGTCACCAGCCGACTGGACTACGGAAACACCCTCTACACCGGAACCACAGCCAAACTTCAGAAAAGGCTCCAACGCATCCAGAACGCCTCCGCACGACTCATCCTGGACATCGCCTGACACAGCCACATCTCCGGACACCTGAGAGACCTACACTGGCTCCCCGTCAGCAAGAGAATCACGTTCCGACTCCTCACCCACGCACACAAGGCCCTCCACGACCTGGGCCCCATATACCTCAATGACCGCCTGACCTTCTACACTCCCACCCGCCAGCTACGTTCGACCAGCCACGCCCTCGCCGCCGTTCCACGCATCCGAAGAGCCACCGCGGGAGGAAGATCCTTCTCCTACCTGGCAGCCAAGACTTGGAACTCCCTCCCCATCCACCTCCGTCTGACCCAAGAACACCTCTCCTTCAGGAAGCAACTCAAGACCTGGCTGTTCGAGCAGTAGCGGACCCCCCTCCCCCAAGCGACTTGAGACCCTCCGGGTGAGTAGCGCGCTATACAAATTTCTTGATTGATTGATTGATTGATAGGTCGCATTGGACCGGGCAGTCAAATTTTGGGCTGACCGCAATGGAGTTCCCGCTAGCTACAGAACTCATGCAGTCCCTGGTGAACAAAGTCCCTTTCCTGGTCACAAGCAACAAGATGCGTCAATATTCTCCATGCAGGGAAGGCAATGCCTCAGTACTGAAGATGGGTCCTAGAGTCGAGAGGCATCGAGTGATGTGCCGGATTCTGCCACACAGTCAGATGGATGTGTCGATCTCACCAAGCTGCAGTGACAGTGTCTAATGCATCAATCTCTGGAGGCAAAGCATTGATTCTTAGGTGATGCACTGATTTTTCTCCTGCAACCGGATTGATGCGCCATTTCTGCTACACACAGACAGGAGATGCGTCAAAATCTATGTTTCTTTTATCTTGGCCACTTCCAGTGAGCCAGGCTCAGGAGCAGGTGTAGAAACATTGATATCCCTGAGATTCAAGCAACAGAAGACAACCCAACTATGCCTTGGAGATCACTTGAGGTGAAAGCAGAGTTCCATGGCCAGACTGCAAACACAAACCAGTCCTGGCAATTCAGTTGGACCAGCTGTTGGTGGAAGGGTGCTAGTGGGAAGCACTGCTGCTGCTTTTGTTTCAGGGGGTGATGTTGCAGCTCTGCTGCAAAACCAGACCGTGTAACAAGAAAAATGGCTCCCACCCTTCCAGCCCACTGGGAAAATGCCTGATACCTGCTACAGGCAGTCCAGCCCTGCAGAGTCCAGTTCTCCTGCAGCAGAGTCAAAGAGCAGCAGGCAGCAGGGCAACAAACATAAAAGCAGGTCTTCTAGATCAGCAGTCAAGTTGAGTACTTAAAGCAGCACAGCAGTCCCCATGGCAGAGCTTTAGTTACAGGTCCAGTAATGTCTAATTTTAGGGAGCCAGAGACCCAGTACTTATACCCAAAAGTGACTTTGATGGGTATGAATTCAAAGCAGCTCTCCTAAGTGCACAAGGATCCCTGTCGACCCAGTCCTGTCTACCAGGCTATCTGTGGGAGTTAAATCAGTGCTTGTTGTGTTGACAGGACACTACCAATTGAAGTGTAACTCAGCCCCTCCCATTCCTCTCTGCCCAGGAAGATCCATCAGAATGCAGATGAATGCAGAGGAGTGTTCAGAAAGCAGATGAGTCACACCTTCCTGAGTTAGTGGCAGTCTAGAGGGACTGAACAAAAGAGCTAAGAGCAGAAAAATGTCCACTTTTTAATAGTTGCATTTCTAAAACAGTAATGTTAAATCCAAATTCACCAGTAAAGAGGAATTATCAACACCATTACAAACATATGAAACATGAAATGCTACTTTTCTCTGATCAGGAATTACAGCTTAAAGGTATAATAAGGAATTCCCAATGATGGCGTACGAAAGGGCTAGGCTTCACAATAGTGAAAAATGAAATATGCTGTTTGTCACTACCAGGACATGGAAAACATAAAAGTACATATCCTACTTTCTACTTACATAACACCCTACCCTTAGGGTTACTTAGAGCCTACCTTAATGAATTATCTGTAATAAAAGGGCAGTTTAAGGTTTGGTAAGTAGTTTTAAATGGCAAGTCGCAGTGGCAGTAAACTACACACACAGGCCCTGCAATGGCAGGCCTGTTACAAGTGTGAAAGGCTACTTGTGTGGATTCCATAATCAGTGTAGCATGCCCGCTGGTAGCATTCAATTTACAGGCCGTGGGTATATGGTATACCACTTTACATGGAACTTGCAGAGACATTAATTATACCAAGCAGGTGTAAGTCAATGATAACTTGTTTAAGTGAGAGAGCACATGGACCTCTGCACTGGTTAGCAGTGCTAAAGTGCTCAGAGTTCTAAAACCAGCAAAAAACGAATACAGAAAATTGGAGGGAGGCAGGCAAAAAGTTAGGGGAAGACCACCCTAATGCTGTTGGGTCTAAAAGATACATTTTGCAGTTCCCTTATAATAAAAGTACTGGATAAATTGCCTTGTTGTGTGAGCTCATCACTGTAGGGGTGTGTGGCAAATATATATAATACATATAAATGTAATTAATAAACTTAATACAGAGCATTTCCGGATGGGAAAGATATTTCTGAAGCAGAGCTCTGTACATCACAGGGAGCAGAAAGCATAGCATGTAAATACAACAATCTATGAAAGAGTGAGAGAGAGAGAACGAGAGAAAGACATCTTCACCTCTCTAACAGTTTGTGATCACTCGTTCTTTCTCAATGAAATCATACGAACACCCCTTCTGATTCACAATAGCAATGACACATATTATAGAAATAATGAACCTCCCTTATCTCTTTCAGTTTGGTACAGGTTTATTGTACCATGGTGTAATCTTTTAGAAGGGTCAGAGGAGCATGGGCCAGATGTACAGAACACTGTTAGCAATGTAGTCCTACCAGTAAATAATGTATAAACTGACCTTTGTACTAATAGGACATTTTGTAAGATTTTGAATCACAGTATGCTGTAGTTTGACCTGCCCCCTGAATATTAAGTTAAGTTGCAAATTGTGACTCAGTATGATTAGAAAAACAACAGTTGATGGACAGAATGCAGAACAATGTCATACATTCACCAATGTTCAACACTCCATCCATCATCCCCTTTGGTTTTCCTTTGTTCGCCCTAAGTTGGCAGGGTATGCCCAGACGTGGGTCCCTTGCTCACTTTGCCACTGGATTCAAGATAGCCTGGCTGATGAGGGTTATGAACCCGAAACCGGTCCAAGGATGCTTGTTTCCAGTCCAGGGAAGACATGGCTTGGCAATTCTGAGGCCACGCCCCTTATTACACCTCTATGCAACGCAGCTCTGTGGCGCTTACTGGAGGTACCTAGTGGGCTAGTTTGACCCTAGGGACCCTTAGGATTCAAGGGGACTTAATCTCTCAACTTAGAATGGCCACAGGGATCGTTTACACAGTGGTGAAGGGAGGGGACGGGGCCTGAGGTGGCGTGTGCAAACACGCCCTGTGGCGCGTTTTAATTTGGGGAAATAATTCCCTTTCAATCCTGAGGGACCCTGGGGGCCAACTAGCCCACCAGGTGCTTCCAGTAAGCGCCACTGCTCTGCTTTGCAGAGAGGTGGTGCAGGCCGTGCCCCTTTTTACACCTCTCTGCAATGGCGCTTACTGGACGTACCTAGTGGGCTATTTTGCCCCTAGGGCCCCTCAGGATTCAAGGAGACTTAATCTCCCAACTTAAAACGGCCACAGGGCGTGATTACACAGTGGGGAAGGGAGGGGACGCGGCCTGAGGTGACATGTGCAAACACGCCCAATGGCGCATTTTAAGTTGGGGAAATAATTCCCCTTCAATCCTGAGGGCCCCTGGGGGCTAACTAGCCCACCAGGTGCTTCCAGTAAGCGCCACTGTGCTGCGTTGCAGAGAGGTGGTCCAGGCTGTGCTACTTTTTACACCTATCTGCAACGCAGCTCTGTGGCGCTTACTGGAGGTACCTAGTGGGCTAGTTGGACTCTAGGGACCCTCAGGATTCAAATGAACTTAATCTCCCAACTAAAAACGGCCACAGGGCGTGTTTACACAGTGGTGAAGGGAGGGGACGGGGCCTGAGTTAACGTGTGCAAACACGCCCTGTGGCACGTTTTAAGTTGGGGAAATAATTCCCCTTCAATCCTGATGGACCCTGGGGGCCAACTAGCCCACCAGGTGCTTCCAGTAAGTGCCATTGCGCTGCGTTGCAGAGAGGTGGTTTAGGCCGGGACCCTTTTTACATCTCTCTGCAACGCAGCTCTGTGGCGCTTACTGGAGGTACCTAGTGGTCTAGTTGGACCATAGGGACCCTCAGGATTCAAGGGGACTTAATCTCCCAACTTAAAACGGCCACAGGGCGTGTTTACACAGTGGGGAAGGGAGGGGACGGGGTCTGAGGTGACGTGTGCAAACACGCCCTGTGGCGCATTTTAAGAGGTAGTTTTAATCCCCTGACCTATTATATACTAGGGGCTTACAGAGGAGGTCATGCTAATCACAGGGGGACCCCAACGCATAGTGTTCCCTAGTGTATGTAGGTGTTTTCACTGTATTCTGAGTGTCTTTTAACATAGCACTAGCTCTAGGACTGGTTAGTCAGACTCAGTTACCACCAGTATCCGTCTGAAAAAGTAGAGGGTACAGGATGATTTTGCAGCAAGTCTTTATGCACGTTATCCTTCTTCCTGCACTTTTCTTCGTCTTTGAGGACTTCTGTTGCTTCTTTCTGCATTTCTTATTTTTCTTTCTGTGCGTTTTTTCTTCTTTCTTCAGATGTCCTATCTCTGTAGGCATAGTTAGAAATGAGCATTTAAAAAACCTTTGAAATTCACTGAAAAAAACATAGGTTTCAGGGGCATTATAGTTAGCTGGACTTTTTACTCGTACAAAACCATTGAAATTCCCCCGTTATAGTTAGTTCAGCTAACTATAACTCTCGTGCCCGCAATGCACTGCTGATGACGTCACATATTACATCACGTATGACATGGTCACTGACATCACTCATGAGATCACTGATGACATCTCCAATGACATCACTCATGACATCACTAATGACATCATCCTTGTGATAGAGTGGCAGACCTCCTCTCCCCCTAATATAACCTTTGATACACACATTCAAAAATAGAAACTAAAATTTTCAAAACAATGGACATACCAATACCAGTTACAACAACCTATTCAGTAATTCGAAGATCCACATACACATCCACTCATTCACCTACAGTCCTATACAGTCACTCATACATGTACTCACTCATCATATGTATTCATACACCTATACATCCTGTTACACAACGCCACTCATCCATAGAGTTACTCACACACATAGTCACTCATGCTAATAAAGAATCAAACATCCATTTACTTGCATATACAGTTACACACACACCACCACACTTACTTCTACAGAAACTTACACATACTTAGTCTTTTAAACAATCACGTATAGAAACTCATACTTATTCATACAGGAACTCTTCCAATCTCTCACTCTCACATATACTCACTTATATACACCAATAGTCACATATACTAGTTTAAAACATATGTAGTTACTCATAAAGACACTATTGAGAGAGTCATTCACTCACTAACACACCCATGCACACACTCACATCTATGGGTCAGTATCGAAAATACTTTTTTACATCCGTTTTCCTTTAAAGAATTCTTATCTTTTACACGCAGACCTTTATCCTTAGCTCTTCCTATTTTTAATAACCTTTCAAAAATCTTTCAACCTATTTTTATTTACTACAAATCCCCCAGGGATCAATTCTTCCATTCCTCCATTTGGTACAATTAGCACATTCGTATTAATAATAAGGTTATTTTTTGGAAGAAATGGCATGCTAACGGGCTTCTTTGGGTTTCTCAACTTTTTCAGGATAATCTTTGCATCTCGTTTACTACCTCTCAAAAGCAATTTTCGCTGCCTTCATCCTGGGAAATCACATTCAACTCTTTAATTACACAAGTTCAAGATACTTATAATACTTTTACACCCTACCAAACATCTTCTACTCCTCCATCTAATTTAATTGCAATATTGGACTCTACCCCTTCTGCTTCTCAATTATATAAGCATCTTTTCCTCACCCGTCCTTTAGAGATAAAGCAGAGGTAGAATCACTTTGGGAAGCAAATCTCCAAATTACTTTCCCTATCCACATTTGGAACAAGGTATGGCTAAAAATAAGAAGTTCTTCCAGAGCAGCCAACACCACTCAAACACTTTTTTACATATATAATAGACTGATGTTCACTCCTGTTTCACTGCATAAGATAAATAAATCTCATCCCTTTCCTGTTGGTCTTGCTCTGCTAATAACGCAGATTTAAAACATATGTTATTTGAATGTCAAATATGTTCATAGCTTTTGGACACAGGTTTGGCAACAAATAAATGTTATTTTTCATACGCAAATTCCCCTTACATATACTAATATCTTCCTAGGGAGCGTCTCTGATGAGTGTGGTTCCCAGTTAACAAATATTTACATAATAGACCTTCTCCAAGCTGTTGCTTTTCAACAAATCACAAGGGAATGGATGAACTCTGCAAACATATCTTACCATGCCTGGTGGTATGCGATCTGTTATAATCATAGATTGGATAGGGCATATCTCTCCCCCATTTCACTTTCAATCAAACGTGACTCTCTCTGGCAACCTATAGATACTTTTTTAAATACTTCTGCCATGAATACTTGTTCTCATAATCCCCAAATTGAGGAAGTTCCTAAACCTTCATGAAAGCTTTTCATGTATCATATTTTACAGTGATGTGTTAATTACTTATTTCTTTGATCCTTTTTATTTTTAACTTAGATGTAAATCCTGGAAATGTGATTATAGTATTATTAGAAATCGATGATTGTCTTTCTGTCTCTTTCTCTTCCCTCTCTCCTTCCCTTTATCTCTTGCATTTCTATTCTTGAATTTTTTTGCTTAAATGTAAGGTTTTATCTTGTTTACACTTCATTGTATCTAATTATTAGCAAATAAAAAAAAAATTTAAACTTGAAAAAGCCAACAGAAGATAACCTTGAAAGCCATCTTTTCGGGCTCCGCCTCTTTCTGGTGCAGTAGCACTAACATTTACTCAACTCTGATAACACCTTTGTGGCTGTACTGGGCTTTGCATCCATCATTCCACACTTCCCACAGTTGTAAAATATATTATATAATATATGCTTATTGCTATCTCTTAATTGGATTGTTTCTTCCCAACTTTGCAGTCTCTTGCCTAGTTCCACCAATTTATCTAGCACATTGATCTGATCTTAAATCATCAAGCAATGTGCTTTTTCCTATTCCAGATATCCTTTAATCTCTCTACAGATTTCTGCGAAACCATGCACATTCCAAAAATACACACAGTAGCGCCCGTCCCCTGCTCAAAGTGGTGGGGTGGGCTGGAGGAGGGAGGTAGGGGGAAGGTTTGGGGACAAAAAAATAAATAAATTACTTGCCTGAACACCGCCGCCCCTTCATTGCTCTCTTCCTTCTTCTTCTGGGCACAGGCTTCCAGACTGCACTGAGGCCAATCCCGGTGCTGTATGAAAGCAGCATCATGATTGGCCTGAGTGTTGTCAACTAGCGATCCCAGGCAGACTGGAAGCCTGTGCCTGCTCGCTCCAGCCCCAGCAATGCAGCTGGGGCTGGAGAGAGCTTCAGTGCGCATGATGGTTTGACACCGTCATGGGCACTGTAACAGTGCCCACCACTCCAACCACCAGCAGTGTCATCCCCCTGGACCCGCGTCCAAAACTCCTCAGAGCCCTGGTGGCGGTTCCAGGGGATTAAAATAAAACGATAATAAAATGGGTTTAAACCCTGTTTTATTATCATTTTATTTGAGGGTGGTAGCAAGGTAATGGAGGGGCCGCCACAGCATGCACACATCCGGAAAGGAGAAAATGTAGGCAATTAGCATTAAAGATGGACACAATTCCTGCCCTGAATGAAACGCTGCAATTTCACCAATTGTTTTCCACCTGCCAGGAATATGTTAGTCTGATCCGTTCCTCCAAGGATAGAGAAAGAAACTAAAAGCACATTTGTTTTTTGAAGAACAATAAAGAACCGGGCAATATAGTTACCCTAATGCTAAATCCATAAAGGGACATTCGTCCCCCTGATTTCTGGTAGTGCACTTCAAAGCAAATTAGCACACAGGAAAGTCTGTGAGTCACGCCTGTCTGCAGGCAGGTGCCACATAAGCTCCCCTGTTGGAAATGTTGTTTTGAAGAGCTTTGTTAGGGTCTGCACTTTGTAATTAACTCAATGGAAATAACATGATTTCAGATGCATTGGGAGGCCTCTGATAGTGTTAGGAGCTACAAGAATTCCTCGTTCCGTGCATTACACTATGGTCAGAAAGAGGAATTCTTGTTTTGTAAGCATGTCACTTGTATTCCTCCCTTTTTTCAGTCTGGGTCAGACGGACACCAACATAGCAGAATTTCCTGCAGTTTCGCATCCACTTACCTCTGATTTAAAAAAAGATTTTTATTTATCCCTAATTAGCACCTCCCCCATTTCGAGGTACACAAATCAGAATAGTGAACCTTTAAAAGACTGCATCATGTGGTACTGCAAATTGTGGGTGCATTATTACTGAATCTGTTTTTGCCAGGGACACTTTTCACAAACATTTTTCTGTGAGTATTTCTGTCTTTGCCATGACTTGATTGAGATGGACTCCTGAAATTCCAAGATAAAACAGAATTGCTCAAAGGGAAAATATTTGGGTTGTTTACCACCAAGTATTAAAATATATTTCAGAGTGATCCTGTATTTTGCATTAATCTGTCAAGCCAAAAGCTATTTTTCGAAATAAATGTCACATAGTCATTAAGCATTATTGTCTGCACCTGTAAGAGTAATATGATATTACTAGTGCCCTCGGGAAACAGTGTTTACAACGCTGTCATTACATCGCAGTACTATTACAACGCGGTTGTTACAATGACCGCGTTGTTAGTACGCGATGCATTTACATTGCAAGTCATTACAACGCCTTGCTGTACGGGCGCTGAGGTATTGGAAATTAATTCCAACACCTTCCCTACTGTTACGTAAACTGGAGTAGGAATAGTAAATAATACTATTCCTAAGTCCAGCGCACCCCCTACTGCAAGTAGTTGTAATGACTTGCGATGTTCAAGCATCGCGTACTAACAACGCAGTTGTTGTAACGACCTTGTTGTAAAAGCACGCGATGTAATACATTGTGTTGTAATGTGCTATATTTGTGCCCACACCTCCCCAGCATTAAAATGAGCTCATGGTTGCCCACGGGTTAACCCGCTCTTCGATATCATTGACGCAGCAACTCTGATTTTTTCATCAGAAGCTGCACTCTCTGTCTTGCTGTGATGGCCCCACTTAAGGGGAATGTAAGGACTAAAAGCCACAGTAAAGTAGAAATAAAAAGCAAACTGACATGTTTGTTTCTTTCTACTGGGCATTAGGCGTAACAATCCATCTAAGTGAAGGAAAAGTAGTGGCAAGCATAGAAGAGACTGCAGCTTCTGATAAAAGATAAAGGATCTGTGGTGCTGCTCTGAAACAGTTCACCCCTCGTCCATCCTGAGCTGAATTCACCGCGTGAAGTGGTTATGTGGGTAAGGAAGCAGAATGCACCTGAAGGTCAGTGAGCTGGAATACTGCCTTTCTCATCCCGTAACAATAGCTGTAGCCTGAAAAGCGAGCAATCTGATTGGTTGGCCAGCTCCAGTCATTCACAAAAGCATGCTAATTATAAATAATCATACCATATTGTTTTGCCATACATGCATTTACATCTGGCTATCCAGATATTTGTGATGAAAGTCAGGGCATTCCTGTTTTCATCGATTTCTTATCGTTCGTTAATATTTAGTTTTTTGACGCAACAGGTACATCCCTAGCAAATATGATCTGTAATTATGACATAGTGACATATTTTCCTTCCAGTCTGGCTATCCAAAAATATGATAAACAAAAGTATGCAATCTCTTTGTGTTTTCTCCTTTTCAAAAGAAAGCAAGGTTTCTGTGATCAGGAAAGCGTTAATGTTTGCCTCTAATCTTTTATACATAATGCATTAATTAATGCCTTTATATCACGTGCCTTTGGAAGTAGCATGTGCTGCAGATACCATATCCTGCTGCTGTTGTTTTTGTGGTTTGTGACGCTCTAGATCGAAACTTTGTAGTCACTTGGGTTAGCATATATTAACATTTTTTCATCTTAAATTGTCTGCAAGGAAGCACAATTTAAGTATTGAAGTAGACTCGGCAAAAAAGTAATTTGCACTTTTATTGCCAACGATGCCGGTCATTGCACATTGTATTCGACCCTAGTCCTGCACTCTATGACAGCTCTAAGCAGACTGTTTTAAACCCGAAGTGTCAGCTGGACGCTGAAATATTGCAAATCACATTAGGAGAGCAGCTCCATACTCTGGTAACTGGAATCCAGAAACAACATACTGATGGAGAAATCTCACTCACATGAACAACGAGTCAGTTCCTCTCCCACGCAATACCTTTTTATTGGGGCCCCTGGGAGGTATATTTACTCCTAAAGACATGTCATCAGTGAAGCTGCTACTGATCGCTGTCATTATGCCCTCCCAAACAAACTTACATCTTCTGAGGGCTGCAGGATCTCCAATGGAGCAACTCTCAGGGCCTCCGTCTCATTCAAACGAGTGCAAGAGTGCCAGGAGGGCATTGTCCTTACCCTCCGGCGGGTCAGCTTTGTGCATCTATCTGTTCAGTTAGGCAGATATCTTTTTCTCCCTGCATTGCTTTTCACCACCATCCAACTCGACCATGGGCACATCAAGGCTCATCCTTCTTCCCTATTTTATTCAATGTGCATGTTAGAAAGTCCCCCTTGTTGGCGTGTGCATTTCCCTTATTGTTTTGGTGCTGAATGGAACTGGCGGTACATGTGTCCTGGGCTCTGCTAGTCAGACCCAGGGCCGGTGCTATGTTAAACACAAACACATACATTGAGGTGCACTTATAATTGGCATGAGCTACTCTATAAGTCCCTAGTAGACAACAGGGCCAGGGGATGCAAGCTACCTATAAGTCCCCAGTATATAATAGGGCATGGTGGTTGAGAGGCCAGCAACCTTTGTTGCACTTGCATGTGTGCACAGCTTAGAGCATGAGGTCTTCTTAAAAGCATCCTTGTGTTGCAGCACTGCTTTTAAAAGTAAAATTCACTTCAAACTCGACGTTGGTGGTATGGGCACCTTACAAGTGACAATCGACCTTTTCTTTACATTGTGGGTTCCCCCAAGGTCTTCCCTAGGTGTTCCAGGGCTGGGGCATATAACTATAAGCAAGGTCCCTATAAAAGAGTTTTTATAAACCCTGGTGAGTGAAAGCTGCCCATTTTATTTCCCCGCAGTGTGGGAAATTCACTATAAATTCGTCTTTGGTGCTGTAGGCATTGTGAAATAATAACAAAAATTGTTTTAGCATACTAGGGGACCCCCCAGGTCTCCCATAAGTGTTCCAGGGCAGGGGGTACTGTAATTATGAGCCAGGACTTAATAAAAGAGGTTTTATAAACCCTGGTGAGCAAGAAATGGCACATTTATTTTTTTCCCCTTGAAGGTAGATGGCCTCGAAGGTTAATATGGGAATATGTTATGGACGCATAACTATTGCTAGGAGAGAGTGAAAAATGTCATTCAAAGACTGAAGAGAATGGTATTGATAAATACAGCAACTTGGCATTGTTGAATTTATCATAACCTGTACAGAAAATACGTTATATGACTTTCTTTTCTGTAAGCTAAAATCCAGCCTCTAGCACTTTTCCCTGTTTGGTCAGCCCTGAGGGGATTAGCCAGCCTGCCTTGATTAGGTGATAAGTGGCATGGCTGGGCAGAGACTAGCTGATGGAGTAAGCTCTGTGGGGTACAGGAATGCCAGAGCATGGGTTGGGCCATAAAGCATCAGCTTCAAATGAAGAAAAGGTCAAGCAAGTCTGTCAGATGGAAGGCTTAACCCTTTCCGTGCTCATGACGGAACCACTCCGTCATGAGCCACGGGTGCCGTGTGCTCATGACGGAGTGGTTCCGTCATGCTGCGGCCGTTGGTGGCCGCTCCGCCCACGCGGCGCTAATTCCCCGCCTGTGCGGGTGATTAGCGCAGTGGGCGGAGACGTGACGGAACCACTCTGTCATGAGTACAGCTCACCCGTGACTCGTGACGGAGTGGTTCCGTCATGAGCACAGCGGCACCGCAACTGCCCCCAAACCCCCCCAGCGCCACGGCGGAATTCCTGCCGCGGCGAAGGGGTTAAGGAAGGAATTCATAGATGTGAGGGGGGGTATGGAAATAAGCCATATTCTGAGTTTGCTGCTCTGCTGAAATTTCAGCCATGATGGATTTTGAAAAAATAGTGCTTTCTGGGACAAAACTATGCCACACTTTTGCGGAAGTTGTCATGATTTGGGGTGTTGCCCTGCACCTCATTGGACAAGGGTGCTCTGCTACTTGTCACCAGAGAACACTGGATAGATATGTGAGAGGTGCAGAGCCTCTCCATTCTGCTGCCTGAAACTACAAGAAGAAGGAGGAATGTACTGCTGGAATCCTGGCCTGCACCCAAGGGCCTACCCGGTGAAGACTGTGCACCATCTGAGACTATGTTATGTTATGTTATAGGAATTTATAGCGCACACAGATACTCAACAGAGACTACACCTCTGAGGACTTTGCCTTGCTTCAAGAAAGAGTAAAGATTGTACTCCCTGCAGCTACAGGTTTACAGAGCTTAACTGACCCTTCCCCAGAAAGAGTCCCCCTCCTGGACTGCGTCCAGTGGGGTTTTAAGGAGTTGATCAAGTGCATTGTGGGAAGTGGTCGAATCTCCGGCTCCCTACATTGGATTTTCATGGTTTTGGTGTAATTTAAAGATACAAATATTTCCTATTTTTAGAAATTGGTGTGCTACTTTTAATGTGTGTTGTGTCTTACATATTTACTGTATTTGTGTTTTTAAATGCTTTACATGCCTGTCTGCTAAGTTAAGCCTTATTGCTCAGTGTCAGCTACCAAGGGTTGAGCAAGGGACTAATTTATAGAGACACTATTTAGGACCCAGTGTGTGTTGGTGGCTTTGTTGCAGGTGTTAGGTGCCTACCTACCCCTCCCAATAACCCACCTTCCAGCAGTGCACCTTCCCACATTGGCCACTATAAGACCCTCATTTTGAGTAGCCTGTGAATGCCGATGTTACATTTCGGCACCCAGAATTGCCAATACCTCGCAGATTCATATTTCTGAGGTGTGAGATATTTCAAACTGCAACTAGAAAAGGGGCAGGACAATCAGACTCATTGTTTTAGCATCTAGTTACCATGATAATTTCTCATTTCAGGCTGTTTTTGACCCATGCACGCAGCCAGGGTTTAGCTGGTGAAATGTCAAGAGTTGAGCAGTAAACAATGGAAGTGAGGTTTTATTACATTATGTATTATCCTGAATCAGGATAGCCACAGCATTTGGAATGAGGATATACATTTCTATTTCCTCATGCAGTTCTGTATGCTAGAGGTTCCCAAAAATTATTTTATTTAGTGATGAATTGGAATCTGCCTCATTCTTTCAAGTCGCTAAAACCCGACATGCCCAGATTTCATTTGCAAAGCTGATAGCTGGTTCTGAACTGCATATGTACTATGAAACCTGCTACATTGTGATTCCATTTTTCTAGATGTGCTTCCTTCCAGTGATTGTCTGCTCAATAGAGAGTCACAAATAAAGTATTACTCCTACATATCCTACATCTCACTTCAGCTACTTCAGAAGCACCAGAACACTCACTACAAATGAAAAATGCTAACATAATATTGGCTGAGCGATCCAGTCTGAGACACAATTTTACTATTGACACTGGTGTCTAAATTGGTCTTCGCTTTCACCCAACCTTAGCAAATGTTGCTTGTGTTGGGCCTATCATGCTTTTGCCTTCTATTTCCTCAGGGTACATCTGGTGCCCAGCACTAGGTTATGGGTAAATTTGGCTTTACAACTAGCTCATGCCCACACTTGCTTTCTACTTCTGGCCTTGAGCCATCTGCCTCACAAGTGCCAAGCATAAATTAAGCACGAACATGCCATTCCAGTGTTCCTGCGATTACAAGGCTCTCATGTGATATGTATCCATGTGGTAGCTGAGTGATCTCACAGTCTTCTTGGTGCTTTTTGTCAGTTCCATGATGAGCTGTGCAGTCTCCTTTATGATGTGGGACAGCTTGATTGATGGTGGATCCAGTCTATTGAGCGCTCCAATTGTATGGGTGTCCTTTACACTAGTCACAGGTTTTACACTATAAACAGCAGGTAGAATGTCCTATTAACTGCTGTTTAGGGTGTACTTCTCTGGAAGATGTCATCAAGATTAGGCTGAAGCTTTCATCAAATACCAGTGTGAATCTGTTTAGGTTAATGATTCTTGGTTGGCACAGTTTGTTTGCCAACGAGGAAACATAAGGGCTGATGTAGAAGAGAATGATAAAGGGATTCCTACTATAAATTCCTTCTCTGTATGTAGAGGGTGGTGGGAAGCAGTGCTCTTTATGGCTGTGCCATCACCAGCTATCCAGTGGGGAGCTCCATCTTATGCTAAAAATGATGTTAAATCAACAAGCCAGTTTAGGCTAATGGTATGTCACTATTTCTGGTTGTGTCTATTCCATTCAATTCTTCAGAGTAAGCAATTACAGTCTTGCACAGTAGAGCATACATGTCCCTAGGAGAGAGGGTACATGTCCCAGCATATCACTGATTCTTGTCCTGTGGGTACTGATAATCTATTACTAGTCTAATGGCATATTTACAGTATTGATATATGAGGCCACTGTGTTAATGTAAATCAATATTAGTCATTGTTGGAGATGTTTAGCTTCAGTAATATAACTTTTTAAAAGTTAAATTATTACCTTGTGATCAATATTTTTACATCACTAATTTTTATGATTTCAAATTCATTTTTTTTACCTCATTTTAAAAATGATTGCTGATTGCATTTCTGGTGCACTCAACAACCCTTTGCTTTACTCAAGGGTCAGACTGACAATTCCTCCAAACTGGCATGTTCTGAGTGAGCTGTAACCTAGGAGGCTGCTTTCAGAGCTGGATGCCATGACCCTGCAATGAAACTCTATGTCTCTGTGAGGAAATACATATTTTCAGGATCACCACACTTTTTGCCCACACAGTGTATTAGATGTAGTGCTAGTTTACTGACTCTGAACACTAGGAAGCACCGCTAATGGCCAGCACCCAGTGTATGTGCTCTGACCCCTCTAGTATATGTGCAATTGGCTAATACCTAATTGTCATATTTAACTTACCTATCATTCCCTGGTATATAGTAATCTGCGTATTCAGGACCTATAAGTTAAATGTCATTAGGAGACTGCAGCACGGATTGTGCCACCACTACAATGACAAAGTGAAACCATGACTCTGAGCCTGCCACTGAAGACTAGCATGGCAGGTTTAAAACTGCAAATTCGACCTGGCAAAATATTTCTTTTGCTAGGCCTAAATCTTTCCATACCATTCCAGGTTGGCCCCAGCCGTCTGCAAATCAGTCTTGACCCTGCACCCCATGGGAGCAGTCCAGCCCGAATGGCCAGGCCAGGTCCTTCCTGGAACGGAAACAAGCATACAGGGACCTGTTTGGAGACACCACCTCTCGTCAGCCCAGCTAGCTTGAATTCAATGGCATAGTGAGCACCAGAACCTCGTCTGGGCATGCACTTCCCACTTGGGGTGACTATATCATCACAGAAAGATGATGGATGGCGTGCAGAACATTGTCAAACATTCACCCACAGTACTGCAATCTGGACCTAAATCCATCTCTTTTTTCCTCACCATGCCATTGCAGTTTGGACCCAGCCATATGTAAATCAGACTTAACCCTGCTCGCCATGGGAGCAGTCCAGCCCGAATTGCCAGTCCAGGTCCCCCCTAGACTGTAAACAAGCATCCTGGGACCAGTTTTGGGGTATCACCCCTCTTCAGCCAGGCTAGCTTGAATCCATGTAGCACAGGAAGCATGCGACCCACGTCATTCGGTTAAAGGCCCAACACATTCAAGGTCCACCAATTAATACCCATTTTTTGAGATTTTTTAATTCAAGTGAGGAACAGCAGAAGTCACTGACATGAGGGTTGGGCCAACAATACCTCCTACTTAGTTTCAACTGTCAGCTAAAATGAGTGTATCCTGCAACTGATTTGTTGGGTTCCTTCAAATAAATGCAACACATTAGAAATTCCAACAAGTGAATTCAATTAAAACCACTTTCACAGTCAGGTACCTTATTGTTCTTCTTTTCAGATAAAATCTTAATTTAACCAAATATATTGTCTGCAGAGTAAGCCAACATGTGGCTAGATTGAGAAATGGAAGCAAACAAACCAACTGCTGTGCAAGTCTTAATGGTGCCGAAATCCCATTCATAGAGAAAACAACCATGAGTGATTTTGTGGTAGATTTCAAAATATATTAGGTGCAATGTGATAAATAGTCTAATATAAGAAAAAGAAAGAGAAGAAAAGAATCCAAATGTGTATAGCTAAAGTTTAGAAATGGTAAAACGATTTTAAATATGGAGTTAAAAAACCCCAGAAAAACAAGGGCCCGGTATATATGTGATGGGTAAATAATCTGGCAGAGACTATAACTACTATAAAGAGCCATAGGTGCTACCTGCATTTCAAGTATGTGTAATTAAGACACTTAAATTGTATATCGGCATCTCCGAAATCAAATAAATCGTACATACGAATTCTGCAAGAAAATTGAAACAAGCATTTGCAATGCAATAGGTCTGACATTTACGCAAGTTTAAGCTATTGGCATTGTAAATGACAATGCGTTTTAATTATGTTTTCAAAAACCAAAACATAAATAAAAGGCATTGTCATTAACAATGCCAATAGCTCAAACTCGCGTAAATGCGAGACCTGTTGCATTGCAAATGCTTGTTAGTTTTGTACCAATTGTGCCCTGATTAATGGGATTACAGAATAGTTGACTGAATTATGGTATATGGTGTCACCAATACAATGCTTCATTTCCTACTCTAAAAACTATTTATAAACGGTGATACTCAGTCCATAGTACATAAAATGAAGCGTCAGCGTACATGGTTGCATTTGTATAAACCAATGTAGCATTTGTAACCGTCTGCTATATTATAAGTGCCACTGGATATTACGCACTCATAATATGGAAGATGGTATATCGGTCACATTCGTTATGGAGTAACCATCTACTTAACTCTAAAGCAGGCTCTTAACCTCTAAACACATCCGGACTGGTTCAGGTTTGGAAGTCCAATAGATCCTAACTGTCCATGCACATACAAAGATGACATTTTAATAGAAATAATCAGTGTTTATCATGTGACTTTATATACATGTCTAATATTGTATTTAGCACTTATAAAGCTAAGAAATATTGAAATGTATGGTCTGTGCTGTGACCATATTTACTGTCCTGTAATGTACTGATCCAATTTAATTTGGATATTCTCTGTGCCATTGACCTGTCTCCATCTTTGGGGTTTTAATACAGCAATTTTAGATCATGAAAACATAGTATCAGGAACCTATCTGGAGGCAGTTAAGGTCCGGTGGGCGCTGGAAAGCAATACTATAAACCCACTTGTAACTCCATCAAAAATAAGGAAGGTTTGAAGGGCCCTGAAGAGTGTTGGCACTGTCTGGACTGAATCTTTGCATGGACCACAATCTATATGAGAGGGCCGCGACAACAAACTATATTTACAAATAGGCATGAATTCTCGCGTAGTATGGAGATGTAACTTTGAATTATTTCAACATTTACTCTGAACTCTCCTAAAGACTGTAGGATTGTCACAATAGACCTGAGGCTTATCCTACAACAGAACAGGAAGGACTCTTAAATCAGGACTCTGTTGCATATGCTAAGTATTTATCTCAAAGGGCAAGGTATTAGTGTTCTAAGATGATAAATACGAGTTGCTAAGATATGTATTGTAGAATAGTAATGTTTGCTACTTAACTTGCAGTTATACAAAGGTCAAGTAGAAACTACTACTCTTCTTCCACTGACAGTGTACAGTGTCAGAAGTTGAAGTAATTATTCTATGCATAGACAGAAATGTTGGAGGACATACAGATAAGATACTCATCTCTTGGAATGTCAAGCTTCACATCAAAGTACAAAAAGTTGGTTGCACAGAGATATAGTTAAGGTATATCCATTCACTGTTACAATTAAACGCCAGACTTATCTGTATGTACAGTACTTAGTTTGGTTGGCAATTCATGGCATATTTTTTGTATGTATTGCATGAGAAGTTCAAGCACTATTCAAGGGCATACTTGCAAATACTACATTGGCCACATCTATTTATTTGGGATATTCTTATTCTTGACTTAATAAGTATATTGCCCTTGTATCCAATGCAATTCCTGAGAAGTCTAGTCATTTCCCTATGTGGGATAGAATTAAAATGGAACATCGAGTGTGAACTTGCCACATAAAGCACACAGCTGCAGGCCATATTTTTATGAGAAATTCTTCTTTCTACTCTGTTATATTAGCTTCACAGTTCTTTGTCCACCAAGAGAATTGCTTGGTCAGTCTGGCATGTAGTGAAGTGAATATTGTGTTGATTGTCAGTTGGCATATGATTTCAGTTCTTTAGTGGAACCAGTCCAAATCATCAAAATAGCATCAATTAAGCATTCCAACTAACTTGTGTGATTATTCAGTGATCATTCAGTGGTCACACACCCCTAGGCCATACATGCCTCTCTCAAACCTCCCATAAAGGAATTGTCATAAGAGGGAACATACCTGGATCCCTGTTGTAACCATGCCAAGCACAGAGCCGGGAACACGCCGGAAGCCCTGCCCAGGTCGAACAAGTGCCTGGATACCCTCTCGGGTGATTAGTGCGCTATGCAAGTCAATATAACATAACAGTAAGGAGTGATGTCTACATTGACAGATGACGTATTCTTGGATGCTGTGCTGGACTGCCTTGGGAAGTCTGCGCTAGTGAGAGTCTGGCTAAAAAGAAGACCTGATGCATGGCACACAGCTAAACGTGAGATTTGTTTTTAAAGTATGTGTCTGGTACCCGAATGCAGATATCCAGATGGAAACATCAATTTGCTCACAGTTCTGCCTTGCTCATGGATGGAATTGTCCTGGCATTCCCCAGCACCACAGACACTCCAAGCGTCTCAGCAAATATTGACTCAGGCATGTAAATTCACTCCTGTTTGGGGTGATAGATTAGCAACTACATGCACTATAGGAGAGGGTGAATGGTTTGTATTGGAGGGACTTGCACCATACACATTTTAAGAAAAGAATACTCCATAATAACATATTTAGAGATTGACAGCAAAAAGACATTGACTTTTAATGTCAATATTAAAAGTACAACAATGCAAAATGAAAATCTTGAGTGAATAAGCTACATTCGCATGGAATCAGAAAATTTGAGGGATTGTTTTCGTTTTCCAAATCATTTCAGTACGTGCGTTTGTTAGTCCAGCATGCTCAACGGTAACCGCAGCCCACTGACTACATCAAGTTGCAAAATAAAAGTCCTGTACAGGAAACATGCTGTTCTGACGATATGGAGGGAGGTGGCACCTTTAGATCTCACCAACTATTCGATCACACATAATTATCGACATTAGTATAAATTCAGCACGAAGGGAGATCCATTTCCAAAGCTGCCACAACCTGCATTGCTTGCCGAGTGAATAAAACCAAAACATCGCTTTTTCACTCTCTAATCTTGTCCCTTCGCATTCTCTTACTTTTTAAACAGCGCCGGAACACTAGCCGTGCGCTTTATAAATCCCGACATTCATTCATTCAGTCAATGAAAACGGTAACAAAATTCGAATCACGCCCAAATTATAAATTGCCAGTGAATTTTCAATAATCCACATAAATGTTGCTGTATATTTTGAAGAGAAGAGAGCTCCAAGTTGTCAGAGACTTAGGGGCATATCTACAAGGCGGCGATATAAAATTATCGCCACTTTTGCGGCCGTTTTCGGCCGAAAAGCGGCGATAATTTTATCGCTATATTAGCAAGGTCACGCTATCGCGTAAAACGTTGCCTTAGCGCCTGAATTCCTAACGCCCATCTTTGCATCTCTAATGAAGTGCAAAGTGGGCGTTCCTCCCCAGGATAACAGGAGAAATGTCGCTGAGCGACATTTCTCCTATTTTCAAGCCTCACGCAAATCAGCATAGCGACTGGAAAAGGAGCGATAACTTCTGTTATCGCTACTTTCCTTATGCCTGCTTTGAAACTGATTTAGCCATGATATCCTATGGAAGGTGGATAACATGGCTTAGTATGTGAGGCCCTATCAGCAAGCTATCGCCAAACTTCGTGGGATTATCGCTGGGTTTCCAGCGATAATCTCACCTTTGGCAGTTAGCGCTAGGATTTTTATCGCTTTTGAGATAAGCGTTGCTAATAGCACGCTATCTCAGTGATAAAAATCCACGTTAGCCAGCAATAATTATCCTAGCACTAAGTGCGCTTAGCGATAATTATCGCCGGTTGTTGCTGATATGCCCATTGATTTCTACGCATCTGGATCTTTAAAATGTGATTGTTCTAATGCACTTGTAGGACTACAAATACGAGAACTGAACTAGCAGGGGAAAAACTCACCCGGCACGAGGAAGAGTGAAAGCTACCTGTTAGTCAGTTTTCACATCTGTCTGGTGGCTATGAAGGCCCCGTGTAACTCCTATAGCAATTCTTCTATTTTGGCCAGCAGCACTGTGCATACGACGTTAGCTCATATTGCAGAGCTACACGTGAAAATACAAGTCCCAGAATGCAATGCACTGATGGGCAAGACGTCGGGACTGGCTAAGTCATGCATAACATTGGGTCAATCGGTTATGGGACGAATAGAAGCAGATTGAGTTTTTACCTTTGAAAGTTGAATGTACAGCAGCCGAGGTAGCGGTAAGACAGGCTAGTGAACCGCCGGCCCCTTGTCAGTGTTTGATGTTAGTGCCGGATGCCTGCACTCGGTGTGTTTACTGACTCGTTTCCTAGGAGACCGAGTCACGTGCTGCCGTGCGCCCTGGCCATTGAGGAAACTCGGTGCCTACACACACCAAATTGAAGGTAGAATGGACTACAATTCAAAGCTGGGTACTTTATTAGCACGGCAAGGCTTGTCAAAGTACTACAGTCAAAGAGGGGCAAAGAGGACTGACAATAATGAACATTTGTGACCATGGAATCTAGCTTTGCCACAGTAAATGCAGAGGATGCCTTAAGAGTAAGCTTTTCGTGACCTCAAAAGCTATAGAAACATGCATTAAAAATTCAATAGGTCTCACACCTTTCATTAAGTTAAAGCCATTTGCTTTGCTATATAATACCATTAGCAAAGCAAATTGCTTTAACTTAATCAAAGGCGAGACCTATTGCATTTTCAATGCTTGTTTTATTGTAGCAACGCACTCTAAGAAGCTACAAAGAGCGAAGTGGGACGGGATACATTGTGTTCTGTTAATTTAGGGCAGATTCGAAATGTTTTGGGACTGTGTATGACGTTTCTGTGCCCGAATACAAGCACATGGTCTCATGTGCATTCGATTTTCCGACTTATAAACGATAGGTATGATAGTCTTGTGATCAGGACAACATAGCATTTTTGCTCACAAAATAATTCTATCATATTCTCTGCTCATTTGCGTGAGAATTTCCAACCCCTTTCGGGTTAAGCGAGAGGAAGCTGTATAGAGAAATCTGAATCCGGAAACAGAAGCGGCCACTTCAAACTCATGGAGAAGTGTAACTAATCTACTAAAAATCATCAATGCAAGCAAACAACCTGCATTATGGGAGTGCTTCTGTAAAACAGGCTCAGTTGCCCATTTCCCATTTGCAGTGCGTTGTGTATACAGATTAGAGCTGGGTGTATTTATGTTTGAAACAAACAGAAGGTTGTGCCGGGTTTTGCTCCTGTGCTGCACTTATCTGTTTCCATCGCAGCCACCGGACAGTTTCCGAGTGAAGAAATGTGATGATTGACAACCCGAAAATCTCAGCGCCACAGATCTGCCGTGTGATACCAACTGATCTCAGCCCAAAACGAAACCTTCAAACAGTAACTAGGCTCATAAGTCAATGTCCGCAACAGCAAGGCTGTGTTTTGTAAACCGGAATATAAGGGAAAAAAGCAAGTGCGCGCGCCTCGTGCAGCAGCAGGGAGAGAGGAGGGGGCCTGCGCGATTCACTTGCGGGAGCGAGCGGCTGGCGCTGCGATAAATGATAACATATGGCGCCAGCCGCTCGCTCCCGCAAGTGAATCGCTAGACGTGCACGCGTTGCCATTGAAGGCAATGGAACGCGTGCACGTTTTTGGCTGAAAAGCCGAAGCGATAGCTAAAGGTCTTTTGCCTATGCTGCGTAGGCGAGACCTAAAAAGCCTACAAATAAAGATACTTACCGTGAGGGGAACGGTTGTCATTGGGGGCACAATCGCTGGACTTGGCAAATCCTTATTTCATCGCCATCACTGCCGTGAGGGGAACGGCCTTTTCGAACTCTATTTTCCAGCATTCATGGCTCCGGGCGCTCGCCGCAGACCTCATCCAGCAGCGCCTGGGTAACATTTAAGGATCCCTGGTGCCCCGCGGCGTGGGACGCGCTCATAATCCTGGTGGCATTGACGTACTTACCGTGAGGGGAACAGTTGTCATTGGGGGCACAATCGCTGGACTTGGCAAATACTTATTTCATCGCCATCACCGCCATGAGGGGAACGGCCTTTTCGAACTCTATTTCCCAGCATTCCTGGCTCCGGGCGCTCGCCGCAGACCTCATCCAGCAGCGCCTGGGTAACATTTAAGGATCCCTGGTGCCCCGCGGCGCGGGATGCGCGCGGGCAGCGCCCGGGCAAAGCCCGGGCCAAGGGCGGGCCCGTCCTTGCCCGTCACTGACAGGAACTGACTGGGCTGGCTCCCCCCCCCTATCGATGTACACCAACCTATGAACACAAGGTACTGTCGTGCTCATTGCTTCTGGGACAGCGTTAGGTGTGCATTGCCTGTCTCCTATAGATTTTAGGTCCTTTCTCCTGTTTATCTATCAGGTTCTGCGCTGTCTATTCCCCGCGCGCTCATACTCTCACACTTATTTGGAGTGTTTGGTGTAGCTTTGCGCCTGCCGTGAGGGGACGGGCCTTCTCTGGGGGAGATTATATTTCAACATTTTTTTATTTCTTCACCTGAGGGGAGAAGCCTTTTAATAACATGCTTCTTTGTACCCCAAGGCTTGGGAGCTTGGCAGCAGTGTCATCAATCAGCGCCAGGGGAGGGAATATAAGCGCACAGGGTTACCCGTCAAGGCCAAAGGCGGGCTTGTTTCAGCCCGCTATAGACTGGTAAAGGCCGGGACGGGCTATCCCTCCTTTGCTTTGTTTTGCTTGGAGATCGTTTGATCCGTGAGCACATTGTATCTAAACTTACCTTATTGATTTGCTGGCCTCACTATGCCACCTAAAGACGCTAGAGATAGAGGTAGAGGGGCTAACGCTCACCTCACAGGAACTATGGACCAGTTAATCACTAAGGTTAATTGTGTCATTGATCAAGAGATTACGCTGTTGGAACGCAGAGTTTCACAGGACCTTGCGGTGGCAAGGAGGTCTTCAATGGGTCACTTTGCTAATGTTCAGTCCCCTGTCTATCAAGCCCAAAACGGTGGTGTTGCTGCATGTTTAAGTCTAGTCTCTCCGACCTCAGATCTAACACCCAGTGGAACAATTGTTGTCTCATTTGAGGTTCTGGACTTTTAAGAGTCCAGAGGTGTCAGGGAAACAACACCCGAAGACCCCTGAGTTCCTTCCTGTCTCGGTGCACAAATAAACAGAGACGCGGGTTTCTCGATGGTGGCGTCAGAGACCAAGATTTATTCACTGCAGGGACACAGAAGTCATAGGAACCACACAGAGGCAGAATCTACGAGACTGTTCAAATTGCATTAAGTGGGTTGTTCCTTAAATACACGAAGAATGTCTTTAGGCAACATTACACGAATATTTCTCATGCCCAACCCGGTATCCCAAACAAACAGTAAATAGATATCAAACAATAACTAATCGTAGGTTTTCGGTATTCGATCAGGTCCCCTTGTCAGTTTTCCATTCTTTGCTCGATCCTCCCCATCATAAAAATCGTTACCTCCCCATTGTAAAAGCCCAGAAGGAGAGGAGCAGAGCCAGGTGCAAAGGATTGAAAGAGTAGGATAAGAGGTGTTTATGGATCATAAACGGGCATGGCTACCGTCTTCGGCCTTTCAATAAGGACAACGGACACAAGAACCAGTATAGCAGGACTGGCCTCAGGCAAGGGAGGCAGCTTGATTCTGCCTAGTCATGCAGCATCAGCCTTTTTCGGGGCTCGAGCTTACGTGTCCTTTACAAGGTGACTCTGCCGGGGTCATCACCCGTTCATTGACTATGTGAGGGCAAGAAACAAAATGAATGCCGTAACTAAAATGGATGCCATGACTTTACAACAGAATGCCCTATTTCTCAGTGAATTCATGCTAGTTGCGTAGCGAAAACACTGTCATGCATATAATGGATCATTTGCGGTTCATTGGTACCGAAATCGTGTCAGTACTACGATACCGAAATCACGGGTTCGGATCGCTACAGAACCTCAGACCGTCCTTTTGCCCTTACATAGGCAATAACTTACTCTATGTCAGAGTCCATTTCTATGTTCATCAGGTCACTGATATGTTGTTGAAGCATTACTCTATCCCGTGGCGTATCTCTAAAGACAGGTGGTCTTCTTACGCATGTTGAAACGCAGAGATTACATAAGGCAGGACCACACTGAACAATGAGACAGCACGAAAATAAAAATACCAACGCAACACCAGTGACTATTAGAACCTTCCATCCCCACGCAGATAACAGGCTCCAGAACCATCCCATTAATGACCAGTCACCTTCCTCTACATGAATAGAGTCAGATATTTTGTGTAACTTAGAGATGGCCTTGTATACCGTTGGCGCATTATCTGGGATAAAAACACAGCAACTCGATTGGATCATCTTACATACTCCACCTCGATCTGCAAGTAACACATCAAGGACCATACGGTTCTGTAACGTCATGAGGGGATCCGCTTGAAGCTCAGCTGTCAGGTTACTAAGGGCACCCGCAGTTTCAGTGATAGTGGATTCAACTACCCGTGTTAGTTGGCGTAAGTTTCTACTGTTGGCCATAGGCCCCCAGAATGGGAGGAAACCTTTGAAGAAGTCTCCTGCTTCTTGGCCTGCAGTATCTTCTTTACTGAAAACACCTCTCACAACTCTAGTTTTGTGATAATCCGGTGCAGCAGTGTATGTCGGAGGCAACAGTTGAGCGATATAACATGAGCCTGAAAAGTCAGCAGGCAGCCATGTATATGCTCTGTCTTGGCAAACAAAATAGGTACCCTTAGCAGCTAAGAATGCAGGGGAAGATTGTGACGGGAAAACATATGTTTCGATACAGTCACTCTTCCCTAGTCGAGCTTTCGGATTCCTCCCATTTCCTTGCAAACAGACCTGACCTTGGTGGGGTACGACCCAGATCGGAGTCGAGCTTTTACGTTTGTTCTCACCCAAAGTAATGCCATATTCCGTAACATTCCAACCCATGTAAACTCGCAATTCATCCTTGGGAATGAACGGAGTGTTATTGACATCTCTAACCATGTCGGTGATTCCTTTTACCAAGGCTCTATTAGCAGAGTTGTACCTAGTGGAACGCGGAGGTCGTGGAGGATAGGTCTCTAGAGCATAAGCGAACATGGTCTGAAATGCCCAGAATGATCCATTATAACTAAAGGGCAGAACCAGATAAGGGATGCCCTTGTCCATGGTATGTGGTATCAAGCCACACACCCAGCAGTTTGTTGTGTTAACCACTAGTTGATGTTGGTGCAAGAGCTGAATGAAAGTGTTATTTATAAACTCAGAGCGTCGAGCTTGCTCGTGGGCAGGACAAGGATGGAAGGAATGAAGAGAAACAACAGTCGGAGAAACAGGAGCATGGGGGGATACTGTAGATGTAACAGGTGTAAAGATCAACTGAATACCAAAAATAATTCCGCCCACCAAAGTTATAAAAACAATTAGAAGTGTCAGAGTACATTGCATTAGAAAACATTTGCTATACAATATGTCATATAGTTTTGTCTTATGCACATTTATGACGTTAACCCGTCGCAGTTCAGGAAGCTCCATCTTCTACAACCGTTCGCAACGGATGGTTTGTACCTGTTAAAAACTTGCCTCTGTTTACCCTGGGAGTTCCCAAAATAAACAGAAGAAACCGACCTTGTGTCTGGTTCCCTGCAAATTAAAACAAGGCACACGTTACGACCCTACGGTAACCCAGACGGCAAGGCGAGAGAAACAACAAAAACAAAAAATAAAATTTAGAGCAAACTTCCTGACTGAATGGAATGCAATAAGATCAAAACAGTTTTCAAACAGAAAGGTAATTATGCAATGTCATTAGTTCATAACATGAGAACGTAGATTATATCTGTACTTTCCGGGTCTTGTCTGATCTTGAAATAGCTGGTCTACAGGTGCGGAAATGTTCGACTCCACAGGTGACAAATGTTCACTTTGTACAACACTCGGCCCAGGATTCAAAAGAGCGGTTCCTGCTGAGATGTCAAAGTTCTGCGTTTCAGTTCGAGGGTCCGTCATGTACTCTGCATCACTGAAAGGGATGTGCCTAGGAACAGGTTCTGTCTCGGATACACCAAATCCCTGTCTAACCCAGTTGTCATAGGGGAGTGGGAGAGGGACACGCTTCGTATGGCTAGCGTGCACCCAATTCTTCCTTCCAGCTAGGCGTACAGCAGTTCTCGTTGTTAGGAGTACCTGGAACGGACCCACGAATCTTGGCTGGAGGTTCCTTTTTCGCTCAAAATTCCGCACCACAACTTGGTCGCCTGGTTTCAACGTGTGGCCTGGACTCTCTGGCAGTTTAAGCAAGGATTCGAATACCTGTTGGTGAATAAGGCTTAGTTTAGCAGTCAGGTCATAAAGGTAATCAATCAACATTGGGTATTCGATCTGTTTGAATTCCTTTGGCCTAGGGACTCCCCAAACATTAGCAGGACGACCGAACACTATCTCATATGGGCTAAGCCCTACTCGAGAGTGTACAGTCGCTCTGGTGGACAATAGAGCTAAAGGCAGTGCATCTGGCCAAGATAGACCAGTGGAAGCTTGAATTTTAGCAAGTTTCAGCTTCAAGGTGCCATTGTACCCTTCAACCAAATCCGCTGACTGTGGGTGATTCGCACTGTGGAATTTTTGGGTAATACCCAGACCCGTACACACACTCTTCATGACTTTCCCTACAAACTCACTTCCATTGTCCGACCAAACAATCCGTGGCATACCATACCTGGGGAAATATTCTTTGAGGAGGATTTTGGCAGTGGACATAGCAGTGTTATCCTTTAACGGATATGCCTCAATCCATCTTGAAAAGGCACAGACTACCACTAGGACATATTTAAGATTATTACACCTGTCCATGTGGATAAAATCCAACTGAATTACTTCAAAGGGACAAGAAGGGGGAGCAAAATGACCAGTTGGGGTTGGGGTTCCCTTGCCAGGATTATGCATCAGGCATATCATGCAGTTCTTTACCACTCTTCCGCACACTTAGTAATTCCATCATTCTTCCATACTGGAGCTAACATTTTACAGATCCCTTTCGAACTGATGTGCGCCGCTCCATGCGCCATCGTGACTACTGCGAGCACATACGCATCAGGTAACATCCAACGCTGCTGCTCAGACAAATCAACCCAACATCCACTTGAATCCATTTTACCCGTTTTCTCCTTCCATTCATTCTTCTCATTTTCAGTTGCTTCATTCTGGATTGCCTTCACACTTTCAATCGTATTCTCACACATTCCTGACTCAGCAATCCATCTCGCAGACGTTGCAACGTACATTCGGCTCGTCATGTTCTTGGCCGTTTCTTTAGCGACCTCATCAGCAAACGCATTCCCTCGGCCAACATCATCCGTAATCTTTCGATGTGCACTGCACTTCACAATCGCAACTTCATTCGGTAGGGTCAGGGATTCCAATAGATCGCTGACTAACTGTCCATGTTGGATCCTAGTCCCATGGGACGTGAGAAAACCTCTTTCTTTCCAGAGACGTCCAAAGCTATGTGCTACGCCGAAGGCGTATTGGCTATCAGTAAACACATTCACTCTCTTTCCCTCAGCTAAAACATACGCTCTTGTTAATGCAATTAATTCTGCAGCTTGGGCAGAATTCTGACTTACTCTTGCAGTCTCAACAATCGTACTCAAAGTCGTAACTGCATACGCGGCCGTCACATCACCATTCTGTAGTTTAAAACACGACCCATCGACATATAAAGTGCCGTCTGGATCTAGTAACGGAGTATCTTTTAAATCAATCCTACCTTTTGTCTCTTCCTCAGTTCTGAAACAACAGTCATGGGGCTCTGAATCACTCGACTCCTGAGTAGTCGGCAACAGCGTTGCTGGATTCAATATGTTGCATCGCTTGATCTGAATGTGACTTGCCAAAAGCGTCAGCTCATAGCCTGATAGTCTAGCACTGGTGAGGTGCTGAGTTTTCGTCCGATTCATGAGTGTGTCCACAGCATGTGGAACCATGACTACTAACATGTTGTTCATGACTAGTCCAGCAGACTGTCGGATAGACACTGCAGCTGCTGCTGTAGCTCTCAAACAACTTGGCAATGCTCTGGCTACCGGATCTAATGTGGATGAGAAATATGCACAAGGTCGCTGTTTGTCACCAAATTGTTGAGTTAAAACACTCAACGCGCAACCTTCTCTTTCATGGACATATAAAGTAAACGGCTTACTGTAGTCAGGAGTACCCAACACAGGAGCTGAACACAGCGCATCACGTAAGTCGGAGAAGCTCTGTTGACATTCATCAGACCATGGCAAAGGGCTCGGAACACCTTTTCCAGTCAGGGCTACCAATGGTTTCGCCATGAGAGAAAAATTTGGGATCCATTGCCTGCAGTATGACGTAATACCCAAAAACGCACGTACTTCTCTCTGTGTGCTTGGTACAGTCATCTGCGAAATTGCTTTGATTCTCTCTGGGGTCAACCTTCTTCCCTCCTTTGACAAAAGATGACCTAAGTAGGTCACTTCTTGGCAACAATATTGCAGTTTAGAAGGTGAAACCTTGTGATGTAAGTCTGACAAATGACGTAATAAAGAAATTGTAGCTATTTTGCAGGTTTCCTTGTCATCAGCAGCCAGTAAAAGATCGTCTACGTATTGGATCAGAGCAACACCAGGAGGAAGCACAAGAGCATCTAATTGACTCTTCAATGCTTGGCTGTAAATTGAAGGGCTCTCACAATAACCTTGTGGAGCGCGTTTGAATCTGAAACTGCGACCTCCTAAGGAGAAACCAAAAATGTCTCTACTTTCCTCAGCTATCGGAATGCTGAAAAAGGCATTCTTCAAATCGATCACTGTAAACCATGAGGCTGAGGCAGGAATCAACGTCAATAATGCAATGATATCTGGTACCACAGGAAACTGCGGAATCACTATTTTGTTAACTTCTCTGAGGTCAATCACAAATCTGTAGATTGGAGGTTTGGACGGGTCAGTGTGTTTCAAAATCGGCAGAACAGGACTATTGCAGACATTTCCTCTAGTTTCCTCTATCACATCTTTCTGTATTAAGTCTTTCACAATCAGCAAGAGTGCACGTTCACCTTCATTCGAAATCCGATACTGTGGGATTCGTGGGAATTTAACATTTGCTTTCAGACTTACCACATAAGGGGGAATTTCCAAGAGGCCTACATCGTTAGGACCAGTCGCCCAAAGAGTATCAGGGAGAGAACGCAGATCCGGTGGGAGCTTATCCATCGACATATACATTGGAGAGATGACTCTTTTGCCTAGTGTGAGCTGTACTCCTGAAGGAGAACAGTACAGTGTCGCATGCAGGCGTTTCAACAGATCTAAACCAAGCAGATTCTCATTACAACCGGTTGTTAGAATAAGGGGTGCTTCTAGTTCGCATGGCCCAACAGATATTGATAAAGGACTAGAAACAGGATTGTGAACAGGGGCGCCTGAGAAACCTACTGAAGTGTTCGTTAAGCCAGACAAAGGTGCGCCAGGGAGTTTCGCATGCATAATTGAACTTTTTGCCGCACCAGTATCCAACAGAAACGGTTCGACCACACCTGATGTAACTACTGCGACATAAGGTCCATTCTGATCAACTGGAACTGATACTACTCCCTCTCTTTGCCTGTGGCTGTCCTAGTACTCGCTTCTCTGAATCTCTTCATTATGATCATAATAATCTTCAACATGATACTGTGGAGATCTACCTGGTTGCGCAGGTTGTACATTTCGCTGATCGAAATAATTTGAAGGGCGATCAGCCTGTGGTGTCATTGTACCACGTCCTCTACCTCTAGGAGCTTGCATAAACCCAACATTACCTCTCTGAGCTGGGACACCACTAGTCTGTGCATGCAGTACCGGACACTCATTCTTATAATGACCCACCTTTTTACAATAGGCACACTGATTCCATGCTAACTGTTGTCGGGAAAAACCATAATTAAATCTTTGGGACGTCCCTTGCTGGAATTGTGGCTGTTGCTGAAACTGGGGTCGCTACTGTGAATCTGACTGATTCGATCGAGGCGGATACGCCTGTTGCAATAGAACTTTAGTCTTTAAATCTTTCGTTTTCTTTTCTGACTTTTCCTTCTCTTCTTTCTCTCTATTCTCGTAATACTGAGCAGTTGCAAGTATCTGTGCTGTCGTCGACACTGCCCATGCACTTTCAGAATCCTTTAACTTGTTACTAAGCTCAGGTAGTAAATTAAACACGAACTTGTCGACAAATAACCTCTGGCCTCCCTCAGTACTCATATCTTGCCCATTGTGGTCTACGAAGGTCTCTTCAAATCTAGTGAAAAATTCAGAGACGCTTTCGTCCTTCTTCTGCTTGCATGCCAATAGTTTATCTCAATTTACTCGTAACGCTGGCATCAGCGTTTTCATCAGATTAATTATTCTGCCAGGTAAGGCAGCAATCAGAGGTTCAGGTTTAGCACCGCCAACTTGTTGCCCATCTGCTGCTACAATAGCTGGCCAATCACCTCCTAAGGCGACTGGGTGGTTCTCTTGCCGAATCTTGGCCCATATAGGGTGTGGCACTACATTGCCAAATAGCATTTCAATGTCTGCTAGATTCATGACACACGCTTGAACTGTCTGCGTTAACTCTTTATAATAACCAGCAGGATTTTTACGCGGGTCCGGCAACGCCTGTTTTACTGCTAATACTTCGGCCCGCTTCCAAGGGATGTGTATCCACACTCTCTGGAATTGTGCCGGAGCAGCTAAAATACCCTGAGCCGCATCAGCTTGAACTGCATCACGCCATATCGGTGGAACTTCCCTCATCGGATATTGACCTCGTCTTTTCCTAGTAATCGGTGAACCATCATGGTCCCTTAGCGTTCGAAGAGGGGAATCATCCCTATAAGCTAAAATCAGTTCTATCGCTCCTTTTACCTCTGAACCTATCACCATTCCTGCGGCGAATTTCTGCTGAACATTTATCAGATCAGAGGGGACGGAATCTAAGTCATCATCTTCCCATTCTTCACGCACAAGAGAACACATCACGTCAAAAACGTAACGTTGAGTTGGTTCATTCCATTGCATAAAGGTATCTAACACTCTTCGTGCATCATACTTCACAGCTTTCGACATCCACCTAAGAGCTGTCGAATCTAACATTTCTCGTTCCTGGGGACCAGGAAGCTGGCTACGTCTCTGTATAGAGTCAGAAACGGGGGTCCCAATTAAAGACCTGTAGAGAGGAGTTAAGATATTAGTTACAGAGTCGGTTGTTTTCCGACGAACGGAAAGCGGAGTCAGAATGTTCACAGGGTTCGGGGACAGGGCAGCTGAAGCAGATGAAATAGTAAGGGTGGGAGTAGCAGGTAAAGCAGTTTGCGAAACGACAGGCAAAGGCGGAACAGGCGACCCAGGAAGAGGGGGTGCCGAAGGAACATTAACCACGGGAAGGACAGGAGCTGGAATCAAAGGAAGTGGAGCAACTATTCCAGGCTGACCAGCAGCTGGCTGTACAACAGGTAGTAACTGTGGTGTTGTAATACCCTGTGCATACGGTGGAGGTGAATTCAACAGGTAAGACAACAGAGGATCCTTTTCATGATCCTCCATCGGCTTAGTAGGACAAGATGGCAATACGGGGTAACATTTATCAATTGCCAAATTATATTTTCTATTCGCCATCTCCATTGCTTTCTCAGTCTCGTTGACATGCAGCTGCCTAGCAGACTCCATTAAAGTCAACCCTTTCTCTTTCTGTTCTTTCTTCGTCTTCCTAATTTCTCTCTGTTTGGCTTCTTTGCGCCATACGCGAAAAGAATCAAACATTGCCGGCCGGGCTTTTTTCTTAAACAACTTCATTTCTAGATTGTCTAGTATTTCGGTTTCGAAGCTACCATGCGGTGGCCAACTAAGGACACCATCTTTCCTGGTATAACGGACCCATACTTCATTATACGTAATAGGACCCACACCATGTTTACAATAGAGCTCATATGTAGGAGTTCCAATCGGAGGAACCGAACACGAATCCTCCAACCGGGAATCCCCGTTGCAACGTAACCAGGACAGGAAACAATTACTACTGGTAGTCATGACAAACAAAGAAATTCCAACAAAATGCGCAGAGAACTTAGGCCTATCAAAATAAACTAATACCAAAACAAAGATTATCTAAACAAGAGCAACCAATGATAATCTACGAATTAAACCAGAACAACCAAACTGAGCGTAACCCACTTAACACTTAACTGAAATGTGGAAGACGTCACCAAGGAGAACCCGTCTACGTCTCGCCGTACTAAGGTCTGCACCTCGGGTCCAGGACAGGGCGACAGTCAGGGCAGCGGTCCTCTGTAGCCGTCTGGGAACGGGAACCCTCGTGGAAGAGATCGTCGGGCCACTTTTACGACATGCAGGGATCGATGAAGCGGGGTACCTCCCTCCGGAATCTTCACACAAAACTTCTCGATTTTTTCAGGCTTTGGACCGGTACCGGATGACGTCGCCCCACGTTGGGCGCCAATTTGAGGTTCTGGACTTTTAAGAGTCCAGAGGTGTCAGGGAAACAACACCCGAAGACCCCTGACTTCCTTCCTGTCTCGGTGCACAAATAAACAGAGACGCGGGTTTCTCGATGGTGGCGTCAGAGACCAAGATTTATTCACTGCAGGGACACAGAAGTCATAGGAACCACACAGAGGCAGAATCTACGAGACTGTTCAAACTGCATTAAGTGGGTTGTTCCTTAAATACACGAAGAATGTCTTTAGGCAACATTACACGAATATTTCTCATGCCCAACCCGGTATCCCAAACAAACAGTAAATAGATATCAAACAATAACTAATCGTAGGTTTTCGGTATTCGATCAGGTCCCCTTGTCAGTTTTCCATTCTTTGCCCGATCCTCCCCATCATAAAAATCGCTACCTCCCCATTGTGAAAGCCCAGAAGGAGAGGAGCAGAGCCAGGTGCAAAGGATTGAAAGAGTAGGATAAGAGGTGTTTATGGATCATAAACGGGCATGGCTACCGTCTTCGGCCTTTCAGTAAGGACAACGGACACGAGAACCAGTATAGCAGGACTGGCCTCAGGCAAGGGAGGCAGCTTGATTCTGCCTAGTCATGCAGCGTCAGCCTTTTTCGGGGCTCGAGCTTACGTGTCCTTAACAAGGTGACTCTGCCGGGGTCATCACCCGTTCATTGACTATGTGAGGGCAAGAAATAAAATGGATGCCGTAACTAAAATGGATGCCATGACTTTACAACAGAATGCCCTATTTCTCAGTGAATTCATGCTAGTTGCGTAGCGAAAACACTGTCATGCATATAATGGATCATTTGCGGTTCATTGGTACCAAAATCGTGTCAGTACTACGATACCGAAATCACGGGTTCGGATCGCTACAGAACCTCACTCTGGGGGACAGTCCACGGTTTCTGACTCGTTGTTGACATCCCCCTGTTTGTTGCAGTTTGCCTCTAGCATAGCACCGGAGCTTAGCACTAGGCAATTGCGAGAGAGGCATCCTGGGGCTATCTCTAAAAATAAGCAAGGCCCTTCTACTAACAAAGGTGGAAAGAGCAAGACTGGCAGAAAGAAACAGAAAGCTGTGAGCAATATTAGAAATTCTGGAATGCCCCCCGCTCAACTGGAGCAGCCCGCTATGGTTTCCATAGCAGATAAAGTTGTACCCTCAGACTATTTATCATCCTCTATATTGGTACATCAGGCTACAAGTGGGGGGACAAGTGAAGATGGTAAGGCTGAGGGAATGGCCCCTGAGTTGCTTAATATCTATGATACAATTAGGCTTCTCCTTCGCCCTGTGGAGGATAGAATTTGTAAGATCGAACAACACTTACTAAGGATTGAGCAAGGTCTCGGGGGAATTACTGATTCTTTAAAATCTGCTCCCCATTCTAGGGTTTCCAGATCATTGGATACTGCTAGAGTAGAAAATGCCCCGGTTCTTCCAAAAGATCCCCCAGTATTGCCCTTGGATTCTCATACCCTAATCAAAGCTAACAAGGGTACAGTTGCGCCTGCTGCCATTCATTCCTCCCAGCATACTATATCTCACCCTAAGGAGGATGATAGGATCTCTATTTCCCAGGTTTCCAGGGGGGAAAATATTCCAAATCTGCCACCGGAAGTTTCTCCATTTGTGGTTATCTTAACAGGGGTCCCTGAATTAGGCAAGCATGAAGTTGAATCTCCTATAACTCTGAAGAACAGGGTTGTGCACTGGCTCAACAAAAATAGACCATTGCCAATGCGCACAGCGTGCAAGATACTCATGGTTAGGAGGGTCCCATGGGTAGGTCACTTGGCTAAGAATATAAGAGGGGACTGTATTCTAATCAACTTCAATGACCCCAAAATAGTTGAGTATATCTGCAACTGGAGATACTCAAGCTTAGGAGCATCCATCCGCTCCCTTCCCCAGACCTACTTTTATCCCCCTGGTCACTTCACCTCACTAATGGATGGGTGGACATTGGTACAGCGGAATGGGAGGGGATTGCCGCAAGGGGATTGGCTTAGACCCTTACCACACCTAGACTCTATCTCAACCCAAAATCGATTTAGTAGTTTGGAGACTGTCGATTGACTCTAGGGTAGTAGAGTATCAAATAGTTCTTTGCTCCTCCCAGGTTGTTCTACTCCTGGTCCTATTACATCATTTAAGCCTTCGGGCCCAGAACCATCCACCACTGTCATATCACCACAGAGGGTTATTAACACCACTGATCTATATTTGGATCAATCTCTAAAGTGTTCCAACTCCTTGTGATGGCTCTCTTAGCCACCTTAAGCTTGCCTTGTGGAATGTGGCAGGTTTGCGTAGCAAGCTTTCTCTTCCGGATTGGAATGCTTTTATTGATGGGTATGACCTGTGTTTGTTCCAGGAAACCTGGAGCCTTGAGCCGTTGTATAAGCTGGGCTTTTCCTGTTTTTTTATACCAGCTACTTCGGCAGGTAGAGGTCGCCCATCAGGTGGACTTATGGTATGGGTCAGGGCAGAACTCAACCTTAAGATCACCCATCATACTTGCCCTACATTAGATGTAATGAGACTCTCCATTAAGTCCACCAAGAGCAATCATACCTGGGAACTTTTTAATGTATATGCCCGAGGAACTCAAGGGGGTGCAAAATCTTCTACTATTTCAGTTCTTTCAGATATGCTCCATTGTTGCCCCCTGGTTCCCTTCTTCTGGTTGCCGGTGACCTCAACTGCTCATTTGAGCCCCTTGCAACTGATGACGTCCTGGGAATCTATGATGAAGATGCCAGATGGGGCATTCCTTCATTATCACTCAAGCCAGTTAAGAGATGGTCACTGGTTGTCATCCAAATAAATACTTTATCGTTAGAATTTGGATTAAGAGCTGTTAATGGGCGCACAATCTCTGATATAATGGGAGCCAACACTTTTAACAGGGTCCCCTGCCAAAGCAGAATTGATTATATACTGGTTGACAGGAGGGCATGGAAATTTGTTAAAGACATGGTCATCATACCAACAATAAATAGTGATCATAATGCCCTGTCTCTTAAAATGTTGGTAACGTGGCATAGGAAGGAGTCTAGCCCCACTTCTGGATCACGAATGCTGACCAAGACAGTTTTACGTTCCAACTGTAACAGGTTCCTTAAATGGTCTAAGTTTATTTTGAGCGACCTAAAATTAACTACTCTTGAAGAAATTCTTGCTGATCAGACTCTTAAGCTCTCTGCAGTTTGCAGGGAAAGGGTTGGCCCTGCTGCTGCAGGAAAAGTTTATGCGGACACTATTGATTCGATCAGCACTTTATTTCTCGATCATAGTAAAAAGCGTCAGACGAGTGTTAAGCCAGCACAGAAGTGGTTCAATAGGAATTGTAGATCAAAAAAAGATAGCCTGGTCCTTGCTATTAAATCCAACAATCCGGGTGATGTTCGACTGGCAAGATTGCTTTATAGGCAGGCACTTGTAGCTGCAAAGAAGGAATGGGAAGAGTTGCGCTGGGATAGTTTAAAAACTGCCTGCTACTCAAAGAACAACGAGCTCTTCTGGTCTATAGTGAGAAGATCTAATAGCTCCGAATCGGACCAAATTCCCATATGTAGGGGATGAGCAAACGGGTGATCTTTGGCCCCGAGTCGAGATCACAGATATTGATCCTGACCAGGCCTCATTCATTAGGATAGAGAAAAGGGAGGTTGAGGTAGCTATCAATAAGATTGTATCCGCCAAGGCCCCGGGACCAGATGGGATTCCGGGTGACTTATTTAAAGCTAACATTGAGGGATGGGCCTCTTATTTTGTGATCTTTATTAATGCTTTGCTGGAAGGCTCGCCGGTACCGCATTCTTGGAAGGGAGCCGAAGTAATCCCTATCCACAAGAGGGGTCCAAGGGGGGACCCAGCCAACTACCGCCCAATCAGTCTTATCGATACTGGACAGAAGTTGGCTGGTAGGGTCCTTCTGGAGAGGATCCACTCATGGGCGGATGATAATGATATCTCACAGTTTCAGGCGGGCTTTAGGACCTGCACAAGCACGATCGACCAGGCATTTAGGTTGGTGCTCCTATACTGGAAGGTGGTCACTATTGGTAAGGGAGGCCTTTACTTGGCGTTCATTGACCTTAAGACCGCCTTTGACCTGGTCCCTCGTGATCGCCTGTGGCTGACCCTGAAGGAGATGGGGATTCCTCCGTATATTCTGAACCTCTTGATTCGGATGCATGAAGGCAATTATGCTCGCATTAGATGGGGGTCTCAAGACCAAAAAACTGACAAAATCCCGGTGGATAGTGGGGTTCGCCAAGGTTGTGTATTGGCCCCCACACTTTTTACACTCTTTGTGAACGGTGTAGTTTCTTTCCTGCTTGAAGTTAACGCTGATGTCCCTGTCCTGGCGGGTGATAAAGTCCCCACATTACTTTTTGCGGACGACACGCTTTTAATATCGAAAACACCAGTAGGATTACAGAAGCTACTGGATCGCTTCTCCTTGTTTTGCAAGTTGAGGGGCCTTGCCATTAACATTGTTAAAACTAAACTCCTTTATTTCAACCCGTGTAGATCATCTAGATCTACCCTAACTCTCGACGGGAAGCCATTGGAGCGTGTCAAAGAGTTCGACTACCTGGGGATTAGAATTTCTGACAAACTCAAATGGCAGCCCCACATTGATAAAATGGCATTAAACCATAGGCGGGTAGTAGGAGCTCTAGGGAGGGAATTTCGTGCCTACACTACTAAGCCCGTTGCTCCAGCTTTGGAAATATATGCTGCCAAAGCTGTAGGCTGTGCCCTCTATGGCGCAGAACTATGGGGGTTTGGTTGTGTAGATGCACAAGTTTTTTAGGGAGCTTGTATTGCTCCTAAGGGGCACTCCAACTAAGCCACAATTAAGTGATTTGGAACGGCGATCTATCAAAGACCTAGTCACTCTGCGTCCTCTCTTATATTGGGCACGGTTATGGCGTACCCCTGAGCTCTCTAGATATGCTGATGGCTTAAGAGAGGTTATGAACCTTCAAGGAGCTCATAAAATAGGCTGGCTTGTTAACATAAAGAAGCTTTTGGTGGCAACGGGCCTCATAACTGCTTGGGACTCTGGGGTTTTGTTATCAAAGGAAGAAACTAAGAGAGCCTTTTGGGCATGGGTCAATCTCCAGGAGCAGAGGGACCCAATTCAGGTAGATTAACTGAGGCGTTTCGCCAGCACAAGTCCATACCCCGCCTGGAACCTTACCTTGATTTTATTATGAAGCCTAGGGATAGATCACTGTTTATTCAGTTCAGATTTGGGACCCTTCCCCTTCGTGACCGTACAAGTAGGTGGAATCCCCCGCACCAGACCCCTGTTGACTGCCCAAATTGTCCAGGTGTTATTGAGAATATTCCCCATTTCTTCTTTGTATGCGCAGCCTATCTAAAACCCAGACAGAAATGGCTCAAATCTGTGTGCCTGCAGCTTTGTACGAGAGACCACTCTGTTGCACTTAGAATTCTTAAGACTGATGCTAATAGTACCATAGTGTGTGGGGTGGCTAAATTCATCGGCTGGGCATTGTTGATCAGACAGAAGGCCACCTGATTATCTTAATTGTTTCTTAATTCTTACAAAGCTGCTCAAGTTTAATATATTTTTAAATATTTATTGTATTTAAAAGATTCATTTACGACTTGTTTTAAAATGTATTTTTATGAACTGTGTTTTTATGTGTAAATGTGCTTTTATGATATCACATGTTGAAATAAATCTTTGTTGATTGATTGTTGATTGATAAAATTGGATTAATCTTATACTCAATAGATGAGAAATCCATAATTTATGTAAGTTGAAATGCTACATAAATAGATGATGTTTCTGAAATGGGCCTCATCATGTGGTAAAATTAGCTAAGATTAGACCGCATGACAATAATAGAGAATCTCTTCTAGAGGCTCATCAACTCCCTAAGAAAGACCGGTTGGTTTGTGTGAGCAGTTTTATCAACTTGATTACCATTGACAAGTGGAGCATTATGAAGAATTAGCAGGGTCACAGTGAGGATAATCTCTTTTGGTGGCTCATTGGCAAACCACATATCCCAAATCAACTTGATGACTTTGAGCAATATTTATTCTAGAAGGAACAGAGGTGGGTCTATAGCATGGGTACTCACAACCTTTCTATCGGGGGCAATAATTACAGTGTAGTTTGTGGCCGAGGGCTGCACCTGTGGGGGTGTTGCCAATGGGGGCGGGCTAGAGTAAGGAAAGAAAAAACACCACCTTTCCAAAACATTGCTAGGCAATGTATTTTACGACCACCCGGTCAGTATCTCCTCCATACTTTTTGGCATTTATGTTGATAGTACTGTGAGTACCATGGTTCTATAGGCTACTCAGCCACACAAATGGTCTGAATGAATATATCTTGTGGAAGAGTCCGTCCTGCGTAGCACTCTCGGGTGTACCACTAACACTGCTAACTTCTAATTTACAGATTCTTATCTGTGTTCACTGACATTAGTCCGTTCTAATTTCTGTATATATAAAGGGTTCCTTGCTACACTATTAGCCCATTCACCTTTAAATATCCTTCTGTCTGATTAAGGATATATATTTTTTACTAATGTAAATATTCTTCTCCACTGATTTTTCCTTACGACCAACTAATTATCAAAATTGAGTTGTAGAGGGAAGTGCCTTATAAGAGTATCTACAATAGCCTGTGGCTGAAATCTGTAGTTAGGTCCACAACACTGTTTTTCAATTTTTTTTATGAGGCGTAGACACTCACTCATGATCTGTCTTGACTGGACTATAATTCACATGACCACTATACACCACGTCACTCTGACAAGCGGTCCTTGGTCATGGTGATGTTTCTTTTAAAAACACTGTTCATGCTGGTTCCTCGCCGTGACGAACTTAGAGGACGGCAGATGGCTTAATGGTAAGCGCAGTTCTGACAAGTAGCTCCTACCCCTATACCGAGCACCGTCTGATTTGAGAGCGGGTGATATTTATTCTTTGGAACTCGAGGGTGACTTATATTCAGTAATAACCACCCTGCTTACTTGTTTTTATGACCTACCAGAGGTTGTTTCAAGGCAGGTTAAGTCTTAATGGTCAGTTCTATTTTCTAGATTGAGCATGGTCCTATTTAAGAATGGCTGACATTGATGTCTTAGAGTTTTGTGGTCAATATACCCTGTCTGTTTGTTTGTTACAATTCATAAATTACTTTTTGATTATTTCCTGAACATTTGCCTCTGTCTTTTTACTCCATAGCGCTGTCAATGCTCGTCGAGTTGAACCCTATTACATGACTTGCTAGCAGGTGAGCAGCCGTACTTTATATTACACTAAGTTGGGGTTGTTCACCAGCTGCATGTGTTACAAACATTATACACACTTATGACCTGTGGATTGTGAGTCATTGGCTTTTGTTGATTCATGAAATAACTGTCTTCCATATTCTATAACTTTTTCATAAGTGCTGGTAACAGTTGACCTATCTGATTTAATTGTGGGCCACATGTACAGATTTTAGTAGTATAACATTAAATGTTCCTTTCCATTGAACAGATTGACAACCAACATATTTGTCCTGATGAGTGACCCAAACCCCCTGATAGGTCTTAAAGTGAGTGGAAACATGTCAACCAGGTGGTTTTACTGTGATTGAAGGCTTCAATCTCCTCTGAGTTTTAATCTGCCTATTAGGGACATCCAACAATGTTATTAGTCCACCATAAGGTAGTTTTATTCTATTCTCTTTGAGTTACAAACACTTGCACTCTGCACACCTTACTCACACCTTGCTCTCAAAACAACAGCACTTGATTAATCAAAACACTCCTAAAAGCTCGTTCTGTTGACTGCTTTTGGTTGAGGTAAGGAAGTTATAGCCCACACCACTGAAATTATTTTCATGGTGTGAAGAGGATCCCAATGATGAAGCAAGTCACCTCAGGCTGGCTAAAGACCCTTCATCCCAAATAAGAAAGAATTCCCTGAGATATGAATGACAGAATCTCTTCTTAGCTGCACCTGACCAATTGCATCTCTTTGTGTTATATTTAGGTGTAAACTGCTCTGAGGAAAGGGAACAAAAGGGCCTTTGTCTGGGAGGAGGTGTGACCTCCTCCTGAAATGATGTCCTGTGGGTTGTGGCAACCAACTGTACAAGATTCAAATAGGTAGCCTCTGTTGCAGGCAGATGTAACTCACACATAGGCCTGACATTGTCTAGGTAACCAGAGTGTCACCAATGTCAGATGGAGGCAACCCCATCTCAGAATTGGTTTTGCAGGGGGAGTTCCTCATTTCCCTAGACACATCTCAAGTGTGTGCCCATAGTGGTAACCCAGGGAAGGAAGATTTTAACTTCCTGGATTTCAACAGACAGATGCACTGTGGGATC
The DNA here is from genome assembly GCF_964204655.1 of Triturus cristatus. NCBI lineage: Eukaryota > Metazoa > Chordata > Amphibia > Caudata > Salamandridae > Triturus > Triturus cristatus. The sequence continues at coordinate 307,073,716 of NC_140589.1, read as the reverse complement.
GTTTAGTGCCCAAACCCCAGAAAGTGAAGTAAGAGTGAGTAGGGTTGCCTCTGGGTATTTCATTCCTAATGGGCAGGTAGTTTTGCCCAACCCAACATCTAGTGCCACACATAAAAGTGGCATTCCTGGCTACCTTCCTTATACCAGTGCTGGACCTGTGGAAAACAGAAGTAGGACTACTCTTTCTGAACCTAATAGCTTAAACTCAGGCAAAGGAATGAGTCTGTTGTTTTACCTTTGGAGAGAAATCCCAAGTGCTCGACCTGCTCCCACTTGAACGAAGGACAGAAGAGTGGTCTACAAGGGCTAGTTGGCATGCCTCCTGTTACACTCCAAGAACACAAAAGCTCAAGAAGTTTGCAACAAAGAAGATAGATCCCAGCAGACCAGTTCCAGCTGGATTTAACCTGGACCCTGCTGGCGTTAGAGTGTGCCAATAGGTGCCCAAAAGGACCTGGGCATTTGGCTGGTGTTAGAGTGTACTCTCTCCCTCTCAAGATGCATTAGTGGGCACTTCAAAACTTTTTCTAAAGTTTTCCAAAAAAGAAGGTGAGAAAATCACAGGACCACTGCCAAACTGCAGCTGTCATCATTGCCTAGGCAGTTTGATTCAACTTGCTGGTTTGCACCACTGAAAATAGCTCTACTTCCAGAAAAGATTCAAAGTCTTAATGTGGAGGATTTCACCAGGACCAATGTCAAGCCGCAACTCGCCATCATCGAGTCATCCGTCAGATACAGCCAGCAGCCTGCCCTGCTGAGGTGATAATACCTCCAGAAAAAAGACTTTCAGATGGTAAACCTTTCTGCGGGATGTGCCTGGTCCTTGTAGCTGACCTGTGCTCTATCGCGGTCAGCCTCAACTTTAGACTTCGACCCCATCTAGCGTGACCAGATAGCTGAGGTACCAGTTTGCACTTTGTGGCGCTAGAAAATTGTAAAATTCCTAAAAAATGATATTTACCATTCCTCGATCTGTTTTAGTTATTTTGGTGTCGATTGCTCATTGAAATATATTTTATTTGTATAAATTGGTGTTGCATTTTCATTGTGTTCTGTTTTACTTATTATCTGTTTTGATGCTGACACTTGTTTTATTTTGAGTTAATTCTGACTGCTCTGTGTAACAGCTACCCAGGACTTAGCTAAGATTTAAATTGTGGTAACCTAATGGGACTTGATATAGAATAGTGACATTATTATCTGGCGAGGTCTCACAACCACCCCAACTAATAATCCACTTTGTCACAGACTCCGTCTAGCTTCATCCTCCTGCAACGTACAGCTTGTTTGGACATTCTAGCTAGGGCTGATTTCACTCTCCAGTCTGGCCATGCTGGAGAGAACTCTGTGTGCCTGTCCAATGTACAAACCAGTGTGCCAGAGGAACCCCTTAGTGGGTAAATTGATTACCTTTGTAACGTACCCAAAAGAAGTCTGTCTTACAGCTCAGTCACATATCCCATCAAGACTGTGGATTTTCTATCCCTTAGCCTGCCAAGGGAATTTCCATAACAATAGCTTATATTTACCATACCACCATTTTCCATTTAGAATACTTCCAGCTCAGGTGACATTAGAGACAATAGGATATTAAATCATCACAGTGGCTATCGCTTTCCCTGGTGGAGGAAGTCAGGGCCGGACTGGCCGTAGTGGGCACCGGGCAATCCCCCGGTGCGCCGCATGGGTGGGGGCCGGTTTTGAGAGCTCGGCGGCACCCCCAAGACCCGGGGGGGCCGGCCTAACACTTTGCCAGGGCCGATTTTGGTTCCCAGTCCGGCCCTGGAGGAAGTACAGCCCATTTTTCTAGTTCTGTAATACAGTTGTTTTCCATGCACCTGCTTTCTTCCTTGTGCACAGATGTTAATTAAGGGTATTTTAATAGGAGGCATGCATGGGTATTAATTAGGGGTAGCCAAGGTTAATAGTTGATATCCCTGACTTGAATTTGAGACCCTGTAGCTGCCCTTGCTAACCCAGTCTCAAGGGTAGAGGTCATGATAAGTGGTTGTGGAGGATGCCGAAGGCTACATTTCATCCCCCATTTTGTGTAGTCAGAGGCCCATGGGCAGGGCCGGACTGGCCATAGCGGGCACCGGGTTTTTTCCCCGGTGGGCCTGAAGGGTGGGGGCTAGTTTTGGACCTGTGAGGGCTGTTTTTGTTACTGGGGGCCGGTTTTGCAGCAGTGCTGAAAAACCAGCCCTCTGTAACAAAAGCACAGCCGCAGTGTTTCCCACCAGCACCCCCTGACCCAGGGGCAGTCAATCAATCAAGGGGAATTGTAAGCACGCTACTCACCTGTGAGGGTTTCAAGGTGCTGGGGGGGGGTCTGCAGAACTGTTAGCCGAAGGGCCAGGTCTTGAGGGTCTTCCTGAAGTTGTTCAGGGAGGGGGCTTGTCTGATGTCTGCGGCTAGCTCGTTCCAGGTCTTGGCTGCAACATGGGAGAAGGATGTTCTGCCTGCTCTGACTCTGTGGTTGCACTGGGTTTCGGCCAGTGCGTTGTTGGAAGATCAGAGGTTTCTTTTGGGTACGTGGAAGTTTATCCTGTCGTTGAGGTATTTGGGTCCGCTGTTGTGCAGGCACTTGTAGGCTTGAGTGAGGATTTTGAAGGTGACTCTTTTCTCTACGGTGAGCCAGTGGAGTCTATGTAGGTGTTGGCTGATGTGTTTGTGCCGGGGGATGCCAAGGAGGAGTCTGGCGGCAGTGTTCTGTATGGTCTGGAATTTGCGGAGTAGGGAATTGTTGATGCCGGTGTATAGTGCGTTTCCATAGTCCAGCCTGCTGGAGATGAGTGCGTGGGTGACTGTCTTCCTTGACTCCGGGGGATCCATTTGAAGGTCTTGCGAAGGATGTGGAGGGTGTTGAAACAGATGGAGGTGACAACGTTGACCTATCAGTTCATGGTGAGTGATAAGTCGAGTAGGATGTTGAGGTTTTTGGTGTTGTCTGAGGGAGTGGGTGGGCTTCCGAGGCCGGCCAGCTACTAGGTGCTGTCCCATGCTGAAGGGGTGGTTCCATAAACAAGGGCTTTTGTTTTCTCGATGTTTAGCTTCAGGCAGCTGATGGTCATCCAGACTGCGATGTCTTGCATTCCTTTCTGGAAGCTGAGCTTGGCATGGTGGGGACTTCGGTGAGGGAGAGGATGAGCTGGGTGTCGTTGGCATAGGATACAATGTTGAGGCCGTGTTGTTGGACGATGGCTGTGAGGAGGGCCATGTTGCTGTTGAAGAGGGCTGGGCTCAGAGATGACCCTTGTGGGACTCCGCAGGTGATTTTTGTGGGCTTGGAGAGGAAGGGTGGCAGTCTGATTCTTTGCTTCTTCCAGTGAGAAAAGATCAGATCCAGTCCAGGGCTGTTCCTTGTATGCCGGCGTCATGCAGTCTTGGGACTAGTGTGTGGTGGTAGACGGTGTCGAAGGCTGCCGAAAGGTTGAGTAGGATGAGGGTTGTAGAGTGGCCTTGGTCCAGGAGGGTGCGGATGTCATCTGTGGTGGCGAGTAAGGTGGTCTCGGTGCTGTGGTTCCTTCGGAAATTGGACTGGGAAGGGTCCAGGATGGTGTTTTCTTTGATTAATCGAGTCAGTTCCCTGGGGCCGGTAGGTCTTGAAGTCGGTGGGGTAAGCCATGAGCTTCTTGAGCAGGGGCCTGACTTCTGCGCACTTTCAGTCATCTGGGAAGGTGCCTGTTTCGAAGGTGGTGTTGATGGTGCATTGTAGTTTGGGTGCAATGACGGCCGCAGCGCAGTGGTCGATGTGAGGGGGGCAGGGGTCAGTGGGGGCTCCAGAGTGGGTGCATTTCATGGTCGGGCGGTGTCTTCAGTCATGATCGGTGTCCAGTTGGGGATGGTGGGTTGGCTGGTGTCTCTGGAGGGTGGTGGGCCGGCTGTGGTGTCTGGTGGCTAGTCGACAAAGTTGTTGTAAAGCTTTTTGATCTTGAGGTGGAGGTAGTTTCCCAGCTTGTCGCAGAGGTCCTGGGATGGGGTGATGTTCGTGGCTTCGCTGCATGGGTTCGTGAATTCCTGGATGACACTGAAGAGTTCCTTTGAGTTGGTGGGGTTGGCGAGGATATTCTTGTGTATGAAGTTCCTCTTGTTGGTTCTGATTTGGTTGTGGTAGTCTGTCATGGTGTCCTTGTAGGTGGAGTTGCTTTTGGTTGTCTTGGAGTTTCTCCAGTTCTTCTCCAGGCATCTGCAGGTGTGCCTGGCTTCTTGGAGGTTGGTGGTGAACCAGGCCGCTTTCCTGGGGTGTCGTTTGTCGGAGCATGCGTAGCGGGGCGAGTTTGTCTGCGCAATTGGAGATCCAGGAGCGGAGTTCTCTGGCTGCGATGTTTGCGTCAGGTGCCCAGGTGAGGTTGTTCCGGGTGAGGGTGGAGTTAAGTTGCTCATCTGTAACCTTGCTCCAGTTCCTTCGTGGTGGGCGTGGGGCTGGTTTGGGTGCCTTGGGTTTGTTGACGGTGAAGTGTACGCAGTGGTGGTTGGTCCATGTCGGTTGGGTTGTGTGGCTGAAGCGAGCGCTGTTTCCTGCAGCGAAAATGGGGTCAAGGGTGTGCCCTGCTCTGTGGGTCGGTGTGGTGACGAGTTGTTTGAGTCCGATGTTTGCGAGGTTTTCACAAAGGATGGTGGAGTTGGGGTCGCTAGGGTTGTCGAGGTGGAAATTCAGGTCTCTGATGAGTATATAGTTCATTGAGGTGATGGCGTGGGGCGCGATTAAATCGGTGATGGTGGTGGCGAAGGGTGTCTGGGGGCCGGGGTGTCTTTAGATGAGGGTTCCTCGTTGTGTGGTGTTGGGGCTGGCCTGGATCTGGAAATGCAGGTGTTTCACAGAGGAGAAGGAGTCGCTGGAGGTGGTCAGGCGGAGGGAGCTCTTGTGGGCAACAGCGAGGCCCCCTCTCGGGTGGTTGGGACGGTCCTTCCTCTGGATCTTGTATCCATCTGGGATGGCGGTGTTGATGTCGGGGGCGGAGGAGGCGTTGGTCCAGGTCTCCGTGAAGAAGGCGATGCCGGGCGAGAGAGTGTAAAGTAGGTTCCAGATTTCCACGGTGTGGTTGTGTACGGAGTGCACGTTGAGGAGGATGCATTTTAGGGTGTCGTCGGTGCTGGTGTTGGTGGTGTTGGAGGCCGGGGTGGTGGTGAAGGTCTGGCAGCAGTGGAGAGAGGAGAACTGGCTGTGGTTTGCGTTAGGCGAGTCCTGTTGGCAGTCTCTGAGTCTTCCCGGGTTGAGAGCGAGGAGAGTGGCCATGTCATAGAGATGGGGGGTTCTCCAGGGTCTCTGGGGCTGGTCGCGGTCTGGTCGTGGACAGGCGCAGACGAGCATGCCTTAGGCATGCCTTCAGCATGTCAGTGGCACGGTCGCTGCTCGCATCCACTGTGCAACCGCACAGCGGCCCCCATTAAGTAGGGGAGGGAAGATCCTGGGAGGCGGGAATGTGCGTGGACAGGGGCAGCAGCGACGAGAGGGAGGAAGCGGGAAAAGAAAACGGGCAGCAAGCAATCAGAATAAGTGGGGGCACAATACAAATGGGAGCACAATACAAAATGATGGCGGGCACACACGGGGCGGACAGTGGCCTTGAACCCCTCCTAGGAGGAGGCTGGGGCTCAGCTGGAGAGGGGTTGTCGCAGAGCTGCTGGGGAGAGAGCGGGCCAGTGACCGAGGTCAGGGGTCCGACGTAATTGCCAAGGCTGGTTTGCCCTGCCCATGAGGGATAATTTGGATCATTTTTAAATTCATTGTTTGGAGTGTAAGATTTTATCATATTTTATAAGCAGCCAATTTTCATATTCAATCAGAGAAAGTGTATTTCACTTCGGTAAAAGTTATTTTCCATCATCAACAGATTCTCAGTAAGAATTATGGACTGGCACGAGGTTAAAAAAACACCCTGGAATGAGAATAAGAAGGACGTCAATCATTGATGGCAATATTTTACCTTCAAATATCAATGAGAATTATGTGACAGAAAAAGAAAAATTGTAAGTTATAAACTTCCTTGAGCTGCATTTACCATGATGCACTGTGGAGGTCCGAGACAACCCTTTCATTTGAATTTACCCCAAATGAGCGGATTTGCATTATTGGATCTCAAATTATGTCTGTGGGCATGGTCTAAGAATAATAATGAATTATTTGGGGCCTTTTCTTTCTAGGATTGAAGTGCTTAAGCATCTTTGCTAGGCAATTGCGAAATACTGCACAAAGTGTTGCAGTGAAAATCCTCTAAAAAAGATATGGATTTACATTTGAATATTATTTCAGGGAGTCCTCGTTAAGCATCGTGAATTCTTGTGTTTCACTTGCTTAATTTTCCGAAGGAGGCATCCTTATTTTGCTCTTTGTCTGTTTGACAAGGAATCAACCATTAGGATCACAAATTCTTATTTTGCACTTTTTCTTATTTCACAGAGAGTCGCCTGTTAAGACAAGTAATTCACTATTGCACTTGCATCGGTTCTGCAAGATAAATTATTGAAATCTTGTCTTGCACATACCTTATGTTGTTACTAGAGCATTTATAGTATTATGGTATCAATTTGAACACAAATATGATTGCTAGTGGTGCAGGTGAACTTTATGCTGCTAAAGCATGCTTTTCATATTCATGGAAGTGTGGTAGCTCACTTCACTCCTGTTGAACCTGGATTCTAACGTTAGTGCATCTTGACACGATCTCCCCACTGCCTTCAACATCATTGACCATGACATTCTTGCACACTTACAATGGAAGAGGACGGGCATCAAGGCTCGTGGCTCAGTTGTTCTAGATGATATCTAAGAAACATATCACAATGTATTAAAGTAGAAACTTCAATGTCAGTCCCTAAAATTGTACCCCATGGAGTGCTGCAGGGCTCCATCCTTGCCCTCTTAATTTCTAACCTTTGTGTTAAACCACTTGAGATGTCATATAATCACAACATTACCTTTCACTAATGAGCAGATGACTCTCAACTCTATCTCAGAATCAACAATAGAGTTTGGATCGACTCCCTTACTGCACAGTTGTCTTATATGTGTCATGGGTGGTCCAGTGGAAACTGAAGCTTTATCCTAAAAAAACTGAATTCGTCCTCTTCGCTACTGACAACTCCAAGGAAATCCCTCTAGATGAAAAACTCCAAAACCTTAGGATCCTCCCCAGGGTTGTGTCTAAAGATAAACCAATCAATCTTGATGTGCATAAGAGGCAACTCTTTAAAAAGTGGCACTTTTCAATTTAACTATTGGAAAGTATCGAACCTTTTCTCCCTTCCCAAGATTTCAAGACCACTGTGCAAGTGCTAGTGATTTCATGCACAAAATATGTGAATGTTGCCTTTACCAGGTTGCAAAAGTCACTCCTAGCCCCTCTTCAAACATTTCTCAACTTTCCCACTAGGTTGGACATGATTACCTGGCTATCTCCTGTTCTTGAATCTCTCAACTGGCTGCCACTAAACACACTAAGGGGCGTATTCTCAAGGACCTATTGCCGAGTTAGTGGCACTTTATCGCCGCCAAACTGGCGATAAATTCACCGCACTATTCACAAGTTAGTGCTAAACACTGATATCACCAGTTTTCCAGTGATAGCAGCCGCAAAAATCATCGCCACAGATGACACCGGCAACTAACGCTAATGAGATGCGGAGTAGGCATTCCCGTGCAAAAAGCTACAACAACACCACTTCGCAACTCTCAACGACCAGCAAGATCGGCGATACGTTCACAAAACATGCGATAAGTCACGTTAGCAGCAGGGATTTTACACCTGCTCCGACCTGATGTTAAGTCGGACGACACCCTGCACCATAAAGGGAGCCCAGCCCAGAGCCACACCTGAAGAACGACAGATGCCATGGAGCTACTCATCATGCAGCTCAGAGCCTCAAGAGGGCCACAACACCCACCACCACCACCCCCAGGACCGCTATCCCCGGACCACCCTCCCCCAGACCACCACAGAGGCAACGCAGACAAAGACAGCGGACCTTCTGAAAATGCACCAGCCTCACAGACTTAACACTAGAGGATGTTATTGCACACTACAGGCTCAAAAGGACAACCATCCTACGCATCCTGACCACCATTGCCCACAGGCTGATGGTACCAACACAGCGGACAACCAACATCCCTCCACAGACAAAGCTGCTGGCTGTGCTGCACATGTTGGCCTCTGGGACCTTCCGACCAACAACTGCCAGAGTCGGAGGAGTCTCACAGCCAGCCCTATCCAAGTTCCTCACACCTGTCTTGGATGCCATCATCAGCTTGGCACCCCAGTACCTTCACTTCCCACACACTGCGCAAAAACAGCTGGAAACCAAGCAAGGCTTCTACACCATAGCTGCCTTCCCGCATTTGTTGGGGGCAATTGACTGCACACATGTACTCCTCGTGCCCCCTGCCGCCACTGCACACAATTGCCACAACAGGAAGCACACGCATTCCATCAATGTGCAGGCAATAGTGGACCACCGTGGACTCTTCACCAATGTCGTCGCCAACTACCCAGTCAGTGTGCATGATTACTTCATCATCATTTGAGGCTGGCACCTATGGGAATGCAGTGCTCGTGGGTAAGTACCAAATAAACACACCACACACCTCAACTCCACAATCATGCAACTCCCAACTCTGGGAATGCACATGTTACAAACTTACACACAACATGCCAAACAACATGCCCACCTACCAGACATGACAGCACAACTTACTGTGGTGACCTGGGCAAGCCATGTACATGAGCCATCAACGGCATGCCACCTCAGCCACACAATAGCAGAATGTGCAGAGAGGTGGGAACCATGCATGTGCGAAGGAGACAAGTGACCCATGTATGAGAATGTACACAATGCCATGTGTGGCATGGATGCGCTGGCCAGACTGCAGTATGCAGACCACAGACATGCCCATGTCGACATATACTGCTGGTGTTTGGAGTGTAGTGGACAGTGGACGCAACCGTGTTACCCCAGGCAGTGGAGAAGAGCGCGGAAAGTAGCTCATTACATCCCCCCTGTAAGCGTGAGCGGAGTGGGCTGACCCGGCGTACGCCAGGCCGGCATGGGGGTGTGAATAAAAAGCCAGTAGCTCTGGGCGTGGTTCTCTTTTGAAATGGCCAACGTGTCTGCCAGGGCGGGGCCTACCAGCACGCTACGAGGCGGAGACTGTGAGCGGCGGTGCCTGCGACCATGTGCGCCTGCTGCACCCCAGGCCGCATGTCCCCAGACCCATCTTGGCCGCCCCTGAGCAACCAGGCTACACCGCTCACCTTCCGACACCAGCGTGTGTCAAAGAGGGCCCACCACGTGCCTGTGCAAGCTCCAATCCCAAGGCCCGCGACCTTGGCAGCCTCCTCAAACCATCGCTGTCCTCCATGAGACAGGCCCGCAGCACTCCTTTCTCGTTGACATATTCCACCGGCCTACTCAGCGGTCTAGTAGGTCATACATTTGGACCTGAGTCTTGATCATGCACACTTTAGGGCTGAGTTTATATCACTCTACACCCTTCGATGTGGTGCCACCAACACTGTGCATAGCATCCGAACGACACCTGTCTGGGGTCCCTTGCTGACTACTGCCTTCGGCCTACACTGCGGTCAAGTAGGTCACACATTTATAACTGAGTCTTAATTTCTGTATGGAGGAGTTCATATCATTGTACGCAAGGAGAGGAGTAAGAGGAAGACGTGGTTCAGTCCGGAGGAACAAAGAATCCTCATTACGGAGGTGATCGAATACTACCAACAACTGCTCTGGTGCCACTAACTCTGTGCATCGCAAGCCAACGACACGTGGCTGTGGGCCCATGCTGACCGCTGCCTCCGGCCTACACTGCAGTCCTGTAGGTCACACATTTAGAAATGAGTCTTGATTTGTCCATAGCAGAGCTGACATCATTGTACAGGCATCATCGCAGACTGCATCCCCTTCCAGCTCTGGTGCCACTGACTCTGTGCCCCAAAAGTCATGGACACTCTCTGGTTGGACTTTGGTGTCATCTGAGTATATGGCCTGGGGGTTGTCTTCATCATAATGTAGCTGATACTGACTTGGTGTTAAGAATGAGTCTGTAGCTTTCATCTCCTCCATATTGCCTGTTTCTTCTTGGTACTGCCCTCTGCATCATGCCCTGGAAGAACAGCTTGCACTGTCCTCCGAAACACTCCACGACATTCACCTTGGACATCGACGAGGACCCGCTCAGATCTCATGCACCTATCTCAGTGCACCGCAAGTCACCATCCCTTGCGGGTGTGCCTGTGCCGTCCGCACTGCATCAGGGTCCACTAACTCTGTGCAGCTGAAATCATGGACCCTGTCTGACTGAATATTGGATGGCCTTTGGGTCGATGGGCTGGTGGTCCTCAATGCCATGTGTCTGTGGCCCTGCGCTGACCGCTGCCACCGGCCTCAACTGCGGTCCACCAGGGTTCACACATCAAATTGAGTCCTGACCTGCCTGGACGACGCATCACTGCAGGAGGCACCCCCCACCACCTCCAGGTCCACCTCCAACCAACAGTTGCCAGAGTCGAAAGAGTTCCACAACCAGACTACCAGAGTTGCTCACGCCTGTTGTGGATGCCATCATAAGCTTTACACCCTGCTCAGCTCTTCATGTGCCACTGGCCCTGTGCACCACAACTCATGGGCCCTTTGTGATTGAGTTTTGTGCTGTGGAAAGCTCACGCAGCCATGTCACTTCAGGCAGTGGGGAAGACCTGGGGCGATGATGGGGAAGATAATGCAGGTGTAACACACCCCACTGCATCTGCAGCAGGAATATCCCGAAGGGACACAACCCTAGACAATCACTTAACATGAGCACATTTGGCTCTGGTGCCCCAACATCAATGCACTTCGACTCACGGATCCTTCTGATTGCATATTGGGTGACCTCTGTATACCTCCGGCTACCACCATGATGCTTCACAGTTGTTTGTGTTATATTGGTGTTTTCAGTTTCCGCTTAAATAGTGATCACTGTTCAAGTTGTTGCCAGCAGCAACCACTCCATGAGGGCTGGCTTACACTCACCCCAAACCCATCCAGCACAGGCATCACTGTACATGTGATCCTGGCAATAAAAGGGGCCGGGCGCACGTGCCCGTAGCCAGTTCCGCAAACTATCTAAGTGTTTCCGTGTGGTCATTATGTATGCATGAGTGTGAGAAAGTGGGTTTCAGTTGCAGTTAACCCCCCTTTTTTTTGTTGCCAAACTACTGATGCTCTTTGACTTGATGTGCTCTGGGGCCCTGCCAATCAGGACCCTAGGGCCTGTGTTCTTTCCCCAAAACAAAACCCAATTGACATGTAGGTCCCTGGTAAATGGTACCCCATGTACCCAGGGCACTGTGACCAGAGAGGCTCCTAAGGGCTACAGCACCAATTGTGCCACCCTCAGAGGCCCTGTACCCTGGCACACATGCAGTGCCTTTGCAGGCTGAGTGTCTGGGTGCAGAACAAAACAAAGAGACGACATGGCACACATCCCTGTGTGCCATGCCCACAAATCGCTGCCCTGGCATACATCAGTCACACCTATAGATGGGTGCCCTATGCCAGTGGTGAGGGTACAGGTGCATGAGCCCTGTACCCCTACAGTGCCCAGGTCCATTCCTGGGCCCTGTAAGTGCAGTGCTGCCATTAAGAGTATATGGTGCTGGGAGGTTGTCATTACGAACTCCACAGCACCATAATGGCTACACTGAAGACTGGGAAGTTTGATATCAAACTTCTCAGCACATTAAACCCACACTGATGCCAGTGTGGGATTTAATGTAAAATGCACCAGAGAGGGCATCTTAGAGATGCCCCCTGAAAAATGACCAACTACCAGTGACCTGACTGAGTGGCTGCACAGGCTGCCACCACCAGACATGTTTCTGGACCCCTGGGTTGAGAGCCTGCTGCTCTCTGGGGCCTGAAACAATGCACATCCTGGGATGAGGTGCCAAGCCTCCTCCCCCAGGATTGGCAGGGTTCACAAAGGAGAAGCTTCAAAGGCATGCAGCTTTTGTGAGCCTCTCCAGACCATTTGCTGCTTTCAGCAACTGGTCCCCACTGGTTCTACCCCTCACTCTGGGTGGGAGAACTGGCAGGAAAAACAAGTGAGAAAGAGAGGTGTGCCCACCTCTGTCAACTCCACCCCTAAGGTGGGGGAGGCAAGGTGAAGCACAACCTCAAGTCCCCGCCATCTTGGGGCTGGGGGACCCAGCCAACCAGGGACAGGCTCCTGCCCCCCTCCCTCTGGAGAGTAGCAGAATAGGGGGTGTACCCACCCCAGGGAAGGGACCCATTGGTCTCTGCCCTTTACCTACCTGTAACACCCTTAAATTTAGTATTTAGCCGCACCCTGAAACTTCTTTACTCAGATCCCGATTTTGAAACTACAAAAAATAACAAGAAGAAAGAAGACCTGTTGTGCAACTGCTAACAAGAGGATGACACCAACTGACTTGGCCCCAGCCCTACTGGCCTGTCGACCCTCGAACCTGCTCCTGCTAAATCCTGGCATCTACAGTGGTCAGCAACCTCAAAAACCCCGGAGGACCTGACTGCCTTGCTCATCTAAAGACTGGGACTCCCACGAGCAGTGGTTCTGCTGAAACAGCAACAACCCTTGGTGCCAGCCAGGAACCGCGAATCCAGCACACTGCACCCGCCGAGCCTGGCCTGTGCCAGAGTGAACAAAGACCATGAGGACGTACCCCCGGCGACTGTGACCAAGAATCCAGCACCCAAGGAACCTCCTCGATGCTCCTGACGACGCCTGCAGCCTCAATACCAGGGACCCCTCCAACCACGACAAGCAGAGGGTAAGATTTACCAACTCCAAAAGACACCCCTGCACCCGGCGCCCAAGCCACCTGTGCCCAACTCCTGGGTGTCTACCCAACCTACAGCTTCCCAACTTACCTCTCGAAGTGGTGGACGCGCCTGAAGAATCTCCGTCCCCGAGCCTGCAGCCTTTGTTTGTCTTGCAGCTTTCCCATTGAAATCCATTGTGCGCCCGACGGCCCAAAAGCACCATGCACCCAGCCGCCCGAGTGCCCCTGGAAGTGCAGCATCTGCTCTATCCTACTTCCCCACTTGCCCTGTGTAAGTGACCAGGAGCTCCGCTCCCACAGCCGCGTGGCCTGCCTGCTAGCAGCCACCAACCAAAGCCCCCCTGGCCACTATAGGCTAACATTGGGTCTACTCACTCTGCACCCAGCTGCCCCTGTGCCGCTGAGGGTGTAACAACTATACCAACCTGAACCTGGGAGACCCCTGAGTCCTTCCCCAGAACCTTAACTCTGCCAGTCGAGTACTTACCTGAAAGCCGATAACTTGCATTTTCTCCATAGGGTAACATTGACTGGTTTTCACTTGGAATTTCCTCTAAGTGTTGAGTTTTGAAACTTTAGAATATTCACTAAAAATCATCCGATCAACGAAAAGGAAATTACTCACCTGTTACCAGGAGAGATTCCAGTGCTAGACCTAGGTGCCCAGCACTGACCAGAAAAAGTAATTACAACTGTGGTTTCACGATAACCAAACTTTCCTCCATAGGATAACATTGCCTGGTTTTTGCCAGAAATTCTTCTGTGTCGATTTTTGCAACTTACAAATATTCCTTAAAAACCTCCTGTATAATAAAAACGATTTCCTTCAACTGTTTTCAGGAAATGCACCAGGGCTGAATCCAGGATCCAGCCCTGAGTAAGAAAAACGTTTGTAAAGTAAATTTTATTACAGTTTGCTTAATATTCCCATTGAGCTCAATGTTATTATTGTGTTAGGATTGTGTTGCATATTGAAACCCCTGTATCTATTGCATTCAAAAGTCTACTGCTCATTGAAAGTATTCAACTGTAGCATCTCATCCTGAGAAAGTATTTTTATACCAACCTGTGGTTCTAAAATAAAACAACAATATATTTTTATATACAAATCAATCTGCCTAGAGTTCAGTTCTTGAGTGTGTGAGACCATTTGCTGACTGAGTGTGTACATCAAATGCTTTCCACTGTCCTCTGATACTGCCTTACCGCTCGACCAAGCTACCACTTTAGATAGTAAGGTTATATCTAACTTTAACCTCTGCCAAACCTCTGGGGACTGTTGGACTCTGGACACACTGTATCTCACTTTGGTGCAGTATATACAGAGCCACTTTCTTACAATGAGGGACACCAGGGCTCTGGGCGTGGTTAAGTTATGGCCTTTGCAAAGCAGTATATAATGCGTGTGTCTCTGTTGTGGTGTCGGCGCCATCCGTCTCACAATGGACAATGTTGCAATGTATCATGCCCCCGGAGTGCGGGCTCAGCCGAAGGGGTAAATGAGGGAGTGCAAGCCCGCTCGGGGTCCAGGATCATACATGCTAACTGTTGTGTGTGTCGCCATTGCCGCAGCATAAGCCAAAGGTCTACCCTCAACCGCATTGTGAGTTCAGCCAGCCATGAACTCTACATCTGTTTCCGCCCTGTCCTTACCATAGGCCTACACACACGTGGCCTCCCACCTTCAACGCACATCACAGTGTCGTAGTCAGGCTTATGGACATACGCAGACTGGCATGGCAATGGTGTGCCGTAGGAGTGCAAGTGATGCAACCGCACTGCACACAGTAGTAAATGGGCTCGGGGAGAGGGAGGAGCAGCAGTGAGGCTACGTAATAAACATTGATGCCACTCATTTGCTACAAGCAGTACAAGTCAAACAGGAATCACTAAGACACACATATCACACACCAATGAACAAGTGAGCCTGCCAACACATCATGCTAAACAAACTATTGACTCATGTCTCTCTGCACTGTCACAGGTGACCAAGGATATGCACTCTCCCCTTGGATGATGACACCCCTCCGAGCCCCGAACACACAGGCCCAGAGGCAGTACAATGTGGCCCACAAACGCACCAGGGGAATCGTAGAATGCACATTTGGCATGTAGAGGTCTCTTTTCAGGTGCTTGGACATCACAGGTGGAAGACTCCTGTACAGCCCAGACACCATGTGCAAGATGATAGTTGCATGTTGTGTGTTGCACAACATATGTGTACGCACCAATGCCCCGTGGCTACAAGTGCCAGATGCACCGGACGATGATGAGGAAGATGAGGCAGCTAGACCACACCCCACTTTAGCTGCAGCAGAAATAGCCCGTAGGAATACCATCATCGACAATTTCTTCACATGAGCATGTCACATTGTCACAGTCCTTAGCAGACATGGGACAGTAAAAAATGAGCACAGGCACAACATGTGCAAATAAATTCTTTCATACACATTCCCTGAGTGCATGTCACTCCTGTGTAGAGGCACATCACTCTGACAAGTGTAAGTGCAACATGTAGATCTAACAATTTCTAAAATTTGGAATAGGTTTTGGGGGTGTCACCTCTGTACAGCGAGGCTGTTTGGGGGATCACATATTCGAAATGCTATTTCTGTGTGTCAGGGATAGTGTGGAATCCCACACATCGGCGTCTCACATGTGTCCCACTTAATTGCATATAGACTGTCATTTATGACCTACAATTGACAACAGGGCTTCTTTTGTGGTCAGATATGTACCACTATGATGCAGGGATGCACCCCGTGAATCAAGTCCCACAACATGTGCAACATGGACATAAGGGGGAATCACTGCCCCTACATTTGTACATGCTTTTATACTTGATTAATCATGTACATGACACATCTGTGTGTATTGAAAGATATTATTCACGTACAGTGAAGTGTTGAAGCTGTGTTAGTACTGGGCCATGCAGACAACACTTTACAATGTTGCCCCGTGGCGGGCCAGCCAGAGTCCTATAAGGATTGACAAGTTACTGGGAAGGGAAAGAGTCCAGTCCGCAGGCTGATTGCTGTGTCATTGTTTTGCAAACAAAATGTGGCAGTCCCTGTCGAGGTGCTAGGTTGGTTTGGCTGGGTGTATTGGGGGACAGTGGAAGGTGTTATTCCAGGGCACGATGCAGAGTGCAGAACCATGCAGTGAGAAGCCATATGGCGGAGATGAATGCTACTGCTTCCTACTTACCAGTGAGGCAGATTCATCCTCATCTTCGGCCTCTGACGTTACATGTGCCTCACATGTGGGTGGTGGTGTTTGGCCTGCAGCAGTGTGTGACACTGACACATCAGGGGCCGGTGATGTGGATGTAGAAGAAGCAGCAGCATTCATCTGCGCAATGTCTTGTGGCATCACTCTCATGATGAGGATCTGCAGGGCATGGAAGATCCCATCTACAGCTTTTTCTTGTGCAGCCGGGGTAGCCATTCTTTGTGCCTGCATCCGCTCCATGTTCTCCATGACCCTCCTCATGTTTCCCAAATCACAGATAACATCGCTGTAGCCACTCTGACTGGACGGTTGTTGTTGCCTCAGAGTCATGACACCAGCGACGCCAGACATGGATTGTGTGAGGGAATGGGATGGACTGTGGGTGACCGTTAGGGAGTGTAGGTTGTCCCTGATGGGACTTTGACACCCACATATGGCATCCAGTTTGGCTGCCATGAGTTTGGAACCCCAGCTGCACCTGTTCAGCCAGCCCCCTCTGGCAGTCTAACACACAGCGTTGGAATGCCATGTGCTCTTCGGTGAGGTGCTGGGAGAAAGACGTGGTGGTGGGTGCTTCCTGCTGTGTGGTCTGTGCAGGAGGTGGGCTCACCTCGATGGTGCTGGGCTGACCTGCTACTAGAGGTGGGGTGCTGAGGGTGTCCATGAACCATTGGAGTTCATCCAGGTCAATGTCCTAGGGGTCATCTCCATCATCACTGACGTGATGTAGGGTCTGCTCTGCAGGAGGTGTTGATTGTCCCTCTACAATGTAAAGAGGAGATGCAGTTTCACAGTGTGTTACATGTATGTTGACGCATTGGCGAAGTTTACGTGCAGACTGCCTGACAATGTACATTGTGACTGTTTGTGGTGACTTGCATATTTGATGCGGGACAGTGGACATTTGTACGACATCAGGGATGTGAGGTTGCACTCGTACCTTGTCATCTCACAGTTTCCTGCTATGCCAGGAGTGATTGGCCATTTTGTACAGCCATGCGGTACCAGTTGTGTCCTTTGTACTGTTGTGAAAATGTTGCAGTTTGTACCACATTGTTGTCAATGTTGAGGTGCTTTTATTCTTATGTGTATGTGCCGCATTGTGGGCGAGTCGCCCCTGCAGCTCTGATTTTGTGGCCCCTTATCCCTTTCAGATGGTGTGCCTTTGCCTTCTATGCCTCTACAGTGCTGAGAAGTACCGGCCTTGGTTGTTTAGGGCTGTTGGTCGAGTTGTGACTCTTGCTCAGGGTTTGTCCGCAGATGGGTTGTTGACATCAGGGGTTGTTTGTGCAAGTGGATGTGTCAGAGTGTGACCTGCTCCTTTCTGGATGTGGTCCACACTCAGCCACCTCAGTGTCGTGGCGTGCACAATGTCATGTTGATTGGCCTGCAGCCATGCTGCCCGTCATGTAGTTTCACTTGCATTGTCAGTGTGGCTCACAAATGAGTATCTTTGCTGGGTTTCGCACGTGTGCATGTGTTGGTGGTGAGATTGGTGATGTGTGGTGTGGGACCCCTTTGGGGACAATGGGTACCGGGGCCTACTTGGTGTTTGTGTGTGTGCTGCGGTGTGCCATATGGATCAGGGACATGATTCAGAGTCATTGTGGGTGTACAGTGTGCTCTACTTACATGTGCATGTGTGCCATTGTGCACATCTCCCCCCGTCCCTCCAGTCCCTGGTCGGTACTCACCCTGTTGATGTTGTGTCAGGTCATGTTGAGCAGTGTCCGGATCCCCAACTCCTGGCACCGTATCCCGACTGATGATTGTGGCCACTATTTTCTCCATGTCATCCAGCTCCTGGTGTGCCACTGGCCCCCCGCCTCCAATGAGCGTTACTGCTTTCATGTTGGCATTGAGTTTCTTCTTGGTTTTGGCCTTCACAGCATTCCAGCACCTCTTGACCAACTTCTATTGTCCTCCTCAACGCTGCAACTGCATTCACATGGTCCAAGATAGTTTGCCATATCTGCGTCTTTGTTGCCAATGACGTTTGCTGTGCCAAACAGTTGTTGGTAGTGTTCTATCACCTCCGTAACGATGATCCTGTTTTCCTGCGGACTGAACCGCGTCTTCCTCTTCCTCTTCTCCTTGGCCTTCCCCGAACCCGAGGTTCCTTGCTGGTCGTCTGTGGAGCCTGTGGGTTTCGCGTCGTCCTCTGCACTCGGTCCGGGTGCATCCATGGTGCTACGCAGTTTATTTTTTATTTTTTTTATTTTTTTATAGTGCATTTTCCCGCATGAGGCGTGGGAATTGAAGGCCTGTCGTTGATTTTTGTAAGGCGTTTGGCCATATCGCAACTTTTTTTGCATTCGTGTTTCGTGTTTTTTCTGCGTCACGTTCGTTTTAACGCGGTCATTTGGCGTGTTATCAGGAGACTATCACATGGTGCCGCTGGGTTGAGAATACAACGTTAACACAGCTTTATTTTCCCGCAATAGACTGCGATGTGCAAAGTTGCGTTAATCAAATTTTGCGATAGTTATCACATGTTCTTGAGACTATCCCCCTAAATCTACTAAGCAGGCTGCGTCACTTACAAAGCATATCACCATATCAAACAGATTTACTCCCTGACAAAAACCTAAGAGCGATCACTGTAATATAAGACTCAGAAATAAATCACAATTCCTTCTCAGGACATAACGTTACAGACAAAGGGGCAGGTGTGCTAAGTTGCTGCCTTGCATTGTGTGAAAGGGAGAGAGCAGAACAGCGCTTCAAAGAAAAGTTAGAAAGTACACATTTAACAATGGTTTTGTAAATAATGTTTTGTATTATTCTGAGAGGTGACTGTATTTTTGGGTGTCTGTTAGGCACCAGACACAAATACCTTTTTCCATTATGAGCAAACAATTTTGTGCAAATCAGAAATATTTTTCTCTTAATTTCAAAGTGAAAGAAGGATTCAGTGATCAGGAGAGTTCAGTGTTTGCCATTCAGACTTTTGTTTAACATCCGGCATGACTGCCTCCATATTCTGTGTACTTATGCAGACACCGAGCTATGCTGAGAGGCGCAGGGGGTATCATGTGCTACAGGTGACGGATGCCATAGCCTCAAGCTCTTGAATATGTGGCTTGTGAAGCTCCGGATTCAAAGTTTGAAGTCCTGGAGGTTAGCACATATGAGCATTTTCTTGTTTTAAATGAGTCATCGTGTTGGAGCAGCAAAAACGTAAATGCACTTGAAAATCTTACGTTTAATAAACCAATGTCCTTCCTTACATTCACTATCTCATATCCTGGTCTTGAATTGATTGACAGCTCGAGGCAGATTGCTTTAATTCATGCAGAGTAAGCAGTGCTGTAAAAGTATGTCACGCGATTCCGGCGTGTTCTGCCAGTTGTATTACCCCAGAAAGACTATCAACTAAATTACCAAGTCATTTGAAAATGCTGACACGGGCGATGAAGATTTCAGAACATCTTTAAAATGTCATATTTTCAAAAAGAGCCCAGCCACGAAGGTTTCCAGGGCGATCACTATTTTTTGAAACTTGTATAAAGAGAGTAACAAACTTTGGGGCATATTAGCAATGGAATGCGATAATAATCACGCTTACCTGTATCGCCGTCAATCGCTGGTTGACATCGCCGTGTTAGCGGCGTATTAGCAACGCCTTGCTCAGAGGCGATGTCAAAACCAACGATATACGGCGATAAGCAGCAAAAGCGTGAGAAATCATGCGATGATTTCTCAGCGCTAATGAAATGCTTGCTAATATGCAAGTGTGAACCTAACCAGGCATTCCACTTCCCATGCAAAAGGTGGTTAAGTCACCTTTCAAACAGGTGTTAGATTCCTGCGATAACCGCGATTAGCGCGGCTCTTCATATCGCTTCGCGTGTCCGGGGCACGATTGCAAATAGTGCGATGTTTGGTTTGCGACTGTTTCCCTTTACTTTTATTGAGGAACGCCTACTTTGCATGTCATTAGCGATAAATATCGCTGACATGCAAAGCGGCGAAAAAACGGGCGCTATTTCCAGTAAACTGTCGCTTACAGCTGTTAGCGACAGCTTGCTAACAGGGCGATAAAAATTTCGCCGCTTTAGCGGCAAAAAGTGCTGCCAAAGCGGCAATACAGCCCTTGATAATATGCCCCTATGATCGGCAAAGCCAAGCACAAAACAGTTGCACACTGTGAATAATCCCAAAAAAGGAGACTCGTTGCAAAATATACTACCAACTGAAACCATGTGTTAAACTGGTGGGAAACACAAAAGCACATATTGGATGCAACAAATACCTCTGCAGGGGCAACCCTGTATGCCAGGGTGAAGCAGACTTACTCCCGGCTTCTGGTTCAGTCAACTCTTGTCATGGCCAGTGCAGCATTTAGAGTTCTTTAACATGGGCTTTCCACTCATTTTTGATCTGCTATTTTACAGAACCAACACATACATAGGCACATCACTGAAGCACAAGCAGAGTTGCGACATTTGAACGAGTTATGTAATAAGAATACAAAGTTTTGAAAAATCACTGGCTTTATGAAACACCCATGTCAACCAGTTCCAATCAACAAACACATTCATATCTAAAAATAGGACAAGGTTCTAGGGTGGGCGCTGCAGTGCTTGTACAGTGGCTGACTGTGCTTGGTATACGCATGATCCCTAAGCTCTCTGATGCATGCTTCTTCAGGCCCACCTTCACAGAGGTGACTCTGGTAATGGCGGATTAGTAGGTGTGAATTCAATACATCATACAGTGTCTATGCCATCTGTCTTTAGCATATGACACCAGTAGTGGCAAGTATGCCAGATGGTGGTGAAGCAGGTGTGACATGAAAAAAAAAAATTAAATTTAAAGCACTTCCCTGCAAGCATGATATCCTCCTCGATGGTCTTCTGTCCTGAAGGCAGGCAGGCTCTAAACTCCCAAGCCAATCCTAGCGCTGCTCGCACCAGCATGAGAACAGTTCCAGGATTTTTGGAAGTGGCCTTTATCAGCGCTCAGCAGAACACTGGAGGCTTTTGCTTTCTCTAACCCAGTTGTCTTAAACCCCCCTGTATGACAACCCATTTAAACCAATAAGTGCTAAACTCAGTGGTGTAACAAAAGCCCCCGGTGTGTGGGGGCCCCAAAGTTCCAGGGGGCCTTCAGCAAAAGTGGTAGGTGGTGGAACGGGGAGGAGGGGCCCCTCCATGTACTTTGCAGGGGGGTCTCTCAAATTCTGTTACACCACTGGCTAAACTATGCAGATGCACTGCAGTATGATCATATCTGTAAAATTATCTATTGTGGAGTGCTCATTTGATTATTTTCTTGTACTTACATTGGACAAGAGGGCATTAGTGTAACACCCTGCAAAATCACAACTAAGCCACTAGAAGGGGTCTAAATGATGATGACCGGGGCTGGACTGGGGACAGCAACCAGCCCTGGCGGATTGCTGCTCGACCGGCCCTGGGGGGTGGGAGCTAGTTAAAAGCACACTGCCCCATTTTTGTTACTGGGGGCCGATATTGCAGCACTGGTGCAAAAGCCACCCCTAGTAACAAAACTGACCCCCCACAACCAGAAAACCGGCCCCAACCCCTCCGGCCCACTGGGGAAACGCATAGTGCCCCCTATGGCCAGTCCAGCCCTGATGATTATCTCACTAAGATCAGAACTAAAAGCGACAGAGTAAAGGAATAATAAAATAACAGTGGCCAATGAGTATTTCTTATATGTATAGCAATACGTTAGATAAACCCTACTGAGAGGTATCCACATCATCGTGCAATAAATACACGCCGTGTTAGTAATTTAGCATAAAAGGCCATTTATTAGGACAGGGTTTCAAACAGTTATTTAACCTTTATTAACATGTATACAATAACATCAAAACTAAATCAACATGAACCTCCCATTCCTCCCTGAACAATTCACACCTGAAAAAACTTTCAGACCAAAGCCCTCACGCCATGCTTCACTCTTCCTTCTTCAACTCATTGACCTCCTTCCATATACCCTGTCTCTCCTTTACTTGCCCTACCAAACACTCTCCAATGAAAGTCTTTGACCTGATTGACAAAATCCTCCACACAGCCTTTTTTCACCTGTGCTCCCTTCCTGCTCCCTGAATGGCGAATATGCCCGCATGCGACTCTCCACCCCCCAAAATACCACCAACCAGAAAAACCCCATAGGGTGTTTTACTGCCCCCTGCTGAAAATCTTACCAATTCAGTGATATGATCTCCTGAACCAGATTTGTTTGTTCCATTGTGGTCTGACCACATTCCTCAGCACCATCATGTAATACACATTCCCCAACTGTGAAAGAGGCACCCCATCATCTTCAAAAATACACTGCTCTTCTTCCTTTATGCCCCCATGTGTTGCCACTTTGATATCCTTAGCCATGCAAAATACCCTCATGGCCCAGTTCAGCATCCTCTGAGCCTTATCAATCGCTCCATGTTTCAATTCCCCCCTCTAAACCCTGTGTGGCACAATTCCAGTCCAAGCCAAGCTGAACTAGATCGTTCTTACTCAAATGAGCCACGAACATGTCCAGGCAACCACGCTGCAGAACCAACTTTTTCAACCATGGCAATAAAAGTGCCCCAGCGCATACCTCCTTTATTCCTTCTAAGCACCTCATGTCAGCTGCTGGGCAATCTCAGATTTTGTCCACTCATCTGCTGGTTCACATACTTCGCCAACCAGTGCACAAAATATTGTCCCACAATTTAGGTCACTGTCTTGTTCCCAACTGCTTTTGCACCCAGCAGTAGAAAAGAATAACAATTTTCGCTGGCAACTCTCCCAGTACCCACACTGCACAGAGAGACCCCAATCACTTCTGCACATAACACTCACAACACCTAGATTCCCATCTCCCAATCTGGTGAATCTGACCCCAACACCACACATGCGCAGCAGCCATAGCTACCCCAATTCTGAAGGAATGCATCCCAAAACTAGCTGCGACCTTGCCTAGCCTGCACAAGGCCATGCACAGCACTGCCAGCAATTGAAAAGCCGTAACCCTATCCCCCCTTCATGGCAAAACACAGCAGGCTGCCGCTGCCCGGGGCACTCCAATAACCTGTGCATTCCTGCACAGGACATGTGTCAAGACTACTCCTTTGGGGCAACCACACCCTCTTGCCCCTCTCTGTTTGATCCATCCTAGAGCGCTACAGCCAAATACCCATATACCCCTGATCCAAGCGCACGTCTTTATGTAGCACCCCTAAGTCCTGTGCAGACCTCTAAAGTTTAAGACAGATTTTCATATGGCTTGGTGTAAACTGGGGTGGGCATGGTGAACAAAAGAATGATGGATTTAACCCAGATCTCTTAATGGGGGTTGAATGTTTTGACTTGTTCTGTATTTCGTCCATCAATTGTGTGTCTTTTTCTTTCTGGCCTAAGTGAACCGGGTATGCCCAGAAGTTGGTCCTGGGCTCACCATGCCACTGGATTCAAGCTATCCTGGCTGATGAGGGGTGAAACCCTGAAACCGGTCCTAGGATGCTTGTTTCTGGTCCAGGGAGGACCTGGCTTGGCAGTTCGGGCTGGACTGTTCCCATGAGGCACAGGGTCAAGACTGATTTGCATAAGGTCAGGTGTAAACTGGGATGGCATGGTGAGCAAAAGAATGATGCATTTAACCCAGATCTCTTGACTGGGGGTAAATGTTTTGATTTGTTCTGCATTCTGTCCATCAATTGTGTGTCTTTTGACCTCTAAAGTACAGGCACACAAAAAGCGCCAAGTAACATGCAAAGCAATGCTAACCTGAAAGCAGCTACCTCAAAATGGTCATAACAGCTCCTACAACAACTCAAATGTAATTGAGTCCCTCAATGCAGACTTCCCCGCATCCCTCTGTCTGCCCCACCTCTTCAAAACTAGGCCCAAAGTCTCAACTTCCCATAGAACAAAATGCCAGCCAATTTGCCCACAATGGTCATAGACCAAAAGTTTTTACCAATACAAAACAAAATAAAACACAACACTCTCTCCTCAAGCTCTTTGTGATTCTGTGTCAAGTCCTCCAGCGATCATCCCTCAAACTTCCCTTACTCGCTGCAAGTCAGACAGTAGTTCTTCCTAGTAGTCTCAGCCAAAGACTTCTTGACCAGACCCACTACTCTCACTCTCCCCAGGTCCAAATGGTTGCAGACAATGGTGTTTCTTGTGACTTCCTCTGCTCTTGGCACAAGTCTGCTAAACTGCTGCCACTGCAAATGAGATAAGGAGTCGATGTTTGCAGCTGGCACATGCTTAGCCCTGAAAACAATGTTCAAATGCAAACAACCCAACATGAATCACCTGTACAAATGCAGCACTCTCAAATCTCTTACCTTCTGGTTATTCACCAAGCCCACCACAGTCATATTGTCCACATTGAACATTACCATACTGTTCGCCAATTAACCACACTACACTGTCAGTGACACCAACAACAGGAAGAATTAAAGAAAAGTGTTGCTGTGCCCTTGTGTAAAGAACCACAATCCTGAAAATTTGGCTTCCACAGGAGCAGAAGAGATTTACCCAAATTCCAAACTCTACTGTCAACGGACTAGTAGATACACGAACAGTGAAGAGGGTGAAAGTGGTTTGGGGATGAGAAAAAGAGAGACTGCCACTGCTACACCTCCTACTCAAGGATTTCTTGCCAGGTTCTTCACAAGCATCTGAAATTACAAGCACAACAATACTAACTCAAAAACTGAACCCTCCACCAGCCATAGAATTACACAACAATACACTTCCTCTATAATGTCCTGTACATGTACTAAACAGTGGTTTTGCCATTCTCTGATGATATTTGGAATTAAATTCAGAGAAGAAAATAACTAATCCTCTCTACTGTCCAGTTCTTCCTTTTAGGTTTCGATCATGTAGACTGGTGTTACTCTGCAGATGGTAAGTACACACACACACACACACATGTATATATATATATATATATATATATATATATATATATATATATATATTCACTGAAAAAACCATAGGTTTCACACATGTTATAGTTAGCTGGACATTTCACTCGTAAAAAACCAATGAAATTCCCCCGTTATAGTTAGTTAAGCTAACTATAAATCGCGCACCCGCAATCCACTGCTGATGACGTCACATATAACATCACTCATGACATGGTCACTGACATCACTCATGACATCACTGATGACATCTCAAATGAAATCACTGATGACATCACTGATGACATCATCCAGTGAATGTGTGTTTTTCTGAAAATTAAATATGTTTTATATATGTATATCTCAAGGTCGATGGAAGAATAAATGGGTATATAAGTGTCTAAATGGATGATTTTTTTTCAAAAATATTTTTTGAAACTGACTGATAAAG
Organism: Triturus cristatus; assembly: GCF_964204655.1. Classification (NCBI taxonomy): domain Eukaryota; kingdom Metazoa; phylum Chordata; class Amphibia; order Caudata; family Salamandridae; genus Triturus; species Triturus cristatus. Next base: position 307,048,338 of record NC_140589.1, on the reverse strand, counting down.
AGTATCAAAGTGAATACATGGCTTAGTGAGTAATGTTTTAATATGTAAATATCTGTATCAGCCTCTCACTTTGTGTATAAGTGGCTGCATGGGTTGGTGAGCAGCTACATGGGTGTCTATATAGGTTATTAGTTGGTTTTTTGAGTATTAGTCTGACTGTCTGCATGGTTTGGTGGGGGGTATTACGTAGTGCATAGGTGCATGAATGTTTCACTCACTGTATGTGTTGAAGACAGCATGTGTGCAGGACTGTATGGGTGGATGAGTGTGTGTATGGGTGTGTTAATGAGTGAATGACTGTCTCAATAGTGTCTCCATGAGTAACTACTTATGTTTTAAACTAGTACATGTGACTATTGGTGGATATAAGTGAGTATATGTGATAGTGAGAGATTGGAAGAGTTCCTGTATAAATAAGTATGTGTTTCTATAAGTGATTGTTTAAAAGACTATGTATGTGTACATTTCTGTAGAAGTAAGTGTGGTGGTGTATGTATAACTGTATATGAAGGTAAATGGATGTTTGATTCTTTATTAGCATGAGTGACTATGTGTGTGAGTAACTCTATGGATGAGTGGCATTGTGTAACAGGATGTACAGGTGTATGAGTACATATGAGTGAGTACATGTATGAGTGACTGTATAGGACTGTTGGTGAATGAGTAGATGTGTATGTGGATCTTAGAATTTCAGAAGAGATTGTTGAAACTGTTATTGGAATTTCCAATATTTTTTTTTTTTTACTCTATTTTTGAATGTGTGTATCAAAGGTTATATTAGGGTGAGAGGAGGTCTGCCACTCTATCACAAGGATGATGTCATCAGTGATGTCATCAGTGATGTCATTTGAGATGTCATCAGTGATGTCATGAGTGATGTCAGTGACCATGTCATGAGTGATGTTATATGTGACGTCATCAGCAGTGGATTGCGGGTGCGCGAGTTATAGTTAGCTTAACTAACTATAACGGGGGAATTTCATTGGTTTTTTACGAGTGAAATGTCCAGCTAACTATAACATGTGTGAAACCTATGGTTTTTTCTGTGAATTTGCAAGGTTTTTAAAATGCTAATTCCTAACTATAACGTGTGTGAAACCCATGGTTTTTTCAGTGAATTTGTATGCTTTTTTAAATGCTAATTCTTATATTTAACGTGTGTGAAATTATTTATTTTTTTGCAAGGTTTTTTACATTTTTTTTTTTACTTTATATTCTCTTTAAACACTATGGTAACATTTTAAAAATTCTGCAATATATAATTTTTCACCTTTTTTTTAACCAAACAGGTAAGATATAGTAGTATAACATAGTGAATCTTTTTTTCCATTTTTTTAATTTTTTAAAAAATTTTTTTTACGTGCGTGTACGGTAAGCTTACCGTAAGCGCACGTTTTGCTTTATGTACGTAAAATTTCTACTCTGTTTGCGTATGGTTATGCAATTTACGTAGACGTCCGTACTGCGTACGCGACGCGTAAGCGCATACGTTACACGCACACGTTACGCGGAAGTGTTGGAGCGTGCCTGTTATGCGCATGCGCGCATGCGCGTGTCTTTTATACGCGCATGCGTACTTTTACCGTAAGCGCTCCGTAAGCGTAACGTTCGCGCACGGTTGGTGTCAGGGTCAAGATGACGTATCCTGAAGTGCTTGCACAGGAACAGAGATGCTGGTTCCCAACACCCACTACGCGGCAGCCAGAGTTCCAGTAATATTCACCTGGACTCTGTAACTACCCCGCAGGGGGAAGGGGGAAGTGGATAAAATAATAAACAAAGAAGAGACTGGTCCTGAAACTCCGGTTCTTCACTATTCTCCTCAGCTTCTTCTTATTGCTGTTGCCAGCTCTTGTAAATGAGAACCTTGAAACAAAACACGACACAATAACTTTCTATTCCCTTCGACTTCTAACACTCTCTATGTGCTAACACCTACCCTGGGTTTCAAGCACTGTGCCCCTCTTCTGTATGTCAGTCTTGTTGTGTGGTGTTTCTTTTTCAATTCTTTTCTGTGGGTCTGGACTCTCCCTTCCGACTCTCCTTCCTACAAAACATCTTTCTATTAATTCTTTCTCTTTCCCTTTTACCCTTTCTAAATTGTTTTCTTAACTTGAAAATAATTATTTTTTGGCTTACTTCTAGAGTGGAATAATTCTTGCTTGTCCTCTTCTTCTGTGTATTCGTCTAGCTGAGTTATACTCTCACGCTATACTGTTTTAGTCCTAAACTTGTCTTTTCCTTACTTTTCCTTATTTCTAGTTATCTTGTACTAGAGAACGGTGGTGAGTATATTTATTGTATTGTTTTTCTTCTACTCTAATTAACTGCACATTAATCTTTCTTCTCAGGGTGAATTTCTGATTACTAGAGTTATCAGGTACGTTTTCTGTGCAATCTTTTCTGTCATATACTTTTCCCATTCATCTCTCATGCCTCTCAAATGTACTTAGCTTTGGTCTTCTTTTTTTTTCTGTCACAGGATGGCGCCAAAAGACCTCCGACTATCTGCTCAGGAAACACGGAGATGTATTGGAAGTCTTCTCGAAGGTAGGAGAGAATTTCGTCGTCTTTTCTGTCTCTGTAAATCTTTCTGAAAATCTCTTCAGTTATTTTCTCGAAATGTGAAGGTTTTCTGACTTGGAAAACTATTCTATAGCCCTGGCGCTAACTAACTAACTCTAATTCTATTCTCTCAACTCTTTCCTCAGGAACTCTAATGTCAAGCTGCTACTCTCTGAATCTCCTCAGTGAAGTGCGTCGTCCTCTAGGAGCGTGCGCCTCTCCTAACCTCGGAACACCTGTGGGGAGAAAGACTAGACTGCCGCTATGCTTCCAGCTCGGCCGCCATCTTGGAATTCCTCTTTCTTTGTAGTTCAGTCCATGAATTGTTCTTTGCCCTTCTGTTCAGTCCTGGGCAGCAGAAAGACCCCAACGTTGCCCCCATTACCGCTTCTTCGTCCTCTGGAGGCCTGACAGTTGGTCATGTGATCAAGAAACAGCACTTTTGATTGGTTTAAACTACTTTCAGTTCTAGAACTCTCCTACACCACACCCATTCCCCTCATTTCTGCTTGTGATCCCTTAGGAGAAGGAGCTGAGTTGTCTTTGTGATACGATGGCAGAACAGCAGTCCTCTTCTGAGAGTGAGCCAGGTAGCAGCATCATCAGAGAGAGAAGGAGGAAACAAAAGACTTATTTTGTATGGGAATATTTCACCTATCCAGAGGGGCAGAAAAAGGTAAATGCTCCTTTAGTCACCTGCTCACTTTGTGAGCGTGTCTTATCTAGAGGGAATCCTAGGAAGAAGTATTCCTTTGGAAATCACTCTATGGTTAGACACATTAAGGATAAACATCCCAGGACTTATGCTAGACATACTGGAGAAACATCTCCAGTAAGTCACCCAAGCACACCTGCAGATGCTCAGTCGAGTACATCTTCGGCAGCTCAGCCGAGCACTTCCTCTGCGGTGGGAGCATCACCCTTTTCTGGTCCTCTGGATATACACCCTCGTTTTGGGAGGGTTGCAATGAGGTGCACAAGATGTCATGGCCTAATTGTTCATGCGGAGACCAGTGTTTCCCTCATAAACAATAGGATAGACCAGCACATCTGTGGTCCTTGTTAGTATTCCCATTCTTTCTTTCCTCTTTCCCTTTATGAACACAACGGTTCTTTTAAGAGCCAACCTTACTTCTTAACTTTTTTTAAAATTTTTTAAATGACTTTTTTTTTTTTTTTTTTACCGTGCGCGTACGGTACGCGCATTTTTTTTTTTTTTTTTTTTAAAACCCCAAAAAATGTAATCAACCTACAAGGTCCATGAGGGACTACTACAGAAATGAAAAAAGCATAGAGAAGAGTAGTGAAAAAAAGTGAGCATTAAAGTAAATGTGTGATAATTCCAGAAATTTCACACTTACCTGACAAAGAAAATAACTAAAAGAAAAATAAGTGATTTATTTTACTTGCTGTAAAGAAGTTTATTTTCATATTTTTCCTTTCTCAATCTGTAAAAAAAGAAAAAGGTATTAATATTTAACAATACTTTTTAGAATACAGTGCACATATTTTCATTTTTCATCAAACATATTTTTGCCCTTTTTTTGCTGTTTTCAGAATATATTGCATTTTACTGTAAATCGTAAAAGCAATTGCATTCATCACTTAACAGCGGGCAAAAAAAAAAACAATCAGAAAGATTGTTTAAAAAAAGCCCAGAATCTCTTCTCACTAAAACATACCGTAATGGAAATGAAACATTTGCAATATAAATCTCACGTAAGAACAATCACTAATTTCAGTAAATATAGTCCGAAAATTATGTTGCATAAGCATAATCACCAAAATAATTTGTGTCAAAGAAGTCCACAATGCAAATTATTACCTTTCCGTAAGGCCAAATGGTAATTTTTATAATAATTTTTGATGACATTTCCGATGGTAATCCAATTAAATTGTAATAATGTTTTCTACAGATTTTGCAATTTCTTTCTAAAATTTTGGTTTCAGAAAAATTAAATAGGAATTTGCTAAATCAAAAGGCAAACGTTGCTTGAAAACCAATTGAGAATCATTACACAGTGTCCAGCCTTTTTCACATTTAAGAAAAACTGTGTAATGACCAGAAGTTACAAAAGGCCCATCATGGAAAATTATTGCAACTGTTACAAAAGTTTTGCCAGAAATTGATAATTGCTGTCCTGTAAATTTCTTTATTAAAGTGTCCAATTTTGTTCCATCAGCTCTACAACGTTGCATCATTAAAATTACATACTGTCCATATTTCTTTAAAAATATTGATGAAAACATGTCTGATTTACATTTCGAACATTCCATGTTGTGATTGGCATCTTTAACTAATTCACTAAAAGTCACTGATTTAGTCTCTGGCAATGTTAAATAGATAAACCTTTCTGAATCAACATTAGAGCTGCATGTGTAGAAACAGTTTTCACAACTATGTTCCCATATATAAGAGAAACCAAACATATTTTCTATTTCTACCCCTTCATCTTCAAGTACCAAAAGAATGTACATCAAGAATTCCTGTGCATCTTGCTGGACATTTTGTGAAATCTGTGTTCGTCCTGAACAAACATCTAATAGATTTCTAATTTCATTCACACTTTCTATTTTTGCTTTATCAACACTCAGTTTCTCATAAAGAAGACTTAGCACAGAACAGAATCTTTTTTCATGATTTTCTATTATCTGCTCTTGCAAACTTTCAAGATAAAATACAACATTCAGCACTACATTTGCATAGCAGTTGACACCAGAGCTATTTTCAAAATGGAAACCAGCAACCTGTTCAACATTGTCCTTTATCTTTTTGCTTGCAATCACATGACTCTCTTTTTGTTTTCTCTTCTCTACATCCTCATTACAGATATTCTCAAATCTCCTTTTCCGACAAACAACACATTTCTCCAACACAGGATACTGACCTAAATGAGGAGCATAGGTTCTTCTTAATCTATTGTACTCCTTAACACAATTTGCATCAGCACTAACTTTTGAGTCATCAAAGTCTATCATGAATAAACCAGATAATGTTTTCACTCGTGACAAAGCAACATATGCCATACCTTCTTTGAACACAGTAGATCCAATGTTTACAAATGCATTATCAACAGTTAATCCTTGACACTTGTGAATAGTTACAGCATATGCTAGAGAAAATGGAAACTGCTTCCTACGTACATATAAGTCTTTCACAAGCAAAAAACGGACTGAACAATGACTAATGTCTTTTACCTCTTCAATCTGATCAAATTTTATTTTTAAAAACTCAATTCCTTCTTTTTTCTGGTAGTTAACAAAACCCACAACTTTACCCATAGCTCCATTCACTAAACCTTTTTCAACATCCAAATTTCTCCTTAGAAATACTCGACAGTTCATGCAAAGATATAGATTTTTTTCTAATCCAGCTGTTTTCGAAATGTTCTTCTCTAGAGAATCCAATTTATTTTTCAGTTCGCCTGTTAATGTAATAGTAATTCTTTCATGTTGGATTTTGTCCACTGCTTCCATTTTCTTAATCTCTTCCTTTTCCAATTTCAAAAGTTCCTCATTGAATATCGAGCATTCACGTAGTGTTGGCATTAAGCAGATTACAGTATTGTTTTCTGCAATGTTCTTGTATATTTTCTCTGCAACTATTTCCTCATTTGGAAATAAATTATGTAGCAACCGACTCTGTATTGCTTTTCTGCCTACTTCTGTGAGTAGTCCAATTCTGATATTGTCACTTGGTTTTAGGCCACTCCCTATTTACAGTGCTAAGTTAGCTCAATCACGTTAGCTGTTGGAAGAACATCTTGTTGCTTTTGCTGCCTTTGCACCCGACACTGTTGTTACATGTTATTCATTTGGGAAATGCAGACTTGTCTCAAGTGAATGTTATTTATACATCCTTAACAGTTGCTAGTGCCCTTGGTCTGTACATCGAGTAAAGAACTGTTCTAGGACACTAGACGGTGCCGGCTGATTATGTTCAGGGTGATCGTACCACTGTTTAGTCATAACATGCACGCAGCGGCAAATACCAGAAAGTCGTGGGCTTTAATATCACAGCGCAGCATATTATTAGGGCATTCGATAGAAGAGCTGTTGCAGAGAACACTGAGCTGATCCTGTGATGTGATACACCTGAGCTGATCTATACGGTATGGGGTCCCCTATGCAAGCCTATGAGACCTTCTAATAGTCTAATAATATTTTATTAGTTGCTAGCGAAAGGAGGGTGGTTGTTTTCCACTGTCATTAGTAATATGATCGCTCCTTTCATTTTCTATGGTATTGTAACAATGCTAATGGTAATGATCTTAACCATTTGTCTGCTTATGTTAGCCAAAGTACTGTATAACAGGACTCGAGGTTTATGAATAAATTCTTTAAACTTTACTGTGTCTTAGTTATTCTGTTGTGGACTAATATATATGTGCAAACGGGTATTTCGGGTTCCCACCATTCCTGAGAATAACTAAGTCGCATGTTCTGGGTTGTCTATACATTGGGACCGCCGAGCTAAATCTCGGATAACGAATGTGACACTAAGCTAGTCGGATAAGGGGTTCTTAGTTCTGAGGGGAGTTTCTGGTACACCACAATTCTCTAAGGTTCTGGTTTCCTGCGCATAGTTCTGTGCATACGCAGAATCCCTACAACATGGCGCACCTAACGTTTGGTCTTAATATCTGAGATGCCTTAGTAGTGCTTTTTATTAGTCCATAACGCCCTCACTCTGGTTTCCGGATAACGGGAGTGACGGTTTAACCTACCTCGGTTTTACGCTATGGGTTCTTTCAAGCTTGATAATAAAAAAGGTTACACTAATCTAAGCCCAAGTGCTACTAAAGATCTCGTTGTATCTTCTTTTTCGTCCTAATGGCGGTAGAAATTCCCGCTCATAGTAGGCTGTCTCTATGTGCTCATTTGAGGACGTACGGGGTGCCTGATGACGGGATGGCAGTGGTGTTTGTCGTGAGTGCAAGTGCCACTTACCCTTATGAGTTGTTTTACTCTTGGGTTACCTTTGAGGCTGTGGAAGATGTCGATAAAACATTCCACAAATACACTGCCACGCCGGTGCCTCTACATTATACCCAATATATGGCTTTAGAAATTCCTATTTCAACCTGGCAGCACACTATTTGGTTTAATGGCGCCCTCCCCCACACGGTCACCCCGGCGAGACTGGGTCCTTTGTCTATTGAAGGAGCTACTTGGCCGGTGCTGGCCGGACATACACCTCATCCACGCTACCTGACGGTAGGAGTGGATAGCTTACGTGTACTACACACGACCCTGATTACGGTCCATAGGGCGTTAGTGCAGTATGTGTCGCGCACTGTACAGGTGGGGGCACCTGCAGTTGCGGGACACGGGGCTGATCACCATCATGCGGTTGTGATCAGTCCTGTAATGGTAAACGCGGTTGTTGGCAAGCGCCCCCAGAATAAGGATGAGTATCCTTATTGACTTGCAGAAAAATTCGATCAACTAGAAGCCGTGTTTCCTAACACTAGTCCTGTGGATAAACACAGGATACTCACTATTACTTTGCCGAAAGAACTGGTCCCAGACATTGTCGATTGTGACAATTGGGGCAAGGTCTTTTCCGCGACCTATTCGAAGTGCTTCGGCACTACGTCTATGTCGGTACTACCTTCCGTTATCAAGAAAGTCCAGGAGGACCATGGGGCGGAAGCAGCTATTGAATTGGGAATGCGGCTTATCGACCGCTTCGATATAGTATGTTCCATGATTATGGGAAATCTCAAAGGAGATGCCATGCAGTTTCAAGTGGGAAACATGATGGCACTTATTGCGGATGACGATAAGCCGAGGGAGTTTGCAAAAGTTATTGCGAAAGCCTATAGGATGGTTGGACGTAGTGCCCTAGGCGTGAAACCAGTCATCAAAATTCCTGATGTAGTACAGCACACTAAAGTGAGTTCGTCTACAAAAGACGATAAACCCAACTTTCCAAAACAAAATTGGAGAGCTAAAAAACAAGATAAACAGGAACAGAAACAGGAGACTCGTCCAGCGTCCCCAGTTCAGGCATATGTTGAACGCGCTTATGATTTGCGTGATTGTTCTCGTATTAAGTCACCTGATAGGTTTCAGGTTCCTGACCAGTGCTCTCCTCGTTCTTCACAGGAAACAGCGGCTTCACACTTTGGTGGAGGAGACCGTGGGAGAGGCCGGGGTGCTCAAGGTCGAGACCAGCCCCGACAGGAGGACAGAAAAGGCAAGCAGGAGGATTCTACACGTCTACGTCCCCCGTTTCAGAAAAAGAAGGTTGCTGCAATCTCAGCGAAGTATGCCTCAGATGGTACGGACACAGCTTCTGAACATGAAATGGGCGCTGACGCTGCTAGACAGCGCGGCGGAGGTTACAGTAGTGCGGGGAGCACTGCGTCCATTTCTGGAGGCGACAGCAACTAAAATCTATGTAACAGTAGAAACTGCTGATACTCGCGTAGCCCCCCCTGAGAGATTATTTGACATAGTCCTCAATATTGAGGGTGACATACAACGAAAAATTAACACGGTATTTTGGGATAATCTAACGACCACCTATGATATACTATTGGCGGAGAAAGATTGGCCCCCGGCTTTCGTTCTAAACGCTCCAAGGGGGGAAGAAGTTATTCTTCCTTCTTTTGGACACGTAGTGCCCAAGGAGGAGTCTCAGAAGTTGTCCGAGGAGTGGGCGCGGGTGCTTGCACCTGCGTTGTATCGTAATCAGGTGGGGTGGGATAAAAGTTCTACCCTCCACGAATTTCCATTGCGGTCCGACCCCCAGCCTCATCCCCAATACCCTATGCGTCGTGAGGCTAGGTCTCACGTCGCGGCTATCCTTGACCAATTGGAATATCAGGGAGTAATTGAAACGTGTGTGTCATCCATGAATAATCCTTTATTCACTGTAACGAAGCCTGATGGATCGTACCGCCTAGTTTTGGATTACCGGCACTTAAACTCGCACTGCCGGGATTGTGCGGTGCAAAATACCCATAGTTCAGCCCTCGTAGATAGTCTTGTGAGAAAAAGGTTCAAAACCACACTCGACTTGTCCAATGGTTTTTATTGCCATAACATATCCCCTCATAGTTATGAGTGGACCGCTTTTACTTCGGGTGGTAAACAAAAAGTGTTCAAAAGACTCCCAATGGGCTATAAAAATAGTCCTGGGGTATTTGCTGCCCGTGTGGTCTCTCTCTTAGAGATGGTCGACCCGGAGGCGTACTCGTACGTTGATGACATCTACTTAACAGACGACGAGTTGCTTCCACACCTTGCTCGCGTGGACAACATAATTTGTATGTTTGCGGACTTTGGTTACAAGTTTAACTTTAAGAAGTCCCACATTGCCGAGTACACAGTTTTATTCTTGGGATACGAACTCAACAATGAGGGCCGAGGCTTGGCTCCGCAGTTCCTTGAGAAATGCGCACGCCTTCGTATCCCTACGACACTGAAACAACTACAATCATTGCTGGGCTTTCTGAATTTCAGTCGTACCTACATTCCTGAATATGCCCAGCGTATCAAGACATTATATGCCTTGGTGCAACCAACTTTTACCAAATCTTGCTGGCTGCCAGAACATTCGGCTGCATTACACTCTTTGCAGTCTGACCTTCTTACTGCGAAATATTTACAAACTCGTGATAACCACACAAACCTGGTCATAAGAATTGTACCGGGTGTGGAGTGGTTCACGTACTTAACATACAATGAAGGCGACACTGTCCCCATTGCTTACAAATCTCATTTATATACTTCGGCTGAAATGCGTTTCTCCACTGTCGAAAAAGTTTTGACAGCAGTTCAGATGGCAATCCTGAAAGAAGGAGCGCTATCACAGGGGAAGCGCATGATGGTGGTAACACCATTTCCTGCCCTAGAGGCAGTCACTAAAGCAAGTGTGCCGAATTCTAAAGCTTTGCATCCAAGGTGGATACAATGGGCGACCTCCTTAGCCTCGCCTGATGTCGAATACATTTTTGACGCAGGACTTCAGACTCAGGAGAGTTTGGAGTATGAATTAGTTCATCCGGCTCCACTTACATTGCGCCCGTTGGAGGAGTTCAATTGTGTCATATACACTGATGGGTCCGCGCAGCCCGCAACTGGATCAAGGCACGCTTATTCAGCGGCTTGCGCAATTGTTGTTGGTACTTTCGTGAATGGTGAATTCATACAGGATGCGGTGCATACGCAGACTTTGGGTGATTGTACCGCACAATTGGCGGAGCTTAGAGCTCTGGTGCTTGCACTGGAGTTTGCTGATTACAGAGTCACAACTCTTATAGTGAGTGATTCTTACTATTGTGTTCAATCTTACAACGACAATCTGATGTTTTGGATTGCGAATGGATTTCGTGATTCAAAAGGTAGCACAGTGAAGCATAAAACGCTTTGGGCTAGGGTGGCTGAACTAAAATGCAGTCGACCCCTTGTAAATGTTATTCACACTCTTGGTCACCAACGAGTTGGCGTCCATGCTGTCGGTAACAGTTTGGCTGACGAGGCAGCTAAAACAGCAGTGGCAACATACTTAGTAGCAGCAGTTACAAGATCCAAAAGTAAGATCGATGATGACATCTTGGCAGCTATTGCTGCATCAGAGACTGGGACGAACTTCCCTAGAGGTTTCCCTTCTCGATACCATTATCACTTAAGTCCTGATAATGTCCCGTTAGTGAGGATTAATGATGTTGGGGATAGGGTTATTCCCAATTCGGACTGCAGGCCCGCATTGGTACAAGCTGCACACGAGGGTGTTGCGTCTGCGCACGCCGGAGTGTCCGCAACTGTGTCACTGTTGCAACAGCGTTATTGGTGGTACGGTTTGTACAAACATACACGGACTTATGTCCTTAGTTGTGGGATTTGCCAACAGATAAAGCCATCTACGGTGGCGCGTCCACCACAAACGCAGCTGCATATATCTAATCAACCACTAGCGTGTGTTTATTTAGATCACTGCGGTCCTTTTTCCTCGGACACTGCGTACAAGTATATCTTGGTTGCAGTAGATTCGTGCACACGTTTTCTTTGGGTGTGGCCACACAGGAGTGCTGATGCCAGGACTGTCATCAAAGCATTGCGTGACTTTATAGGGAGTTTTGCATGTGGCACCCTTCACTCTGATCAGGGCCCTGCGTTCGCCTCTAAGGCTTACAAAGAAGCTATGAGAAGTTTGGGGGTCCAAGTCAAATTTTCGTCTCCATACCGGCCTGAGGGCAATAGTGTTGTGGAACGAATGAACCGTGACCTAAAGCAATCATTGACAGCCAGGGTGTTAGGTACTGGCAAAAACTGGCTAGCCCATTTGTATGACGTCCAACGTGCACTTAATAATCTCCCTAGAAGGTCTCTGGGTGGGAGGACCCCGTACATGATGCTCTTCGGAGTTCGAATGTTTGTTCCTGACCTTGAGGGTCTCGACATGGCGGCGGGAGCCGCGCCTTTTGACTTAGATGACCACTGTACTGTCTTACAGAATCTTCAAGAAACAAGAGACACTCTAGCAAAAGAACACGTATCCTCTGCGACCGAAGCTGGACTTCAGATTCCGGTAGTCGGCTGGCTACCCAGAGTTGGTGATCTGGTCCGTGAGAAGGTGGAGAAGAAGAAGGAGTTTGGCCCCTCTTATCGTGCACCAGTGCCGGTGCTTGGAGTTGAGGGTACCCGCACAATTGTTTTGCCTCCACTTCCTGGTCACAGAGACAACAGGTACATTTCAGTTGACAATGTCAAGCTACACAGGGTGGCCGATACTCCATAGTCTGACACCTTCAGTTTCTTGCCCTTCGATGATGCGCAGTTCTGTAGTGGTTCCACCATCTGACGTCGTGCCTGAGGTTGCCATTGAAATGCAAGTACTTTCTGATTCTGCTGTTTCACCTGCGGATGGTGCTTTGCCTGATGATGCTGAGTATTCTTATCCTGCTGATGTCCCTTTGTCCCTTTTGCAATCAACTGACATTGTCCAGTCTAATTCTTCCTTTGGAACTGAATCATTGACTTCCACTGCCCCTTCCAAATTTTCAAAAATTTTTGCCTGGTTCAAGAGACAATTTTTGGTTCCCCCCTGGATTTACATTTGGCTGGTGCTCATTTGCATTTTTTTGTTCATGTCCATTGGTTTTGTGGTGGTGTTTTTTAGGCTGATAAATGGACACTACCTGGATGAACGTTCTACAATTAGTTTAATTAATGGAACTTTGGCCCCACATTCATCGTCGCACATCATGAAGAGGGACCTGACTTTTGTAAATATCACCGCCTGGCCTGTCCGTGATGGAATAGCATGGGATGCAGTTAAATTTCAAATTCATGGGCCCACGGAAGTGATTATTGTGCCATCTGTATATCGTGTTTCTATGGGTGATGTGGTGAAACAAGACATTCGATCTGATGATTGGGATGTTAAAACTATAGAGACGCTGTTTTCTGATTTGAAATACTATGCCGCATTTGATGCTGAGGATTTGTATTTGAATAATGAAAACTATGCAGAACAGTTTTGTTATCAACATTATGGCACACATTTTCTTCATAGGGCAAACACATTTCGTAGTTTAGTCAACTTTACACAGTGGGAACATTGCCCAGCCCCGAAGATTGGTAGTTCAAAAACATTGATCGAAAAATTTTCGTATTTTTCGGATTTCAGTGTATCCAATAATGCATCTTTTTATTTTAAACTTAGAGACGAACCTATTTCAAAGGTGCGTTTGACCCACACTAAATTGTTGTTTTCTAAGTCCTTCATGGACGATTTGGCAGTTGGAGGGTATGACGTTTGGAAACATACTATTGATCTCAAATCGGTTTGGGGAACTAAGTCTTGGCAAGTACAAGGTACAGAAGCTTTACATCGTGCCTGCCTCATCCCAAACCACATGTTATTTTTAAATTCTACAATTTTTCAGACAACCTGTTTTGGATTGGCTATTTCTAAAAAATTAAATTCCCCCTCGATCCCGGATCTGAGAGCTTATCCTGGTTGGGAGAATCACACAGATCTGTCCCTTACTATGTTGCAGTCTTTTACTTCCAATTCCACCTTCAATATTAGTGCATTAGACCCTAAAGGTTGGTTGGTATGGCAGAAAAGTTCGGATAACTGTCAACGTAGATTTTTGGGGTTAATTCCCGGGTACATACAGGATAGAGTAGACCCACGTTTTCTGTCCTCACACACTGTCACTACCTACTCGGTAGGTAAATTGTGCCAGACATGGTTGCAACATTCCACATTAGATTCAGTTAAGATTCACTTGTCACGTTTGCATGACAAAATTGATTTGAATGATTTTGTTAAGGGTCCCGCATTGGGTAGATCCAAAAGATGGGTGTATGCTGTTTACAACGAGGTCTGGAAGTTGTCACAGATTGAGGCTGCTTCCAGACTCCGTGCTATTGACCAAGCCAATATGGAAAAAGTATTGGCAGTAATAGATAATAGTATTAATACCTTATCTTCAAGAATATATACATTGGATAACATTGTTTCATCTGTTGTAGATATTGTCCAGGACGATGTGTCTGTATTGTATCATGGTCAAAATCAATTGCGTTCGATAATGCAATTTGCTTGGACTTTGCAGACGTTAAAGGCGGGGAAAGTGCCGTGGGATTACATGAATATTTCTTCTTTATTCCGCCCATTTAATCTGACATCAAAGCAGCAATTCATGTCCATGAAAGATGCTACGTATTCACTACTGCATGTAGAAAAGTTAGAACCTTTGCCTTTTTCTGTTGCTGAGTCGGATTATGCTGTGTGGCTTGTCCATGGGATGGTCACTCTGCCAATTTCTATGTATAGGTTTAGTTCATGCATGAAACATTATGCCTTAGGCAGATACGAAAAACTTGGTTCTGCATTCTTGCATGAGGTATGGTCTCTCCCATTAACATATCGATGTGAGAGAGACGGCAAAGAAGTTTATTTGAAAGGTGAGGAGTGTACGTCTGCTCCTGATCATTCTGTAGTATGTAGACATATCCAATTACATGGATCGTGTAATATGAATGCCCCTAATTTAGCTTGCGTATTAAAGGGCATTCCTGTGCCAGTTATAACACCGTCATTTACGCTGCTTGCTAATGGTAGTTATTTGCTTTTAAATAGTGAGGCTTGCTGTGGGATGTTAGCTGGAATTCCCTATATTGTTTCAGTTTCAAGGAGAGTAATTTGCTGTAATAACGTGCTTTTCCCACCCCCGCAAGGCCGACTGGATATATCCATCTGGCCGACGATTACGACCTTGAAAGCAGAGTTCAATAGGATGAGCAGAATAAGGGCTCTTTTGTCTCAAAAGGAGGTTGCGTTGACTTCGTCACGTGAAACATTTCTCCTTCAGGTGGCGAACACTCGCACGGAAGTTCAAGCACTTTTGAATACTGACCTCCCCCTACATTTTGGCACACTAATACACACTATCTTCAATGCTTCTTCTACGACTGGTCTGGTCCATTTTTTTAAAATTATATGCTCTGGCCTTGTGACGTCTTTCCAGTCTATCTTTGGTATAATACCAGCTATTTTTCATTCTATTTTTTCTGGTGTTTTCGGAGGGTTTCCTCTGATACTCGCATTAATTGCTGGCATACTCCTGTTGGTCTGCGCACTACGCTATGGCTGCACAACTTGCGCTTCTCGACCACGGATTCAGCCTGTTCCATCTGCGTAGCCAGATGTGGGAATCTTATGGGACTTTACCACTGGCTACCTTGAGTATCGCTTATGGATTATCCTTCCGGTTCCCGTATTTCACTTGTGTACAGCCTGTTTTTCACTGTCTCGAATGTCCGTTCCAATGGGCTCTGGATATGTGTCTGTCAAACTTGGTGTCACCTGACCTGGATTTTGATCGACTGATGTATCCCTTAGTGGTTCATGAGTTTGACTGTTCTGGAGTCGGGTTTATGGCCTTGGGTGCGGCGCATGGAGTCCTTGGATTATGGGATATCGAGAAAGCAGCAGTTGACTTCCTGGCACGAAGTTACATCGAGATGCCTGCTTCTTGTCCACGTGGAGTGCTTGATGCTCATTTCCCGGTGGAACACGTGTGTTCTTTTTCGTTGCTGAATTGGATGACAGCCAATTTTGCGGATGACTCCAATGATTTTCTACTGGAAGCTGCAGCTACATATGCTGCTTATACTTTCCTAAATTGACTGCCGGATGGCGAGTTCAATGGAGTGAATTTTTTCTATCTTCTCACAAACGATCGTTGCGCACTATGGACGATGGATTGTGTTTTTACATTTTTTTCTGTCTCTCTCTCTCTCTTTTTCGAAATTTTTTCTTCCTCTCGCTTTCTGAACTCACATTTCAAGTTCTTTAGTCTGCATCGTTGATCTTGAACTCTGCGTTCTGTTGGACTATTCACCCCTGGTTGTACAGCAGTCGATCAAAGGGGGATGTCACGTGGTTTTAGGCCACTCCCTATTTACAGTGCTAAGTTAGCTCAATCACGTTAGCTGTTGGAAGAACATCTTGTTGCTTTTGCTGCCTTTGCACCCGACACTGTTGTTACATGTTATTCATTTGGGAAATGCAGACTTGTCTCAAGTGAATGTTATTTATACATCCTTAACAGTTGCTAGTGCCCTTGGTCTGTACATCGAGTAAAGAACTGTTCTAGGACACTAGACGGTGCCGGCTGATTATGTTCAGGGTGATCGTACCACTGTTTAGTCATAACATGCACGCAGCTGCAAATACCAGAAAGTCGTGGGCTTTAATATCACAGCGCAGCATATTATTAGGGCATTCGATAGAAGAGCTGTTGCAGAGAACACTGAGCTGATCCTGTGATGTGATACACCTGAGCTGATCTATACGGTATGGGGTCCCCTATGCAAGCCTATGAGACCTTCTAATAGTCTAATAATATTTTATTAGTTGCTAGCGAAAGGAGGGTGGTTGTTTTCCACTGTCATTAGTAATATGATCGCTCCTTTCATTTTCTATGGTATTGTAACAATGCTAATGGTAATGATCTTAACCATTTGTCTGCTTATGTTAGCCAAAGTACTGTATAACAGGACTCGAGGTTTATGAATAAATTCTTTAAACTTTACTGTGTCTTAGTTATTCTGTTGTGGACTAATATATATGTGCAAACGGGTATTTCGGGTTCCCTCCATTCCTGAGAATAACTAAGTCGCATGTTCTGGGTTGTCTATACATTGGGACCGCCGAGCTAAATCTCGGATAACGAATGTGACACTAAGCTAGTCGGATAAGGGGTTCTTAGTTCTGAGGGGAGTTTCTGGTACACCACAATTCTCTAAGGTTCTGGTTTCCTGCGCATAGTTCTGTGCATACGCAGAATCCCTACAACAATATCTTTCAGAATACTTCCATATTCTTCATCATTTGCTTGCCTCATATTGGTAGTGAGTTCTTTGTACTCAAAGAATGACCAAATATTCGCATTACCAATGCTTCCTAATGACTTCTTCGTGTCCTCATGTGTCACAGTATTAAACACTGGTTGTCCTTTAACTGGAGTGAGCTGCAGTAGATCCCCCAAAACTATAACATGTTTTCCACCAAATAGCACGTCAGAGTCTCTTTTTAGAATTTGCTGCATTCTTAAATGCACAAAGGCAAGCATTAAGTTTGATACCATGCTTACCTCATCAATAATGAGAACTTGCATCTTCTTCAACACTCTTGAAACTTCAAAACATGCTTCGCCAGTTAGCTTGTGATATTCTATTTTGTTCTCATGCTCCACTGGTAACATTAGCAAGCGATGGAGAGTAATTCCTTTTATATTATATGCTGCTAACCCAGTTGGAGCAGTAACAACACAAGATAAAGTTGAATTAGTTTTTTGCTGTAGGTAGCTTCTGATGACTTTAATTATGAAACTTTTCCCAGTTCCAGCTTGTCCACTCACATACAACCTAATTGGTTCAAATGCTGTGCATGTGCACTCTTTATTTTCATGTAGTAATCCGTGATCAATTTTTTTTCTGACTTCTTCATAAATTTGTTGTTGTTCTTCATTCAGTTGTTGTTCCAAATCTGGTAATTCTATTAAATCTTCCTTTGCTTGATTCATAGCCGTTTCCACTTCAGTCATGGCTATTGCAGCTTCATTTTCTACGATTGGTTGTCCTAGGGGATCTTGACTGAGTGTTCCAGAACTTTGGCTGTCTTGAGAACTGTCTCTAGCTACTTCAGCTGCAATTGTAGCTTCCTGTTCAATTTCTTCGTTTAACATTTGGACATAATTCCTGAAAATACTGCATTCAATGGTATCTTTACATGCATTAAATGAATCCTCATAGCTTTGAAATTCTCCAAGTAGTTCGTCCTCTGAACGCCATGGTTTAAACAACTGTAAAAGTGCCAAGTAGTAAAATTCCTTTTTGTCAGTAGTGTCACAACTCAGCTTCCTGTGATTAATCAAACTTCCTTTTGTTTGCTTCACTAAACATCCTTCCTCACCAATGACTTTATATTTTCCATTGTTGATGTCTTCTGTGGCTTTCCGTGAAAAAATGTAGTTCTGCAGCACTTCATAGAGACACATGTTCTCAAGATGATGACTTCTTTTTGGGTAATATGTGTCCAACATGTTTGTTTTCAAAATATCTGTACTTTCTGGGTCGTTCTCGGCCAAATATTCAATTTCTCCAACAGATTTCAGTACCCGATTTCGCATTCCTGCAAGGCCTAAACTGACCCAAATTATTCTTCTGGATTTCGAGTAAAGACTTGCAGATGGTAACCTATCTGAACATTCGTAGGATCCAATTTCTCGATGCGTTAACATCTTCAAACTGAAACTGTACAGCTTCTTACTGACAGTCTTCTCGTGAGAAATCTCTTCCCACATTTCCTTCAATTCTGTTTTCTCAGATTTAGTAATGTACGATGTGACATACCGAGCAACGGCAATAGAATTGTCTGCCACATACTGAATATCCATGTTAGCATTCCACATGGATAAAATGACTGGGTTGTAGTCATTTATATATTTTGACTCTTCTTTTCTTCTCAGGTTGTACGTATTTTTGGGAGATTTTCTTGTAATAGTATGCCGCACAGCTGACATAAAACTGTTGACTCTTCCTTTTGAAAGAACAGGTCTTGGAAATCCAAATCGACATTTTGTGTAGAATTTATCTTTGGTCTTGTACTTCCGTCGACAGTATTTTCCACAGCGATGACTTTGGAAACGTAAAACTTGCTCTTTTAACTTTTTCTCTTCTGTGCTTTTAGGTATAGCACATGTTGCATATTCTTCAATGAAAGATAACACTGCTTCATCAGCATCTGTTCCAAATTTTGGAGCATCCTTGATCCACAACAGCATATGAATGTGAGGAGCACCTCTTGCTTGGTACTCTTTTCTCCAAAAGAAATCCACAACTTCTCCAAGTGGTGGATTTTTTTTATTGCAGATAAAGGACTTCATAGCCTCAAATCTATGATTGAAATATCTGCAAACATTAACCGGATCCAATGAGCACAATTCTCCTGCTGTCTTGTATTCGATGTTTTTAATGTTTGAATTTGCCTCTCGTAGAAAATCCAGTAAATCATCCCAAGCGTATTCGGCACAGCTTAGGGTTAGGAACCATGTTGGAGTTCCTAAATTCCGTAACATACATTTCAATTCTCCATGGCGTCTGTACCAATATTCATTCGTCCCACGCTGACAAGCCATCAGATTGATCAATTGTGATTCCAAATGATCATCTCGCTGCTGCGCTTTGTTCATAAAATCCTTAGCAGACACATTATGTAGATGTGTTCCACTTTTTAAAATGTGATTTACTGCATAAGATAGTGCAGACAAGTCACTTTCAAATAACAGATGGAACAAATAAGGAATACTTTGACGAAATCTGGGATCTTCTGCATATAATCTTGTAGTCCGATACTCAGAAGCAGGAATCTGGACTGGACGTTCATCATATCGTCCACCTTCTCCTGTAGGAAACAGCTGGGGAAAACATTGAGCTTCCAAACTCTCCTCCCATACACTCATAGGAGTTCCTTGTGCTTTTTTCATTTGAAACAAATCAATGGTGTTTGCCATTACTTCTTTTGAATGAAGAGGATGTATGCTGAAATGTTCATAAATTTCTTCTTCTTTTGACTTGTCAACTTTTTCAATTTGCCCAGTTGGTGTGTCTGTGTCTCCTACTAAATCTTCTTCATCTTCATCCATATAAATGGCTTCATACCATTTATTATTCCTTTTCAAATATAAATTTGCTCTTTGTACTTTCCGTACATCTACCAGCTCCTGCCAAATTTTCTTATTCTTTGTAGGTACACCATTAACCAGAATAACTAATGGTTCAGTTTCCAAAGTATCTGTATCAATAGTTTCCAACGGTAAATAGACAACTCTTCCTTTTAAACCTCTCTGTAAATCTGAAGGTGGTAATTTGCCTGTTTTTGGCTCCATACGTACTATGGTCTGGAACGGATGAACACATTGAATGAGTATAGACTCATACGTATTTAAATCAGAAAGTTCTGCAGGAACTTCAACCAATTCTAAATTATTATGTATAGCTCTAGCTGGCATTTTATTTTCTTCCAACTTGTTGTAACAGTATTTACAAATACGATGATCTTCACCCAAATCAAAACAGTTTTCAAGAAATATATATGTTGCAAAATCCTTCCACTTATAATTATCTTCTTCTTCACTTTTTTTGTAGAGATCAACATTCCTTGTTTGGATTTTGTAATGGCTTCTCCGGCAACAAATACAAGTAATATTTGGTCTTTCATTAGAGATGATAGCAAATTTTGTAATTTGATCTTCAAATTTCTTATTTACGGAGGGTTCTACATTCTCTTCCACATTTTCCTCAATAACTGTGTCATTCCCTGCACTTTCTTGTTCTGGCCCAAAGTAACAAAACTGAATCTCATCAGTAACCTTCTCAATATCTGATACAGATCCACGAAACAGAGCCTTATTCAACTCATTTAACTTTAGTGCTGGACTTTTAGCAAAATACAATCTTCTCACAAATTTCCTAATTTCAGTATGATGAACTGCCAGCATCCTAAAATGGTGAAAAACACTTTGACAAACTTTCCTAGATAAACAAGCCAGAGAGTGACCTTGCAAACCAGTATTCTCTCTCACTCTGCATGGATCTAGTCCTTGAAGCACCTTAATCTTCTGTTTAACACTCTTTTTACTATATTCTCGGAAAAACTCACGTAATTTATCAATAGATTCCTGTCGCAAAGTACAAATACTACTACAATTCCAAGTATACACTGGGGCTTTAGGACGTCTCCCCATAACCTCATCTGCAATCACTTCTTCCTCATTTCTTGGAACCATTTTCTCCTTTTCCATTATACAACCATCCTTAACTTCATATGCTCGACCACTGGTGTCAACTGCATGCAGCAAACTATTACTTTGAAGATAACTCTCTTCATTAAAAAATGGTTCAGTACTTGAACTATGCATCCATTCTCCTAAAAACACTTTACAAAAGTTATTTCTTTTTACTACTCTTTTCTTTTTGCTTTGTGACTTCATTACATTAACTATTTTTTCTAATGTACGCATCCTGTTCAAAATTAAAATGAATAGTTTTCTTTTTAAATCTAAAGCCTTTGCTACAATGGCTCCAATATCTTTTTTTCTCTTTAAAAATTTTGCTCTTTTCTTATATTTTTTCACATCCTTTAGCAAATTGGACATCACTCTTCTCTGAAACATTTTCCTACGGATCTCTTTAAATGCTGATTTTCTTTTCAAGTTAATTATTATAGCTTCTGCTTGTACATTAGCATTTAGTAAATTCTCACTATTCTCCTGTTGTTTTCTACTTGAAACAGTTTTTACAATGGGGGCATTTTTAAAATTTTTCCTTTTTTTGAATATATTTTTAAAGAATTCCTTTGTTTGCTTACCAGAAGACTTTTTCTTTTTCCCAACATGAGCATCTTCAACTAACTTGGGTCCTCCAGTTGTCTTCAAATAAACCTTTTTTTTCTGTTGTTTTCTCTGTCTTGATTTTATAGGCATCTTATATTTCCTTCACTGCTCTGCAGCAATACCTGAAAGAAACTAAAAAAAAATACCTTTTTTGTAATTTAAATATATTACTATATTTGTCATGATCTTTTCTTTTCTTATAACACTATCTATCCCTTTCCTACAAGTGAAAAACACAAGAAAACCAACACAAATGTAATCTCTAAGATCAATTCCTGTGTGCACACAGACTCTTGGTGTAATTCTAGACAGAACACGATATTTCTTTTGCAATTCAAACTCACACTTTTTTTTTTTTTTTTTTGCAATTGTTAATTACTCTAACAGTCTGACACATTTTCTTTATAGTTTACAGAGGCAGAAAACAGCACATGTGCAATCTGCTTTTTTCGAGCATATACATGTGTAACCTGGCAGACTGACTGCACTCCTGCAAAGATAACGAACCTTGGTGATGTTGAATGCATTAGCATTTGTCAGGGGGTCCTAGAAGGCCATAAAAGACTCATGCTGTGACTTTACGCAGAACATGAAATTTGCTTGCCAATTTCAAAGCACACTTACTACTTTTTTCTCCTGCAAGTGTTAATTACTCTAACAGCCGCATACATGTTCATTACAGTTTACAGACACAGAAAACAGCACATGTGCAAACAGCTTTTTCTGACCATGAACATGTGTGACCTTGGTGACTGACTACACTCCAGCAAAAGAAATCAGCCTTAATGATGTTGAATGTATTAGCGTTACTCACTGCTACCTGAAACACCAGTCACTTGTGAATACTCAGCATGATTCTACAGGATAAACTGCTGGGTGTGTGCTAACAGTCTGCTTATGCAGACTGTGTATTTTCAGTTGCAAGAGACTTATGCATGGTTACTTCCCAAAAGAACCAGAGAGACACGAAATACATCTCTGACAGCAATTCCTCTATGTTCACAGACGCATACTGTGATTTTACGCAGAAAATGAAATTTGCTTGCCAATTTCAAAGCACACTTACTACTGTTTTCTGTGTTGTTACGCAGAAAATGAAATTTGCTTGCCAATTTTTAAGCACACTTAATACTGTTTTTTCCTGCAAGCGTTAATTACTCTAACAGTCGCATACATTTTCATTACAGTTTTCAGACACAGAAAACAGCACATGTGCAAACAGCTTTTTCTGACCATGAACATGTGTGACCTTGGTGACTGACTACACTCCAGCAAAAATAATCAGCCTTAGTGATGTTGAATGTATTAGCGTTACTCACTGCTTCCATAAAACACCAGTCACTTGTGAATACTCAGCATGATTCTACAGGATAAACTGCTGGGTGTGTGCTAACAGTCTGCTTATGCAGACTGTGTATTTTCATTTGCAAGAGACATACGCATGGTTACTTCCCAAAAGAACCAGAGAGACACGAAATACATCTCTGACAGCAATTCCTCTATGCTCACAGACTCATGCTGTGATTTTACGCGGAAAATGAAATTTGCTTGCCAATTTCAAAGCACACTTACTACTGTTTTCTGTGTTTTTAGGCAGAAAATGAAATTTGCTTGCCAATTTCTAAGCAAACTTAGTACTGTTTTTTCCTGCAAGCGTTAATTACTCTAACAGTTGCATACATTTTCATTACAGTTTTCAGACACAGAAAACAGCACATGTCCAAACAGCTTTTTCAGACCATGAACATGTGTGACCTTGGTGACTGACTACACTCCAGCAAAAGAAATCAGCCTTAGTGATGTTGAATGTATTAGCGTTACTCACTGCTTCCATAAAACACCAGTCACTTGTGAATACTCAGCATGATTCTACAGGATAAACTGCTGGGTGTGTGCTAACAGTCTGCTTATGCAGACTGTGTATTTTCAGTTGCAAGAGACAAACGCATGGTTACTTCCCAAAAGAACCAGAGAGACACGAAATACATCTCTGACAGCAATTCCTCTATGCTCACAGACTCATGCTGTGATTTTACGCGGAAAATGAAATTTGCTTGCCAATTTCAAAGCACACTTACTACTGTTTTCTGTGTTTTTAGGCAGAAAATGAAATTTGCTTGCCAATTTCTAAGCACACTTAGTACTGTTTTTTCCTGCAAGCGTTAATTACTCTAACAGTCGCATACATTTTCATTACAGTTTTCAGACACAGAAAACAGCACATGTCCAAACAGCTTTTTCAGACCATGAACATGTGTGACCTTGGTGACTGACTACACTCCAGCTAAAGAAATCAGCCTTAGTGATGTTGAATGTATTAGCGTTACTCACTGCTTCCATAAAACACCAGTCACTTGTGAATACTCAGCATGATTCTACAGGATAAACTGCTGGGTGTGTGCTAACAGTCTGCTTATGCAGACTGTGTATTTTCAGTTGCAAGAGACATACGCATGGTTACTTCCGAAAAGAACCAGAGAGACACGAAATACATCTCTGACAGCAATTCCTCTATGCTCACAGACTCATGCTGTGATTTTACGCGGAAAATGAAATTTGCTTGCCAATTTCAAAGCACACTTACTACTGTTTTCTGTGTTTTTAGGCAGAAAATGAAATTTGCTTCCCAATTTCTAGGCACACTTAGTACTGTTTTTTCCTGCAAGCGTTAATTACTCTAACAGTCACATACATTTTCATTACAGTTTTCAGACACAGAAAACAGCACATGTCCAAACAGCTTTTTCAGACCATGAACATGTGTGACCTTGGTGACTGACTACACTCCAGCAAAAGAAATCAGCCTTAGTGATGTTGAATGTATTAGCATTACTCACTGCTACCTGAAACACCAGTCACTTGTGAATACTCAGCATGATTCTACAGGATAAACTGCTGGGTGTGTGCTAACAGTCTGCTTATGCAGACTGTGTATTTTCATTTGCAAGAGACATACGCATGGTTACTTCCCAAAAGAACCAGAGAGACACGAAATACATCTCTGACAGCAATTCCACTATGCTCACAGACTCATGCTTTGATTTTACGCAGAAAATGAAATTTGCTTGCCAATTTCTAAGCACACTTACTACTGTTTTCTGTGTTGTTACGCAGAAAATGAAATTTGCTTGCCAATTTCTAAGCACACTTAGTACTGTTTTTTCCTGCAAGCGTTTATTACTCTAACAGTCGAATACATTTTCATTACAGTGTTCAGACACATAAAACAGCACATGTGCAAACAGCTTTTTCAGACCAAGAACATGTGTGACCTTGGTGACTGACTACACTCCAGCAAAAGAAATCAGCCTTAGTGATGTTGAATGTATTAGCGTTACTCACTGCTTCCATAAAACACCAGTCACTTGTGAATACTCAGCATGATTCTACAGGATAAACTGCTCGGGGTGTGCTAACAGTCTGCTTATGCAGACTGTGTATTTTCAGTTGCAAGAGACATACGCATGGTTACATCCCAAAAGAACCAGAGAGACACGAAATACATCTCTGACAGCAATTCCTCTATGCTCACAGACTCATGCTGTGATTTTACGCGGAAAATGAAATTTGCTTGCCAATTTCAAAGCACACTTACTACTGTTTTCTGTGTTTTAGGCAGAAAATGAAATTTGCTTGTCAATTTCTAAGCACACTTAATACTGTTTTTTCCTGCAAGCGTTAATTACTCTAACAGTCGCATACATTTTCATTACAGTTTTCAGACACAGAAAACAGCACATGTGCAAACAGCTTTTTCAGACCATGAACATGTGTGACCTTCGTGACTGACTACACTCCAGCAAAAGAAATCATCCTTAGTGATGTTGAATGTATTAGCGTTACTCACTGCTACCTGAAACACCATTCACTTGTGAATACTCAGCATGATTCTACAGGATAAACTGCTGGGTGTGTGCTAACAGTCTGCTTATGCAGACTGTATATTTTCAGTTGCAAGAGACATATGCATGGTTACTTCCCAAAAGAACCAGAGAGACACGAAATACATCTCTGACAGCAATTCCACTTTACTCACAGACTCATGCTGTGATTTTACGCAGAAAATGAAATTTACTTGCCAATTTCTAAGCACACTTAATACTGTTTTTTCCTGAAAGCGTTAATTACTCTAACAGTCGCATACATTTTCATTACAGTTTTCAGACACAGAAAACAGCACATGTGCAAACAGCTTTTTCAGACCATGAACATGTGTGACCTTGGTGACTGACTACACTCCAGCAAAAGAAATCAGCCTTAGTGATGTTGAATGTATTAGCGTTACTCACTGCTTCCATGAAACACCAGTCTCTTGTGAATACTCAGCCTGATTCTACAGGATAAACTGCTGGGTGTGTGCTAACAGTCTGCTTATGCAGACTGTGTATTTTCAGTTGCAAGAGACATATGCATGGTTACTTCTCAAAAGAACCAGAGAAACACGAAATACATCTCTGACAGCAATTCCTCTGTGCTCATAGACTCATGCAAAATTCACCACATACATCCCCTCTCAAACTCATAACTCACCTTTAAAATTAGTTAGTTGAGAAAGAAATGTGGCACTCAAACAGCAGACTATCACAGTCAGAATATCAGAGCTGTACACCTCTCTCCTCTGGCAATGTTTCCCTCTCTTTTTTCACACATATACATGTTAATTACAAATCTCTGTGCTTCCAAATTTTTTTCAAATGAAATCATACAATTCTATTGGTTGAAAACTTCAACCCTTTTCCAAATGTTTCCTTCCCCCAACTTGACTTTTGCCTGCTACCATAGCAACAGCTCATGGAACACTGCTGTGAGGAGAGAGGTCAGAAATTCACCACACAATGTTTCAAATCGAAAGACCAAGAGTGCTTCACCTGTCCAACCTAACAGCAAATCCAAACTATTCTTCTGTGGGAACACAATTTTCTGAACCAATACAATACATGCTTCTATAAATGTACACATACAGCCTAGTTTTTAGTGTAGAATGGTGTGAAACAGCCAATGAGTTCTTTTTATTTTAAAAAAATATGTATGCCTCCATTTTCAAACTGTCTTTCATTTCATTTTGCCATTCTACTGAAAGACACCTTCAGAGTGCATCCAGATCTCCTTGAAAGATGTTCACAGTGTGGATTGTAGGTCACAGCTATGTCTTCTGGAGTGAAAAATTTGCAGAAAAAAGAGGTATGGTGAGAGACCTTGCTTTGCCAAATGTAGACATTAAATGGATTGGTCAGAGAGGGTTAAAGTGGCACCAATTAATGCCTTTGGTGAAAACCTTTCTACATCTCCCACAGCCTAACCTTATTATTGTGCACTGTGGTGGAAATGACCTAGGCACTTTAACTGGTGTAGGTCTGGAAATGCTTATTAAGGACACCTTTCTGCAATTGATGTCGCTTTTTCCTCATTCTGCCTTTGTATATTCTAACATATGCCAAAGGCAAAAGTGGAACTGGTCCAACCAATTTTGTCCGCAGATTGACAAAGCAAGAAAGCACGTCAACAAATCTGTTTCTGCTTTCCTCAGAGACTATGGTATGGGTTCTACATACCACAACAACTTGCGTTACAACATGCAAGACATTTATAGAGGAGACGGTGTACATTTCAATGATGAAGGGAACAGAGTCTTCCTCTTAAACTTTAGACTCTGCATCGGTACTTACTTGTAGGTACCAAAAAACACTCAATGAACACAACGGCTCTTTTTAGAGCCCCCTAATATCTTAACACTTAAATTTGTTTTTTTCTTCTTTTTTTTATTTTCTACCGTACGCGTACGGTAAGCTTACCGTACGCGCACCCCGCGATTTTTTTTTAAAACATTTAAATGTATTTTTCATACTTTTATGGCCTTCTTGGACCCCCTGACAAACGCTAGGGGGTCTGCAACTCTCTTCGTTGCCCCCTTTCCACGTTCTCCTCCTTTTTTTTATCAGTGTGAGGCACACAAAATGGAGGCCGACACTTCCTCATTTCGGCCGATTCGAATGTTTACAGTCATGTAACCACCAATCAGAATTGAGCTCGCGCATGGCAGCGTGCGCGTACTGTAAGCTTACAGTAAGCGCTCAGAGCGCGCCTATAGATGTATATATTGATTCAAATGCTATTTTCTCAGCAAATACTGAACACATTTACACCAGACCTACAAAAGGCACATCCCTGACCTGAGGACTACCTCTTTGCCAAATTTCAAGTAATTCTGTTCAGCCATTCGGGCTGCAGCTTGGACTAAAGGTCCTATGGAAAAATGCATGGGGAAAACGCGTTTTGGGACCCCCCTTTTTCTCAGCCCCCACTTGACGAATCCCCCCGAGACTTTCAGGGAAGAAGCAGAGCGGAGCGCCCCACCTATTTTGAAAAATTCGCGAGGATTCGTCAACCGGCGCCAAAGTTATTCAAAATAGAATTTTCAGATTTCCTATGGAAACACGGTCCTAACTATAACGATCTACTGGCGACCGCCAATAGATAATATATATATATATATATATATATATTCACTGAAAAAAACATAGGTTTCAGGGGTGTTATAGTTAGCTGGTCTTTTCACTTGTACAAAACCATTGAAATTCCCCCGTTATAGTTAGTTCAGCTAACTATAACTCGCGCACCCGCAATGCACTGCTGATGACGTCACATATTACATCACTCATGACATGGTCAGTGACATCACTCATGACATCACTGATGACATCTCAAATGACATCACTGATGACATCACTGATGACATCATCCAGTGAATGTGTGTTTTTCTGAAAATTAAATATATTTTATATATGTATATCTCAAGGTCGATGGAAGAATAAATGGGTATATAAGTGTCTAAATGGATGATTTCTTTTTGAAAAATTGATTGTGTAACTGACTGATTAAGTGTATCATAGTGAATACATGGCTTAGTGAGGAATGTTTAAATATGTAAATATCCGTATCAGTCTCTCACTTTGTGTATAAGTGGCTGCATGGGTTGGTGAGTAGCTACATGGGTGTTTATATAGGTTATTAGTTGGTTTTTTGAGTATCAGTCTGAGTGTCTGCATGGTTCGGTGGGGGGTATTACGTAGTGCATAGGTGCATGAATGAGAAACTCACTGTTTGTATGTGTTGAAGACAGCATGGGTGGATGCGTGTGTGTATGGGTGTGTTAGTGAGTGAATGACTGTCTCAATAGTGTCTTTATGAGTAACTACATATGTTTTAAACTAGTATATGTGACTATTGGTGTATATAAGTGAGTATATGTGAGAGTGAGAGATTGAAAGAGTTCCTGTATGAATAAGTATGTGTTTCTATAAGTGATTGTTTAAAAGACTAAGTATGTGTAAGTTTCCGTAGAAGTAAGTGTGGTGGTGTGTGTATAACTGTATATGCAAGTAAATGTATGTTTGATTCTTTATTAGCATGAGTGACTATGTGTGTGAGTAACTCTATGGATGAGTGGCATTGTGTAACAGGATGAATAGGTGTATGAGTACATATGATGAGTGAGTGCATGTATGAGTGACTGTATAGGACTGTTGGTGAATGAGTGGATGTGTATGTGGATCTTAGAATTACTGAAGAGGTTGTTGTAACTGGTATTGGTATGTCCATTGTTTTGAAAATTTTAGTCTCTATTTTTGAATGTGTGTATCAAAGGTTATATTAGGGTGAGAGGAGGTCTGCCACTCTATCACAAGGATGATGTCATCAGTGATGTCATTAGTGATGTCATTTGAGATGTCATCAGTGATGTCATGAGTGATGTCACTGACCATGTCATGAGTGATGTAATATGTGACGTCATCAGCAGTGCATTGCGGGCGCGCGAGTTATAGTTAGCTGAACTAACTATAACGGGGGAATTTCAGTGGTTTTGTACAAGTGAAAAATCCAGCTAACTATATCACCCCTGAAACCTATTGTTTTTTCAGTGAATTTCTGAGGTTTTTTAAATGCTAATTCCTAACTATAACGTGCCTGAAACCTATGTTTTTTTCTGTGAATTTCAAAGGTTTTTTAAATGCTAATTTCTAACTATGCCTACAGAGATAGGACATGTGAAGAAAGAAGAAAAAATGCACAGAAAGAAAAAAAAGAAGTGCAGAAAGAAGCAACAGAAGTCCTCAAAGACGAAGAAAGGTGCAGGAAGAAGGATAACGTGCAGAAAGAACAAAAAGAAGAGCAGAAAGAAGCCTTGTTGCAAAATCATCCTGTACCCTCAACTTTTTCAGACGGATACTGGTGGTAACTGAGTCTGACTAACCAGTCCTAGAGCCAGTGCTATGTTAAAAGACACTTAGAATACAGTGAAAACACCTACATACACTAGGGAACATTATGCGTTGGGGTCCCCCTGTGATTAGCATGACCTCCTCTGTAAGCCCCTAGTATATAATAGGGCACGGGGATTAAAACTACCTCTTAAAACAGGCCACAGGGCGTTTTTGCACACGTTAACTCAGGCCCCGTCCACTCCCTTCACCACTGTGTAAACACGCCCTGTGTCCGTTTTTAGTTGGGAGATTAAGTTCATTTGAATCCTGAGGGTCCCTAGGGTCCAACTAGCCCACTAGGTACCTGCAGTAAGTGTCACAAAGCTGCGTTGCAGAGAGGGGTAAAAAGTGGCACGGCCTGGACCACCTCTCTGCAATGCAGCTCAGTGGCGCTTACTGGAAGCACTTGGTGGGCTAGTTAGCCCCCAGGGGCCCTCAGTATTGAAGGGAAATCATATCCCCAATTTAAAACGTGCCATAGTGCGTGTTTGCACACGTCACCTCAGGCCCCGTCCCCTCCCTTCACCACTGTGTAAACGTGCCCTGTGGCTGTTCTAAGTTGAGAGATTAAGTCCCCTTGAATCCTAGGGGTCCCTAGGGTCAAACTAGACCACTAGGTACCTCCAGTAAGCGCCACAGAGCTACGTTGCAGAGAGGTGTAAAAAGGGGCTTGGCCTCAGAACACCTGTCTGCAGCGCAGCTCCCTGGCGCATACTGGAGATGCCTGTTGGGCTAGTTGGCCCTCAGGGACCCTCAGTATTGAAGAGGAATTAATTCCCCAACTTACAACTCGCCAGGGGGCGCGTTTGCAGAGTGCTGCAAGGAGGGGGCGTGGCCTCCGGCACGATGCCAGTCTTTTATTTATTTTAATTTTTTAAGAAGGGGGGCTGTGTGGTTCCCCTTCTTATTCTAATTTATTGGCCCTGATGACCCCATCCCCCAGGGCCTGTCTCCTAATTATATTTTTTTGACCCCAATCCCCAGGGCCGGCCACTGTTTTTTATTATTTTTAAAAAATATATATTTATAGACACACCTAGGACATGCTGCACAAACCGTACGTACCTATCACCATGACGATTTGCGTGATATTCATTAAAAGGCGACTATGCATTCAATGAATCCACGTGGAATGTATTTACACCACTAGTGAAGCTCTGACATGTCTGATGCCCTACCGTGCCTAATCCTGGTAGACACCCTTGTCGTTTATTTATACAAACATGGGTAGCTATCGACGGGCACATTTAATACACATGCACACCAAGCCATTCAAAGGGGATTCGACAAAAATTCGACCAAAACTATGCAAGAAACCCCCCTCACGGTTAATAAAACACACATCCACTGCCGGATGTGTAATACTTTTTATTTTACTCTCTGGAAAGGGGACGAACATCACTTGAGAGTCACAGCGTGCTCCTGGCAGAGCCCAATGCTGTGTTACACCCACCATTGCCTGCTGAGTGCCACACACCTCTGTGTTGTATTCCACTAGCTAGTGCATATGCTATGACACTCTCTAGCCCATGTGTATTGTAACACCACCCCGTGAATATGTCATGCCACACTTGTCTTCGCACGGGTTATATTGCTCCATCTAACGTGCCTTCCTCGATGCCTATGTTATAACGCACAGTGCTATGCCATACATATTACAATCTGGGATCCATATGTTTGTCACAGTGCATATGCAACTTTACACTCCCCAGCACATATTTTATATTACAACTTTAGAGACTAGTTAGGTTATAGAACAATGCCCTGTGCATATTACACTCCAAGGCGCATATCGCATAGCACGCGCTAGTGCCTGTGCTATCTCGCGCTCTCCAATGAATCTGTCATTGTGCACAATGTATTGCATATTATATTTCACGCCCGGTTCATTTTATATCACACTTTTTGGTGCATAGTTTATACCATACACTATATCTAGTTTTCATTTTCAATCGTGCTCTCAGGACTATGTTCTATATAACACTGTGTTCACCTACCCTTTTCACGGGCATTACATTTTGCGATAGGGGGTGGAGGGTCAGGGGGTGTTTCTGCCAAGTGAGCCCAGAGTCACAGTCACAAACGTCCTCTTCTTCCTGAATAAAAGTGAGATTATGCTGCATAATTGTTCATATTTTAAGTAGTTCGCACAGACACACGTTTTAAAAACAATAAAGTTCCTAATACCCGCCTTCTCTGAACAGTTAGCTTGCTGCCCCATCCCCCTCCTCCCTATCCTCTGTTTTGTGAATCCATGGACTAGCCTCCTCCCTCCTGCCATACATGGTCTGATGTGCTGCCACTGCCCTCAATTTAGTATGATGTACCAGTCCACTCCTCCTGCCCTCCATTGCCCAATTCTATGCCCCATCATTGACCTCCTGCTTAAACTCTGTGCTTAGCTTGCTGCCCCTATTCTCCTTCCCCCTGCCCTCCGATGTCTTTGTGCATGCCCCTGCTCCATCCTTTTTGCCCACCATGTTCCATGGACCTGCCACTCCTATCTACTCTGAGTGTTCTGTTGAGCTGCCACTCCCCTCCCACCTGCCTAGTATTGTC
This sequence comes from Triturus cristatus, assembly GCF_964204655.1. Classification (NCBI taxonomy): domain Eukaryota; kingdom Metazoa; phylum Chordata; class Amphibia; order Caudata; family Salamandridae; genus Triturus; species Triturus cristatus. The sequence goes on along the minus strand of NC_140589.1, from coordinate 307,016,027 downwards.
AGATGACTGTAACCTGTCCCTGCCACCTCCACCCTGCCTGTCCACATGCCATGCCCCTATCCTCTTCTTCCTGTCCTACATGGTCCATTGTACTGCCACACCCTTCTGCCCTCCCTGGTCTGTTGTGCTGCAACTGCTCCTCCTGCCTGCCCCGTGCGGTCTGTTGTGAGGCCCCTTCCCCTGAACTTTCTTGTCTGTGCACAGGTCCTGACCATCCCTTCTATCCTCCATCGTCCTTTGTGCATGCCCCTGCACCCTCCTTCTTGCCCATCATAGCCATTGTGCTGTCACTAACCCTCCCACTTGCCATGCATGGTCTTCTGTGCTGCCATGGCCCCTCCCACCTTCCCTGTGTGGTCAGTTAGCTGCCCCTGACCCCCTCCCACCTTCCCTCCATGGTCTGTGTGTATGCCATCACAGTCTCACTGTTGCTCTTCATGGTGTGTCTTGCTTCTAGTGCCCATCCTGCCTGACCTCCATGGCTATCTTGCTGCTCCTGCCCTGCCCCCTTGCCCCCAGCCCTCTGTTTACATGTGCAGACCCCTACTCCCTCCCTCCTGGCTTGTCTGTTCCATTGTAATGCCCCTGATCCATCCCTCCTGCCCTTTATGGTCCGTTATGCTGCAGCTTTCTCTCCTGTCTGTCCATTATGGTCCTGCCTCTTGCCCCTCTGTTCTCTGTTGTCCATGTGCATGGTCCTGTCCCCTCCCTCTTGCTTTCTATGGATTGTTGTGCTGCACTCCCGTCCCGCATGCCCTGTGTGGTGTATTGTGCTGCTGCAAACCCTGATGCCTGCCCTGCAGGGTCAGTTTGGTGCACCTCTCCATGTCCCTCCTGTCCTCTGTTATCCAAGTCCATGTCCCTACCCCATTTCCTTCCATGATCCAATGTACCATACTTGCGAACATTTTGAACTTGGTAAGAGGGAGATTTTGAAAAAAAACCGGGGTATTGATTTTCCCCTTTGAGTTACATTGAAAAAAGAGGAGATTGTAGACAGGAGACAGATAAAATAAAGCCCATTTGAGCTTAAAAACATTGGACGTTTCCTGGCTGAATCGGGTCTGTTGGCATGTATGGTTGTACTACCATTGCCTCTTCCTTCTGCCCACAATGGTCTATTACATTGCCACAGCATCTCTTGCAAGTCCTGTATTGTTGGTTTGTTGTCCCTGCCCCCCTTTCCACTGCCCTCTATAGTCTGTTGTGCTGCCACGGCCCTTCCTGCCTGCTCAGTGTGGTGAAATTGTTGCCTTTGCACCCTCCTACCTGCCTTCAATTTTCAGAGTCCGTGCCCCTGGTCTCTGCCTCTCAACAGTATCCTAATGAACAACTAGATTGCTAACATTCTATATTTATTACAAAAGTGTGGAACGCCTGACGTCATCTTGATGTAATCAAAACTGTAATACCTAGAGCATTTCCTTTAGAAATTACATATATGAGAGGGTCTTATTGTCATCAAAATTATGGTTAGTGCTCTAAAAGACTAAAATAAGGACATATTTTCTGAGTTTTCAAATAGCGAGAAAGCACTTTTAAATTATTTGTTACCTTTATGATTTTTTATCCAGTTGACCACTTGATTAAATGTTGCACTTAGGGGAGAGGATGTGGTGTTACTTCCAGAACTGCAGACTTTGCAACTGGGGAACCAGGTTGGAGTTTCTGCTTCAGCGCGACATTCTGTGATTCTGGTCAAATCACTTAGTCTCCCCATGTCTACAACCAAATGAATTTGTTCTTGTGTGATGTAACTAATGCTCATGTAAAGCACTCCAATACCTGACAAGTCTGCACTATATAACACTGCAAAAACACAGAATAATAAGTGTTTTGCACACTTCTGTCATTGGGCTATATTTGGGCTACGTCTGGGTGATTTTGGGCTACATTTGGGCTCTTTTGTCTCCGGTGGCCATCTTGGGAGATTTATTTGGTATGAAGTTTCCTAATTTCCTCATGTACTGCAGTCTCCTCAGTAGGAAATGCTTTCAATTTTTTACTTTGATTCCATCATGAAGGTATTCAGATATGTCACACATTTGCCATAAATTCTGAATGTTAGCACTCTAGTTGCTCATTAGATCACTGTAGTAAAACTACTGTTCACCATGGAAGTCTGCTCCTGGTATTAAAAGTGCATGTTTCAGTCTGCATGTCAGAATTTTTTAATGAAATAGAAGAGGATTTGAGAAGTCACTCAAAATGTGCCCTCATTTTCTTTCTTCAGCATTAATCATAATTTCAATGGCAAAATGAACCCCCTCATTGTGTTCTTTTTAAATTAAATGTTTTAAGTGTTACCAGTTTATTCCTATCAAGATGGCTTCAGGTGTGCCATACTTTTGTCATAATGAAGACAGTAAGCGCTCTAGTTGTTTTTAAGAACACTCTGGGACATTCTGTCATTGGGTACTTGGGCTACATCTGAGGGATATTTGGGCTACATTTGGGTTCTTTTGTCTCTGGTGGCCATCTTGGCAGACTTATTTGTTATGAAGTTTCCTAATTTCCTCATTTACTGCAGTCTCCTCAGTAGGAAATACTTTCAGTTTTTTACTTTGATTCCAAAGGCATTCAGATGTGTCACACATTTGCCATAAATTCAGAATGTTAGCACTCGTTTTGCTCATTAGATCACTGTAGTAAAGCTACTGCTCACCAGGGAAAACTGCTGCTGGTATTGAAAGTGCATGTTTCAGTCTGCATGTCAGAATTTTTTAATGAAATACAAGAGGATTTGAGAAGTCACTCAAAATGTGCCCTAATTTTTCTTTCTGCAGCACCAATCATACTTTTTATGGAAAAATGAACCCCCTCATTTTGTTCCTTTTTAAATTAAATGTTTTAAGAGTTACCACTTTAATCCAAGCAAGATGGCTTCAGGTGTGCCATACGTTTATCATAAGTAGGACTGTTAGCGCTCTAGTTGTTCTTTGGAACACTCTGGGAAGCTGCAGTAGAACACAAAGGAATCAACTGACAGTCTCTGCCCTTGTTGGATGTACATGTTTTACTGAGAATGTCAGACTTCATTCTCACATGACTGAGAAAGATAATGTGAATTTACAGAAAATAAGCTCTCAGTTTAGCTTATAGATCACCTTCCAAACCTCTGTGGGAAAAGCATGAGAAAATATTTTTCTCTCAATCATGATATCCCAGCAGAAGGCTTTTTCACATGGTGAAATCACCTTAGAACATACCACAATTCCTAAAATTAGTATGGTACCATCAACAAATGATTTATAATGTAACTAAAGTCTTAAAACCTTTTATTGAATGCAATGCTTTTTAATGAGGTGCTATCATGTATATTGGTCCCAAGATGGCTGCCAACACTTCTTGGATGAAGTGCTGACAGCCAATCAGATCTCAGGATGAGATGTGTGGTTAGGCTCCGCCCACATATATATATGATTTTACTTTTGATTTTCTCAGGAACTACTGAACAGATTGACACCAGACCTGCAAAAGGCACATCCCTGACCTGAGGACTACCTCTGCCAAATTTCAAGTAATTCTGTTCAGCCGTTCGGGCTGTACCTTGGACTAAAGGTCCCTATGGAAAATTGCATGGGGAAAACGCATTTTGGGGCCCCCCTTTTTTCTCAGCCCCCGCTTGACAAATCCCCCCGAGACTTTCAGGGTAGGAGCGGAGCGGAGCGCCCCACCTATTTTGAAAATTTCGCGAGGATTCGTCAACCGGCGCCAAAGTTATTCCAAATAGAATGTTGCGGATTTCCTATGGAAACACGGTCCTAACTATAACTATCTACTGGCGACCGCCAGTAGATAATATATATATATATATATATATATATATATATATATATATATATATATATATATATATACATATATATATATATATATATATATATATATATATATATATATATATGTATATGTATATATTCACTGAAAAAACCATAGGTTTCAGGGGTGTTATAGTTAGCTGGACTTTTCACTTGTACAAAACCATTGAAATTCCCCCGTTATAGTTAGTTCAGCTAACTATAACTCGCGCGCCCGCAATGCACTGCTGATGACGTCACATATTACATCACTCATGACATGGTCAGTGACATCACTCATGACATCACTGATGACATCTCAAATGACATCACTGATGACATCACTGATGACATCATCCAGTGAATGTGTGTTATTCTGAAAATTAAATATGTTTTATATATGTATATCTCAAGGTCGATGGAAGAATAAATGGGTATATAAGTGTCTAAATGGATGATTTGTTTTTGAAAAATTGATTGTGTAACTGACTGATTAAGTGTATCATAGTGAATACATGGCTTAGTGAGTAATGTTTAAATATGTAAATATCTGTATCAGTCTCTCACTTTGTGTATAAGTGGCTGCATGGGTTGGTGAGTAGCTACATGGGTGTCTATATAGGTTATTAGTTGGTTTTTTGAGTATCAGTCTGAGTGTCTGCATGGTTCGGTGGGGGTATTACGTAGTGCATAGGTGCATGAATGAGTGACTCACTGTTTGTATGTGTTGAACACAGTATGTGTGCAGGACTGTATGGGTGGATGAGTGTGTGTATGGGTGTGTTAGTGAGTGAATGACTGTCTCAATAGTGTCTTTATGAGTAACTACATATGTTTTAAACTAGTATATGTGACTATTGGTGTATATATGTGAGTATATGTGAGAGTGAGAGATTGAAAGAGTTCCTGTATGAATAAGTATGTGTTTCTATAAGTGATTGTTTAAAAGACTAAGTATGTGTAAGTTTCCGTAGAAGTAAGTGTGGTGGTGTGTGTATAACTGTATATGCAAGTAAATGTATGTTTGATTCTTTATTAGCATGAGTGACTATGTGTGTGAGTAACTATGGATGAGTGGCATTGTGTAACAGGATGTATAGGTGTATGAGTACATATGATGAGTGAGTACATGTATGAGTGACTGTATTGGACTGTTGGTGAATGAGTGGATGTGTATGTGGATCTTAGAATTACTGAAGAGGTTGTTGTAACTGGAATTGGTATGTCCATTGTTTTGAAAATTTTAGTCTCTATTTTTGAATGTGTGTATCAAAGGTTATATTAGGGTGAGAGGAGGTCTGCCACTCTATCACAAGGATGATGTCATCAGTGATGTCATCAGTGATGTCATTTGAGATGTCATCAGTGATGTCATGAGTGATGTCACTGACCATGTCATGAGTGATGTAATATGTGACGTCATCAGCAGTGCATTGCGGGCGCGCGAGTTATAGTTAGCTGAACTAACTATAACGGGGGAATTTCAATGGTTTTGTACAAGTGAAAAGTCCAGCTAACTATAACACCCCTGAAACCTATGGTTTTTTCAGTGAATTTCTGAGGTTTTTTAAATGCTAATTCCTAACTATAACGTGCCTGAAACCTATGGTTTTTTCTGTTAATTTCAAAGGTTTTTTAAATGCTAATTTCTAACTATGCCTACAGAGATAGGACATGTGAAGAAAGAAGAAAAAATGCACAGAAAGAAACAAAAGAAGTGCAGAAAGAAGCAACAGAAGTCCTCAAATACGAAGATAAGTGCAGGAAGAAGGATAACGTGCAGAAAGAACAAAAAGAAGAGCAGAAAGAAGCCTTGTTGCAAAATCATCCTGTACCCTCAACTTTTTCAGACGGATACTGGTGGTAACTGAGTCTGACTAACCAGTCCTAGAGCCAGTGCTATGTTAAAAGACACTTAGAATACAGTGAAAACACCTACATACACTAGGGAACATTATGCGTTGGGGTCCCCCTGTGATTAGCCTTACCTCCTCTATAAGCCCCTAGTATATAATAGGGCATGGGGATTAAAACTACCTCTTAAAACAGGCCACAGGGCGTTTTTGCACACGTTAACTTAGGCCCCGTCCCCTCCTTTCACCATTGTGTAAACACGCCCTGTGTCCGTTTTTAGTTGGGAGATTAAGTTCATTTGAGTCCTGAGGGTCCCTAGGGTCCAACTAACCCACTAGGTACCTCCAGTAAGTGCCACAGAGCTGCGTTGCAGAGAGGTGTAAAAAGTGGCACGGCCTGGACCACCTCTCTGCAATGCAGCTCAGTGGCGCTTACTGGAAGCACTTGGTGGGCTAGTTAGCCCCCAGGGGCCCTCAGTATTGAAGGGAAATTATATCCCCAATTTAAAACGTGCCATGGTGCGTGTTTGCACACGTCACCTCAGGACCCGTCCCCTCCCTTCACCACTGTGTAAACGCGCCCTGTGGCTGTTCTAAGTTGAGAGATTAAGTCCCCTTGAATCCTAAGGGTCCCTAGGGTCACACTAGACCACTAGGTACCTCCAGTAAGTGCCACAGAGCTGCGTTGCAGAGAGGTGTAAAAAGGGGCTTGGCCTCAGAACACCTGTCTGCAGCGCAGCTCCCTGGCGCATACTGGAGATGCCTGTTGGGGGCGCGTTTGCAGAGTGCTGCATGGAGGGGGCATGGCCTCCGGCACGATGCCAGTCTTTTATTTATTTTATTTTTTTAAGAAGGGGGGCTGTGTGGTTCCCCTTCTTATTCTAATTTATTGGCCCTGATGACCCCATCCCCCAGGGCCTGTCTCCTAATTATATTTTTTTGACCCCAATCCCCAGGGCCGGCCACTGTTTTTTATTATTTTTAAAAAATATATATTTATAGACACACCTAGGACATGCTGGACAAACCGTACGTACCTATCACCATGACGATTTGCGTGATATTCATTAAAAGGCGACTATGCATGCAATTAATCCACGTGGAATGTATTTACACCACTAGTGAAGCTCTGACATGTCTGATGCTCTACCGTGCCTAATCCCGGTAGACACCCTTGTCGTTTATTTATACAAACATGGGTAGCTATTGACGGGCACATTTAATACACATGCACACCAAGCCATTCAAAGGGGATTCGACAAAAATTCGACCAAAACTATGCAAGAAACCCCCCTCACAGTTAATAAAACACACATCCACTGCCGGATGTGTAATACTTTTTATTTTACTCTCTGGAAAGGGGACGAACATCACTTGCGAGTCACAGCGCGCTCCTGACAGAGCCCAATGCTGTGTTACACCCACCATTGCCTGCCGAGTGCCACACACCTCTGTATTGTATTCCACTAGCTAGTGCATATGCTATGACACTCTCTAGCCCATGTGCACTGTAACACCACCCCGTGAAAATGTCATGCCACACTTGTCTTCGCACGGGTTATATTGCCCCATCTAACGTGCCTTCCTCGATGCCTATGTTATAACGCACAGTGCTATGCCATACATATTACAATTTGGGATCCATATCTTTGTCACAGTGCATATGCAACGTTACACTCCCCAGCACATATTTTATATTACAACTTTAGAGACTAGTTAGGTTACACAACACTGCCCTGTGCATATTACACTCCAAGGCGCATATCGCATAGCACACGCTAGTGCCTGTGCTATCTCGCGCTCTCCAATGAATCTGTCATTGCGCACAATGTATTGCATATTATATTTCACGCCTGGTTCATCTTATATCACACTTTTTGGTGCATAGTTTATACCATACACTATATCTAGTTTTCATTTTCAATCGTGCTCTCAGGACTATGTTCTATATAACACTGTGTTCACCTACCCTTTTCACGGGCATTACATTTTGCGATAGGGGGTGGAGGGTCAGGGGGTGTTTTTGCCAAGTGAGCCCGGAGTCACAGTCACTAACGTCTTCTTCTTCCTGAATAAAAGTGAGATTATGCTGCATACTTGTTCATATTTTAAGTAGTTTGCACAGACAAAATGTTTTAAAAACAATAAAGTTTCTAATACCCGCCTTCTCTGAACAGTTAGCTTGCTGCCCCATCCCCCTCCTCCCTATCCTCTGTTGTGTGAATCCATGGACTAGCCTCCTCCCTCCTGCCATGCATGGTCTGATGTGCTGCCACTGCCCTCAATTTAGTATGATGTACCAGTCCACTCCTCCTGCCCTCCATTGCCCAATTCTATGCCCCATCATTGACCTCCTGCTTAAACTCTGTGCTTAGCTTGCTGCCCCTATTCTCCTTCCCCCTGCCCTCCGATGTCTTTGTGCATGCCCCTGCTCCATCCTTTTTGCCCACCATGTCCCATGGACCTGCCACTCCTATCTACTCTGAGTGTTCTGTTGAGCTGCCACTCCCCTCCCACCTGCCTAGCATTGTCAGATGACTGTAACCTGTCCCTGCCACCTCCACCCTGCCTGTCCACATGCCATGCCTCTATCCTCTTCCTCCTGTCCTACATGGTCCATTGTACTGCCACACCCTTCTGCCCTCCCTGGTCTGTTGTGCTGCAACTGCTCCTCCTGCCTGCCCCGTGTGGTCTGTTGTGAGGCCCCTTCCCCTGAACTTTCTTGTCTGTGCACAGGTCCTGACCCTCCCTTCTATCCTCCATCGTCCTTTGTGCATGCCCCTGCACCCTCCTTCTTGCCCATCATAGCCATTGTGCTGCCACTAACCCTCCCACTTGCCATGCATGGTCTTCTGTGCTGCCATGGCCCCTCCCACCTTCCCTGTGTGGTCAGTTAGCTGCCCCTGACCCCCTCCCACCTTCCCTCCATGGTCTGTGTGTATGCCATCACAGTCTCACTGTTGCTCTTCATGTTGTGTCTTGCTTCTAGTGCCCATCCTGCCTGACCTCCATGGCCATCTTGCTGCTCCTGCCCTGCCCCCTTGCCCCCAGCCCTCTGTTTACATGTGCAGACCCCTACTCCCTCCCTCCTGGCTTGTCTGTTCCATTGTAATGCCCCTGATCCGTCCCTCCTGCCCTTTATGGTCTGTTATGCTGCAGCCTTCTCTCCTGTCTGTCCATTATGGTCAGCTAGCTACCATTGCCTCTTGCCCCTCTGTTCTCTGTTGTCCATGTGCATGGTCCTGTCCCCTCCCTCTTGCTTTTTATGGATTGTTGTGCTGCACTCCCGTCCTGCATGCCCTGTGTGGTGTATTGTGCTGCTGCAAACCCTGATGCCTTCCCTGCAGGGTCAGTTTGGTGCACCTCTCCATGTCTCTCCTGTCCTCTGTTATCCAAGTCCATGTCCCTATCCCATTTCCTTCCATGATCCAATGTACCATACTTGCGAACATTTTGAACTTGGTAAGAGGGAGATTTTGAAAAAAAACTGAGGTATTGATTTTCCCCTTTGAGTTACATTGAAAAAGAGGATATTGTAGACAGGAGACAGATCAAATAAAGCCCATTTGAGCTTAAAAACATTGGACGTTTCCTGGCTGAATCGGGTCTGTTGGCATGTATGGTTGTACTACCATTGCCTCTTCCTTCTGCCCACAATGGTCTATTACATTGCCACAGCCTTGAAGGAGGGTAGATTTTGTATCACAGGGGGCCCCTGGCCCGTTCTGTCCACACCTGAAGTATGAGACCGTTGTCCTTGCCCTGCCAGCCGCATTTGTAGGCCGTATTAAATTGACCAGCGGGTCCTGTGTTGCTATATAATTATCCTGAGACATCCTTACCACTCAGCCAGCATAAAACCCCTGTGTAGGCCCTTCTGTTCAATATGTAGGCCTCTTTGTTAAATTGACCATAGCTCTGCAATTTTAGTGTATAGCAGTCTGAAGGCAGGTCTGCGAGGCCTTCTGCTCCAAACTAGTAGCCCCCACCCTACCCGAGTGCTCCGTGCTCGGTATCAAAGTTCAACATCCCCCTGAAGCTGTCGACATACAGTAGGCTGCATCCTGGACTGGTACTTGCTTCCTGGGCAGGTTTCCCGCTTTTAAGGAAGTGGCAACCGCAGAGCGTCAAGTTAGGAGAACTGAGGAGATTTTATACATGAATATATTGAATTCCTGTACAATACCCATTATTTTCTGCTTGCTCTATGGAACTTACGATAAGCGATTGGCCTGAGAGACTGACCTTTTCACCCAGTCCATTGTCAGCATTAAGTGGGTAAATGACGAAATGTCTGGTAAAATCTGCAGACGAAGCTTTTGGGTAGCATACGTAGGAAGATGTAGCGTGCAAAGGAGCCCACAAAATGATATAAAAAGGGAGCACCCACAGATATCGACGGACAACCTCGCCGTCTGTATGTAGGTTAACAGGCTGTGCAGGTTTTCCCCAAGAACTGGGAGCTCTTGTCTTCCTTTGCTTAAAATGTCTTGCTCGGCTTTGCTTGAAGTATCTTATTCTATTTTACCTATATGAAATGTCATGTTATGTTTAACCATTGTTCTCTTTACTTTTGCATTTAAAAGATGTTGTATTGTAATTGCAGGAATGCTTGCTCTAAGAGTAAATGTGAGTGTCCCTAGGTAACATTTTCCTTGGTGTAACTTGTTTCTCATGATGCATTTATAGATGTGTTTTCTCTCTCTCTCTGTCAGTCCATTAATTGAGATACAGAGAATATCATGACAGCTGTATGATTATCTGGATTCTGTATTTTGTACTTTAGGTCTCTATTCTGCGGTTTCTTTGAAGTTGCATCTTCTCATTAAACTGCCATTGTATTCTGCCTCCAATTCCATGTCTCATATGTCTGTTTTCTTCATTTTTGGAGCAAGCGTTCCTAGGCACCCCGGCTCAAATTAAGGTGCCCCTTTTGTCCCTGACTCACTCTCCTGCTCAGTTCTGTGGTGGCTCCCGGGGCTCTGGGGACCGCCCCTAGCTTCCTTGACCCGTAATAGATCTTCCCTCCAACAGCCTCTCTTGCAAGTCCTGTATTGTTGGTTTGTTGCCCCTGCCCCCCTTTCCACTGCCCTCCATAGTCTGTTGTGCTTCCACGGCCCTTCCTGCCTGCTCAGTGTGGTTAAATTGTTGCCTTTGCACCCTCCTACCTGCCTTCAATTTTCAGAGTCCGTGCCCCTGGCCTCTGCCTCTCAACAGTATCCTAATGAACAACTAGATTGCTAACATTCTATATTTATTACAAAAGTGTGGAGCGCCTGACATCATTTTGATGTAATCAAAACTGTAATACCTAGAGCATTCCTTTAGAAATTACATATATGAGAGGGTCTTATTGGCATCAAAATTATGGTTAGTGCTCTAAAAGACTAAAATAAGGACATATTTTCTGAGTTTTCAAATAGCCACAAAGCACTTTTAAATTATTTGTTATCTTTATGTTTTTTTATCTAGTTGACAACTTGATTAAATGTTGCACTTAGGGGAGAGGATGTGGTGTTACTTCCAGAACTGCAGACTTTGCAACTGGGGAACCAGGTTGAAGTTTCTGCTTCAGCTCGACATTCTGTGATTCTGGTCAAATCACTTAGTCTGCCCATGTCTACAACCAAAATGAATTTGTTCTTGTGTGATGTAACCAATGCTCATGTAAAGCACTCCAATACCTGACAAGTCTGCACTATATAACACTGCAAAAACACAAAATAATAAGTGTTTTGCACACTTCTGTCATTGGGCTATATTTGGGCTATATCTGGGTGATTTTGGGCTACATTTGGGCTCTTTTGTCTCCGGTGGCCATCTTGGGAGATTTATTTGTTATGAAGTTTCCTAATTTCCTCATGTACTGCAGTCTCCTCAGTCGGAAATGCTTTCAGTTTTTTACTTTGATTCCATCATGAAGGTATTCAGATATGTCACACATTTGCCATGAATTCTGAATGTTAGCACTCTAGTTGCTCATTAGATCACTGTAGTAAAACTACTGCTCACCATGGAAGTCTGCTCCTGGTATTAAAAGTGCATGTTTCAGTCTGCATGTCAGAATTTTTTAATGAAATAGAAGAGGATTTGAGAAGTCACTCAAAATGTGCCCTCATTTTCTTTCTTCAGCATTAATCATAATTTCTATGGCAAAATGAACCCCCTCATTGTGTTCCTTTTTAAATTAAATGTTTTAAGTGTTACCAGTTTATTCCAATCAAGATGGCTTCAGGTGTGCCATACTTTTGTCATAATGAAGACAGTAAGTGCTCTAGTTGTTTTTTAGAACATTCTTGGACATTCTGTCATTGGGCTATACTTGGGCTACATCTGGGTGATATTTGGGCTACATTTGGGCTCTTTTGTCTCTGGTGGCCATCTTGGGAGACTTATTTGTTATGAAGTTTCCTAATTTCCTCATTTACTGCAGTCTCCTCAGTAGGAAATACTTTCAGTTTTTTACTTTGATTCCATCAAGAAGGCATTCAAATGTGTCACACATTTGCCATAAAATCAGAATGTTAGCACTCTTTTTGCTCATTAGATCACTGTAGTAAAGCTACTGCTCACCAGGGAAAACTGCTGCTGGTATTGAAAGTGCATGTTTCAGTCTGCATGCCAGGATTTGAGAAGTCACTCAAAATGTGCCCTAATTTTTCTTTATGCAGCACTAATCATACTTTTTATGGAAAAATGAACCACCTCATTTTGTTCCTTTTTAAATTAAATGTTTTAAGAGTTACCACTTTAATCCAAGCAAGATGGCTTCAGGTGTGCCATACATTTATCATAAGTAGGACGGTTAGCGCTCTAGTAGTTCTTTGGAACACTCTGGAAAGCTGCAGTAGAACACAAAGGAATCAACTGACAGTCTCTGCCCTTGTTGGATGTACATGTTTTACTGAGAATGTCAGACTTCATTCTCACATGACTGAGAAAGATAATGTGAATTTACAGAAAATAAGCTCTCAGTTTAGCTTATAGATCACCTTCCAAACCTCTGTGGTAAAAGCATGAGAAAATATTTTTCTCTCAATCATGATATCCCAGCAGAAGGCTTTTTCACATGGTGAAATCACCTTAGAACATACCACAATTCCTAAAATGAGTATGGTACCATCAACAAATGATTTATAATGTAACTAAAGTCTTAAAATCTTCTATTAACTGCAATGCTTTTTAATGAGGTGCTATCATGTATATTGGTCCCAAGATGGCTGCCAACACTTCTTGGATGAAGTGCTGACAGCCAATCAGATCTCAGGATGAGATGTGTGGTTAGGCTCCGCCCACATATATATATTGATTTAAATGCTATTTTCTCAGGAACTACTGAACAGATTTACACCAGACCTACAAAAGGCACTTCCTTGACCTGAGGACTACCTCTCTGCCAAATTTCAAGTAACTCTGTTCAGCCGTTCGGGCTGTAGCTGTGTCTAAAGGTCCTATGGAAAAATGCATGGGAAAAACGCGTTTTGGGACCCCCCTTTTTTCTCAGCCCCCGCTTGACGAATCCCCCCGAGACTTTCAGGGTAGGAGCGGAGCGTAGCGCCCCACCTATTTTGAAAGTTTCGCGAGGATTCATCGACCGGCGCCAAAGTTATTCCAAATAGAATGTTGCGGATTTCCTATGGAAACAGGGTCCTAACTATAACTATCTACTGGCGACCGCCAGTAGATAATATATATATATATATATATATATATATATATATATATATATATATATATATATATATATATATATATATATATATATATATATCCAGAGCACTCCTACGCCACCGCTTTGGAAAGCGCCCGCAAGTTCACAGAAAGGAGCACGGACCACAGTTTGATGCTCGTGATGATAGTTTATTTCATTCGAGGTAAGCTAGCCATGACGCGTTTCGACTCCGTGGAGCCTTGATCACATGACACGCCATGAAGTCACCTGATCATTTAAATACAAGTTTTCACCACTTTTTTTCTCTTACAGCTTCCGTTTAAAGTTAAAGTGACAGTGCTAATAGTGCAAATTTAACCATTTACGTTCTGGGCTTGTTGGAACACATCTCGGTAAAATACCGTGATCTCAAAGAAACCATACATATACAGCCGTACATGTGTGCAAAAATAGCAATAAATAACATTAATAAAAAACACATATTCGTAAATGCATATAGTACATAAATACATAAATAGATAAATATGTATAAATAGCATCAATCACACATAACAATTTTAAAAGACCAAATATAGGTTTTGTTTAAAATATTAGAGATATTTTTGAAAAGAGGATAAAAAGTGGATAAATCTGTGTATATGTTAATCTCAACTTCTGTTTGGAAATCCTTGTATTTTCGCAGCACAATTACGGTTTAAATACCATATCTGTGTTCTATTATCTCTATATGTGTGAGTTTGTCAATATTAGATGGTATTTATGTGTTTTAATTCAATGAGATCAGTAGTTAGCCCCTAGGTTTAAAAACGCTTTTGTGAATGAGTGAAAAAATAAGAAAAAAAGGAAGAAGAATATGGTGTGAAAAAATAAGTGCAAGGGTGGGTGTAGTTCATCTTATTTAATGCAGAAAGGCCTTTCTGCCAAAAAGGTCAATAAACTACACCCGAATGTAACCGAAAAATAAATGTATTTTTAAAAGCTGGATAAGTATTTTGGATATCCTGCATTTTATTAGGACTTCTTACGATGGTGAGGCCGCTAGTGTTCTCGTGTCCTGAATTGGGTATATCATCTGTGCCAGGACCAAGAGCGACTAGGTTGAGGTACAACAGGAAGTGTCTGATGTCCACCATTGATAAGTTGTGTTACAGAGATATATCAAAGGAGATTGAGTCAAATGGTTTGAGGGTACTGCAGTTTATTTCCCATGTATGTTAATCAATGTTATAGATAGGTGTACATGTCTTCATTTGCATTCAGGCCATTGGGGCTCTTGGAGTCTAGTTCTAAAATGTAACGGGTCTCCAATTGTCTAAGTTTCTTTTCTCTGTTTCCGCCCCGTTTGTTTAATGGCACACTGTCAATTATAAAATATTTGAGAAGTTTGGGGTTGGAGTGATGGTGTTCAGCAAAATGGCGAGCCACCGGGTATGTGGGGTCTTTGTTAGTTATAGCTCGAATGTGTTGTAATATCCTTTTGTGTCCCTGCAGCTTGGTGCTTCCCACGTACCTCAGCTTACAGGGGCACTCAAGGACGTAAACAACACATTCAGTTTTACAGAAGAGGGCTTTGTTAATGGTGTGTTCATAATCACTAAATGCAGTTTTGTATGTTAGTGTGTTGACCCCACATTGGCAAGCTTTACAACTGCTGCATTTAAAGAAGCCCTTTCGCTGATTGAGCAAGCTGACTTTGGAATATATATATATTCACTGAAAAAACCATAGGTTTCAGGGGCGTTATAGTTAGCTGGACTTTTCACTCGTACAAAACCATTGAAATTCCCCCATTATAGTTAGTTCAGCTAACTATAAGTCGTGCGCCTGCAATGCACTGCTGATGATGTCACCTTTTACATCACTCATGACATGGTCAGTGACATCACTCATGACATCACTGCTGACATCTCAAATGACATCACTGATGACATTACTGATGACATCATCCAGTGAATGTGTGTTTTTCTGAAAATTACATATGTTTTATATATGTATATCTCAAGGTCGATGGAGGAATAAATGGGTATATAAGTGTCTAAATGGATGATTTGTTTTTGAAAAATTGATTGTATAACTGACGGATTAAGTGTATCTTAGTGAATACATGGCTTAGTGAGTAATGTTTAAATATGTAAATATCTGTATCAGTCTCTCACTTTGTGTATAAGTGGCTGCATGGGTTGGTGAGTAGCTACATGAGTGTCTATATAGGTTATTAGTTGGTTTTTTGAGTATCAGTATGAGTGTCTGAGTGTCTGTATGGTTCGGTGGGGGGTATTGCGTAGTGCATAGGTGCATGAATGAGTGACTCACTGTTTGTATGTGTTGAAGACAGCATGTGTGCAGGACTGTATGGGTGGATAAGTGTGTGCATGGGTGTGTTGGTGAGTGAATGACTGTATCAATAGTGTATTTATGAGTAACTACATATGTTTTAAACTAGTATATGTGACTATTGGTGTATATAAGAGAGTATATGTGAGGGTGAGAGATTGACAGAGTGTCTGTATGAATAAGTATGTGTTTCTATAAGTGATTGTTTAAAAGACTAAATATGTGTAAGTTTCTGCAGACGTAAGTGTGGTGGTGTGTGTATAACTGTATATGCAAGTAAATGGATGTTTGATTCTTTATTAGCATGAGTGACTATGTGTGTGAGTAACTCTATGGATGAGTGGCATTGTGTAACAGGATGTATAGGTGTATGAGTACATATGAAGAGTGAGTACATGTATGAATGACTGTATAGGGACTGTTGGTGAATGAGTGGATGTGTGTGTAGATCTTGGAATGACTGAATAGGTGTGTTGTAACTGGTATTGGTATTTCCATTGTTTTGAAAATGTTAGTTTGTATTTTTGAGTGTGTGTATCAAAGGTTATATTAGGGTGAGAGGAGGTCTGCCACTCTACCACAAGGATGATGTCATCAGTGATGTCATAAGTGATGTCATTTGAGATGTCATCAGTGATGTAATGAGTGATGTCACTGACCATGTCATGAGTGATGTAATATGTGACATCATCAGCAGTGCATTGCAGGCGCGCGAGTTATAGTTAGCTGAACTAACTATAACGGGGGAATTTCAATGGTTTTGTACGAGTGAAAAGTCCAGCTAACTATAACGCCCCTGAAACCTATGGTTTTTTCAGTGAATTTCTAAGGTTTTTTAAATGCTAACTCCTAACTATAACGTGCCTGAAACATATGGTTTTTTCAGTGAATTTCAAAGGTTTTTTAAATGATAATTTCTAACTATGCCTACAGAGAGAGGACATGTGAAGAAAGAAGAAAAAACGCACAGAAAGAAAAAAAAGAAATGCAGAAAGAAGCAACAGAAGTCCTAAAAGACGAAGAAAAGTGCAGGAAGAAGGATAACGTGCAGAAAGAACAAACAGAAGAGCAGAAAGAAGCCTTGTTGCAAAATCAACCTGTACCCTCAACTTTTTCGGACGGATACAGGTGGTAACTAAGTCTGACTAACCAGTCTTAGAGCCAGTGCTATGTTAAAAGACACTAAGAATACAGTGAAAACACCTACATACACTAGGGAACACTATGCGTTGGGGTCCTCCTGTGATTAGCATGACCTCCTCTGTAAGTCCCTAGTATATAATAGGGCAGGGGATTAAAACAACCTCTTAAAATGCGCCACAGGGCGTGTTTGCACACGTCACCTCAGGCCCCGTCCCCTCCCTTCCCCACTGTGTAAACACACCCTGTGGCCGTTTTAAGTTGGGAGATTAAGTCCCCTTGAATCCTTAGGGTCCCTAGGGTCCAACAAGACCACTAGGTACCTCTAGTAAGCGCTTCAGAGCTTCGTTGCAGAGAGATGTAAAAAGGGGCACGGCCTAGACCACCTCTCTGCAACGCAGCGCAGTGGTGCTTACTGGAAGCACCTGGTGGGCTAGTTGGCACCCAGGGTCCCCCAGGATTGAAGGGAAATTATTTCCCCAACTTAAAACACGCCACAGGGCGTGTTTGCACACGTTAACTCAGGCCCTGTCCCCTCCCTTCACCACTGTGTAAACACGCCCTGTGGCCGTTTTTAGTTGGGAGATTAAGTTCATTTGAATCCTGAGGGTCCCTAGGGTCCAACTAGCCCACTAGGTACCTCCAGTAAGCGCCACAGAGCTGCGTTGCAGAGATGTGTAAAAAGTGGCACGGCCTGGACCACCTCTCTGCAACGCAGCTCAGTGGCGCTTACTGGAAGCATCTGGTGGGCTAGTTAGCCCCCAGGGGCCCTCAGGATTGAAGGGGAATTATTTCCCCAACCTAAAACGCACCAGGGGGCACGTTTGCAGGGTGCTGCCAGGAGGGGGCTTGGCCTCCGGCGCGATGCCGGTCTTTTATTTATTTTATTTTTTTAAGAAGGAGGGCTGTGTGGCCCCCTTCTTTTTCTAATTTATTGGCCCTGGGGACCCCATCCCCCAGGGCCTGCACCCTAATTTTTTTTGTTGAAAAAAATAAATTTGGAAGGGGGCTGCGTGGCCCCCCTCCCTAGGCCTTCCTCGGCCCGGGGACCCCAGGCCCGGGGTCATGGCCTTTTTTAAAAAAAATCTTTAGGAGGGGGGCTGCGTTGCCCCCCTCCTCAGGCCACTTATGGCTCCGGGGACCCCATCCCCTGGGGCCGGCCTTTGTTTTTTATTATTAAAAAAAATATATATATTTATAGAAACACCTAGGACATGCTGGACAAACCGTATGTACCTATCACATGACGATTTGCGTGATATTCATTAACCTCTTCGGTGCCCGTGACGAGCTGGACTCGTCATGGGCCGCGGTGGCGCTGTGCCCATGACGAGTCCAGCTCGTCACAAACCCCGCCCGCTAATGTAACGGCCGGCAGAGGGCGGGGAAAGGGGCGGGCACCGAAGGGGTTAAAAGGCAACTATGCATGCAATGAATCCACGTGGAATGCATATACACCGCTAGTGAAGCTCTGATGTGTCTGACGCCCTACCGTGCCTAATCCCGGCACCCCCGCCGGTGGGTACTCTCCAAGTAGATACCCTTGTCGTTTATTTATACAACCATGGGTAGATATTGACGGGCACATTTAATACACACGCATACCAAGCCATTCAAAGGGGATTCGACAAAAATTCGACCAAACTATGCAAGAAACCCCCCTCACGGTTAATAAAACACACATCCACCACCGGATGTGTAATACCTTTTATTTTACTCTCTGGAAAGGAGACGAACCTCACTTGAGAGTCACAGCGTGCTCCTGGCTGAGCCCAATGCTGTGTTACACCCACCAGTGCCCGCCGAGTGCCACGGACCTCTGTGTTGTATTCCACCAGCTAGTGCGTATGCTATGACACTCTCTAGCCCATGTGCACTGTAACACCACCCCGTGAATATGTCATGCCACACTTGCCTTCACACGGGTTATATTGCCCCATCTAACGTGCCTTCCTCGATGCCTATGTTATAACGCACAGCGCTATGCCATACATATTACAATCCGGGATCCATATCTTTGTCACAGTGCATATGCAACGTTACACTCACCAGCACATATTTTTTATTACAACTTTAGAGACTAGTTAGGTTACACAACACTGCCCTGTGCATATTACACTCCAAGGCGCATATCGCATAGCACGCGCTAGTGCCTGTGCTATCTCGCACTCTCCAATGAATCTGTCACTGCGCACAATGTATTTCATATTATATTTCAAGCCCCGGTTCATCTTATATCACACTGTTTGGTGCATAGTTTATACCATATACCATATCTAGTTTTCATTTTCAATCGTGCTCTCAGGACTATGTTCTATATAACACTGCATTCACCTACCCTTTTCACGGGCATTACATTTTGCGATGGGGGGTGGAGGGTCAGGGGGTGTTTCTGTCAAGTTAGCCCGGAGTCACAATCACAAACGTCCTCTTCTTCCTGAATAAAAGTGAGATTATGCTGCATACTTGTTCATATTTTAAGTAATTCGCACAGACACACATTTTAAAAACAATAAAGTTCCTAATACCCACCTTCTCTGAACAGTTAGCTTGCTGCCCCACCTACCTCCTCCCTATCCTCTGTTGTCTGAATCCATGGACTAGCCTCCTACCTCCTGCCATGCATGGTCTGATGTGCTGCCACTGCCCTCCATTTAGCATGATGTACCAGTCCACTCCTCCTGCCCTCCATTGCCCAATTCTATGGCCCATTATTGACCTCCTGCTTAGCCTCTGTGCTTAGCTTGCTGCCCCTATTCTCCTTCCCCCTGCCCTCCAATGTATTTGTGCATGCCCCTGCTCCATCCTTTTTGCCCACCATGTTCCATGGACCTGCCACTCCTATCTACTCTGAGTGTTCTGTTGAGCTGCCACTCCCCTCCCACCTGCCTAGCATTGTCAGATGACTGTAACCTGTCCCTGCCACCTCCACCCTGCCTGTCCACATGCCATGCCCCTATCCCCTTCCTCCTGTCCTCCATGGTCCATTTTAATGCCACACCCTGTAAAAACGTGATGAATCCAAATATTTATGAAATGCTTTATTGGCAGCACGGCTTACATCCCCTCTGGTTGCTCTTCACCACCGCTCTGGCAACCAGTGGAATCCAAACCAAAACTCTCCAAACAGAACTTGGAATCTCCCATGAAAAGATGCACATAGCGAACCACATTACAACAATACAAATACATGTATATCTTTGAGCATCTAACAGAATATAACACATCTCCTTCATCAACAAAATTATGTTGATGCAATCTATTGTAAAACTATGATAAGCACCAATATAATGCACAACGTACATCAAGCAAAATTACAAAATCATTTTGGAACATGTTTTATGCGACTATTGATTTTAACTCTTGACGCTACTGTGTCTTTACTTTGTATTGAAGGTGGGTTTATATCATTTTGATTATCATTCCTAACACCAGTTCGTTGACACGAACTTGGACCAACATTTCTAACTGGACATTTGGCTAATCTCCTGACATTCCACACTTTCCCATCTTGTGTAATGACACTGTTGCAAAAGACCTTTTTTATTTGTATCGTTTTACCAAATTTCCCAGTACCTTTGCACAGGAAACCGGGTTTCAGAATTTTAACCCAATCTCCTATTTTGAAATCGTGCGCTTTTGTCCTCCATTTATTGTCATACCAATCTTTGGTCTTAATTTGTTTAAGCCCTACTCTCTCAGCAGTAACATGCACACATTCTTTACCATTAGCAAATGACTTACATTTATCTTTGACCCACCATGGACATATGCTAGATGCAGGGTCCCTTCCTTTCAGTAATTTGAATGGACTAATGCCAGTAGTGCTATGTGGAGTTATTCTATAAACCCAAAGACGCTCTCTTAAAGCGCTCAACCAATCCTTACTGTCCCTTAAAGAGTCCGAAACAAAAGTTTTCAGTACTCTGTTGAACCTCTCTACTTGCCCATTCTCATGTGGTTGATACAGAGACGTCAACATGTGTTTGATGCCACAATTATTCATGAATGTTTTCATTTCATGTGAAGTAAGTTGCACACCATTATCAGACACCAAAATTGCCGGGCATCCTTCACGAGCAAAAATGTCTTGAAAGAAACCAATTACAACACTGGTGGTAGCTTTCGATACAAATTTGACCTCTGGCCATTTGGAATGATAGTCAATAATGACCAACGCAAATCTAAAATTCTCAGGCAAATTACTAAATGGTCCTGAAATATCAAACGCTACTTTCTTCCATGGCTCCTTGGGCCATGGAACAATTTTCATAGGTGGAACATTCAACTTCAACATCTTTTCACTGGAAGTACATTCATCACAATCCCTGACAACCCGATCAATAAATCTATCCATACCTGGCCACCAAAAATAGCTTCTAATCAACCTTTTCATAGCTGAAATACCTGGATGAGTTCTGTGGGCTAACTTAAGTATCATTTCTTGAACTCTTTTGGGTGGAACACACTTAACCGCTTTCAGAATTAAATCACCTTCAAGTTCTAGTTGATCAGAAACATTTAAAAATGGTATCAATTCTGACTTTACTTGGCGTTTATTGGGCCATCCATGCAAGATAAAACATTTTAAGCTACTCCATACGTCATCTTCTTTTTCACATTCATTCCAACACGTTTCTGTAATCTCTTAAAAATCTGGGGAACACACCTCATTGATGCTTACCACAAACTCTGTTTCATTAACAACACTAACGTTCCCTTGGTCACATGGTAACCGTGATAAGAAATCCGCAGTTACATTTTTTTTTCCTGGTACATACTCAGTTTTAAAATTGTACTTTTGAAGCCTTGACACTAATCTAGAAATTCTGGCAGTGGAATTCCACCCTCCCCCTGTAGATAAGATAGTAACAAAAAGCCTTATGATCTGTTCTGAGAATACATTTACTTCCCCAAACATAAATCCTATAGTGTTCTACTGCCCATACACATGCAAGTAATTCCTTTTCAATGACAGCATATTTACGTTCGTATCATTCAAAGTCCTTGATGCAAAGGCCACGTTCCATTCATGCATTCCTTCTCTCTGAGATAATACACTACCCAGACCATATAGACTGGCATCTACTGTGATGATGCATTCTTTCCTCATTTTGAATGGTTTTAATGTGGGTGCACTCACTACGTCCTTTTTTATACTTTCAAAGGCATTTTGTTGTTCATTCTCCCAAGAAAATGAAACGTTTTGCCTCAACAACCTTCGTAATGGTTCCATTTTTGTTGCAAAATTCTCAATGAACTTACTATAGTATTCACACATGCCTGCAAAGGATAACAGTTGATCTTTGTTCTTAGGAGTAGGAGCATTAACTATGGCATCAACATTCGATTTTTTCGGTACTACACCATCTCCAGATAGAGTGTGTCCTAAGTACTCCACAGAATGTTTAAATAATTTGCACTTATGAGCCTTCAATGTGAGTCCATGACTATTCAATCTTCTACACACCTCATTTAAATGTAACTCATGTTCCTCAACATTCTTTGAAAAAATGAAAATGTCATCTTGAAAGCATTTAACATACCCATCTATATCTCTGAATATTTGGAACATGACTCTTTGAAACACTGAAGCCGCCGATGCTAACCCAAAAGGCATTCTAGTGTATTGAAATAAACCTTGAGGAGTGATGAATGCAGTTAATTTCTTTGATTCCTCCCTAATTTCTATCTGATGGTATGCAGATCTTAAATCTAATGTAGAAATTTTTTTTGCACCATCTTACATCGACACTACTTCGTTGATGTTTGGAAGAGGATGACAATCTATAACGATGTTAGTGTTTAAAACTCTCAAGTCCACACATACTCTGAGTTTTTGATCAGGTTTGTGCACCAAAACAATAGGCGAAACCCACTCAGATGACTCAATTGGTTCAATAATACCTTCACCCTCTAAATCTTCCAGCATCTCTTTCAATTCCTCTCTTATGTCATAACTTTCAATTAGTTTTGTTTCTTTGTAGATCAAACTATCATTTTGATTGACTATAGCTATACTTTCATTACTTTCTTCACATAAAGAAACAGGTTCTTTGGCTCGTGGATTTAAAATAATACCTAATCTCCATTGGTCAAGCCATCCTAACACATTCACTCCATTGATTGCAATGTACAGTTTAATCTGAACCAACCTTCCTTTAAAACTCAACGGTACATGTAGAAAACCTTCTATATCAATTTTTTAACCATCAAAACTTTCTGCACAAATATCAGATGGTTGTAGATTATTAAGATCACACACATTACTTAGCTTCTCATTAAAATATTACATAGTAATAATTGTCCAAGGTGATCCGGAATCCACCATAAGGTCTATTTCAGTTTCCAGAACACTGAACGTGCATCTTGGCGATTTAATGTAAACTTCAGGATCTTTATTTATAATTGAAACCACAAAACCTTTGTCTTGTTCTGGAACTTCCTTAACACTGGTGACTTTGTAAGTTTCTGGATTACTCGAGACATTACGTGTACGGTTGGGATAACGTTTCACATCTCTACAAACATTACTAAAGTGACCCACACGTCCACAAACTCTGCATTCCTTATTAATAGCTGGACAGCTCGAAAATGATGCAACATGGAATTTACTCCCACACCTATAGCAAAAGGTGTGACTATTAGTGTCAAATTTCCTATTAGCATGGCTAAAAGTTGTTTTCGATGTTCCTCCATGTGGGTGATCGTTTTTGGGTTCCATTTTTGGTTTAATAACACAAATTTCCTCTTCTTTAGATGTTGTATTAGTCTTTTTGTTGACTATGTCCATCCATTGTTCAGATTGTTGCGTGTATTTCGCTGTAGCAATTGCCTCTTCTAAATTTGGGTCTCCCATCACCCATAGTTTTTCCTGAGTTTTTTTGTTTTTAACGTGAACAATTATTTGATCACGGATCATTTCATCTGTAATGCCACCAAAATTGCAATGTAGACTCAACGATCTCAGAGCAGTTAAAAAATCGTCAAACGATTCTTCCTCCTTTTGTTCTCTAGTATAAAATTTAAATCTGTTCAAGGCAATATTTGTGACTTTTTTTAACCTCTTGTCCATCCTAGCTAAAGCTTCAGCTTACACATTCATATTATCTCCGCTTCCATTCATTGTTGTGACTTGAGGTAATGCTCTAAATATATCTTGTCCTTCTGATCCTAAACAATGTAATAATATACTCTTTTTCCTCTCTGCACCCATACGTTCACCATCGATAGCCTTCATATAATTTATAAACTCCTCTTTCCATCTTGACCATGGAATGGGTGGATCTCCTTTATTTTGTAAAAATGTTGCTGGTGGATCGAATTGCATTATGTTTCTAAGGTAGGATTATTCTTACGTTGAAAAATATTTATATATATTCAATTATGTAATAATGTAATCCTAACTTGATATTGTGATCCCTGTTGATCTTTACCAAATGCACCTTTTTTTTTAATGTTTTTTTTTTTAAATGTCAATTAAACACACTGTTTGTCTTAGCAACCTAAGTATTGTTTTAATAAAGATAATTTCATGTAAGTAGAGAAACTGTTAGCAATAGAGTGCTTGACGTACAAACTGGCTAAAATACCTCTTTTTTCTCCGATTTGCCAGAAATATTGCCCAATCTTAGCTTTCCGTATCAGTATATGCTTTCTGTGGTTCCGATGCGTAGCCCTGGTAACGCGTGAAGCCTTGCACCTCCGTTTCGTGTGAGCATTTGACGTTGAAAGAAATATGCGTCATACGCACATCGTCACTGTTTGTAGTCCTTCCTCACTGCTGGTGCCATAAAAGAACTGTGATGGCGCAATGATGGCGGTCTCGAGCAGGTAGGTGGTTGCGAGGACACTTTTGAATGATAACCCCGGCTTGGCAATATACTTCCGAAAATGTTTAAAAGTGAAGACCTGTGCTCAAAGGTTTCAGGAATCACTGTCTGCCCTCCGATCTCCGCAACTGACAATCAATGCTCCTTCTTATATCCTTCAAATTGTTTTTCAAAAGATCACGCAGGCAAACAATAAAAATCCTTGGTAGTCACCGTAAACACTCCGTTCCCGTGCCGCAGATAAGACAGGAGTGTAGTAGATCCGTTTTCCCGTCATTGCCAATGTAAAAACGTGATGAATCCAAATATTTATTAAATGCTTTATTGGCAGCACGGCTTACATCCCCTCTGGTTGCTCTCCACCACCGCTCTGGCAACCAGTGGAATCCAAACCAAAACACTCCAAACAGAACTTGGAATCTCCCATGAAAAGATGCACATAGCGAACAACATTACAACAATACAAATACATGTATATCTTTGAGCATCTAACAGAATATAACACACCCTTCTGCCCTTCCTGGTCTGTTTTGCTGCAACTGCTCCTCCTGCCTGCCCCGCGTGGTCTGTTGTGAGTTCCCTGCCCCTGAACTCTCTTGTCTGTGCCCACGTCCTGACCCTCCCTTCTATCCTCCATGGTCCTTTCTGCATGCCCCTGCACCCTCCTTCTTGCCCATCGTAGCCATTGTGCTGTCACTAACCCTCCCACTTGCCACGCATGGTCTTCTGTGCTGCCATGGCCCATCCCACCTGTGTGTATGCCATCATAGTCTCACTGTTGCTCTCCATGGTTTGTCTTGTTTCTAGTGCCCATCCTGCCTGACCTCCATGGTCATCTTGCTGCTCCTGCCTGCCCCCTTGCCCCAGCCCTCTGTTTCCATGTGCAGACCCCTATTCCCTCCCTCCTGGCTTGTCTGTTTCATTGTAATGCCCCTGATTCGTCCCTCCTGCCCTTTATGGTCTGTTATGCTGCAGCTTTCTCTCCTGTCTGTCCATTATGGTCAGCTAGCTACCACTGCCTCTTTCCCCTCTGTTCTCTCTTGTCCATGTGCATGGTCCTGTCCCCTCCCTATTGCTTTCTATGGATTTTTGTGCTGCACTCCCGTCCCGCATGCCCTGTGTGGTGTATTGTGCTGCTGCAAACCCTGATGCCTGCCCTGTAGGGTCTGTTTGGTGCACCTCTCCATGTCCCTCCTGTCCTCTGTTATCCGAGTCCATGTCCCTAACCCAATTCCTCATGCCTACCATGATCCAATGTACCATACTTGCGAACATTTTGAACTTGGTAACAGGGAGATTTTGAAAAAAAAACTGGGTATTGTTTTTCCCCTTTGAGATACATTGAAAAAGAGGAGATTGTAGACAGGAGACAGATCAAATAAATCCCATTTGAGCTTAAAAACATTGGACGTTTCCTGGCTGAAACGGGTCTGTTGGCATGTATGGTTGTACTACCACTGCCTCTTCCTTCTGCCCACAGTGGTCTATTATATTGCCACAGCCTCTCTTGCCAGTCCTGTATTGTTGGTTTGTTGCCCCTGCCCCCCTTTCCACTGCCCTCCATAGTCTGTTGTGCTGCCCCTGCCCTTCCTGCCTTCCCAGTGTGGTCAAATTGTTGCCTCTGCACTCTCCTACCTGCCTTAAATTTTCAGAGTCTGTGCCCCTGGCCTCTGCCTCTAAACGGTATCCCAATGAACAACTAGATTGCTAACATTCTATATTTATTACAAAAGTGTGGAACGCCTGACGTCATCTTGATGTAATCAAAACTGTAATACCTAGAGCATTTCCTTTAGAAATTACATATATGAGAGGGTCTTATTTGCATCAAAATTATGGTTAGTGCTCTAAAAAACTGAAATGAGGACATATTTTCTGAGTTTTCAAATAGCGACAAAAAACTTTTAAATTATTTGTAATCTTTATGTTTTTTTATCCAGTTGACCACTTGATTAAATGTTGCACCTAGGGGAGAGGATGTGGTGTTACTTCCAGAGCTGCAGACTTTGCAACTGGGGAACCAGGTTGGAGTTTCTGCTTCAGCTCAACATTCTGTGATTCTGGTCAAATCACGTAGGGCCATATGTAGGTAAATTACATTTACCGATTCTTAAATACCAAATTTTACCGATTCGGTATTTATGAATCGGTAATGTAGGTAAAATATTACCGAATCGGTAAATGTCGGTATTTTAGAATCGGTATTTACCGATTCGGTAATGGCAACTGGCTTCCCATTCATTCCTATGGGCCTGGAGGCCCATAGGAATGAATGGGAAGCCAGTTGCCATTACCGAATCGGTAAATACCGAATCGGTAATGGGGGAGGCATCATCATGGGTGGCAGGGTGTCACATTGACACCCTGTTGCACCCCTGATTCGTCCATGTGTGCACATGTGGCGCACATACATGCCCTGCGGGCATGTATGTCTGCCACATTGCACACTTCAAAGTGCACAAAAATGCTTGTTTCCAGCTATTCGTCATTTACCATCAACTTTTAGTTGGTGGTAAATAACTAATCTCCACACCAACGACACACTCCCCCTACATCTCATTTCAGGATTCGGTATTTACCGAATCGGTAAAATTACCGATTCGGTAATTTTACCGAATCAGTAAATTACCGAATCCTGAAATGTGCCCCCTACATACCAAAAGCCTAAATACCGGTCGGTAACGGGATATTTACCGAAAATCGGCCGTTACCGACCGGTATTAGGCTTCCTACATATGGCCCGTAATCTCCCCATGTCTACAACCAAAATTAATTTGATCTTGTGTGATGTAACCAATGCTCATATAAAGCACTCCAATACCTGACAAGTCTGCACTATATAAAACTGCAATTAACCAAAAATTAAGTGTTTTGCACACTTCTGTCATTGGGCTACATGTGGGCTACATCTGGGTGATATTTGTGCTGCATTTGGGCTCTTTTGTCTCTGGTGGGCATCTTGGGAGACTTATTTGTTATGAAGTTTCCTAATTTCCTCATTTACTGCAGTCTCCTCAGTAGGAAATGCTTTCAGTTTTTTACTTTGATTCCATCAAGAAGGTATTCAGATATGTCACACATTTGCCATAAATTCTGAATGTTAGCACTCTGGTTGCTCATTAGTTCACTGTAGTAAAGCTACTGCTCGCCAGGGAAGTCTACTGCTGGTATTCAAAGTGCATGTTTCAGTCTGCTTATCAGAATTTATTTTATGAAATAGAAGAGGATTTGAGAAGTCACTCAAAATGTGCCCTAATTTTTCTTTCTGCAGCACTAATCATACTTTCTATGGCAAAATGAACCCCCTCATTTTGTTCCTTTTTAAATTAAATGTTTTAAGAGTTACCACTTTATTCCAATCAAGCTGGCTTCAGGTGTGCAATACGTTTGTCATAAGTAGGACTGTTAGCGCTCCAGTTGTTCTATAGAATTTTCTGCGAATCTGCACTGGAACACAAAGGAATCAACTGACAGTCTCTGCCCTCGTTGGATGTACATGTTTTACTGAGAATGTCAGACTTCATTCTCACATGACTGAGAAAGATAATGTGAGTTTACAGAAAATATGCTCTCAGTTTAGCTTATAGATCACCTTCCAAACCTCTGTGGGAAAAGCATGAGAAAATAGTTTTCTCTCAAACATGATTCATGATATCACAGCAGAAGGCTTTTTCACATGGTAAAATCACCTTAGAACACACCACAATTCCTAAAATGAGTATGGTACCATCAACAAATGATTTATAATGTAAATAACGTCTTAAAACCTTCTATTAACTGCAATTCTTTTTAATGAGGTGCTATCATGTATATTGGTCCCAAGATGGCTGCCAACACTTCTTGGATGAAGTACTGACAGCCAATCAGATCTCACAATCAGATGTGTGGTTAGGCTCCGCCCAGATATATCTATATTTTTAACTCTAATTTTCTCAGGAACTACTGAACGGATTTACACCATTTAAGCAAAAGTCACGAGTCTGAACTGAAGACTACCTCTTTGCCAAATTTGGTGTATTTCCGTTCAGCAGTTTGGGCTGTAGCTGCGTCAACAGGTCCTATGGGAAAATGCATGGGGAAAACGCGTTTTGAGACCCCCCTTTTTTCGCGGCCCCCGCTTGACAAATCACTGTGAAATTTTCAGGATAGGAGCGGATCGGAGCTGGCCAAAAGTTTGGAAACTTTCGCGAAGATTCGTCAAGCGGCGCCAAGGTTATTCCAAATAGAATGTTGCAGATTTACTGTGAAAATAGGTCCTAACTATAACTACCTACTGGCGACTGCCAGTAGGTAATATACACACACACATACACATATACATACACTACATACTTTTAGGTGCATCATGTATATTTGCATAGCATGTCATCTATGAAAGAATTTGTTATAGGATGCATATTATATTGAGACCTGCAGGTTTAATGTGATATCACGTTGTTGCAATTGTAATGGTGCTGAATGGTTTATGTCATAGACCACCATTCATCATTGACCCAACACTGCCCTATCACTGTAAAGCCACAACCAAACTAGCATCACAGGTTAGGCAGGCAGTTTAGGTAAATTAAAATTGAAAGAGTGTTAGGGTCTATTGATATCCATCAGAACTTTACAAGGCAACACATTTGCTGTTTCCCAAGATGACCATTGGAGTACCATGGGTGAGATGATTTGTAAGAGAGGTGCATTTTTTGAGAGGGAGAAGGTGATCTGCAATAGTGCTAGCAATAGAGCATGAAACTATTAAATTATTTGTAATGGTGCATGGTGGCACTAAACCAAAGGCATCGGCAAACTGTGAGGCCAATATAACCGAGCATACATATTTGAAAGTCCTGTAAAGTATAAGGAATTCAGTAACAAAAGAGAGTGCGGCACTGCTAAGTCTCATTCTGAGTAAAAAAGAATCAAGCAATAGACCAGTTGTGTGGCCATGGTATTTCAACTTTGATAAGTCATTCACTGCTG
The DNA here is from genome assembly GCF_964204655.1 of Triturus cristatus. NCBI lineage: Eukaryota > Metazoa > Chordata > Amphibia > Caudata > Salamandridae > Triturus > Triturus cristatus. The sequence continues at coordinate 306,986,428 of NC_140589.1, read as the reverse complement.
AAATGACATCTAAAGTTTTGCCAGTATGTGCATGGGGCAGTCCACTAGCTGGACCAGGAATAAGTCACCCATGTTGATCTTGAAAGAGCACATCAGAGGATCTAGTTGAGGTTGCAATCAAAGCCACTCTCCTTAATAAAAATTGGCATTTTTGACCGATATTTAAAGAGTCACGAAGCTGATGAAAAAGAAGTTGCGTGACCAGTATATGTTAGATGAAAGTGGTCATGGAGGGTAGTGCTGAGCTGAGATGCTAGCGACTCTACAGAAACAATTGTTCTGAAGGTTCAGGATGTTCAGGATAGCTATAACCCTTTTTAGCGCTCGGATGCTTCTGGGTTACTACACGCTCTATAAAACCCATATTCATTCATTCATAACCCTTGCAGCTCAATGTGGATTAGATGCTCTGTGGATTCAGATCCCAGAGCTGGTTGGCTTCAGTCAGGTCTCAGTAAGAAAGATAATGTCAAAAGACCAAAGCCCTCCTTAGCAGAGGTGAGGGAAATGGGTCATATTTCCCCACCCTGGCAGATAAAGATATTAGGAGTAGCAGTGATTCCATGGTCAAGAAAAATCTAGCCCATTTTTAGTTGGACTCTGAAGGTCCACTGAAGTTCCACTAAATAATGAGGGATCACTGTGGGAATTCATATTTTCATATCCAGTTCCCCAGGTAATTCCACATTTTGGCACAGACATCAACCTAGAGGATTAAGCTGCTAAACGTCATCAGATCTGCATGTTCCCACAAATCTCATAATTCTGATGGGCTGATAACTGTTGTTACTGGCTTAATCAAAGTTAAGTGGCAATTCATAAGGAGGATCTAGAAGGTGATTGTATTACTTATGGGAACCTCATTTGAAACAACTGGTATGTAATTTCAGATTGGCTGAGGGAGAAACGTAAAAGCTTGAGGTAAGGTAGACCAGAATTAAACTTATAAAAATAGAATTTACTTTTGCCTATGTAGTTTCAGAAATGATGAGAGCTGGGTCTAGAAAAGCAAAGAAAATGATCTAGTATGTAGAATGAAAATTGCACCTTTTAGGAGTTAAATGGAGCACTTTAGTGGTAGAGATGAGGGGCCCTTTCTGGCCTGTTACAAGCCTATAACAGACAGGGCATTAGCCTATGATAACAATTGCCAGGAACGCCGACGGAGGTCATCCAGGTGAGCCTGAAATACTAAAAGAATTAAGGGGTAGTGGGCAGGTATGCTTATCTAACAAATATTGATAGAAAATAAGAGAAAAGATAGTTGAGACAACCACGACTGATCTGAAGGGCACGTCAAGGGACAAAGGAATAAATCAGAAGAGAGAGGAAGCCTGTGGAACAGGCAAACTATGAAAACTGCCCCACAACTGTTGAGAAGAAGGATCCTGGAAAGAGTACTAAGGATCTCATTTAGGGTTTAGATTTCATTACTCTTGGAGAATGCCACATCAGCTTTAACAATGTCTTGTCATTAATTATGTAAACCAGATTAAACAATGTGGATGCATTTCGTTTATACCTACTAGCATACTGCTATATTTGGGAGGCACCGATATCTTAATAAAAATGACGCACTGTAACTTCTAAGTAGATTGATGATTAACCTATTCGCTAGTAGTTTCCCCAGGACTTTATAATCTACATTCAGCATCGATGAGGCCATTTGGAGGGGGTCTCTGCCTGGTTTAGGTAGAATAACCAGCGTCGCCTCCCTCATAGTGGGCGGTAACTCACCTGCCTCAAAGGGCTCAGTGAACACCTTGGCCAGCCTAGGTATTAACTGCGCAGAGAAGGTGGAATAAAATTCCGCTGGCCACCCATCCGTCCCCGGTGTCTTGCCCGTTGCCAACTGTCTAATTGCATCTGTGATCTCATCAAGTGCAATGGGATCTTCTAGGACATCATAGTGAGCTGGGGTGGATGCAGGGTCTTGTGCGACCACAGCCATGTACAACGTTGTATAATTCATAAAATTATTGATTAATGGCAGCCTGTGTGTTCACTAGGATCCCAGCATTCATATATATGGCAGTAATAGGGGGCTGGGCAGTGTCAGATCATGGTAGCCACGCCACAAGCCTCCCTGCCTTATCTATCTCTCTATGTCTATGCGCCAAAAACATTCTATATTGTAAGGCACATAGATCATCCGTCATGCTCCTATATGCTAAGTGAGCCTGGGCAAGTGAGGGACCAATCTAGGGATCAGGTGGGCTACGCTGCTCGCAACTCTGGATCGTTAAGTTGTGTGTTGTAAGCGCGTCAGTCAGTGTTTTGCGTGCACCATACGTGGTCTTAATGGAATGCCCTCTGAGAACAGACTTGAAGGTGTCCCAGTCTACTCCTGATAAAGAGGCAATCCCCTCGTTCTCCCTAAAGTAAGATATGATGGACTGTATGAGGGTGGCCCAGTAGGATGAATCGGAAAGCGCTGCCCTGGGCAGGCGCCAAGTCGAGATCTCGGGATGCTTAACGCCCCAAGTTAGGTTCTGTTGTAGCGGGGCATGATCGGAAAGAGTATGCACCAAATAAGCAGCATGTACTTCACTTTGAAGAGAGTTATCTAAGCAAAACACTACCTCTATCCGTGTGTATAAATCACGTAGTGCTGAGTAATGGGAATAAAATCATGTCTGAGGATGTAACCTGTGCCATACATCGTGGACCTGTGTGTTAGAGGCCTAGTCCGACATATGGTGTGCTAGTTTAATGGATTGCGCCCCAGCAAGAGGGGGCGGGAACAATCTAAATCAAGATTCCATACCCAATTAAAATCCCCTCCCCAATATGTTGGGACTGCGGGGTCTGTAATCAGGGATGGTGTGAGTGTTTATAAGAAGTTGGACTGTCCTGAATTCGGAGCATAAAGGGAAACTAACATCTGGGGGGGATCCATTCAGCAGGCTCTCCATGGTAACGTAACGGCCCTGTGTGTCCACCCTGGAATGCGTAATTTGTAGCGGAGTTCCCGGAGCACCCCATATGAGAGCTACTCTGGCATATCCAGAGTACGTAGTGCCCAGGACTGTGCCCCGCCAGTGCTTATGGAGTGACACTAATGTCAGTACAGCAAGATGTGTCTCTTGCAGCAATGCAAACGTGATCTCATGACTGCGCAAGTATTGATATACTTTGTATTGCTTACCACATCCCGCTAACCCCCTCACATTCCAGGTCAAATGAGAATGATCTCCTTGCGCCATCTACATGTTCGTGTGGTAGAGCATGGCGTATAGCCCAACAGTGACTGACAATCCTTATCCCCTCTATTTACCTACATCCCTATGTAACCTGACCCAAGTATAGTCCAGCACAAGACCTTGGTGTTTGCAAACATGGAAAGAGATCAACATAATAACAAGAGATTTCCCAACTTCCCACCCTAGGCCTGGTTGCCAACGGGCAATGGGCCATTCACACTAAATTGCAGGTCTAATAATACACCAATTATACATAAAACAAAGGAAAGCAAATGAGTTGCTATATCAACTACTTATCACTCATTGGGGCGGGTATTGCAGAGTTCGTGTACTGTGCCCTTGCCACCTCCCGTGACTCAGTCCTGCACTCAGCAGGCATGTGTAGGCTGATCAGCCATTACAACGGTGTCATCAGACCAATACCTCTGCTGTTTTTGGAGTGAGGGCCGGGCCGCCCCCCATCACCACTTCGATCAGTGAGGTAGTGAGCTGCAACGTGCAGTCTATAAGTGCATCTGAGTCCAAAACCTGTATAGAAGAAGAATCAGGGGCGCCCAAATGTTCTGCCGTTTTGATGGCACCCGCCCGTTCCTGGGCCGTTTGTGCTTTCGTTGGGCAGCGTAGCCAACCCTTGCCCCAGCCCCTATGTGCTGCTACTAATGTCCATGGTTGTGGAGAGCTTGTTGGTAATGTGGGGAGAACATGTGCCAGACCCTGTTGATCAATCCAGGTCCATGCTTCTTTGGGTGTATTACAGAAGACTGTGCCCTCCTTGTGGCGAATATGAAGACGTGATGGATATTGTAGGGAATATTGTATATCATGGTCCCTCAAACACTTCTTGACCTCCAAGTACGAAGAGCGGCGGCGCTGCACAGCCAGGGTGTAGTCCGGGTAGATGTGGACTGTGGCATTGTTGACCTGCCAAGGGCCCCTGGCGATCTGCAGTACGTGGTCGCTGTCACGATAGTTGAAGAATCTGGCCACCACCCATCTAGGAAAAACAACCAGGTGGTGAGGGCCCCTTGGGACCCTGTGTACTCGCTCGATTGAGAAGAAGTTTGACATCTTGTCCTGTAGGACATCTTGTGAGAACCAGTGTTCAAGAAAAAGCTCCATGCTGGCACCCTCCGCCTCTTCAGGAAGACCCACGATACGTACATTATTTCAGCACGAACGCCCTTCCTGGTCCTCCACGCGCGCCTTAATATAGCTGACCTCCTGTTGGAGAGTTTGCAGTTGGGTGGTCGTCGTGTTCACCATGGTCCTTATTGACGCCAATACGGATTCGGTTTCATCTACTCATCCCTTCAGCTTCTAGTGATCCTCCCGCAGGTACCCCATATAAATACTGAGGGAGTCAATTTTTGTGCCCAAGTTAGTTCTAATATCATGTATCAACGCTAGTAGTTAATCAAAGCGATGCGATTGATCATTGCGATCTCTGTGGGTAGAAGACTGTGGGGGGTCCACATTTCTGTGCTCCAAGGACGCTGGTTCCACCTCTGGAGGCTGCACCTGGGACTTTTCTGCCTTGGGTTTGCCCATTATGCCTTCTGCAGCGGACAACAAACCGGCTGCTGGTGTATGTGCACGGCCGGAGATCACGTATAGCCAAGAGTTGGGGTGCAGGATAAGGTGTATGGACAAATGGTTGAGACTTCACAGGCAGTCAGGGTAGAGCCACGTGTCTGTCCGAATTCAAGGCGTCCCACGCTGCAGGTCTCCACAGTGACAGACCGCGCGGCCGCACTATGCCCAAGGTGTCCTGCATGCTATGGTATCAGTGGCGAGTCCAGAGCACAAGGGTCACGTAAGTCTCTGAGTCGCTTCCCACTCCGGTGCAACTTCCTCACTTCAGGACCGAAAACAGGGTCCAGGGATTCTGGTATGCCCTCTCTATATCGTGTGAGGAAGTCCACAGCTGGCTTGCCGGCCCTCACCGGCCCCAAGCTGCCCACCAAGTCAGGGCAGTCCACCGGGACCGTGCCCGTCGCAGGATGAAGGCCTCGTTTTTTCTATGCACCGTGCATTGGGGTGCGCAGGCCCAGGAGTCCAGCCATGACTCACTTCACACTCTCCAGGGGCTGCGAGGGAGCCGGAGGGGGGAGTCTCAGGTATCTACTCAACGCATCCAGGTGTGGACTTCCATCGGTCTGCTAGGCATACTGGTCCCACAACTCCTCTATGATAGACCCAGCCGTTGCTGGCGGCCCGGTGCAAGATGTCGTCCCCAGTACCATAGCTCACCTTGGGCCAGGGATCACCGGCACCTCAAACTGGGATCCGGGGCACAGGCTGCCAAGCCCACAATTATGGTAGGAGGTAGGCTCGCACACCGTGCGGCCGGAACACGGCCAGTGCCAAGCCACCTCCATCACGTCAGAGAGCTCTGGGCCTCAGGAGCACACCCAATCAAGCAGCCAAAGACAGTAGCTCGCTACGGTACCATGGAGCCTCGAAGGACTCTGAAATCTGCAGGGACGGGCGCCGGTTTCCTCCCACAACAATAGCAGTGGATGATGTTGGGCTAGGCAAGGGGGTGTACAGGATATTGCCGGTGGGCACAGAGCTCTGCGTCCGCTCTAGCCGCCATTTTGGCCACGCCCCACCTCTAAGTACATTAGAGATTAGAGAAGGAATATTTTAACCCACTGCCTGTTATGTTACTATTTTGTGTGATCTGTACTTTTTTCAAAAAGGTGTTGATTACAATTCTATTACACATATGTAGTGGAAGGTTATTTTTGAGGCAGTGAAAGTAATACTTAAAAAGAAATGGACTACAATCGAGCACGACTGAATGTTCTGCAGATGATGTCCGCTCACTAAGATGATAAAATGACAAGTTTTTTATACCGACTGTAGTGATGTGAAATGCAAATTTCAAACTAAATGTGTCTTACAAAATCACCTTGTTTTATTTAAAGTGAGCTAATCCCATTTTCTTTAATGTATCTTAAATTCATTCAGACTATTGAAAACATTACAAGGAAATATTTAATCAATCTACTGAACAAAAGCACTTCTTTTGCTTCAAACATGGCTGTGTTTCTGACTACTCTGCTGAGCAAATTGTTCACAATTCTTTGACTACTGGTAAAGCAATGTACTTAACATGCGATCTCGGCTACCTTTTGACGAAATCCATCTATTCTTATCTTCCTTAGAAACATATTGCTGCATGTAGATCTTAGTGTTATGAACTTGATAGTTGTTGGTTCCCTCTAGAAAAGATAAGGTTGCAGGATTAATTTTTGTTTTTGATGCTACATTTCACAGAAAATAATCTTCAAGTAAGGTCAAGGCCAACAGCTGGTCTAGCCGAAGAAAAGCTTGAAGAGGAAAGAACATCTGGCAGTTCCTTTATAGCTTTTCTCAGATTAACAATGCAATGTAATAAACCGGCAAGCTCTTCACACTTCTTTTCTGCAAAGGTAGTTATACCAAAATACCGATGGCTGCTGGAAGGCAACGTGTTCAATTTCTATTTTTTCTTTGCAATTATAATTGCTAGTGATTTACATTGTCTGTTGTACGCATCCTTTTTTAACCACAAAATGTCCAAATTCTTTATTTGCCTAAATCCCTCAGTTGATTTAACACTTTCACCAAGTACTCTTGCACTGTAATGTAATGTCCCTGCAATCCAAGCAAAAAATCTGATGGAATTAAGGAATTTAGGGGCATATTATCATGGACGGTGTCAAATTTATCGCCGGTTTAGCGGCAGAAAACTGCCGCTAAAGCGGCGATAATGTGCTTGATAATATGCCCTAGAGAATTCCAATAGAAGCCCAGGTTCACACCAGAACATGGACTTCTATTGGAATTCTCAAGGGCATATTATTAAGCCCATTATCTTAAGCGGCGATAATTTTTAACACCGTCCTTGATAATATGCCCCTTAAAGACATGTATTGGTAACAGGCAAATAGGTTTGTAATGGGTAGCTGAAGGATGTATTGGAATGCTTTGCACAAGGATACTGGTATTTCTAGCACTCCAGTTGAAAATGGGGTTGGGGTACAAGAGGAAAATAAACGGATAAATAGGTAGTGAGAAAGAAAGAAAAAGATGATAAGAGTCTAAATTAGAGATGCGAAAAATCATAAAAGCGGTAAGAAGCAAACAAAGGAAGAGGACATAGAAGAGAATGCTAAAAGGAATGTAATTAGCACGGGGCATATTGTCGCTGGCCGTACATAGCGATCGAAATATTATCGCCGGCTATCACTGAATATTATCGCCATGATAACGCTATATTTACAACGCATAGCGCTATGGCGATAATATTTCAGCGATAACGGTGTTTTCAATGGAACATCGCTGGTTTTCCAGCGATGTTCCATTGAAAACAGCGATGACATTGCTGATACGACCCTGTGGTCCTATCAGCATAATCCATCTCCCATTAAAAGTATGCCTTAGTCAGGTATTTAACAGATGTTAAGGGGCATATTAACAAGGAACGGGTAAAATGAACGCTAAGGGCGCTTAGCGCTAATTTTTTTAATGCCCGCTATCGCTGGATAATATCGCCTGGTTATCGCGTTATTAACAACGCTAACCGTCTAGGAGATAAAAAATCCAGCGATAGCGGCATTTTGGGAGGTTATCGCTGGTAATGCAGCGATAAAACTACAAGGATAGGGATATCCTTGTTGATAGCCCATGGTGGACTTAGCCATGCAATCCACCTCCCATTGGATTACATGGCTAAGTCTGAAAATTAGCAGACGTAAAAAAGCAGCGTTAACCGTGGTTAGCGCTGCTTTTTTGTCTCTAACAGGGTTAGCGTGAAGCTTGATAAGAGGAGAAATGTCGCTTAGCGACATTTCTCCTATTATTTTGCTCTGGAACGCCCACTTTGCATCTCATTAGAGATGCAAAGGGAAGCGTAGTGAAAAAGGGTGCTAACATGCAATTTTGCATGTTAGCACCCTGTTGTTGATAGGGCGATATTTGTATCTCCGCTTCTTTGGCTTTTAAAGCCAAAAAAGCAGAGATAAAGCCCTTGTTAAAATGCCTCTAAATTCCTGAGTTAAGGGTGAGGTAGCGCGATTTTTTTTATCGCTGCACTTCCTTGTTAATATTGCGACGCTGCCTTCACAATATTAACATGTGTTGTTTTCACAGCCACGCCTTCTTTGCATCGCATTAGCGATGCGAGGCAGTGAAAAAACAGGCTCTACATCAAGGAAACACGCGCTAGCGTGTCCTTGATGATATTGCGATATAATTATCGCCGCTTTTCGGACAAAAACGGATGCTAAAGCGGCGATAATTATATCGCCAGCCCTTGCTAATATGCTCCCATGAGTAGTGATACAGAGCTAATCCGACTGACCAGGAGTAGATTCAAGGTTGATTTTTTTTGTGTTGCCATTTTCAGGAACATACCTGCTTTACAAGAATGCGAATTCAAGAGTGGATTACCAACGCTGCCAGCGAGTAGTGTACCTGTGCTAGAGATGTTAACAAATCAACCAAATTAATTCTTAGGTTCACAGCTGCAATGCTTTTGCCTTGTGAATTTGCGTGTTATTCTTCATGCAGGGCAACTTTCTATTGTGATTTTAAAAGAGTGCTTCAATCAATCAATCATTCAGGGGCTTGTAAAGCATGCATACTTATCTGACTGGGTCTTAAGGCACTGGAGGAGGGGGGCTGCTGGTCGGACAGGGGGAGGATCATTCGAAGAGCCAGGTCTTGAAGTCCTTCTGGAATTGGGTCAGCAACACTGATTGCCTGAGGTTTCAGGGGCCGGGTGTTGCAGGTCTTGGTGGGGAGTTAGGAGAACAACCTTCCTCCAGTTCTGGTCTTGTCATTCCTGTGGCTGGAGGCAAGGGCGAGTTGGAAGGATCGGAGTTCTCTGGCTGGTACATGGAATGTGAGGCGATGTTTCAGGTAATGCTGGTCCTTCGTCATGTAGGGCTTTGTAGGCGTGAGTGAGGAGCTGGAAAGTGACTCTCTTGTTGACTGGGAGCCACTGGACTTGTCAGAGGTGTTGCGTGATGTGGCTGTGGCAGGAGATCAAGGACCAGTCTGGCGGTGGCTTTTTGGACGTTCTGTAGTTTCTTGAGCTGTTTCTAGGTGATTCTGGCATAGAGTGCATTGCAGCAGTCGAGTCTGCTGGTGACGAGTGCAGGGTGACCATCCTTCTGGATTCTGTGGGGATCCATAGGAAAGTCTTTCCGAGCAGGCAGAGCGTGTGGAAGCTGGCTGGTTTGGTGGTTCACTGTGAGAGAGAATTCCAGTATTATGTCAGGTTGCGTGGGCCATCAGGGTGGGGGAACATCATGGAGTGGCTGGCCACCAGGAGTCTTCCCTGGCTGAAGGGGTGAGTCCCAGGATGAGTACTTCGTGGAATTTATGAACAGAAAATCACTTTCTTTTCACAGTCGTCGTGCTTTTATGCAGCAAAATAAGTTGATAACATTGTGCATCGATCAAAAAATGTTCACAACCCTCTGTGATTTTGGCTGCAGCAGATTCAAGCCAATAACAGGAAAGGCTTTATTGATGAATGTATTTCATCTTATTGAATTGATCCTGCACCAGACATTCTCTCATGAGCTACATGTGTTCAATGTTTTTTCAAATGCATTCTCCTGCGGCTGTGGCTCCTTGGATTTCACCTTAACTGTGCTGCTTGCCAGGGTTAGATGATGAACCGGCTATCATCTGACTGTTCCATCTCATCATGCTCTTCTTGAAGGTAAATGTTCAGTGCACAATAGGTGTACGTCCTATAGGTATTTGTCGTCTCACCGATTGCATTGGTAGTTTATTTCCTCATTACATGAGGTAAACCATTGGGAGCCCAGTGTTTCTGTCTTACTCCCAGATTTTCTGACTTTATGAATCTCAAAGCCAACTGTGTTTGAGGTCTTTGGTATGTAGTTTTAACCTTGTGACCCATGGGCCTCTCAAACTTGGGTTTGAGTAGTAACTATTTCCACTGAAATCCAAAAAGATTTGTGTTTAATGTGATGTATCAGTATTGCTCCATCATTCAATGCTATGGGGAAGACCTGGGGAAATGAAGTGGCTACGTTTTATTTGGTAGTGTTTATAAAAATTAAATGTTAAACAGCAAGTTTTTATTTGTTCCTTACACACAAAGGTAAAGCAAGTGCAGTTATTAAGTTATATAGAAAACAGGCTTATTTTGCTCCTTAATGAGTAGCTACGTCTTCCATTTACAGTGCCGTGTGGAAGTTACTTTAAAGAGTGGAGTACATCACTAGCACCATTGCCTTCACACGAGACAAGATTTCATGCTGACTAGGGCAAGAAGCATACTTCCAAATATGCTAGAATTATGTTGTCTTCCGGTGACAAAGGAAAGAGGACAACTCAAAATCTTTCATAAGAATAGGAGTAATAAAGGCATCAGATAATTCAAGGCATCTTTCTAGAGTTATTTTTGATCTTTTGTCCCAGGGTAGTTTAATCCATTTCCAATTGATTCATTCAAAGACTAGAAATATTATGTCAGGGTACTTGCCAAAATTTGTTAGACTCTGACACCAACTGCCCGATCTCTGTTGAATGATCTCAGGGTCATGAAGCTGCCACAAAACGCATTGCTGATGAGGATAGACTAATCCCTCAAGTGACAGCAGAGAAATGAAAGAAGTGTTATGTTAGAATTAAAATATGTTATTGGAAAATATTGAACATAAGAGGATTACCCCAAAAGAGTACCAGTTTATGAATGCTGTGTTTGTGATTTTACAGTGAAGTCAAAAATATAAAGGAGACATTGGGACAAGCCACTTTACACAGTCCAATGAGAAATATAAAAATATTAGAAAAAGTCCAACATAAGTAGCCCAAATTAAAGATAAAAAGAAGTCCCCAAAAACATATTGGGCTGGATTCACAAAGGTAAACTCACACTTTTGTGCAAGCTTACGATTTTTTGCTACTCACAAATACATTTTTACAAGTGGTATCTTTACAACTTCAGAGTCTCTGCACTCGTGGCAGGGATAACGCAAATAAAACGATAGGACTGTCATAAAGATCCTACTCAAATTAATTTCTGAAAAGCAAAAAATTGTAAACTTACACAAAAGTGTAAGTTTACCTTTGTGGATCAGGCCCTTAATGTAGAAGTTCAACAGAAATCTAAAGTCTGTTCCCTGCCCAAATGGGATGTTTGAGACTCTGCTTTGGGGCAAAACTCCTAGCTATCCTCTGGCTTGGATTTAATTACAAAAATCAACTCCTCCCCTGATGTAGACATTTGAGCTTCCAGGGTAGGAGCGGATATCGCTGATAAAACATACTGGGGCAGATCTGGGAACTGCTTAGTCAAATCTAGTGGGTGAAACAACAATAGCAGGTGGGTAGTGGTGGATCACTAAATGAGATGATATGCCTACTGTTCAGGAAGTCAGAAGGCTGCAAAGCTCACAATAGTGGCCAACCTGCACCTCTTTCAGTCTATGGAATTCCAGAGTTACATAAAAACTAGGAACATCCCGCTGATTTTAGTGATGGAAGCTTGTTCCGTTGTGTAAAATCGGCAGGAATGGTACCACGAAGCGCCAGAGGGTGCTGCTTCATTTTGCCACTCAAGTAGATGTTCTACTCAAGAAGCAGCTTTTTTATAGCATGAAGGCTCACAACATGCCACAACCTCACCAATTCCGGGGCGATGATGACAGAGTCAGCACAAGCGAGACCAGTAGCTCAACAAGACCGAGATTCCTTTACGACCCTGAAGGAGCCAAATTGTTCTCCTTCAAAAGAGTTATAGAATAAACCAGCAACTATTACTCTAAAATGAAAACAAGTGAATGAGCTCTATGAAGATTGGTGAGTAACGTACTTACCTGCCAAAGACTATTTTTGTTAATAGCCAACTTCGATCTGGTCCTGAGGAAGTACCATAGACCTGTGAGGGCTACAAAGGGCCGAAACATGTCAGCCTTCCACAATCTATCACCAGGTGCAGTGGAACAGTAGCTTTTCCACCATAGCACCACCCCACACTTTTTAATCTTGCCCTATCCTCAGTAATTAAAGTTTAAAACGGAGGACAGGAGGTATTTTTAACTTACACTTTGCTAGAACATTTTCGTACTTTTTAGCACAACTGTCATAAAACCAGACCGTCTACCTCTGGGTGGAAAAAGGAGATCACTTGGAGAACCCAGTATCCGAGTGATAAAAGACCCTAAGATGAGGCTACACACATAGCCGACAGGGCAGAGAACCAACATATACCACACCCCTTGTCGCATGTGAATGAGGGTCTTCAGTATACCAGAACTCTAGACCCTGGTAATAACAGAATTTGTGATTCATTCTCTTCTGATTTCTTCTATACTTACAGAAGCTGAATGAATTTCTGCTTCTCCCTCCCTCCTTTGATTAAATGAGCAACTCATGGGATGGTCATGTAATTGCGAGATGTCCCCTCCTGGAATCTTCGGGGAGGGGTTGTGCACAGTGACCAAAGAACAGAGACCTCTCTAATCTGAAGGAAGTCGCGTATACAGCCACTCAATGCAGTTCCAGTAGTAATCCATTAGGCTTGAGGTGCCCCACTTCATGTCAGCATTATAGCTTGTAACATTGCAATTGATGTTGTTTTGTTGTATAGCTTATAGGTCCATTGTCAACATTTGCTAAGTTACCATGAGCTTCGCTGCCATGTTGAATTTGAATTTGAATTTGAATTTAAAAACTTTTATTCAGCTCTCTTTTACCAGGCGGTTTCATGGCGCTATGTGTGATGCAGTGAACGGCAGCAGCTGGAAGGGCTAGGCAGTGTAAGCTCGCACAAATAGGAAGGTTTTGAGATCCTTCCGGAACTGTAGATAAGAAGGCGATGTGCGGAGGGCAGCAGGAAGGGAATTCCAGAAGACTGGAGCAAGAACAGCGAACTTCGCTCCACCAGACTTCTGTTTTTTAAAACGGGGGATAGCTAAAAGAGCCATATGAGTGGAGCGAAGTTCTCTGCCCGGAAGGTAGGGCTTAATAGCTGAGCATATGAACTCGGGGGCAGTACCCGACCTAGCCTGGAAAGTGAGGCAGCCATGTTACTGCTTTTGCGCACAAATCTGCATGCATATATTTCGCAAGCCTTTGTTTGTGCCCTTTTCACATGAGAACTGTCTACCTTGCATGTTCTCTGCTGTGCTCTGAGGTTTAGTCTGCACATGATGTTCAAGGTCGAACAACAATGCCCCTTGTTATTCCGTTCTGGTCAGTCCCTCGCATCTAGACATAATATACTACACACAGCTGCACTATTGGAAATCGTGTGCTTTGATATTACAAACGAAACAGGTTTTGACACACTTGGAGAGACACCTTTCCGAAGAGAAGAGCTGTGCTTGTCCTGCGATGTGGACATTGCATCTAGGCTTTGAGGTATGGGGGTGTGCTGACAAAGCCCAGAGGTCTTCTTTTTATAATAAACTATCACTTGTCGTGGGGAGGGTGGTCAGGTCGTTTAGCCCTTTTCCACTGTTTTTTATAACAGGATATCCCCGTCTGTATTCAATGGTATTGTAACAATGCTAACTATATTGTTTTTATGCATTTTGCTGCTAGTATTGGCCCTTATACTGCACCATAGAGCGCGTTAGTTGTAATAAACATTTTAAACTGTACTGCGTCTTTGATTACTCGCATTGTGGACAAGTATGAGTAACCGAGCAAAAGAGTGTCTGGCTCCCGCGATTCCCAAGATAGAGTGACGTGTTCTAGGTTGTGTAATCATTGGTAGCTTCGCTGTAGACGGAGAATGAATGAGACACTATATCTAGTCGCTTTGGCATTTTGGGTACTAATGTGGTAGGTTGGTACACCCCTAGTCACTGAGGTCCTGTTTTCCTGTGCATAGTTCTGTTTCATTTACTCTGAAACAGAAAGAGAAAAGAAAGGGCTTTTTACCTGCTCGAAGAGTTGTAGGTGTTTTTACCCAAAGTAGCCTAGATATGTTCTCATGCCACACTGCCTGACACTTCTGTTGTGTGCTATTTTGAGTCTGGTCCCCTTCCATAGATAAAGGGCCCTACACCTAATGTAGCGCCATGGTGCCAATGACCATGAACGTATACTGATCCTGAGTACTTATCTCCACCATATGCTGATACCACATATTATGTAATAGGCCAGCATGAATACCATGAGATATATTTTTCTGTTTGGGTACTACTCTCGGCAAGCGTGTGATGTTTTCATATATTAAGAACACGAATGACGAAATGCACTCCATTTATTTCGGTTTTTGGGGGTCACTTTTAAATTCAATCCTTTTGCGTGCAGCCCAAGTTTTGTGGCTATTGCCCTTAAACCACTGGCATGACGAATCAAACAAAAGTGGAGAGACACGGCGCTCCCCTCTCGGACGCACAGCTGAAATCCTTTAACAAAAAGGTAACTTCACTTCTCCATTTTCTAAAGATACCCGAAATGCATTGGATTGAGGATGTTTTAAATGTACCCGTCGTGTTGCAGGATGAAAGGCTTGTATTGGCAAACTGCAGCATTTGAAACGTTGGAAGTACATTGATCGTCTCACATGTGATTGTTAAAACGAACCTTAACTCGTCAAAGCATCGGAGAAGTGAAGTTACCTTTTTGTTAAAGGATTTCAGCTGTGCTCCACTTTTGTTTGATTCGTCATGTTTTCATATATTCCCATACATGAGGTAAAATACCATTGCAATGAGGCCACCAAGATAAGACAGAAAAACAGCAATACATAACTGTCCACTAGTAGAGTTGACAAAATACTCCGCTCGTGCTTTCAAGGGATACATTGTTACTCATGTGTCTCTCTTCCGGCTCTTGTTCACTTTCTGAGTGGAAGTATCTGAGACAAGGCGGGGTCTAGCCGCACATCTGTCACATTGATCCATGGTTTCCTGTAATCCACTTCCACTGCAGTAGGGGTACTCATTGTCACTGAGAAGGGGCCATTGAATCAATTTGCAGACAAAATTCCGCACATAAGCGTGTTGGCCAACAGCTATCGGACTGGTCTGCTGGGCTGAGACTGTTTTCTCCTTTCACAATACCCGTTTAGAGAAAAGCTTGGCAGACTTCATTAACTCAGACAAATAATAACTCATATCATCCCCTAACGTTTCAGCAGTCTTATGGGCATCTATCTTTTGCTTTACTATAGGTAAAGAGGTGGGCATGAGACATCCTGTCAGTAGTTGATATGGTGTTAATTGGTGATTGGTTCCTGGCTGATTTCTGAGAGCATACAAAGGGAGTCATAGGCAGTGCAGCCATTTCTTTTGCAGAGTAGCATGTAGTTTGCTTATTTTATTCTTGAGAAGGCCATTCAGGCACTCCCCAGTGCCATTACTTTGGGGGTGATAAACAGATGACAGTTTATGTTTTATTCTTAGGGCGATGCAAATGTATTAAAATACCGCGTTGACAAAATTGGGCCTGTTATGAGAGCAGATTGGGTCTGCTACAGCTCTCCTCATCATCACATCTCTTATCAGGAAATTGGCTGCTGATTTAGATTCATTATGTACACAGAGGCCTGCCTCAATCAATCATGAGAATGGGCAAACAATTACTATAAGATACCTGTAATTGTTACATCTTTCTATCATGTCGACAACATCCAAGTTCAGATTTTTAAATGGACCTGTTAGGCGTGGTATTGTTGAGGTGATCACCCTTAAGGTTGGCTTGGGGCTATACTGTTGGCACACTGTGCATTCTGCAATATACATAGTCATCATTTCAGATAGTTGTGGAATAAACCAATCTGCCTGTAATGTAGCAAGAAGATACTCTTGTGCGGTGTGTGCTGGGAGGTGTAATTGCTCTAGAGCTGTGTACAACAACACTCGTGGCATTACTGGTTTGTCTGTACTCTATTGCCTGTAAATGAAATCTGTTTGTGATTGAGTGCAGCTCCCTTTCATGAGGTGTTGCTTGTTCTTGCAATTTTCGCACATGTAAATGTGCTGGCTCAGTATATGTGGTTTGTAATTCTGTAGCATCTTGATGCCTGCTTGTCATCATACTTAATGTGTGTTCAGTACATATTTTATAATCTCCTACTATCATGCTCACTGATTCAATTAAGAGCACCCCCCTGACAGCCCCAGAAAACCCTTGTGTGTCCATTGTCTTGTGAGAAAGTGGTAGTAGCCCTAGTATTGATTAAACAACTATAAGGTCAACCTTCAATGGCTACTGTCACAGTGGGTTCCTCATATGATGTGTGGGTTACTGATAGTAGTGAACACATAATGGCTGTTTGTGGGCTCTCTCATTGTGAATAGCTGTTGGTTAGTGTCCCTCTGTATATTTGAAACTGTGCACAAAAGTGATAACCTGCTTGTACCATTACTCCTCCCATCTGGACCTGTGTGGCTCCCCCTGTAGTATTTCTGACAATCTGGGGTATATTCTGTGGCATTTGCACCAATAGTGTAGCCTACTGAACTTGAGGGACTTGTGGGGATCCCTGTCTCACTTGTTGTTGGGGAGCCCATTGAATCTGTTGTGGCCCATCTGCCTCTGAGGAGTGATCCATTCCAACGCTTGCTCGTCGTTCTTTTTCATTCTACAGTCCCTTGCAAAATGACCCATATTGACACAATAATAACACTGATGTCCTACTCTATATCCTCCTTGTCATCTTCCCTGTACTGGCCCGTAGCCTCCTGAGAATCTTCCTCATCTATTCCCCATGCTACTTACTGGCTGCTCTCCTGGTGCCTGCACCTACACTGGCATTGTGACAGCCATTTGTGGTGCTGCTACAAGTGCCCCTTCTGTACTTGGTTTTTTAAGTTTCTGTTTCACCAACTTAGCTGTGGCCCTCTCTGCCTGCTCTGTTCTTTCCTTGTCCTTTTCTTGTTTGTAATAATATAATATATGGGATTGTATTTCTGGCAACAGTTTAGCCTCTATTCCCACTACTCCGTCTAGGCTTGCTTGTATACCCGTGGGCAGGCCATGTTGCAATACATTATAAAATCGTATTGCATTCCCTCTGGTATTTTTCCAATTACACCCTACTTCCTATAACCATCGTTCTTTCATTCTGCTAACAAATGTTATAATGTCTTCAGTCGGTTTTATGTCCTCTGCCATAAGGGCTCCAATGTCTGGTCTGTCTGGGTTTGTCTGCTGGAGCGCATCGCAGACATATTGAAGGATATTTCTGAAGTATGACAGTCAAACTGTATATCCATCAATGTTATTTGAGGGTATTGTGCCCTGATAAAAATGGTATTTAATGCGTATCCCACCAGAGATCTCATCAAGCTTTAAATATCGGTCAAGGCGTGGGTCATTCCAGCAGTGTATCTCAAAGCATCCTATCCATTTTTCCGTTCCCTCAGACTGTGGGGGTAGTGCCGTCTTTAAATTCTCTTTATCCATTTGTGGCCATGTTACATCTCTGGGCAGTTGGCAATGAAAATGAGGGGTAACTGAGTTCTATTTTGAGGATTTACTGGTCTTGGGCCTAGACTTGCATCTTGGCTATTACTTCAGATCACTTCAGTTGGTTTGTCTATGGCATACTCCTCCAAGACCACGAGGCACTCTTGCATCTAGGGGTAGTTCCAATCTGGGCTGCCCTGTCCCTGCTATATACAATCTTTGGAAGTTGCTAAGTTGATGGGGAGAGATTACCCTTGTCGGGCCATTGCTTTCTTCCCTCCTTTTTAGTCCATCTTGTCAATTCATCCGAGAAGGGTTTGCAGTAGTAACTACCCTCCTTATATTATATTACCCCCATGAAGGACGCAGGTCACAATTATATGATCTCCATTTAGTGTTCTGTTCATTTGCACCCTGTTAGGCCTGTCCTCCTACTACTTATCTTCCTCTGCCCCCCTACATCTTATTACACATTTGGGGTTTCATGATATTTTCGCATTTCTACATCCCTCTCTCATCCTTCTTCTCTTATACGTTCCTCAGCTGTCTCTCTCAAAGTCTCTTCAGAAGTGTCTCTCTGCCTAAAAACAACATGTCCCGAAGCGAAGTATTGTTTCTAGAGTGTTCTGCCTGTCTAATGGTGTGCTGCAATCCATTTATGAGTCGTATTCTCGATCCAGTTCTGGACTTGCCTGAGGACTTGTAGGGGTGGGGTCCAAAAGTGACTTGTATCCCCGTGATTTTTGTCTCTCCTCTCTAGGTGTGACTATAATGGGATCTTGGTACCCTACAGCTGGCAGAATGGGGTGAAAACCATAGGGGGGGTTTGTCTTGGGACTGTATTGTTGCCTCTTTGGGGGCTGTTCGTTTCACGTTTGTTTTTGTATTGCTGAATACCCTCCATAAAGACAGGGTGGATTCCCTTTCCTGTGTTTTTTTCCCATTGTGCTTAGAGCGAATGTATGTCAATGTGCATTCAGTTCTGTCTTCGTCGCTTGACCCTTTCTTTGGCCATGGCTGGGCATGGACATTGGCACCTTTGTATCATTGTTTACTTCTGTGACCTCTTCTTGTCTGAAGGGAACGTTTTTGTCATCTGTGCAAGAGGGGTCTCCATGGTCCCCTGAGGATGTGTGCATTTGCTAAGTTTAATAGAAGTTTCACTTGTTAATTTGCTCACTGTCTTATTCCCCTTTTGGACCTGTCTCCTTTACTAATATATTTGCTAACCTATAATAGTGGTGAACACATATTGATCTTATGCCTTGTTACATGACTTGTTCAACACAAAATGGGGTAACTCCCAGAGTAGTGACCTAGGTGAAGCTTAAATTATGAGTGTGGGCATCTCACAAAATGTGACGGACTGGTCTCACACACCACCTGGTGTCATGCTTCATCATTGATCAATCCTCGCCCTCCAGAAACTCTGTTTGGTTAGGGCGGGCATACACCTGATGGCAGGGATGCACTTCTAAACTAAGCGGGGGCCCTTGAAAAGTGAGTGAGATTTAAAAACCATTATAGTTACCAAATTAATTTTAATGTGGCAGGCAGCTATATGGTATTAAAAACAAGTGAATGTTGCAGTGGGAAAATTACTGTCCCCTCACCGTTGTAGGGGCGGTCGCCATGTTTCTGCCGAGTGGCCCAGTTGGGTCCATGGCATTCACCAAGACCTAAAATTAATGAAGGGCTCCGTTCTAACCAGCCTTGTGGTGACAGGATGCCACTAGGTGGGGTGACGTATGTCACACTCCACAGAGGGAAGGACTCATTTCGAGGTCTGGAAAACAAATAAAAAATGAGAATACAATGAAAAAACCTTTATGGTCACTTTGCCCATATTACATTCAACCACATGCACAATTCATTAATGGTGGGTGGCTATATGTGTGACACGTGACGTTCTTTTTGAAACATAATACATGAAAGAGGGTCCATCTTAACCTGGATTAGAGACCTAAATGCCCCATGGGAGGAGGGCAAAAGAAGGGACGGCCCCTGTAGTCAAACTCTGGAGGTGGGAGAGATTTAAGAACAGACAATTGTACATGTACAAGTTAAGAGATTTAGTTTACAGGAAGTTGAAAGAGCTTAAAAAGTACCCCCTTTCCAACCTTTTCAGTCACCCACTTACTGCATCAAGGTGCGTCTCCAGTAAGTGCACCTATGTGTGTGCTCCTCTCCTCCCCGACGGTAACTGGATGTGGGGAGAGTGGTTTTTATAGTGCTCTTAATTGGGCAGGTCGGTATAATTGGCAATCTAATTGAATAAGTTTCTACCAGCGTGTGGGATCCTGTGTCCCAAAATGCACCAATACGAGTATGTAAAGAATGTCTGACCTGCTCTCAGCGGAGTGGTAAAGTCATCGCACTATCAGGTTTTGCAAGTTTCCATTGTCTTTACAAGCCTAAAATTGAAGACGGCGAGTTGGAGCCTGGTCATACATGCAACCACTAACCGCCAATCCTGGTGCAGCCTTTGGCGGGGGGCGGAGTTGTCAACACGTAGGTTTGCAAAAGACGGAAGACGCGCCATTCTCAAGTCTGACTGTGGTTGTCCGTGATGTGGCGGGGAGCAGAGTTTTCCCCACATGGGTTTGCAAAAGCCGGAAGAAGCGCCATTCTCAAGTCGGACCGTGGCTGTCTGTAATGTGTGGTCCGGGCATGGCTGAAACCATGTTGCGAACCTGGATAGGTCCGCCTCACTGATGAAACTGGGTGGATAGGCCAATCAACTGAGGCCATCTCCGGTCACGTGAGTGCAACTCGCTCCGTGTGTTAAAAATATATTTTTATTTAAGGCATATTAAACCAGGGGAACTTAAAAGTGGATGAGATTTATTTTATGGGAGAGGTGCTTTTGTTGCCAAGAGCTGACCAAGCCCTGTGGGGTCTCAAAGTAAATACAGGTTTCCTAAGGTGTCAAGCATAATGTAAATGGTCATTATACACCGAACTGGCTCTTGGAGATCTTGGAAGCAAAAAAGGGACTTGTAGTTGGTTTGTTGAGCCGAGGCTGATTTTACCATTGTCTAAAGGTACTCATGGTGTAGTGAAGACAGGGTTTTGCCTGCACACATTGCTATATTAGCATAAGCGTTTTAGAAGTTAACCGTCATCTTGCCACTTTTCTGCTTTTGCACACGACACTACAGGTAGCTGTTATTATAAGTAAAACTGCTTGCTTGCTTTTTCTTCACATGAGAACGGTCTGTTTTTCACATCCCTAGACGTGCACTGCGACCTTAGTCTGAACACTGTGTGCAGAAACCGTCAAGGTCAAATAACAATGTATGCTGTTGAATTCAGGTTGATCGACCCACACTCTAGACACAACAAGCACACAGCTGCAAAAATCTGAAACTTTAATATTGAACTGCATGCATGATGCTGGCACTCTTGGAGAAAACCTTTCCAGACACAGAGAGCAGTGCTGAGCCTGTGATGTGATTCACTTAAGCTGATCTTTGAGGTTTGGGGTTCCCCATTCAAACCTAGAGACCTTCTATTATTATTATAAAACTAGCTTACTAGCCAGGGGAGGGTGGTACACAAGGTATTATAGGACCTGTTTACACTATCATTATAATATGATTTCTCCCTTTGTTTTCTAGGAAATTGTAACAATGCTAATGGTTTTATTGCTGATCATTTGTTTGCTTAAGTTAGCCAAAGTACTGCATCTTAGAGCACGTAGTTAAAATAAACATTTTCAACTTTTCCGTGTCTCTGATTACTCACGTTGTGGACTGATATGAGAATAACAACAAAAACATGTTCTTGATTCCCACCATTACTGAGAGTACTGTAAGTCACTTGTTCTGAGTTGTCTAATCATTGGTAGCTTCAATATGGTACGGAGAACAAATGAGACACTGATGTTAGTCGGATAGGGGTTCTAGGTACTGAGGTGAATTTTTTGGTACACCACAATTCACTGAGGTCCTGGTTTCCTGCGCATAGTTCTGTGCATGAGCAGAATCCCCGCAACATGGTGCACCTAATGTTTTGGTCTTATGATTGAGACGCCTTAGTAAAGCTTATATTTGTCCACAACACCCTCACTCTTGTTTCCGGTAGACGGGAGTGATGGTTTAAACCTACCTATATAGTTGACTTATAGGTTCATTCAAGCTTGACAATTAAAAAGGTTTCTTTTTGAATTACAGACCCTTTTTGTGCTACAATTTCATATAGATTGTTATTCTTCTCTGGGTCCTTATGGCTGAAGTTGCTATTGCAGCGCATAGTCGCGCACCTCTCCGGCGTCATTTGATGCAGTTCGGGGTGCCGGATGATGGAATGTCAATTATCTTTGTAATGAGTGCCGATGCATCGTTCCCCTATGAGTTGTTTTACTCTTGGGTTACTTTTCCGGGGGTGAATGCAGATGATAAGACGTTCCACTCATACACTCCTACGGCAGTTCCAGTGAATTATACACCGTATAGGACGCAGGAAATTCCGATTTCCGCCTGGCAGCATCGTATTTGATTCAATGGCGCCCTCCCCCACACCGTAACTCCGGTTCGGTTAGGTCCCTTGTCTATTCCTGGGGCCACTTGGCCAGTCTTGTCCGGGTTCACTCCTCAGTCACGATATTTGCAAGCCCCGCTGGATGACTTACGTCAACTCCATACTGCCTTGATTTCAGTGCATATCGCTTTAGTGCAATACGTCTCTTGCAATGTCCAGGTGGAGGCACCTGGGGTTGCGACGCAACCATTTGGACTGGCCGGGATCACTATTAGTCCCATCATGGTTAATGGTAATGGGCAAGCGCCCCCAGAATAAGGACGATATGCCTTATTGGCTTGCTGAGAAATTTGCCCAGCTGGAAGCAGTATTTCCAAATTCTACTCCTGTGGAAAAACACAGGATCCTTATCATTAGTTTGCAGAAAGACTTAGTCCCAGAGGTAACAGATTGTGAGAACTGGGGTAAAGTGTTTGCAGTGGTCTACGCGAAGTGCTTTGGCACGCCGTCTATGACTGTATTGCCCTAAGTGATTAAGTGTGTTCAGGATGAGCACCGTCCGGAGGCGGCGGTTGAGTTGGGTATGAGGCTTGTCGGCGTGTTTGACGTAGTTGCTGATCTCATCCTTGCTAATGTCAAGGGAGATGCAGTTAATTTTCAGGTGTCGAATGAGTTGCGCCTTGCTTCTGACGTCGGCATTATTGAGGGGGCATATAAGACCATTGGCCGCAATAGTTTGGGGGTTAAGCCTTTTGCTAAAACAACAGCGCAACCGCAAACTCAGATGGTTAAGTCTACAAAAGACGACCGTCCTGTTTTTCCTGTTTTTCCTAAACAAAATTGGAAAGGCAAAAAACAGGGGAAGCAGCAATAGAAATAGGGGTCACGTCCTGCATCACCAATACCAGTGACTACTGAACGCACATATGAACTGCGCGATCACACAAGAATTAGGTCTCCTGATAGATTTCAGGTCCCTGATCAACATTCTCCTCGTTCTTTATAGGAAACATCGGTCTCGCAAGCCGGTGGAGGTGAACGTGGCAGAGGTCGAGGTGCCCCTCAAGGGCGTGAGCAGCCCCGCCGGGGCTGATGGTAAAGGCAAGCAGGACGACTTTGCACGTCAACGACCTCCGTTTCAGAAAAAGAAAGTTGCTGCACTAACAGCGAGGTATGCCACAGATAGTGAGAACACAGCTTCGGAACCTGACATGGGCACTAACGCTGCTAGACAGCGGAGGTTACAATAGCGCGGCAAGTACTGCGTCCAGATCTGGAGGCGACAGCAACTGACACATTTCTTACTGTAGAAACTGCTGACACTAGAGTGGCTCCCCCTGACAGACTAAATGACATAGTTCTTGTAATTGAAGGTGACATACAACGTACCATAAAAGGGATTTTTTGGGAAAATCTGACCTCTACATATGACATTTTGTTAGCTGAGGCGGACTGGCCCCCAGCTTTTGTTTTGGCAGCTCCCAGAGGGGAGGAGGTAATCCTCCCATTTTTCATGCACACAGTGCCGAAGGAGCAAGCTCAGAACTTTGCAGAAGAGTGGGCACAAGTGCTTGCTCCGGTGTTGTACCATTCTGAGGTTGGGTGGGATAAATTATCACCAAGCCATGAGATTCTGTTATGGTCTATGCCACAGCCACAACCCCAATATCCCGTGCGCTGAGAAGCTAGATCTCACGTCGCAGAAATCCTTGAACAATTAGAATATCAAGGTGTAATTGAAACATGTGTGTCACCCATGAATAATCCTCTTTTCACTGTAACCAAACCTGATGGGTCGTACAGCCTAGTTTTGGATTATCGGATTTGAACTCTCATTTAGGGGTGGGCGGAATTTGTGAAATCCACTTTCGCAAATTATCGCGAAAATGTTAAAAATTATCGCAAACACGCGGAAATATCGCGAAGATGCAGAAGTTTTTTTCCCGCATGTTCTCAAGATTTCCTGCATGGTTGCGGCTCCCCAACTTACCCATGTGGTTGCTCGCGGGCGCGGCCATCTTGTTTTCAGGTGTCTCACGGTGCATGATCGCGAGAAGAAAGACGTGATCGCGCGACGCATGACGTCATTGCGGGCTCCAACTGTCGCGAGACAGCGCAAATGGCTAAAAACAATACAACATCTCATGGAGAACGCGACTGGATCAAGAAAACTTGTCGGCGAAAGCAGGGATTCAGGTAAGGCGATCGCGCGCGCGCGAGAATGTATTATTTTACAGCGCGAGCAAGAAACAAATTATCGCCAAGCTGCGGAATGCAGACATTTTGACATTTTCGCGCTTTCTGCGGAACGCGAAAATGTCAAATTATCGCAATTTCCGCGAACGGAATGAAATTTTAGCCCAGGCCTACTCTCATTGTTGGACGTGCGCGGAACAGAATACCCATAGTTCTGCCCTCGTTGATAGTCTTCTGAGAAAAAGGTTTAAAACCACACAACATCTCAAATGGCTTTTATAGCCATAACCTGTCCTCCATTAGTAGTCAATGGACAGCCTTTACTTCTGGCGGCAACCAGAAACAGTTTAAAAGATTAGCCATGGGCTGCACAAACAGTCTGGGCGTCTTTGCCGCACGTGTAGTCTCTCTGTTAGAGAGCATTGACCCGGATGCATACTGGTATGTTGACGATATTTATCTCACAGATGACGAATTATGGCCGCATCTGTGTCGCGTTGACCGCATCATTGTAATGTTTGCGGACTTCGGTTACAAATCTAACTTTGCAAAATCACACATTGCAGAGTATACAGTGTTGTTCTTGGGCTATGAACTCAACAACGAAGGACGAGGTTTAGCCCCTCACTTCCTGGAGAAATGTGCATGTGTGCACGCTCCAAGAACTCTGAAAAAACTACAATCTTTGCTGGGTTTTTTGAATTTCGGGCGTACTTACATTCCCTATTATGCCCAGCGTATCAAGCCGCTATATGCCTTGGTACAACCTACTCTTACCAAATCTTGCTGGCTGCCTGAACATTCTGCTATACTGCATTATTTGCAGGCTGATCTTCTTGCTTCTAAATACTTATTGACACGTGATAACCACACAAACTTCGTAATCAGAATTGTTCCTGGCACAGTGGGTTTCACGTACTTGCCTTTTAATGAAGGGGACACGGTCCCGATTGCTTACAAGACACACTTGTACACTTCGGCTGAAATGCGCTTTTCCACCGTCGAGAAGGTATTAACTGCAGCACAGATGGCAATTCTGAAAGAAAGAGCGCTATCGCAAGGGAAACGCATGTTGGTTGTCACACTGTATCCTGCCCTTAAGGCAGTAACAAAGGCCAGTGTACCGAATTCTAAAGCTTTGCATCCACGTTGGCTACAATGGGCCACTTCTTTGACGTCCCCGGATGTCACATTCATCTTTGATGCCTCATTGCAGTTCAAGAGTATTTGCAGTATGAATTTGTTCATCCAGCTCCTCTGTCCTTGCGCCCGCTTGAGGATTACCATTGAATCATTTACACTGACGGTTCGGTGCAACCGGCGACGGAATCTAAGCATGTTTATTCAGTGGCCTGCGCAATAGTGGCTGGTACTTTTGTGAATGGAGAAGTCAAGTCTGATGTCGTGAATACGCCAACATTGGGTGATTGTACCGCCCAGTTGGCAGAGCTATTGGAGTTTGCTGATCCTCGAGTGACTACTCTTATTGTGAGTGACTCATACTACTGTGTACAGTCTTTCATCGACAATTTATTCTTTTGGTCTCAGAATGAATATTGTGATTCCAAAGGTAGCACAATCAAACTTAAAATGCTTTGGGTCGAGTCGCAGAACTTTAACAAAGTCTGCTGCTCGTGAATGTAATTCATACTCTTGGTCACCAGCTCATAGGGGTGCACACTGTTGGCAACAGTTTAGCTGATAAGGCAGCAAAAACAGCAGTGGCAACATATCTGGTAGCAGCAGTTACAAGATCCAAAAGTAAAATTGATGATGACATCTTGGCAGCCATTGCTGCAACAGAGAAGGGTTATAATTACCCTCTAGGTTTCCCTTCTAAATATTCAATTCAATTCAATCAAGCTTTATTTGATTAAAAGAATAATCATAAAAGCACATAGAACAATAAAACGCTCATGTTACAAATATAGGTGAAAGGCCACGAAATTATGAGATAAATTATACAGTACAGATTCTTACATGAGGATAGTCTTTCTGCAATTAAAAATGGATTTTAAAAACGACGTGAAAGCTAAAGTTATAAATTCTTCCCCCAAAGATTGCATGACTAAAAGAGCAGGACGGCATAGTCTCAAGCCTAATGTTTTAAGTACCGGGAGTATCCACCTTTTTCTCTGGACTGTATAAAATTTACAAAAGAATAAAACATGCATAGTAGATTGCGCAGACATGTCATCACATGGGCAATTTGACAACTGTCTGGACCAATCATTATGTCTTGGGCAGCTGAATAGCCTATGCACAATACACGTCCTGAATCGTGTTAATAAGAATCTTTCAAAGTCAAGAGTAACAAAAATTAAATACGGCTGCATCTTAAAGGTAGTCAGGATGTTTTGATGCCCCGAAACTGAGGGTTTTTGAAGCTCTGTGTTCGTTCTTATATTTCTGAGATATTGCAGGCAACCAGATTAAAAAACTTTCCTGTCTACCTTAGTCAGAGGGATGGGGTTATCGAAATATTCTTGGTGGCCTAGTTTGCATAAATATTCCTTAACATACTTAAGCCACCCTATATGTGAAACCCCCTCTAACCCACAGCTGTCACTGATTCTTTGGCGATTTAGACTGGTCTGCTCTGTGGTCCAGATGTAATGCCAGAGAAGGATTGGTTGAATGCCAATGACATCTTCTAAATGGGATAAACCCAGTTCCGAGTGACAGTTAAAGGTGGAGACACTAGCCGGGCCAGCAAGCAAATATCTGAGAAATCTGTTTTCGACCCTCTGCAAAGAAGTCACGTCTGCATGTCCCCATATACCTGCACCATAAGTCGGTATTGAGACGCATTTAGCTTTATAAATGTAAAGTATTTCTGTGGGGGGGCGTCTACCCAATTTTCTGCCGAAATTAGTCAGGGCTGCCACAGCCTTCGAAAAAAGCAGTTTCCTTAGGTTTACAGCCTGTATCCATGAACCAGTATGTTCAAACAGAACCCCCAAATATGAGAAGTTGTTAGCAGAAATTAAATGATTCTTCTCTAGGAAGAACGGGCTGCACTTATTACTCCCCAGGCCACATTTCGGTATAAATGTTTTGGACGCATTAACTGAAAGGCCTAAATCGGACATACAATTTACGAAGCTAGATAAAACCTTCTGCAAACTATTTGGGGTGCAGGCCATGAGCACCACGTCATCAGCGTACATGAGCATAGGAAGTGAACGCATCCCTACCCTCGGGAGGTCCTGGCACTCTTTTCTCAAAACCGAGTCTAAGTTGTTAATGTACAGGGTAAATAGAAAAGGTGGCAGGACGCAACCCTGCTTTACTCCTCTTCCGACGATGAAGTGGTCGGTGCATTCGCCCCCTATGCCAAAACGCACCCTGGCTCTGGCCCCGATGTAAAATTCTCACATTAAGGAGATTAGGGATGGCTCCTGTCCCAGCTTCTCCATCAGTGGCCAAAGTTTGTTGTGGATGACACAGTCAAAAGCTCCGGAGAAATCCACAAAGGCCAAGTAAAGAGGGCCCCTTTTGGCCTTGGTATATGTAGTGATGGTTAGTTCTAAATTTAAGCACTGATCTATCATGCTCAGGCCCTTTCGAAACCCATATTGGATGGTACTAATAATGGAGTGATCTTCTGCCCAGGCCTGTAATCTAGATAGAATTACTCTTCCGAATATTTAAACAGTGGAGTCTAGGAGCGAGATGGGTCGATAACATGTTAGATTATGCCTATCTCCCTTTTTAAGATCGGGACCAGGATTGATTCACTCCAGGTAGAAATAAGGCTGGTTGAGATACATGCATTGATGACTTTAGTTAAAATCGATGCTCAGAAATCTATGTTATGTTTAAAAAGGTCCTCTGGGATACCGTCTGACCCAGGGGCTTTGCCACTTTTGCTCAGTCGAATCGCCTCCTCGGTTTCGTGAAGATGCAGTTGGAGATGCGGATGGTGATTAACATTCTGAGATTCTATCCTATCCCCCGCCAAGTCACTCAAACTTGCTTCAGGTCTAGGATTAGAGTATAATTTAGAAAAGTGAACTACCCAATCATCCCTAGAGATCGCTATCTCTATACTTGCCCTTCCTGCCTCAATTAGAAAGGGCGCATTAACCGCTTTCCAAAAAGCTGAGGAGTCTTTCATTTCGGATGCAACTCGTAGGGCATGCCGTGCCTCCTCCCTTAGCCATTTTTTGATTGCTTTTAACACGTATCTGTATGCCCTTTTCGCTTCACGTATTTCTCATTGTTTTTAACCTCTCTATGTAATGCGAGTTTGAGGTTGGAATGGGCTCTAGTGCAACTATGATCAAACCAGACTTTCTGTTGTAGTGTTTTCTTTCTAGAATTTATGTACAAAGAATTACCAATAAATTCAGATAGAGCGGAAAACCCCTCCACTATATCTGGTGCGGAGTAGCCTTCTCCTGTACATTTATTGATGGCTTTGCAACAGTTGAGTATCACATTGTTCATAAATTGGTCTGGATCTATTTTTTTCCAGCTCAGGGAGTAGCCGTTTTGTCTAACCAGAGTGACGTTATTAACACAATGAATTAAGGGGTCCTTCCCTGATCTATTGTCTAACTTAGTTTCCATACTTTGCAGCAAATGATCGCTAAGGGCAATGTCATGAGTTTGAAAACTTAGGACTCTGGAGGCATGTCGTATCGATATTAAGATAAAATCAATAGTAGAAGAAAAACCTTGTCCGTTAAATGTTGGGCTAAATGGGGCTCATAAACTACATACATAGCCCATATCGCTTGTAAGCATTAAATAATTTAAAATGTCCCCGTAACCAGTGTGATTAAAATGAGGAAAGTTTGTCTCACTATTGTATCCAAGACCACAAATACCAGTGTCCCAGTGCTGGCAAAGACTGATATTGAAGTCTCCGCCCCAAATTGTAAAGAGGTCTTTGGAGGATGCTGTCTGTATTTTAGTAATCTGGAGGGCTATGGCCCCCAGCACTCCTACCTGGTCTTCACACGGGATGTTGTAAAAATTCACTATCAATATACCAGTTGTCCTGTCCAGATCCGGGCCTAGTATTTGAAAGTAACGCTCAACAGACAATGTTACAATATTCATCAAGTTTGTATGGGATGCTGCATCGATACACAACCCCCCCATTGCTCTTCCATGCATCGATGCTACTGCGGGCACATGAAAGGTCTTATAACCATGAATATGAATCACGTCTACCGCCCATGTTTCCTGTAAGCATAGGATTTCAAACCCAAGTGCAAACTCTGTCCACTGTGGGGTCGCAATCTTGGACGTTAAACCCGCAATATTCCAGAACAGGACGTTACGGGAGTGGTCTCTAGGGTTTTCCTTCACAAGCCTAAAGCTTGTTCCCGATACAATGACAGTGCCAGCTTCAGCGGGGACTATTGGGCTATTATCTAAGCTATGAGCAAAGGGGGCACCAGTGTTGGAAATGTTATATATGGGCTCAGGAACTATGCTAATTGGAAATGAATGGATGTAGTTCTTAAGGTCTTCGATTAAAACACTCTCTGGGGCTGATGGTACACTAGGCATTGTATTTCTAGGGCCCAACTCATTTGCTCCCTGTGCAGGTGATCTCATGTTTATGGTAGGGACCCTGCTAGTAAAATTCAGACCCCAATTGACCTTAGGGAGTCAATCCACCTGCTCCAAGTGAGAAAGGAGATCGTAACGATTTTGGACTGGGACATTATATAATGTGGGTCGATTCATTAAGTGTTCATTGCCATCTGGGTGTGGGCATGTAAGGTGGGAAGGTTGGGAGGGTTGATAAAAGAAACCCAATGGAACCACATTGATTTCATACGAAGAGATAGGGATCGACCCAAATCTAGACAAAATAAACTGTACCAACTGCATTGATTTAAAAGTCAATATCACACAGTCCCCTGGCATAGACTTCTGACCCTTCCCTAACCAGCTCACTCTTCCAGCCATTTTAAAATTGAGAAAAAGACTATCTGAGATGCCAATTTTACAGCCTAACCAGGATAATGATTTACTCCTTAATGAGTCCCAGTATTCTACAGCCCCCACAGGTAGTCGTGGTAC
This sequence comes from Triturus cristatus, assembly GCF_964204655.1. Taxonomy (NCBI): domain Eukaryota; kingdom Metazoa; phylum Chordata; class Amphibia; order Caudata; family Salamandridae; genus Triturus; species Triturus cristatus. Next base: position 306,956,102 of record NC_140589.1, on the reverse strand, counting down.
ATTGGCCAAAACAACTGTGTACAGAGTCACAGCTGGAGGGAGGTCCAAGATTATCATGGGTACATCATAGACTTGATTATAGTTAGGGGCTAAGGCATTTGATGCAGAACAAATAGAATTTCCTATGTGGTTTTTCTGTTGGTGACCTGGCTTGGGGCCGGCATCAGTACAAAGGGAGGGACCCTTAATGGAAGGGGTATGAACAAACTTGGGGATTCCCTGCATGGTATATGCAGCTGGGCCAATTTGTGTGGTGCCTAAATTTATATTAGTGGATATCTGGTTGTTTCTTGTTAAAGGCGCACAGTTGCTAGTAACACTAATAACCTTTGCGGTCGGTTTGTTTACGTGCCCACCCAGCGCAGGGTCCATGTGATGAATTACTTCATGACCCTCAGATGATGACCTGCATGTTTCTAGGTGGGTCAACAATAGATCTTCCAAAGAACCCATTCTTCTACTTAGGTTCGATAGAGTTTGATAGAGTTTCTCGTAGGTATGAGTCCAGGATGTCATACTTACTGTTTAGCACCGCCAATTCTTTTGGTATATTAAATGTCGGGCCTTTATTAGTGGTGCCCTTTCTGCCTCGTGACACTGTCGCAGATTTAACCACTTTTACAGTTTTGTCCCACGTGATGCATGGTACGATGCATGGTACGATGTTATCGAAAGTGGATCTGCCCTCTGAAAGACTTTCGGAGATCTTAATAAAAGTTTTAGTATTCCGCAGATGTTTAGTTGGGGGTTGGGAGTCACCATCTAGGTCTAGCTCGCAGATAGAGATGTGATCCGATGTGTTGAATACACACCCATTGATGTTAGCGGTGGACTCGGGAAATTCAGAGATTACTGATGGGATGATGGAAGTCTCTCTCCCAGTGTCGCACCCTACTTCCACGCCGGATTTTTCTGTGTTTATGACCTCCTTTACGGACGAGATCTGCTGCTCTATCGCCCCCATGGCTCCGGTCAAATATTTTAAGAGGGTTTGATGGCTCCTCTCCCCACCCTCCTTATGGGCACCTAGATTTCCTTTTCCCCATGGCTAAAAATTTACTCAGAAAGGGATCAGCAAGGGATCAGAGACACTGGAATACAAATCGGAGGAGGGCCCGGCAGCACAAACTCACCCGCTCTTTTCAGCAGTCACTATGAGATTCGTGTCCTTCTCTGCTGCACAGCCAAGAGCCGTGGCCCAGCCCGGCCTGCTTCGGCCTATGATGGGCTAAGACGGGCCCGTCTTGGCCCGGTCTTGGCCCGGGCCGAGCCCGGGCACGCCCCACGTGCGTCCCCGCGCTGCAGGACCTGCTCTCAGGCTTTGTAGCTCCCACCCGCCTCCAGGGGCAGTCACCAAAGTGCATTGTCCGGTGTGCTGGCTGCCTTAAGGGCTCAGGTGCAAGGTGCGCTGTGTCCGGTTACAGAGAGGTCTCCCGTGCTCCGGGACCTGGTCTCAGGCTTTGTAGCTCCCGCCCGCCTTCAGGCACAGTCACCAAAGTGCGTTGTCTGGTGTGCTGGCTCCCACAAGGGCTCGGGTGCAAGGTGCGCTGTGTCCGGTTTCAGAGAGGTCTCCCCAGTAACGTCACTTTTTTACCCCTCCTTGTACAATGTATACTGATGTTCTAATTCGTACTTCTAAATACTCATATCATTTAAGTCCTTATAAAGTTCCCTATGTGAGAATTAACGATGTTGATGACAGGTTGAGTCCCAACACGGACCGCAGACTTGCATTGATAACAGCCACTCACAAAGGTATGGCTTCGGCCCATGCAGGCATCTCAGCGACTGTTACTATCTTACAACAACGTTACTGGTGGTGCGGATTGTATAAACGACTTGTGATTATGTCCTTACTTGTGACATTTGCCAGCAGATTAAACCTTCAACTGCTGCACGTCCACCTCAAACACAGTTGTACATATCTAATGAACCACTTGGGTGTGTTTATTTGGATCACTGCGGTCCTTTCTCCTCATATACTGCGTATAAGTATGTCTTAGTTGCAGTGGATTCATGCACACACGTTCTATGAGTGTGGCCACAAAGGAGTGCTGAAGCCCGAACTGTCATCAGGGATTTGCGTGTCTTTGTGGGAATTTTTGCATGTAGTACCCTCCATTCGGACCATGGTCCGGCGTTCGCCTCTAAGGCGTACAAGGATGCCATGAGATCTTTGGGGGTCCAAGTCAAATTTTTGTCTCCATATAGGCCTGAGGGTAATTCTGTTGTGGAGCGAATGAACCATGACTTAAAGCAATCCTTGACAGCTAGGGGTTTAGGTACTGGCAGGAACTGGTTGACCTATTTGTATAGCGTTCAACGCGCACTTAATAATCACCCTAGAAGTTCTCTTGGTGGGCGGACCCCATACGAAATGCTCTTTGGCATATAAATGTTTGTCCCGGACCTTGATGGTCTAGACATGGCGGCGTCGGCCGCACCCTTTGACGTAGATGATCTTTCTGCTGTGTTACAGAATCTACAAGAGGCTTGAGACAGTCTTGCAAAGGAACGCTTGCCCTCCCAAACTGATGCTGCACTTCAGATTCCAGTAGTTGCCTGGCTACCTCGAGTTGGTGACCTGGCCTGTGAGAAGGTGGAAAACAAGAAGGAGTTTGGCCCCTCTTATAGTGCACCTGTTACAGTGCTTGGCGTGCAGGGTACAAGAACAGTCATTTTACCTTCACTTCCTGGTCGCAAGGATAACATAACAGGTACATCTCCGTTGACAATGTCAAACTACAACGAGTGGCCGATTCTTCTTAATATGACTCCAGTGGTCTCTAGTCCAGCAATGCTGAGAAATTCTGTTTTGGCTCCGGCAAATACGAACAGGCCTGACATTGCCATTGAGATGCAGACAGTTAAAAATCCTTTATTGAATCCACCGGCTGGTTGTCCCCATGAAGATACTGAGTATACCTATCCCACAGATGTGTTGTTGCCTGGTGTGCAATCAAGTGCAGTTGACCAGTCACGTTTTTCATTTGACACTAACTCTACAACATCGAGTGCCCCATCAAAAATTTCAATTTTTGCTGTTTGGTTAAAAAGACATTTTTTAATGACCCCTTGGACTTACATTTGGTTGGTGCTCATATCTATTTTTTTGTTCATGTCGATTGGATTTGTAATTGTCTTTTTTCGTCTAGTGAATGGACATTATCTAACTGAAAGATCTGCAATTAGATTAATTGATGGAACTTTGGCACCCCCCTCCTCTTCACACATCATGAAAAGGGACCTGACTTTTGTTAATATTAGTGCCTGGCCTGTGTTAGATGGGTTTGTATGGGATGCTGTAAAATTTCAAATTCATGGCCCCACAGAGGTGATTAATGTTCCCAATGTGCTTTGTGTTTCTATGGGAGATGTTGTGAAACAAAACATACGCTCTGATGATTGGGATGTCCAAGCCGTTGAGGCTCTTTTTTCTGATTTGAAATATTATGCCGCTTTTGATGCTGAAGATTTGTATTTAGACTCAGCGTATTATGGAGAGTTATTTTACTACTAACACTATGGCAATCATTTCCTGCATAAAGCGAATACATTTAGAAATGTCGTTAATTATACACAATGGCAACATTGTCCAGCTCCCATTGACAGCAGTTCCAAAACTCTAGTGAAAAAATGTACATGTTTTACCGATTTCAAACCAGAAAACTTTTATTTTAAAATGTCTGCTGGGTCAGCTTCCAAAGCTAGACTGACACATACTAAATTACTGTATTCAAACTCGTTTATGGATGCATTAGCTATAGAGGGCTATGAGCTGTGGAAAGATACCATTGATCTTAAATCTGTTTAGGGTTCTAAAACCTTGCAGGTGCAAGGCTCTGAGGCTTTGCATCATGCGTGCCTTATCCCGAACCGTATGTTTATTTTTGAATTCTACTATTTTTCAGACCACCTGCTTTGGATTGGCTACTTCTAAAAAGATGAACGCCTCTGCTATTCCTGATCTGGGTGCTTATCCTTCCTGGGACAATCAAACAGATCTGTCCATGGATGAATTGCAGTCACTAATTACTAATACATCCTTCAAAATTTCCAGCTTAGATCCCCAAGGATGGTTGATATGGCAAAAAACTTCAGACTCATGTTAACATTGTTTTCTGGGGCTGAATTTAGGCTACAGACAGGTTAGGGTTGACCCCCGATTTGAAAACTCCCATTCTGTTACTACCTATTCAGTAGGAAAATTATGTCAAAACTGGCTTAAACATTCCACCTTGGCGTCAATTAAACATCATTTGTCCAAATTAACTGACGAGGTAGATTTGAATGACTTTGTTAAGGCCCCTGTGGGTGGCTGGTCCAAATGATGGGTGTATGCTGTTTACAACGAAGTTTGGAAATTATCTCAAATTGAGGCTGCTTCTAGATTAAGGGCTATTGATCAAGCAAATTTGGAAAATGTGCTTGCTGTCATTGATAATAGCATTAACACCCTTTCTTCCAGAATTTATACATTAGATAATATTGTTTCATCGGTTGTGGATATTGTACAGGATGACATGTCTGTCTTATACCATGGTTAAAATCAATTGCGTTCTATAATGCAATTTGCATGGACAAACATTGAAGGCTGGGAAAGTTCCCTGGGACTACATGAATACATCATCTTTATTCGTGCCGTTTAATCTGACTGATAAACAACAGTTGATGTCCACGAAGGATGCGACATATTCACTATTGCATATTGAAAAGTTGGAACCTTTACCATTCTCTGTGGCCGAATCAAATTCAGCTGTTTGGCTTATCCATGGGTTAATCACACTACCTTTTCCATTGTTTAAGTTCAGTTCATGTATGAAACACTATGCCTTAGTCAGATATGAAGCACTAGGTACCACTTTCCTACATGAAGTTTGGTCACTCCCATTTACATACAGATGCATGTGAGAGGGTAAAGAGGATTATTTAAAAGGAGAGGAGTGCACTTCCACACCTGATCACTCTGTAGTTTGTAGGAACATCCAATTGCATGGTGCTTGCAATGTTCATGCCCCAAATTTAGCTTGGATTTTGAAGGGAAATCCTGTGCCAGCTATTACGCCAACTTTCACGTTATTAGCAAATGGTAATGATTTGCTTTTAAATAATGAGGCGTGTTGCGGGTTGCTAGCATGGATTATGTACATTGACGCGCTCATAGCCCTGCTGCCACTTCTTCTGACTCTTGAGCCTGCCGTGAGGGGAACGGCCAGCGTTGGGGGCATTTGCAGGATCTTACTTCGGCATAATTTCCATCGCCGATACTGCTGCCGTGAGGGGAACGGCATCTGGGAAAACTTCATCCCCCAGCATCCACAGCGCCCGACGCTTGCCGAAGACGTCACGAGGCAGCGCCTGGGCTTCATTTAAGCCTTCCAATTGCCCCGCTGCGCGGGACGCGCTCATAGCCCTGCTGCCACTTCTTCTGACTCTTGAGCCTGCCGTGAGGGGAACGGCCAGCGTTGGGGGCATTTGCAGGATCTTACCTCGGCATAATTTCCATTGCCGATACCGCCGCCGGGAGAGTAACGGCATCTGGGAAAACTTCATCCCCCAGCATCCACAGTGCCCGATGCTTGCCGAAGACGCCACGAGGCAGCACCTGGGCTTCATTTAAGCTTTCCAATTGCCCCGCTGCGCGGGACGCGCTCATAGCCCTGCTGCCACTTCTTCTGACTCTTGTGCCTGCCGTGAGGGGAACGGCCAGCTTTGGGGGCATTTGCAGGATCTTACCTCGGCATTATTTCCATCGCCGATACTGCCGCCGTGAGGGGAACGGCATCTGGGAAAACTTCATCCCCCAGCATCCACAGCGCCTGACGCTTGCCAAAGACGTCACGAGGCAGCGCCTGGGCTTCATTTAAGCCAGGAGGAGACAGGACAGGGCTCCCCCTCTAAGTCCTCACGCAAAGGGCCCAAAGGTACATTGCATTTATATCGTTTTCAGATCTGCTAACACCCCGAGGGGTGCACGTCGATATCGCCAATTATTATCTAAGCTGTTGACGATTTACGTTTACCAAGCCTACTGACTCTGTCTTGTATCCTTGCTGTAGCTCACTTTTATATTGTTACTGCCACTGAATGGGTAAGAGGAAGGTAATGGAGGGTGGGGGCATCGTAGGGAACAAAAAGGGAAAGAAGTCCAAAATAGCTAGACATGCAGCTAATAACTGTGTCTTAGATAGAATTGAGAGTATTGTTACCGACTGTGAGGAAATATTGGGAGGCAATATTACGGTGCTCGCTGTGGGTGATGAGGCGGGGTCGGGTTATATTCCTCATAAGGTCATACCGATCATGTTTAAAAACAAAACAAATTGTCACACGTCCTAATCCCATCTCCCACAGTTCACTAATGGATGATACTAGGTTTACATCTGCCCTGGACTCCCCCGCACCCCGGTCCAAACTTCTTGGGACGGGGGGCACCGGCCCTAAGAAAATTCATGATGAGTTCCTGCAATCCATTCCATGTTCCAATCGTTTTTTAGCGCTAGACTCCGTAGTGGAGACAGCAGTTAGCCCAGCAAGAAGAAGGTGCGATCCTATCGAGACCGTGGTCCCTCCGATTCCTTGTAGCTGTAAAGCTTCTCTTGAGGGCCTCATGGAGAAAGTTGAAATCCTCCAGGGCGAGGTAATCTCACTCAGAATGATTATTGAGACCCTAAATGCTAAACTAAGCCCCCTCCTGCCTCCTCAAATTTTCCAGCCTAAAGTTACTTCTGCTCCTGGGGCTACCTCTGCCGCCAGGCCCCAGATTGATTCCTCTGAATTGGTATCCATCAGAGGACCTCGAGGTCTGCCTAATTGTGAAATCATCCCGCCCTCCCCGCCTTCTCTCCCTAATCCCAAGAGAAGCTATGCGGAAAAATTAAGTTCAAGCAGGTCCCTCCGCACCATTGAAAACTCTAGGGGGGTTAATATCAGGGCCTCTCAAGGCCACTTATCTATTGAGCAGTTTTCCCCGACCAATAATATCCGGACATCCGGTCCTCATCGCTTAGATATGGTCCCAAACAACAATAAAACAGTATTCATGGTTAAAGTCCCCAAACCCCCCCCCAATCGGGGGTTTGAAGGTGGCGAATCACTTCGCAATAAGGTTATACATTGGTTGCGCCAGGTTAGGGGCTGTAGATCCATCATTAGGGAGGACATTATCAGGGCCAAGAGGTTGTCAGTCCATAACTCCCCGCTTGACTGTATTGAGTTGGAATTAGCAGACGCTACTTTGGGCGAGAATTTAGTGGCCTTGGAATTCCGCACTTCCTCCCCTGAGCCCTCGTCCATTCAAATCAGGCGCACGCCCCTTTGGGCCCCTATGGGGGTGAATTTCCATCTGTCACCTGGGGAAACTAGGGGGGATTCAGGCTTGAACAGGGTGGACTGACTGATATCACCAATCGGCATTGGCTACAGTGTGGCTTTTCCATTAACCTGCCCTAGTGTTCACATTGCCCCAGTTGTCCTCTCCTCTCTAGATTTCTGTGAGAGCAGGGCATCCCATAGTAACGTGACATCACATGACATTACAGGTGACCCAGGGTTATTAGATCCATTAAATAAGCCCATACTTCACATTCTCTCCTGGAATATAGCGGGACTAGAGAAGAAGCTAGTATTACCAGAATGGAATGCCCGAGTTGGAAAACATGAGATCTGTCTATTCCAGGAAATTTGGAGTCTGAAACCCCTACATAAGTTAGGATATTCCACCTATTTTTGCCCAGCTATTAGCTCAAGCAAGGGACGTCTATCTGGGGGTCTCCATATATGGGTCAGTACTTCCCTGAACTGGTCAATTTCCTCCCATAACTGCATTTCACATGACATCTTGCACTTAACAGTACGTGGAGCTTCCAACAGACCCACATTGGATCTTTTTAATATCTATGTCAGGGGCTCTAAGGGCGCTCTCGGCTCTGCAACTATTTCAGCTCTGGAAAGTATGCTTTCCGGTATCCCCCCCTACTTCTCACATTATCATAGGGGGAGACCTAAACTGTACTTTCGAACCGCTTGGTGATGAGGATTTTCTTGGCACCGCTGAAGAAGATGCTAAATGGAATATTCCCGCCCTTGCACTACCCCCCATTAGGAAGTGGCCACAGAGGGCCATCCAATTAAATGCACTCTCACAGGAATTTAATCTTAGCGCAGTAAACGGGAGATCAACCTCTGATTTACACAGGGCTCACACTTTTAATAGGATCAGCACTCCGTCTAGGATTGATTACATCCTTATGGATGATAGACTATGGCGCAATCTGCTAGACATGTAAATTAAACCTAACACAGATAGCGACCACAATCCCTTATGTTTAAAACTAAACAATGTTTGGCAGGTATCTGGCGCTGAGGCAAGTACTCGACCGCTCCTGTCCACCAGAGAAGTAACTCCCAACAATTGTTGCAGACGCCTCAAATGGCCGAAAGTTGCAATCCAGGAACATAAAATGGAAATTATCAAGGGCATTTTAGATGCTGAGATTAGCAAATTTACAAACCTCTCCAAATCAGCTTCGGCTCAACCAAATTTCCACACGACTTACCAAGAATTTATTACTAAACTGAGTGCCTTTTTTATTGTTGTAGTTAATGCAGGTACTAGAGGCCCACGGGCAAAGGCTGGTAACCCCTAGTATTCTTCCAAATGTAAGGAAAAAAGGGCGGCCCTTATACTGGAAGTCAGGAAAAAAGATCCCCTGACAGTCTCCAAAGCAAGGAAGGAATACTCCGGGGCTCAGAGGGAGGCTAAGAAAATCTGGGACGAGAACCATTGGCAAGACCTAAAACAAGCATCCATTGAGAAAGATTCGAAAGGTTTTTGGGATCTTTCCAATAAAAGGGTTAGGAGTACCTCCCTTCCAATTTCTAACCATGTTACTGCTAAACAATGGCTGGCCCATTTTTCAAAGTTGTACTCTGCGGACGATAACCTTCCTCTTTCCCTTGACACTGTTTGCCTTCCCACCATTGGCGTTCCCGCCCAACATCTAGATTCCTTTGAATTAGCTGAGGTGGTGATAGCAATAAATAGTATAGCCCCAGGCAAGGCGGCGGGACCAGACGGTCTCCCTGGAGACTTGCTCCTGCATTATCCTGAGACATGGGCATCTTTCATCCTACTGACCCTGAACTTAATAGTGAGAGGATCGCCTGTGCCTGAATCCTGGAAAGGCGCTGAGGTGGTCCCCATTTTTAAAAAGGGGAATAGGGAGGACCCTGCCAACTACCGACCGATTAGTTTAATCGATGTGATACAGAAAGTGGTTGGCAGGGTCCTACTAGCCAGGATGGGAACTTGGATGGAAGATAACACCATTCTCTCCCACTTTCAAGCGGGCTTCAGGAATAAGAAGGGAACAATCGACCAGGTGTTCAGATTTTTCATGCTCTATTGGAAGACAGTACTACTAGGGAAAGGCAGTCTGTATCTGGCCTTCATAGATTTGAAGACCGCTTTTGATCTTGTACCACGGGGGAAACTTTGGCATGTCCTACATCAATTAGGTATCCCCTCCCTGGTTCTTGACATCATACAGCGTTTGCACAATGGCAATTATGCTAAAATAAGATGGGGGTCCCAATGGCAATTGACTGAGAGAATCGCTGTGAACAGGGGTGTCCGCCAGGTATGCGTGTTGGCACCCACCCTGTTCTCCTTATACATCAACGGGGTGGTTGATTATCTGCGACTTGAGCTGGCCGACACTCCTTCCCTGGCTGGGGAGAAGACTCCGACCCTCCTGTTTGCAGATGATACTCTCCTGATTTCAAAATCACCGGGGGGTCTCCAGAGGCTTTTGAATAGGTTTGGCACTTTCTGTGATTTGCATGGGCTGACAGTCAACACCACTAAAACCAAGATTATGAGCATTAACACGCCCAAACGTTTTAAAAACCACTTTACCCTGGATGCTGTCCCGCTGGAGAATGTGGAGGGTTTTGACTACCTGGGGATTCGTATTGCAAAGGATATGAAATGGGGTCCCCACCTTGCCAAGATGCTTTTAAATCATAAGAGGATCTCTTGTGCTATCTTGAGAGAACAGCGTCTTTCTGGGTGCAGGCCAGTGGCCCCTGTGCTTGCGGTCTATGCTGGCAAAGCGCTTTCGTCGGCCCTGTATGGATCTGAGCTCTGGGGCTTTCAGAATGTTGGTGACCTTGTCACATCTGAAAATAAGTTCATGAGAGACATGCTTTCCTTACCTACCTCGACGCCTCTGAAGCCTTTATTCTTTGACCTAGGTAGGCACTTCATCCAAGATATAGCACGCCTGCGCCCTCTTCTCTTCTGGACTCGTATCAGAAGGACTGCCGAACTGTCCAATTATGCGGCAGCTCTTGATGAATTGGTAGCAGCCGATACTGGGAGTAAGATCAAACGGATCTCTGGAAACTTCTAACCGCCATTGGACTAAATGAGGCATGGTGCAGCCAGACCCCACCAACAAAGCAGGTTTTAAAAAAAATGTACTGGGAATGGGTACAGATACAGGTCACTCAAAATCCCAGATTGGGGAAATTGGCTGAGCGCTTCTTCCAGCACAAAACCACCTGCACAATGGAACCTTATTTGGATTTTATCCAGACCCCCAGAGATAGGGCACTATACATGAAGATGAGATTTGGGACTCTCCCTATCAACAGTTTAGTTGCAGGCTGGAGAGGGGCAAATACGACACCTGCACCCTGTCCGGGCTGTGCTTATCACAACGAGTCTATTGCTCATCTTTTGTTCGCCTGCCCGGCGTATAGGCATGCCAGAAATAGGTGGCTAAAGCCGGTCTGCCAATTACTGGGTCCAATGAGTCATCGCAATGCCCTCCGCATCTTATGCACAGACACTTCATCACTTACTTTGATATGCGGGGTGGCCAAATTCTTGGGTTGTGCCTGGTTAACAAGAAGCAAGTTCCTGGCAAGGAAGCCAAATTGCTTTATTAGTTCAGATACTAATTGTGACTAGAGTCCATTTACCTGCTGGTAACAGAACCGGGTCTTTTTTTTATATAGGGCTTTAGCCTATATTTTTAGCTCTAGATTTTTTTTTAATGTTTTTTATAAATAAAACAAGAACTAGATATGTTTTGTAATTTGTAATGTATAAGCTGTTTTAGGCGATGGTTTAATTCTTTTTTAAAAAAATAATTCTGTAAATATGTTTCTCTTTTTATTCGAAATTTGTACTGCTTTTATGATATTTCAATATCGAATAAAGCTTATACTACTACATTGTAACTGTCTCCCAACGAGTAGTCTGTTGTAAGAATGTGCTTTTCCCAGCCCATCATGTAACACTCGATGTATTCATCTGGCCTTCCATACCAACCTTGAAAGCAGAGTTCAACAAGATGAGCAGAATAAGGGCTCTATTGTCTAAAAAAGAAGTCGCCCTAACTTCCTCTCATGTAACATTTGTCCTTCATGTGGCTAACACCCGCACCGAGGTACATGCTCTTTTAAATTTTGATCTTCCACTTCATTTGGGTGCTCTGATTCACACTATATTCAATGCCTCGTCAACAACTGGCTTGGCGCATTTTTTCAAAGTTGTGACCTTATTCTAAACAATATTTGGTGTGATACCGGCATTTTTTCATTCTATTTTTCCCAGCGTCTTCGACGGGCTTCCGTTAATCCTCGCCTTGACTGCTGATGTGCTGCTGTTGGTTTGTTTGCTCCGCAATGGCTGCACGATCTGTGTCACACGACAGTCTGCCTCGGCTGCTCCAACTGCGCGACCGGATGCTTAAATACTATGGAACATTACCTCTGGCCACTTTGAGCGTAGCCTATGGATTGTCCTTCCGGTTCTCATACTCTACTTGCGTGCAACCTGTTTTCCATTGCCTAGATTTTTCATTTGAATGGGCTCTGCATTTGTGCCTGTCAAACATGGTGTCTCCTGCCCCGGATTATGATCGACTGATGAGTTCCTTAGTGGCTCATGAGTTGGACTGTTCTGGTATGGGGATTATGGCCTGTGCAGCTGCGCACGGAATCCTAGGAAATTGGGATATATATGCAGCAGCCCATGATTTCCTGGCGCGAAGTTATCTTGAAGAACACGCATGTTGTTCTCTGATGGTGCTAGAGGCTCCGGTAAGCGAAGAAAATGTATGTTCGTTTACTTTATTAGATTGGATGGCTGAATGATTTATTGAAGATTACAATGACTTCCTCTTGGAGGCTGTTGCAACATACTGTGCCTATACGTTGATGGATTAAATTGGCAGTTATCCATCTTCCGCACGTACAAACTCATTTTTTTTTAATGTTATTCCAGAAGAGGCTGTTATCACCCCTGATTGATTTTTTTGATTTTTAATTTTTCCCAACAAACTTTTTGAACTTTTCACTACCAATTATACGGATTGGCAATATATGAACTTGGTTCTGTCTCACTCGAACTTGAACTCTGCATTCCTACATTGTTTCCCTATTTTGTTCGTGGTCCAATCAAGGGAGGGTGTAGTGAAGATAGGGTTTTGCCTGCACACATTGCTATGTTAGCATTAGCATTTTAAAAGTTAAACGCCATCTTGCCCCTTTACTGCTTTTGCACACAACACCACAGGTAGCTGTTATTATAAGTAAAACTGCTTGAAAACGGTCTGTTTTTCACATTCCTAGACATGCACCGCGACCTTAGTCTGAACACTGTGTGCAGAAACCGTCAATGTCAAATAACAATGTATGCTGTTGAATTTAGGTTGATCGGCCCACGCTCTAGACACAACAAGCACACAGCTGCAAATATCTGAAACTCGGTGCCTTTAATATTGCACTGCATGCATGATGCTGGCACTCTTGGAGAAAACCTTTCCAGACACAGAGAGCAGAGCTGATCCTGTGATGTGATTCACCTAAGCCGATCTTTGAGGTATGGGGTTCCCCATTCAAACCTAGAGACCTTCTATTATTATTATAAAACTAGCTTACTAGCCAGGGGAGGGTGGCACACAAGGTATTATAGGACCTGTTTCCACTATCATTATAATATGATTTCTCCCTTTGTTTTCTATGGAATTGTAACAATGCTGATGGTTTTATTTCTGATCATTTGTTTACTTATGTTAGCCAAAGTACTGCGTCTTAGAGCACGTAGATAAATTTTTTTTTAAAACTTTTCCATGTCTCTGATTACTCACGTTGTGGACTGATATGAGAATAACAACGAAAAGGTGTTCTTGATTCCCACAATTCCTGAGAGTATTCTAAGTCGCTTGTTCTGTGTTGTTTAATTATTGGTAGCTTCGATATGGTACGGAGAACGACTGAAACACTGATGCTAGTCGGAAAGGGGTTCTAGGTACTGAGGTGAGTTTTTAGGGATACCACAATTCACTGAGGTCCTGGTTTCCTGCGCATAGTTCTGTGCATGAGCAGAATCCCCGCAACAATGGTACCATATATAGATGATGAGTTTACCCTATATAAAAATTGGGTTTGTTAAGGTGATGACATACTAAGCTGTAAATAGTGCATCAGATGTACAGTGGATTAGATGGACATAAAAGGGGGATATCAGCCTATTGAGAGTCAGATCTTCTAAAGGCCGTATTAGGAATAGGGTTCTACCATGCCATCTGTAGCCATGGGATCTGATCATTGAGACCTATTTCCCAAGAACGAAGTCGGTAAACCCATCTTTGTTCCCTGATGTGCAAGGGTTTTGCCATGTCCAATTGTCATGTTCGTTTTTTTGTTTCTTCATGACCTCAAGGACCACGCATTTTAACTCAGTATCCTTGTGGCCAGCTGATTGGCATATCCGCTTAGCCTCATCAGTGAGGAGGACCTATCCAGGTTCGCAAACGTGGTTTCAGCCATGCCCGGACCACATATTACTGACAACCATGGTCCGACTTGAGAATGGTGCTTCTTCTGGCTTTTTCAACCCACGTGGGAACAACCCCCCCGCCACATCACGGACAACCACAGCCCGACTTTAGAATGGTGCTTTTTCTAGCTTGGGGACAACTCCGCCCCCGCGAAAGGCCGCGCCAGGATTGGTGGTTAGTGGTTGCACCTATGACCAGACTCCCACTTGCCGTCTTCAATATTAGGCTTGTAAAGACACCAGAAACTCGCAAAACCTAATAGTGCGACAACTTTACGACTCTGCTGAGAGCAGGTCAGGCATTTTTTACTTACTTATTTTGGTGAATTTTGGGACACCAGATTCCACACGCTGATAGACACTTACTCAATTAGATTGCCAATTATGCCGTCCTGCCCATTTAAGAGCACTATAAAAACCACTCCCCCCACATCCAGTTACCGTCAGGGAGGAGAGGAGCACACACATCTGAAGCCAAGTCCCAAGAGGGCTGCCAACACTTCCTGGAGAGGTGTTGGCAGCCAATCAGAGCTCTGCATTTTCCTGCAGAAGCTTGTTTTTTTTCGTGGAGTCAGCGGGGCCATAGATATCACTAACTGTATTGTCTCAAATTTCTCAATAACTACTGAACAGATTTACACCAAATAACAAAAAGCACAATTTGCGTAACCAAATCTACCTTTCAGCCAAACTTGGTGTAATTCCATTCAGTTGTTCAGGCTGTAGATGTATTCGAAGGTCTTGTGGGAATTAACATGAGGAAAACACACTTTTTTTGCACCCCTTTTTTTCGGCCCCCCTTGACGGATCACTCCCAAACATTCCATGCACAAAAAGACCTAACATGACACTTTTTTGGGGGGAAATTTTGTGAAGATTCGTCAACCAGTGCAAAAGGTAAAGGCAAGTAAAAAATGGAAACATTGTCCTAACTATAACTACCTACTGGGCAACTGTCAGTAAGTAATACTCCTGCCATACCATAGCAAACAGTGGTCCACTTTGAGCAAGTGAGAGCATTTTACTCTTGTTTGGTCAAAGTGGAGCACACTTTGCTTTTTACATGTCAGCAGCTCCCTGTGCACAAAAAGCAATGCAGGCTCCCTCAGGAGGCGGAGAGCCATCTGGGACCGCAGGAGCCTTTAGGCTCCCCTACGTTCCACAATGTGTAAAATGTGGGTGCCCTGGTCACCCACACTACAGGCCGGGCCCCGGAGGATGGGGTCCCCGAGGCCCTCCTCAATTTGTTTTAAAAAAGAATTATGTATAAAAAGTGGCAAGTCCTACCTGGGCCATTTTTGGCCCCGGGGACCATGTCTTTGGGGACCACGGGGAGAGCCTCAAGGCCCCTGCAGTCCCTGCCGGCTCCCTGCTCCTTCAGGAGCTGGCATTACTTTTGGGCAGAGGGAGCTGCTAACATGCAGCTCCCTCTGCTCATTCTGCTTCACTTCATGGAAGTGAGAGCATTTTTCCTGCCCTTGCTACCATGAAGTGAAGTGGATTTTACTATAGCTTGGCGGGAGCAGTGCTCCTGCCAAGTCATAGCAAATTGCAATGTGGTAGTCCCCAGGGCTGTGTGGGGGGGCTTGAGCCCCCACACTTTATTTTTTAATATAACCCTGGTTAGGTGGCAGTCCCTGGGACACACTGTGGGGGCTGGAGCCCAAAATGCATATTTTCAATTTAGCCCTGGGAAGGGCGCTGCGAGGGGGCTGCGTGGCCCCGGTATTTAACATAACTAGCCTCTTGAAGTTGGCAGTCCCGGGGCTGTGTGGGGGGGCAGGAGCCCCCCACTCATTTATTTTAAAAAGAAAGTCCCAGGGAGGTGACAGTCCCCAGGTTGCGGAGGGTCAGTGTGGTCCCCGCATTTAATATACATAGCCCAGGGGAGGTGAAAGTCTGCATCTATTGTAATCATTGCCCCGGGGACCTGGCCCACCCGAGTGCTTAAAGAAAATGTTTAAAAAACATTTGGACAGATTTGCAGAGCCAATGCGAATCCTGCTGTACATTAAAAAAAAAATGCTTTTTTTAGCCCTGGTTGTCCCTGTGGGACCCCTGAGCAGGCCTAGGGGGCCAGTGTGTTTCTACCCTGCCCCCTTTTCTTAATTTCTTATGCTTTTTGATATATGTTTTCTGGAGACTTGGTTCAACGGGAGTCACAAGATGGCTGCCAACGCTTCCTGGTTTGCAGCCAATCAAATCACAGGCACGAGATCGGGAGGGTTTGCAGATCCTCTGTCGCATATTTGTATATCAGAGAAATCTTTAAATTACTCAAGAACTACTGAACGGATTTACACCATATAACAAAAAGAGTGCAATCTTGACCAAGAGATACTTTCTGCTAAATTTGGTGTAGTTCAGTTCAGCAGTTCGAGCTGTAGCTGCATTAACAGTTTCGTATAGAAATTAACATGGAGAAGAAGTGTTTTGGGACCCCCTTTTCTCGGCCCCCACTTGACAAATCATCCTGACATTTTTCACACAGCAGCTTAAGTGAGGGAGCCATCAGTTTTGAAAGTTTCACGAAGATTCGTCAAACGGCACCAAAGCAATTGGCAAAAGAAAAAATGCTTTTTGAATAGAAACAAGGTCCTAAGTATAACTACCTACTGGAGACTGCCATATATATCTAAAAATATTTTAATATATATATATATATATATATATAAATATATATATATATATATATATATATATATATATATATATTTAAGAACAACCACTCTCGCCATCACGAAAAAAGACTCGGACTCCGAAGCTGCATGCAAATGTTTAATATTCAAGTGCAAGAACGACGCGTTTCACCTTTACGGCTTGGTCACGCTCGAAAATGCAACAAACCACCATGTTTAAATACACAGGTTCATTAAATGACGGGTTTGCACATGGTACCAGGAAGGATGTGAATTGGGCGGCCATCTTGTAACGGTGTCTAATACATTGCATACCTATCAATGATAGCACAGTTATTTACAAATACAGATAAATGCATATTAACACAAATAGAAATAAAATATTCCATTGTATTGGTGATTGTACAGAAACATATGTTACATTGCCCAAACAGACGTGAATACGTAATAATAGCGCAATTAATAACCGGTAATTATATATCCACAATGTCGTATTCTAGTATATCCAAACACAATGTTACTCAGATTTGTATGCCTTTGTGGTGTAAGACCCTTCGGAAAGTATGTCATATTGCGTGATAACGTGAATTACGATGTCATTCGCGATCCAATCGCCCTAGTGGGCGGGACCAAAAAAGGTCTCCAATCGGTATTTGGAATTAACTAGTGACTGTATGTACCCAATCAGGTCGTATGCCAAACATACAACAATGCCCTAAATACTAAATGGCTCTATAATACTATGCCCATGGGGAAATACATTCTCATTTATAGTCTAATCGCCCAAGTGGGCAGGACCAAAAGTGATCTCTAATTGGTATAGAGATCTAGACAACTATGCGATCTACATATCAATGTAAGATTTAATGTTGACATACCCATTCTAGGTCCAAAAAAGCTCTCTGGTACAAATACCTCACTATGTGCATGTGATAGAATTGCATACATTGTTATTCCCCAAGTGGGGTTAAGGCAAGGAGTGGTCCGCCAAGAATACAAAATTCACTTTTGATTAGGACCCTAATATCAACTAATGAAAGTAAGACTTAATGCATGTAATCATTACAATAAGTGTGACCACCTTCCTCAATGTTCCTGAAACACCGTCTGAAAGATAATCAAATATAAATACAAAATATTAAAATGAGTCTACAACAGCTTGGGATAAACTTTCATAAATGCTTATTCATGCAGATGAACGGCTAATTATTCGCTCCTATTTAAACCTTTAGGAGCGAGACTTTCAAAATCCACAATGTAACGGGATTCTAGTTTCCTCAACAGTAATTCCCGATTACCACCTCTCATTCCCAGATCCACAGAATCAATAACAACCATGCGCATCATGGTCTCGTCTTGGAAATGTTGATCAAAAAAGTGCCTGGCTACGGGATACGCTCGGTTGTTATTGCGTATAGCCCGTAAGTGCTCTAACACACGTTTCTTTGCTGCATGTTTGGTACTGCCGATGTACCATTTGGCACATGGGCAGATCAACACATACACGCAGTGATTGGAGTTACATGTAAGTTTCTTTTTTATGATAAATTCTCTTTTAGAATTGGGTATCTGTAACTTTGCACAATCGGTGCTGTTTCTGCACGCTTTACATTTCTGACAACATTTGAAACCCCCTTCCTTATTCCTAGGATCATCTTCATTGTTTGTGATGTAGCTACAACTTAATTCATCCGCCAAACAACGACTCTTTCTGAATGTGATCTGTGGGTTGCTACTCAGATCTTGTTTAAGATGTTCATCTGTGAGTAGGACATGCCAATGTTTGTTAAAAACTCTGCGTATTTCAGCAGCTTGGCCTGAAAAAGTGGTGATAAATCTAATTTTTTCTTCTTTAGTTTCTTTCTGTTTGGGATAAATGAGTTCATCACGTGTTTTTGCTTCTACCCTGGAAATTGCATCTTTCACAGTTTTGGCACTGTAGCCTCTTTCCCTGAATCTCTGGCACATAGTAACCATCTCCTTCTCATATGCCACCTTCGTACTACAGTTTCTTTTGGCCCGGAGCAATTCCCCATATGGGATGCTTCGTATCAAGTTCCCTGGATGACTGCTGTTGGCATTCAAAATACTATTACCCGCCGTATCCTTGCGGAATAGTTTCGAAGTCAACTGATTATTAGTGACTTCCAGGCGGACGTCCAGAAATTCCATTGAGTTTTTGCTGATGTTTTCAGTGAACTGTAGATTACAAGTGTTCCGATTCAATTTGTCAATAAAGATTCGAACAGAATCTTCATCACCACTAAGCCTGGGCGGTGAACTACGCTCCGTTCGCGGAGCTTGCGAAGTTTTGGTAACTTCGCGCTTCGCGTAGAGCGCGAAGTTGCAGATTGCTACGCAATCTAGCGCGTAGCGTAGTAAATTTGCTTCCTCGCGCGCTCAATATTCATTCTCGCGCGCGCGGTAATGTCTTACCTTGATTCTGCGATCGCCAACTTGCTTTTCTGTCTGTTTGCGAGCGCCACGAGATTTGTACTATGGCTGCCCAAGCCCGCGAGAGTGTGCGCCCCCGAACACGTCATTGGTGCGCGCGAACTGACTTCCGGCGGCTGTTTTGGTAAGATCGCGATCCCGAACATGGAAAAACTGCAATCTGGCAAAGAATATCTCGCGAGCTTCATAAAACCTTCTCTAAAATGTTCATTTTGCTCAGAAAACTCCTCAGATTGTGATCTTGCTGTAGTCTTTGTGTAAGAAAGAGTCCTTTAATTTTTTTAACACTTTTTTTTCAAGAGGAAGGAAGTGCCCCTGACACTGCAACTTCCTGTTCCTGTCCAGCAGGCTCCTCCCACGTGCTTTGTGCATGTGTTGTTCACTTTCATTTGGATTTGGAGCTGGAAGGATCACTTTTTGTGTCTGTCTGCTGCATCACACCATTTTTTTGGATTTATTTGAGGAATTTTTGATTTGAGATTTAATTGACGACAAGTAAGTTGGAGAATTGGTGTGATTGTTTCATTGGGGCTTGTTTGTACCTACATTTTTCTGGGATTTTTATTGTTTTAAAAAATTATTGTTGTGGTGGGTGGCCTGTACTACTTTCAATATGGGCCTAGTTGTTTTTCTCTGCAATTTCAGCCAGTAGGGTACCCATAGGTCCATGTTTTGTGGTGTCTGTAGAATTTCTACATCATGTAGGGCATGGATGGCATAGGATTGAAATGCTAAACGTGGCTGTGGTGTATTTCACTGTTGGTGTGTGTGTGTGATTTACCTTTGTTGGATGTGTGTGCTTGTGGCCTAGTAGTCTTCCACTAGGCCCAGAGGTAGTCAGCCTCCAAGCTGTGGTGCGTGATTTTGAATGTACAGTTGGTGTTGTCTGGTGATTTTCCTTTACTCCACGGATGGCTTTGGATTTTGTTGCAAAAGGTGTGTTTGGGGTGCAATAGCATTTTTTGGGTGTGTGCTAAACAAATTGGGCTATTTTGGCCTGCATTTAAGGCAAGGGATTCAGCTCGCGAACTTTCGGTAACTCTGCACAGCGCGACAACGCGGACTTACAGTTTTCGTCATTTTTGCGCTCGCAATATTCGTGTTCGCGCACGCGAGAAAGCCTTTTTGTACAGTTCGCGATCCCGAACACGCAGCTTTTGCAATCTGGCAAACAATATCTCGCGAGCAACATAGACCCTTCTCGAAAACGCTTTTTTGTGCATTTCTGCACAAAAAACTCCTCAGGCTGTCATTGAGCTGTAGGTTTGGAGCAGGGAGAAGCTGTTATTTGTCTGGAAAACATTTTTATGAGAGGGATTAAGTTCCACAGACACTCCAACTTCCTCTTCCTGTCCTTTCCAATCACTTTCTTGTGTGTTATTGTGGTGGGGGGGCTGAGCATGTGTGTGGCGGCCATTTTAGGAAGGCATGCATTGTGCCTTTGCCATAGGCGTCCATTGACTGTCTCCCATTTCTTGTGGTTGTTGTGGGTGTGTGGCGGCCATTTTGTGAAGCCATCCAAGCAGTGTGCTTGCTTTTGCCATCCGGTTCCAAGCTTGTGGCCTAGTAGTCTTCCACTAGGCCCAGAGGTAGTCAGCCTCCAAGCTGTGGTGCGTGATTTTACATGTACAGTTGGTGTTGTCTGGTGATTTTCCTTTACTCCATGGATGGCTTTGGATTTTGTTGCAAAAGGTGTGTTTGGGGTGCAATAGCATTTTTTGGGTGTGTGCTAAACAAATTGGGCTATTTTGGCCTGCATGTAAGGCAAGGGATTCAGCTCGCGAACGGCCATTTTAGGAAGGCATGCATTGTGCCTTTGCCATAGGCGTCCATTGACTGTCTCCCATTTCTTGTGGTTGTTGTGGGTGTGTGGCGGCCATTTTGTGAAGCCATCCAAGCAGTGTGCTTGCTTTTGCCATCCGGTTCCAAGCTTGTGGCCTAGTAGTCTTCCACTAGGCTCAGAGGTAGTCAGCCTCCAAGCTGTGGTGCGTGATTTTACATGTACAGTTGGTGTTGTCTGGTGATTTTCCTTTGCTCCATGGATGGCTTTGGATTTTGTTGCAAAAGGTGTGTTTGGGGTGCAATAGCATTTTTTGGGTGTGTGCTAAACAAATTGGGCTATTTTGGCCTGCATGTAAGGCAAGGGATTCAGCTCGCAAACTTTCGGTAACTCTGCACAGCGCGACAACGCGGACTTACAGTTTTCGTCATTTTTGCGCTCGCAATATGCGTGTTCGCGCACGCGAGAAAGCCTTTTTGTACAGTTCGCGATCCCGAACACGCAGCTTTTGCAATCTGGCAAACAATATCTCGCGAGCAACATAGACCCTTCTCGAAAACGCTTTTTTGTGCATTTCTGCACAAAAAACTCCTCAGGCTGTCATTGAGCTGTAGGTTTGGAGCAGGGAGAAGCTGTTATTTGTCTGGAAAACATTTTTATGAGAGGGATTAAGTTCCACAGACACTACAACTTCCTCTTCCTGTCCTTTCCAATCACTTTTTGTGTGTTATTGTGGTGGGGGGGCTGAGCATGTGTGTGGCGGCCATTTTAGGAAGGCATGCATTGTGCCTTTGCCATAGGCGTCCATTGACTGTCTCCCATTTCTTGTGGTTGTTGTGGGTGTGTGGCGGCCATTTTGTGAAGCCATCCAAGCAGTGTGCTTGCTTTTGCCATCCGGTTCCAAGCTTGTGGCCTAGTAGTCTTCCACTAGGCTCAGAGGTAGTCAGCCTCCAAGCTGTGGTGCGTGATTTTACATGTACAGTTGGTGTTGTCTGGTGATTTTCCTTTGCTCCATGGATGGCTTTGGATTTTGTTGCAAAAGGTGTGTTTGGGGTGCAATAGCATTTTTTGGGTGTGTGCTAAACAAATTGGGCTATTTTGGCCTGCATGTAAGGCAAGGGATTCAGCTCGCGAACTTTCGGTAACTCTGCACAGCGCGACAACGCGGACTTACAGTTTTCGTCATTTTTGCGCTCGCAATATGCGTGTTCGCGCACGCGAGAAAGCCTTTTTGTACAGTTCGCGATCCCGAACACGCAGCTTTTGCAATCTGGCAAACAATATCTCGCGAGCAACATAGACCCTTCTCGAAAACGCTTTTTTGTGCATTTCTGCACAAAAAACTCCTCAGGCTGTCATTGAGCTGTAGGTTTGGAGCAGGGAGAAGCTGTTATTTGTCTGGAAAACATTTTTATGAGAGGGATTAAGTTCCACAGACACTACAACTTCCTCTTCCTGTCCTTTCCAATAACTTTTTGTGTGTTATTGTGGTGGGGGGGCTGAGCATGTGTGTGGCGGCCATTTTAGGAAGGCATGCATTGTGCCTTTGCCATAGGCGTCCATTGACTGTCTCCCATTTCTTGTGGTTGTTGTGGGTGTGTGGCGGCCATTTTGTGAAGCCATCCAAGCAGTGTGCTTGCTTTTGCCATCCGGTTCCAAGCTTGTGGCCTAGTAGTCTTCCACTAGGCCCAGAGGTAGTCAGCCTCCAAGCTGTGGTGCGTGATTTTACATGTACAGTTGGTGTTGTCTGGTGATTTTCCTTTACTCCATGGATGGCTTTGGATTTTGTTGCCAAAGGTGTGTTTGGGGTGCAATAGCATTTTTTGGGTGTGTGCTAAACAAATTGGGCTATTTTGGCCTGCATGTAAGGCAAGGGATTCAGCTCGCGAACGGCCATTTTAGGAAGGCATGCATTGTGCCTTTGCCATAGGCGTCCATTGACTGTCTCCCATTTCTTGTGGTTGTTGTGGGTGTGTGGCGGCCATTTTGTGAAGCCATCCAAGCAGTGTGCTTGCTTTTGCCATCCGGTTCCAAGCTTGTGGCCTAGTAGTCTTCCACTAGGCCCAGAGGTAGTAGTCAGCCTCCAAGCTGTGGTGCGTGATTTTACATGTACAGTTGGTGTTGTCTGGTGATTTTCCTTTGCTCCACGGATGGCTTTGGATTTTGTTGCAAAAGGTGTGTTTGGGGTGCAATAGCATTTTTTGGGTGTGTGCTAAACAAATTGGGCTATTTTGGCCTGCATGTAAGGCAAGGGATTCAGCTCGCGAACTTTCGGTAACTCTGCACAGCGCGACAACGCGGACTTACAGTTTTCGTCATTTTTGCGCTCGCAATATGCGTGTTCGCGCACGCGAGAAAGCCTTTTTGTACAGTTCGCGATCCCGAACACGCAGCTTTTGCAATCTGGCAAACAATATCTCGCGAGCAACATAGACCCTTCTCGAAAACGCTTTTTTGTGCATTTCTGCACAAAAAACTCCTCAGGCTGTCATTGAGCTGTAGGTTTGGAGCAGGGAGAAGCTGTTATTTGTCTGGAAAACATTTTTATGAGAGGGATTAAGTTCCACAGACACTACAACTTCCTCTTCCTGTCCTTTCCAATCACTTTTTGTGTGTTATTGTGGTGGGGGGGCTGGGCATGTGTGTGGCGGCCATTTTAGGAAGGCATGCATTGTGCCTTTGCCATAGGCGTCCAAACTTGTGGCCTAGTCGTACAGTAGGCCCAGGGGTACAACTCAGCAATCATCACGGCGGGTTTTTTTCCCTTGCTATTCTTCTTCCTAAGTGTACACTACACAGTACAAATACAAAAGGATCCCTGGCCTTGTCAGTCTCTTAATGGCTGGCTATACTGTTGATGTTGTTCACTGACTGCATGAAATTTAATAATTGTGATGACAACCCACGAGACACTAATAAATGATATATTATATTATGGATCTTTTGACTGATGTTCTTCTGGCTTTTTGCTTTTAGGTGCACAAAAGACAGAGGTGTGTCATCATCATCCACTGTTGTGGTGCCAGACCGACGTCCTGCTGCTGTAGTGTACACAACGTGACGTGTCAGTGACCTGACCAGGCATCTCTGCAACTTGTGCAACTGAGTGCTGTTTTGACATCTGTTGAAGATGCCCCCAAAGAAAGCAGGTAGCAGGTCCTCCGGTACCAAGAAAGTTGCCATGGAGAAGAAGGAACAGAAGAAGAAGGAAGTGTCACTTAAGTCTGGTGTGCCTCCCAAAACCTTTTTTGGTTCACCAAAAATGAGGCCTGCAGCAGCGGTGTCGGGGGGGCAAGCTGGGGGCAGCACTTCCACATCAGTGGGCCCAACCCACCAACCCATGCCCAAGCAGATGAGTGTGGAAGAGGTAGCCAGCCTTATGGTAGAAAGCAGTGATGCTGAGCCTGAACTAAACTTATCGCTATCTCAAAGTAGTACACAATCCACGCAGGAGGGAACATCATCAACACAGCAGATAAGTGGTCAACAGCCGCAGCTACCGCCCGCAATAGTAGCTGTTCCTCCTGAAGTAGGGGCAGTTCAGGAAATTGAGCCTCATGCAGAGGAAGAAGAGGAAGCCACTCCTTTAGAAGTTGCATTGGCTTTTAAATCCCCAGCAAGGAAAAGGAGGGTTAGTACATCAAGTTCTTCACCAAGCCCCCCTTCTGATGATCTAGATGTCACTTGGAAGCCACAAAGTGAGTCTGAGAGGGAAACACATCACAAGAGCAGGCATGGCAAAAGGAAGGTTCCAGAAAGCCTTACACTTATGGATGTTGATGTAGAAGAGCAGGTTGATGATGATGATGATGATGAGCCAGTCATCACAAACATCACTCCCGGACCTGAGGAGATGGAGAGCAACATTTTTACATTATCCAAAATGGATGCGAGGGATGTAGCACGCATACCTCCAACACAGGTAACACCAACACGACCTCCAGCTTCCATATTTACATTAGCAAAGGGCCGGCAGCGTCCTACATCCAGCACAACAAGCACCACCTCAGCAGAAGTAGGTAGTGGTCCTGCACAGAGTCAAATTCAACACACACCCTCCAGTTCATCCGGCATTGGAAGTGGGAGTGGCACCTCCAGCAGGAGACAAAAGTTAAGCTCCCCAGTGTGGGACTACTTTACGGTTAGCCCAAAGGAGGAGAACATTGCTGTATGCTCCGTTTGTCATTCCTCTGTTAGCCGTGGAAAGCTTGGTACAAACTATGGTACCGGAGGCCAAATGACCCATCTGAAAAAACACCACGCAATCCAGTGGGAGGAGCACCTTAGGCTCATCAAAACTGGAACCATTGCTGTTGGGCATAAACGAGTAGAAAGTCCGCTCACGGTGGAACAGGAAGAAGAGGGAGACATTCTCTGTGCTAGTGGTAGACAAAGTAGCCCTGTCCCCAGCACTGCAGTGGTAACGCCCACATCCTCAGCCACATCTCATTGGCACAAGAGTAAGAGCCAGCCTGAGACACCAAGGAGTACAGCTGGGCCAAAAAGTGCGAAGTCGACCACATGAAGGAATACCATGCAGCCTACCATTCTTAGCATGTTTAGTAGGCCGGAGGGGCAGTACGAACGCAATCACCCAATAGCACGTTTGTACAATGCTAAGCTGGCAAAAATGTTAGCACTGGACCTTCTCCCTTTTTCTTTTGTTGAAGGGGTGGGTTTTCTTGAGTTTGTGACCACCATCTGCCCAAAATGGAAAGTTCCCAGCCGCTACTATTTTGCAAGAGTTGCTGTTCCAGCACTACATCACGACGTGCTGGAATTGCTTGGAAAAGCCTTAAAACAGAGTGCTGTTCAGAGTATACACCTGACAACAGACATGTGGACCAGTTGCCAAGCCACTGATTACATGTGCATCACTGCACACTGGGTCTCTTTTTCGGGTGTTAAAGATAAGATATCTGACGGCGTTGTTGACACCGCTGAGATTTTTAAAGACACTCGCAAACATGCAACTGTAGCCATGTTTGCAATGGAGAAATCTCATACTGCTGCTAACATTTTGGATGAGTTTAACAGCAAGGTGTCGGAGTGGCTGCGACCAAGAGGTCTTACCATTGGTTTTGTTGCCACGGACAATGGCAGTAATGTAGTTCGGGCCATGAAAGATGGTGGGTATTTCAGGGTGCCATGTTTGGCACACTGCATTAACATTGTTGTGCAAGACTTTCTGAAGAATGAAAGCAAAGTCAGCAGCTTACTGACCACCTGCAGAAGAATATGCACACATTTCAACCATTCTTTTAAAGCCCGGAAGGAGCTGAGGGTGATTCAACGTGAGCATAAAATGCCAGTCAAAGCACTCATCCAAGAGGTGCCAACACGTTGGAACTCAACGTATTACATGCTTGAGCGTCTGTTTGAGCAGTATATACCACTTAATGCTTATGTCATGAAAAGGTCAGGGGATCCTACAGTGAAAGGCATGAGAGTTGAGATGACCCAATGGGACCTTGTCAAAAGCCTGACAGAGATGCTACTTCCTTTTGAGGTCTTCACCCGTGAAGTGAGCCGGGAGGACTGTACTATGGGCCAAGCTATCCCATTGTTGTACATGCTAGAGCAACAGCTGAAGGATGTGGCAGAAATGTACGCAGATGTGGATGACAAAGTAGAAGCACATTCTTTGGCAGACACCTTATCCGCTCGCTTATCTCACAATACAAGGCTTCAAAATAACATTCTGTCAGATCCACATTACATTACTGCCTCAATTTTGGATCCACGTTACAAATTATTGCTGCGCAGTAATGAAGTCATTCCTTTTTCAGAATTGAATGTTGCCCAGTACAAAACTTGGATAGCTAAGGAAGCCACTGAGTTTGAAAACGAAAGGATCTTCATTAAAGGCCCGCCCCTCCAGGTCAGAAAAACTATTGCAGGGCACCCAGAACGAAGTTCTACTTCAGAAGCCAAGAGCAGTGCGTTTGCCTCCCAGCAGTCAACACTGCCAGCAGCAATAACATCAACAGCACCAACAGGATCATCAGGCACATTTCCAAAAACGGCAGGGGATTGGTTTCTACGGAAAGGGTATTGCACATCAATGACTGATGCAAAGGCAAAAGAGGCCCAGGAAATCGGAGCACCCCTGAACATTGAGCGGATGGTTCAGGCCTATCTAGATGACACAACAGAGGTCTACATGGAGCAAAGCCCATTGGTGTATTGGTATGGGAAAAGAAGCCAATGGCCAGTGCTCAGCAGGCTGGCGATAAAGTATGTGGCTTGCCCTGTTGCAAGTGTCTCTTCAGAGCGTGTTTTCAGTGCTGCTGGTGCCATTGTTACTGTCAAAAGGACCAGTCTCTCGCCCAAAAGTGTTGAGAGGTTAACCATGATCAAAATGAATCAACACTTTATACCACCAGAGTACAAAATACGTGAATCACAGGAGGAAGAGGAGAGTGACTTTGATGACATAAGTAGTGGATTGTTAGACGTACTGCTGTCCGAACCACCAGAGTTTGAGGACGAGCTCCTCTTCCCTGACAACTAGGCTTTCAAATTGTTCTCCCTTCCTTTATTTGTGTGTGACTGTGTGTATCTGTTTTTCTGGTTCAAAATCTACATTCACAACAATGCCATCAACAGTCTCCTTTTTTTATTTCCCTATTGGAGTTGCACGTCTGTGCATAACTGTCCACTCCACTCCTCAGGGTCCTGCTCCATGTTCCGTACTCTCCCTAAGTACATTTCAAGCAAGTCAGACATTGGATGGAGATGGAGAATAGTACAATACATGTTGCCTCTAACAGTCCCTCCATAAGAAGTGAAACGTGACTCCACCTATATTCCATTTTGTTTCCAATCCGAAAGAAACTCATCACTGACTGGCAGAAGGCTAGGCAGGCATCAGATCAGACAGCCAACGAGAACACAAAGACAGGTAATGAGTGATTATTGTGAATGATGGTGGCATGCATTGCATTGGATGCTGGCTCACTACGAAGAATTGTGCATGCCATGAAGTAGAACTATACTAGTTTACCGACAAAGTACAAGTGACTCAGGTGTGGTGACAGTTAATGTTTCCTTGCTGTTTAATAATGACCACATTGTACTCCTACCACTGCAGGTGCCGGCCAATATCCGTTGCAATTTGGTAATATGGAATATTATAAACTTAATCAGTCACTACAGACTGAGTTGGTGTTGGAGAATACGTACCACACGGTCACCATCATTGAGGATGCTGAGCATACTATCTTTGCACACAGTCAGTTGGATTGGAGAAAATGTATGGAATAACGGCGTTTGATGGGCTGACATAAAAGGTAAAAAGTTTGAACAAGAACCACAGCAGACCTAGGCTAGATGTCCTTGTAGTGGTGTGGACTGGAGTAGAGTGTAGTGGTATGACGGACAGTGGCGCATTGATTTAGTCACTTCATTGGGAAAATTCTAGGTTGCTGCAGTGCATTTGACATTTCTCTGGCTCGGTCAAAATGTAAGTAAGGGGTAGGGTGCCTGGCCTGTGCCGCGGTTCTCCTGTCCTGTGGCTGTGCTGGCTCCTGAATCCTGTCCCGTTGTTGTTGTACCTTAATGCTTGCTGTAGAGTAGACACACTATGTAGCCTATCCAAGCTGCCTCAGTCTGAAAGTGTTCTCTCCAGAGTGTTGTCTTGCACTCCACTGTAATTGAGTTTATTGTTGTAAAGGCTGTAATTTTTCAATACCCCGTTTGTTTTTCCATCTACACTTACAGGCTGGCCGGCCCTTTACCCTGTGCTACAGTGGGAGAAACGACTCACACGTACCTTACCAATACGCATCAGGCAGGCAGTGATACCCAAGATTGATGTGCGGAGTGTCCATGGAAGGGAGGACCAAGAAGAATGACGAGAATGATGCAACTCCTCATTTGGACCAGGATAATACAGTAACTTTAGTATCATCATTCGTCTTTACATTTATTTGCTTGCTTTTTTCTCTTTAATCATTACGACTGTGTGTTGTGGTTTGTTTGTTAATTGTTCCAACTTTTTTTTAGTTTCCTTAGCTAGCTTGAAAAATGAAAGTAAGCCCGGTAGAGCAGGCAATTGGGTTCGGTCTGAGCTCTGAGGGCGTCAGACAGGCAAGGCAAATTTCAATTTCGTCCCTGACTGTACTGTCTCATTGGGTCATAGTAGTTATAGTACAACTCATTATCTCATTAACCATCAAGTTATCCTCCTCAGCATGCATGCATTTGCTTTCTCTCACTTCATACTTTGATTTCTTTGATAATGGATCATGGTCGTCTTACAAGATTGTGTTTTACTTTTGTTGTGTCCATGCATATTGTCTGTTTTTCTTTCTCAAACCTTTCCCAAAACCCCACTTCCCATCCAATCATCAATCCCTAACCCTCTTCCCCCGGGCTGTGTGATTTATATTGAGGTGTGATGTGATGACTATGTACACCAATTGATCACACGCTTGCTGGGGCAGATGTGGTGAAAGCAATAGTAATTCAATTTCAACTAAGGCAGGGCAAGGATCTTCTTCTGCTTGACCACCCATGCTGTAGTTTACTTTGTGTTCTGTTCCACTCCTCCTCCCTGAGTCTCAGTCAAGTGACTTTCTCTTTCTTTTTTCAAACGCTATTGCCAGTGTCTACTACTACCACCACTATAATGGCATCTACTCCGTCAATTTGAGAAACCAACCATGCAGCCATCAGTGTGCCGAACTTCATCATCAATCACAGGTAAGAGTTTGGTGGGAGGTATGGACTAGGAGGAGAGACTGACAGTACTATGACAATTAAAAATAACTCAGTGAGGGGTACTGCATCTATCGGTTTGTGTGTTACAAAATCGGCAGATCTTTTAAATCAAACACTGGCTGTGGGCATGCAGCAGCACGGAAACAAAGTAAACAACCATGTAACTTACATTGAATTCGGAAAACTGTAACCCACCACAAAAAACATTAACATCATATAAATAAATAGAACGTATATTTTTAATATCCCCTAACAAAAATAAACTATCCCGCTCTGACCTAACCCACCCCCCTCCCTAACCCCAACGAAACGAAAGTCCAAAGTCCCAATGTCCGTTGAAATCCCCAACGCCCACAAACCCACCCACCAACAAAAGGAATTAAAAAAGGGGCAAACGACGAGGTCCTCTACTGTCGGCGGGCCTTAAGGTGTTTATCCACCAGGATCTTGACCCGCTCCTCCATGTTCTCCTCCCAGCGGGCCATCCGGCGGAGCAGCTGGCGGCGAAATGCCCTAAAGTTGCTTCCAGGGTGGGGGGCAGCAGTGCTGGAAATCGAGGCGCGGCGGCGGGCAAATGCCGGACCACGGCGCCGTGAAAGTGGAGGCCGGGCCTGACTGGGGCCCGGGGCATTGGAGGAGGCTGCAGCTTCAGCCGCCTCCTCCTCCTCCTCCTCCTGAGCCACCAGCCGGCGATAATGCTCGCAGATGGCCTCCAGTTTCCGGCGCCGGGCCCTAGCGGCCAACTCCTTCCTTGATGGTTTTTGGGAAGGAGTATCATCTATATCAAAAAAGAAAAAGAACATGTTGGAGCCAATACTCTTAGCAAAACAGGAACACTAATCATTCAACACATAGTGTCACAGTATCACTAGCAAGCACAGTTCATAACATTTGGGATTTGGTGCTGGGGTAAGTATCTCTAATCCTACTTCCTTGGACTCTAACATTTGTGACCGTTTCAGACATTATTTATAAATATAATCGTACTATGTATGTACTGCGGTACACCAGTCGTGCTGTTCTTATCTGTAGTTTAGCCCAATTACATAACCTTGTTGTAGGCGGCATGCCAGGTCCATCAGCTAAGCTTGCACCCAAGAGAAACAGATATGAGCCACATGATGATGCAGACTCACGTTACTTTTATTTACTACTACTGTCTGCAGGTGGGGAAGCTCATCTTTTTGTCTGACGCCTTACGGCCGTTGGCACTGGTCATACTCTGTTACATGAGGGCAAATGGCATGCACAATTTCACTTACACCCTACCATGGGTACTACAAAAAGGCTGATTATTTATTTATCGGATCCAACGATCATTGCTTATATTCATATTATAGATGCTGCTAGTGCTAATACGATATACGACATCAGGTCGGTAGCGGTCGGTGGTGGGAGTGCTGCCGGTCGGTGACGTGGGAAGGTGCAGGGTGGGGATAGTAAACGATGGATTAAGGACATTCACAGGTAATTAAAGAATACATAAAAAAAAAACATTGCTGCACACAGTAGCACACACTGCATCGCATTCGGCGGTGCAGTGCGCACCTTGAAAATAGTTTAATTTATTTTTATGTTGATTACCTGTATTTGGCCGTAACAGTAATACACAGTTTACTCGCCAGTGCCACCCACCCGTCCCCTCCCCATGTCGCCGCCCGCCAACAATCCCACCACCAACCGCTACTGCAGAGGGTACATTGCTTTCATTGCTTGTGTAACCAATATACATAAACATTAAACAAGAGATAGGCCACCCTTTGCAGGCTGGCTGCCCCAATCGAAAATACATTAATAATAATAGGTAGGGAGTGGTCCCCAGAGTGGGAGGAAGGGGTTTCCGCTTGATAATATATGACGTGCTTGCAAACTACTGCAAGTGTACTGTATGCTCATAATACTACCTTGATTCCTCTAGGCTTTGCTACTGTCGCGCAGTTTCTGTTACATTTTCTTCAAGGTAAGAATCTCCAGTGACACTTTCCACCTATACTGTCTCTTGGTGATAGTACATCCAGGCATACATCCATTAAAGTAAACGTCTATCCTTTTGTATATATCTCTTAACAAACCTTAGTTGGTTTCACCAACAAACACCCATGCTTCTGCTCCTTCCTTCCTTGCCTTGGCTTTGAGTTTGAACCAAAAACACCGCTGATTCTTGCTATCTAGTACTATCCACCCATACTGTGTCGCCCACCCAGGCAGGCATTCTTTCACCTTCCACCCATCCTTCAACAACCCATGCATCTGATCTTATTACTATCAGACTCCTATACATGCTTCCAACAACATATCCTTCTCTGCCGGTCAGTCATATTGTTTATCTCGCCCGTCCTTCCACCCTTAGTGCTTTCCCTCTATGTTCAACACATCCATGAAGGTCATCTGATCTGAGTTTGTCTTCTCCATAAAACATTCACAGCTGATTTTGGAATCAAATAGAAGAGGCCATTGGTTACTCTACTCACGCTGGTAATGCTACGTAAAGGGTGTCTTCTTCAACCGTTGTATAATGTCGCACAGTACAGTGAAATAGTGAACACAGTTCCATCTAGCTGTAATGTCAAGAAGTAATGAATATAACTCACCGCCGCCGGCCACTGCTGCTGGATCCCCCCTGGGCCCTGTGTCTCCTGCAGGTGCCGCCAGTTCGCCTGCCCCCTCCGGAATGGCCGCATCGCTGGCGCCGACGGCACTGGTGGATGGTAGTGTGCCTAGAAAAAAGCATCAAATTTTTTAGATGCCTGTAAACCTCCCCCTATTTTAAGTGTTCACTTGGAACATTGAACAAAAAGTTAATGCGATGCAACATACATCAGCACTAGACAGTAAGTACAGTCAGTAGACAGACACTAGTAGGATATGGTTCCACTTCCGAGGGTCATCTAGTCCTACTCTACTCTTTTGAAAGTTAGCCTGAGCCATGAGTAACCCTTTTAGATTCATCATGTCGACTACTACTCTTTTGGTGCATATTATACCTGCCAGCGTATTGATGTGCAGTAGATGCCTTTAAGGCCGCTTGACTGTTGCGTACAAGTGAAGAGGTCGAAAAAAAAACAACATATTGACTTTGTTTAGTTTATATTGCTTAGCCATCACACATACATGTTACACTTTTTGGCATGACTGCAAAATGCTAGCATCATTCACCAGTATACTATCTAACGGCTAACTCGCAGTGTTTTTCTCATATATCATAGGCGAAAGATTCCCTTCTACAAACCAGAGATTTACAGAGCATAGTGGATGCAAGATGATGTAACCAGTATTTCTACGTTCTACGGTGAGGGATCTTCCACAATTATAAAGATCTTGGCTCTTGTTCTTGTTGTCAATCATGCACTTGTAAATGTTTACTGTTTTAATGTTAGGCTTTTTGCTGGCTTATTGACTATGGCTGTCGTAAATTAAATTTCATATTAACGATGTACAGAGTTTGATACTTGTTTCAAATAAACCTTTTGAACTTACACATAGACTCTGTGGTATTTGGTGTGGTGGAGTGGACTTACACAAGTGTGTGAGCAAAATGGTGTTTGTTATTATGTTCTGGATTGTCTCTGTCTCCGTCATCATCAACATTGTGTATCGTCTTCGTGGGGGGGTCGGGAGTGGGACCCTAATGTGAGACACTATAGCTAGTCTGTTAGGGGATCCTGGGTTTTTCTGACTGAGGTGTGATCAGTAAGATCCAACCTCCCATCACCACCATCCTATTTTGTTGTGCATAGTTCTGTATGTGGCTCTGCAGAATCATAGACAATAGTAGTATCATGTACTATCCGATCAAAAATACTAGTCAAATATCTGGTTGGGAATTTTGTTTGTGGTAATTGTCAAAGCCTCAACATTGAGAAGACTTGAAGAGGACAACCAAAGGACAGGACCCAGTGGCTAGAGCTATTGGTCAATCAGAGTTTAATTGTTGCAAAGAAAACCGTCTATTAAAGAGTGGGCAACTGTGCAAGCTTCGCTACACACAGAGTAATAATAGTAATAGTAGTAGTAGTAGTATTAGTAGCACAGAGAGTCATAGCAGAGGGAGTTAGAAGCAACTTCGAGGCAGGGATAAACAGAATTAGTAAACAGATAGTCAAGGTCAAAGAAGTAAGCTTTTGTAAAAAAGATTCAGAAAGTGGAACCATAATTTAGAGTTTGGGAAAAAAAAGATGCAGTAACATAACATTTAGGGAAATATAAATGTCAATCTAACCAATGGAGGACTTACTGGGGCCAGCTGCAGGAGCCTCAGTAGAGGAGAGGTCCTGGGGTTCCCCCGCCGACTCCGACCCCGTCTTCTTGCCCCTGGGTGGTGCTGATGATCATGTAAAATATAATACAGAAAGAGACCAACATTAAGGAGTGCTGTGAGAAAAATAATAAATCATTTGGAAAAACAATAAGTCAAAGAACATTTTAGGAAACAACAAGTGCAATAAAATTGCCCTATCTAATCAGATGGATCGACTACTGGCTGCTTCCTAGTGCATTTACGGATCGTCTACTTATTTATGAACAATCCAGTGTTCCTTGATCATTCTGATTCCAAATACTAACAAAGCCTAGTAAGTACCACCTGACCTACACCACCTATTCCAGACGGGCCAATTGTTCACTAAGTCTGCACTTGAATTTTTTTCAGCCATCAAATGCATAGATGATGAGATGGAGGACACATGCATAGTTGCATACATTAGTGCATACATACAACAAATTGTGGGTTGGTTGCATAATGCTGATCTAGTTCTGCTACTGACTGACCATGCTAAGCCTACCACACACTAAACAAAGTACAAAAGGTTCGACGGAGGACTGGGGTAAGCAGCACTCAGTGACAGAGGATGCGTCACGCAGACCGCATAAAACAATTAGTAACTACTACTAACAAACTAAACCTAGTATCCAATATCCATCCACCACTATTTCACAGTAGGACAATGGAAGGACTAGAGTCTCTCTAGCAAATCGCATTACCTAACTTCAGTTCTGTAAAGTAAACTCTTACATAATCAGCATCAGCACAAGCTAGCGCAAACTACGTTGCAAACAAGTAAGAGTACCACCGGGAACCTGGGTCCTTAAATCAAAGAACATTTTGCTTTTTGGAACGTAATACCAGCAACGCTTGGCACGCAGCAGTAATCTTGTTGTTCATCTAATTTAATATACACAATCAGTTACTCACCAAGCCCGATGACCTCGACACCTAGCAGGTCCAACAGGTCCTGCTCCCGGTCCAGGATGTCGGACCACCGGTGAGCTAGCTGGTTGTGGGTGCGCCGGATCCCAGTGCACCGGAACACGGCCCGGCGCACCTTCGCCCACCGACAGTGCCGCTCCTGGGTAGCGTACCCGGAGCCGGGCCTGCCGCCTGCTGCCAAGGTCAAGGGGAGGAGGCGCTGGATGAAAAAAACAAGAGCCGCCACCTCCTCCTCCCCAAACAGTTGCCGGGCCTGCACCCCTGCAGGACGCATTCTGCCGCAAGGCAGGCGGCGCTTCTCTGCGCCTGCAGGTCCCTTGCCCTTGGGACTTGGTGTGCCCTTGGCCATGGTTCTGGGGTGGGTGGGAGGCGGAAAAGAAAAGTCAGAAGGGGAAAAAAGTTAGGGGGAAGAAGATAGAAAGAACTTTATGAAAGTAACAAAAACACAGTAAAAGTAGAAATAAAATGCAAAATATAAACTGAGGCAAACAGAGAGATAGATAATAACTAAAAAAAGTCAGGAAAAAGGCTTAAAAGACAAAGGATTGCTGAGATAAAGGGAGGATACAAAAGTAGGCCCAGAAACATGGCATAGAGTGAAAAACAAGATGGCCGCGCCCATTCGCGACCGCGTGGGTAAGTTCGCGCGATATTTCTCGCGAACATGTACAATTTATCGCGAACAAGTAAAATGCGCTCCCGAACACGTCAATGCACATCGCGAACACGCTATCCGCGACCCGGAACAGGAAATAAGGCATCGCGAGCGGGCGGGACTATAGAAAAACAAGATGGCCGCGCCCATTGGCGACCGCATGGGTAAGATCGCGAGATATATCCCCCGAGCATGCAAACAGTTCCCCGAACATGCTTACCGCGCTCGCGAACAAGAAAAAGCCATCGCGAACAGGTTGCCACAAGCAACTACGCAAGCTCGCGAAGCTTCGCGAAGCTTCGCGAAGGTCGCGTAGTGCAATGACATCTTCGCGAAGCTTCGCGAAGCGCGACTACGCGAACTACGCCCAGGGTTAATCACCACACCAGATGAAAAAAATGTTGTCAATGTAACGCAGCCACAGGGCAACGTTGTTAAATTCAAGCATATTGGCCACCACCTGCTCCTCCCACCAGCCCATGAACAAGTTCGCATAGCTGGGGGCGAAGCAGGTTCCCATCGCTGTGCCCTGTGACTGCTTATAGATAACGTCATTGAAAATGAAAAAATTATTTTTGAGACAAATCTCAATCATTTCCAATAACATCTGAGAGTGATGTAATAAAGAAATGGATCTGGTTTTGAAAAAGTGTTGGATAGCCAATAAACCTTGTTCTTGTTGGATGCTAGTATATAGGCTACTAACATCCAAAGATACCAGAGTATACTCTGCCTCCCAATGTATGCCATCAATAATGGTCAGAAAGTGCGTTGTGTCCCAGATCCATTTCTTTATTACATCACTCTCAGATGTTATTGGAAATGATTGAGATTTGTCTCAAAAATAATTTTTTCATTTTCAATGACGTTATCTATAAGCAGTCACAGGGCACAGCGATGGGAACCTGCTTC
Source organism: Triturus cristatus (assembly GCF_964204655.1). NCBI lineage: Eukaryota > Metazoa > Chordata > Amphibia > Caudata > Salamandridae > Triturus > Triturus cristatus. The sequence continues at coordinate 306,919,877 of NC_140589.1, read as the reverse complement.
GCCCCCAGCTATGCGAACTTGTTCATGGGCTGGTGGGAGGAGCAGGTGGTGGCCAATATGCTTGAATTTAACAACGTTGCCCTGTGGCTGCGTTACATTGACGACATTTTTTTCATCTGGTGTGGTGATGAAGATTCTGTTCGAATCTTTATTGACAAATTGAATTGCACACACATCCAACAAAGGTAAATCACACACACACACCAACAGTGAAATACACCACAGCCACGTTTAGCATTTCAATCCTATGCCATCCATGCCCTACATGATGTAGAAATTCTACAGACACCACAAAACATGGACCTATGGGTACCCTACTGGCTGAAATTGCAGAGAAAAACAACTAGGCCCATATTGAAAGTAGTACAGGCCACCCACCACAACAATAATTTTTTAAAACAATAAAAATCCCAGAAAAATGTAGGTACAAACAAGCCCCAATGAAACAATCACACCAATTCTCCAACTTACTTGTCGTCAATTAAATCTCAAATCAAAAATTCCTCAAATAAATCCAAAAAAATGGTGTGATGCAGCAGACAGACACAAAAAGTGATCCTTCCAGCTCCAAATCCAAATGAAAGTGAACAACACATGCACAAAGCACGTGGGAGGAGCCTGCTGGACAGGAACAGGAAGTTGCAGTGTCAGGGGCACTTCCTTCCTCTTGAAAAAAAAGTGTTAAAAAAATTAAAGGACTCTTTCTTACACAAAGACTACAGCAAGATCACAATCTGAGGAGTTTTCTGAGCAAAATGAACATTTTAGAGAAGGTTTTATGAAGCTCGCGAGATATTCTTTGCCAGATTGCAGTTTTTCCATGTTCGGGATCGCGATCTTACCAAAACAGCCGCCGGAAGTCAGTTCGCGCGCACCAATGACGTGTTCGGGGGCGCACACTCTCGCGGGCTTGGGCAGCCATAGTACAAATCTCGTGGCGCTCGCAAACAGACAGAAAAGCAAGTTGGCGATCGCAGAATCAAGGTAAGACATTACCGCGCGCGCGAGAATGAATATTGAGCGCGCGAGGAAGCAAATTTACTACGCTACGCGCTAGATTGCGTAGCAATCTGCAACTTCGCGCTCTACGCGAAGCGCGAAGTTACCAAAACTTCGCAAACTCCGCGAACGGAGCGTAGTTCACCGCCCAGGCTTAGTGGTGATGAAGATTCTGTTCGAATCTTTATTGACAAATTGAATCGGAACACTTGTAATCTACAGTTCACTGAAAACATCAGCAAAAACTCAATGGAATTTCTGGACGTCCGCCTGGAAGTCACTAATAATCAGTTGACTTCGAAACTATTCCGCAAGGATACGGCGGGTAATAGTATTTTGAATGCCAACAGCAGTCATCCAGGGAACTTGATACGAAGCATCCCATATGGGGAATTGCTCCGGGCCAAAAGAAACTGTAGTACGAAGGTGGCATATGAGAAGGAGATGGTTACTATGTGCCAGAGATTCAGGGAAAGAGGCTACAGTGCCAAAACTGTGAAAGATGCAATTTCCAGGGTAGAAACAAAAACATGTGATGAACTCATTTATCCCAAACAGAAAGAAACTAAAGAAGAAAAAATTAGATTTCTCCACTTTTTCAGGCCAAGCTGCTGAAATACGCAGAGTTTTTAACAAACATTGGCATGTCCTACTCACAGATGAACATCTTAAACAAGATCTGAGTAGCAACCCACAGATCACATTCAGAAAGAGTCGTTGTTTGGCGGATGAATTAAGTTGTAGCTACATCACAAACAATGAAGATGATCCTAGGAATAAGGAAGGGGGTTTCAAATGTTGTCAGAAATGTAAAGCGTGCAGAAACAGCACCGATTGTGCAAAGTTACAGATACCCAATTCTAAAAGAGAATTTATCATAAAAAAGAAACTTACATGTAACTCCAATCACTGCGTGTATGTGTTGATCTGCCCATGTGCCAAATGGTACATCGGCAGTACCAAACATGCAGCAAAGAAACGTGTGTTAGAGCACTTACGGGCTATACGCAATAACAACCGAGCGTATCCCGTAGCCAGGCACTTTTTTGATCAACATTTCCAAGATGAGACCATGATGCGCATGGTTGTTATTGATTCTGTGGATCTGGGAATGAGAGGTGGTAATCAGGAATTACTGTTGAGGAAACTAGAATCCCGTTACATTGTGGATTTTGAAAGTCTCGCTCCTAAAGGTTTAAATATGAGCGAAGAATTAGCCGTTCATCTGCATGAATAAGCATTTATGAAAGTTTATCCCAAGCTGTTGTAGACTCATTTTAATATTTTGTATTTATATTTGTTTATCTTTCAGACGGTGTTTCAGGAACATTGAGGAAGGTGGTCACACTTATTGTAATGATTACATGCATTAAGTCTTACTTTCGTTAGTTGATATTAGGGTCCTCATCAAAAGTGAATTTTGTATTCTTGGCGGACCACTCCTTGCCTTAACCCCACTTGGGGAATAACAATGTATGCAATTCTATCACATGCACATAGTGAGGTATTTGTACCAGAGAGCTTTTTTGGACCTAGAATGGGTATGTCAACATTAAATCTTACATTGATATGTAGATCTCATAGTTGTCTAGATCTCTATACCAATTAGAGATCACTTTTGGTCCTGCCCACTTGGGCGATTAGACTATAAATGAGAATGTATTTCCCCATGGGCATAGTATTATAGAGCCATTTAGTATTTAGGGCATTGTTGTATGTTTGGCATACAACCTGATTGGGTACATACAGTCACTAGTTCATTCCAAATACCGATTGGAGACCTTTTTTGGTCCCGCCCACTAGGGCGATTGGATCGCGAATGACATCGTAATTCACGTTATCACGCAATATGACATACTTTCCGAAGGGTCTTACACCACAAAGGCATACAAATCTGAGTAACATTGTGTTTGGATATACTAGAATACGACATTGTGGATATATAATTACCTGTTGTGGTACGGTTATTAATTGCGCTATTATTACGTATTCACGTCTGTTTGGGCAATGTAACATATGTTTCTGTACAATCACCAATACAATGGAATATTTTATTTCTATTTGTGTTAAGATGCATTTATCTGTATTTGTAAATAACTGTGCTATCATTGATAGGTATGCAATGTATTAGACACCGTTACAAGATGGCCGCCTAATTCACATCCTTCCTGGTACCATGTGCAAACCCGTCATTTAATGAACCTGTGTATTTAAACATGGTGGTTTGTTGCATTTTCGAGCGTGACCAAGCCGTAAAGGTGAAACGCGTCGTTCTTGCACTTGAATATTAAACATTTGCATGCAGCTTCGGAGTCCGAGTCTATTTTCGTGATGGCGAGAGTGGTTGTTCTTAAATATTAGGAATTCCGGTTTCCTGACTCGGACCGCCTGTGACAGAGGGATCCCTTTACCGGAACTTGCGGCTTCATATATATATATATATATATATATCTTTACGAAGGTTGCCCTGCATTGAAGACGCACTCCTCCAGTCGGTGAGTAGAACAACACTTTATTTGCAAAAGGAGCAGGATGACAGCTCCGATTTCTTTTCCATTTGCCTAACGCGTTTCAGAGCGTTCACGCTCTTTCATCAGAGGCAGTTCCAATTCAACATCCGATATCAGGCTCCCATAGTTCCCTGCGTGCTACGTTCATTAGTTTATAGGCCTCCGGTGTGCCAATTATTTTTTAAATGTTCCGATGCACGCCGGAACTTGTAGTTAATTGCCTGTACTTTGAAAACCTCCAGTGGTTGTGTGTGAATTAAAACCCATTCCATGGTACAGTGACAGCCCTCCAGTGGGCCTCGGGGCTGTAATCCTGTTCCCATCTTTCCTGCAATCAACTGCGCCGTCTTTGAAATCCTGAAAGGTTCAGGTCTGACGATCCCCTACAGTTTCAGGGGCGGTGCGAAGCTTCCACGGCTGGACCTGCCGTGTGAAAAATCTTTACGAAGGTTGCCCTGCATTGAAGACGCACTCCTCCAGTCGGTGAGTAGAACAACACTTTATTTGCAAAAGGAGCAGGATGACAGCTCCGATTTCTTTTCCATTTGCCTAACGCGTTTCAGAGCGTTCACGCTCTTTCATCAGAGGCAGTTCCAATTCAACATCCGATATCAGGCTCCCATAGTTCCCTGCGTGCTACGTTCATTAGTTTATAGGCCTCCGGTGTGCCAATTATTTTTTAAATGTTCCGATGCACGCCGGAACTTGTAGTTAATTGCCTGTACTTTGAAAACCTCCAGTGGTTGTGTGTGAATTAAAACCCATTCCATGGTACAGTGACAGCCCTCCAGTGGGCCTCGGGGCTGTAATCCTGTTCCCATCTTTCCTGCAATCAACTGCGCCGTCTTTGAAATCCTGAAAGGTTCAGGTCTGACGATCCCCTACAGTTTCAGGGGCGGTGCAAGCTTCCACGGCTGGACCTGCCGTGTGAAAAATCTTTACGAAGGTTGCCCTGCATTGAAGACGCACTCCTCCAGTCGGTGAGTAGAACAACACTTAATTTGCAAAAGGAGCAGGATGACAGCTCCGATTTCTTTTCCATTTGCCTAACGCGTTTCAGAGCGTTCACGCTCTTTCATCAGAGGCAGTTCCAATTCAACATCCGATATCAGGCTCCCATAGTTCCCTGCGTGCTACGTTCATTAGTTTATAGGCCTCCGGTGTGCCAATTATTTTTTAAATGTTCCGATGCACGCCGGAACTTGTAGTTAATTGCCTGTACTTTGAAAACCTCCAGTGGTTGTGTGTGAATTAAAACCCATTCCATGGTACAGTGACAGCCCTCCAGTGGGCCTCGGGGCTGTAATCCTGTTCCCATCTTTCCTGCAATCAACTGCGCCGTCTTTGAAATCCTGAAAGGTTCAGGTCTGACGATCCCCTACAGTTTCAGGGGCGGTGCGAAGCTTCCACGGCTGGACCTGCCGTGTGAAAAATCTTTACGAAGGTTGCCCTGCATTGAAGACGCACTCCTCCAGTCGGTGAGTAGAACAACACTTTATTTGCAAAAGGAGCAGGATGACAGCTCCGATTTCTTTTCCATTTGCCTAACGCGTTTCAGAGCGTTCACGCTCTTTCATCAGAGGCAGTTCCAATTCAACATCCGATATCAGGCTCCCATAGTTCCCTGCGTGCTACGTTCATTAGTTTATAGGCCTCCGGTGTGCCAATTATTTTTTAAATGTTCCGATGCACGCCGGAACTTGTAGTTAATTGCCTGTACTTTGAAAACCTCCAGTGGTTGTGTGTGAATTAAAACCCATTCCATGGTACAGTGACAGCCCTCCAGTGGGCCTCGGGGCTGTAATCCTGTTCCCATCTTTCCTGCAATCAACTGCGCCGTCTTTGAAATCCTGAAAGGTTCAGGTCTGACGATCCCCTACAGTTTCAGGGGCGGTGCGAAGCTTCCACGGCTGGACCTGCCGTGTGAAAAATCTTTACGAAGGTTGCCCTGCATTGAAGACGCACTCCTCCAGTCGGTGAGTAGAACAACACTTTATTTGCAAAAGGAGCAGGATGACAGCTCCGATTTCTTTTCCATTTGCCTAACGCGTTTCAGAGCGTTCACGCTCTTTCATCAGAGGCAGTTCCAATTCAACATCCGATATCAGGCTCCCATAGTTCCCTGCGTGCTACGTTCATTAGTTTATAGGCCTCCGGTGTGCCAATTATTTTTTAAATGTTCCGATGCACGCCGGAACTTGTAGTTAATTGCCTGTACTTTGAAAACCTCCAGTGGTTGTGTGTGAATTAAAACCCATTCCATGGTACAGTGACAGCCCTCCAGTGGGCCTCGGGGCTGTAATCCTGTTCCCATCTTTCCTGCAATCAACTGCGCCGTCTTTGAAATCCTGAAAGGTTCAGGTCCGAGAATGGCACACCGGAGGCCAATTGATTAATTAATGTAGCACGCAGGGAACTGTGGGTATGCGCAAAGGAGATGTGCTGTTTTAAACCTGCCTCTGATGAAAGAGCATGAATGCTCTGAAACGCGTTAGGCCAAAGGACAATTAAAGCGGAGCTGTAATCCTGTTCCTTGCAAATAAAAGTTTGTAAACTTACCGGCTGGAGGAGTGCGTCTCTAATGCAGGGCATTTTTGGTTGAATAAATCACAAGCGGCAGGTCCAGCCGTGGGAGGTCGCACCGCCCTTGAAGACTGAGAAGGGATCGTCATACCTGAACTCATCGGGACGAGGACGGCGCAGCTGGTGCATCTAATGGGGAGCAAGCTTTCAGCTCTGGGGCCCACTGGAGGGCGATCACTGGTCCTTAAAACATTTTAAAAGGCACACAACCACTGGAGGTGAATACTGGGCATGAATTACAAACTACAAGTTCCAGCATGCACTGAAATTGACTTCACCGAGAATGGCACACCGGAGGCCAATTGATTAATTAATGTAGCACGCAGGGAACTGTGGGTATGCGCAAAGGAGATGTGCTGTTTTAAACCTGCCTCTGATGAAAGAGCATGAATGCTCTGAAACGCGTTAGGCCAAAGGACAATTAAAGCGGAGCTGTAATCCTGTTCCTTGCAAATAAAAGTTTGTAAACTTACCGGCTGGAGGAGTGCGTCTCTAATGCAGGGCATTTTTGGTTGAATAAATCACAAGCGGCAGGTCCAGCCGTGGGAGGTCGCACCGCCCTTGAAGACTGAGAAGGGATCGTCATACCTGAACTCATCGGGACGAGGACGGCGCAGCTGGTGCATCTAATGGGGAGCAAGCTTTCAGCTCTGGGGCCCACTGGAGGGCGATCACTGGTCCTTAAAACATTTTAAAAGGCACACAACCACTGGAGGTGAATACTGGGCATGAATTACAAACTACAAGTTCCAGCATGCACTGAAATTGACTTCACCGAGAATGGCACACCGGAGGCCAATTGATTAATTAATGTAGCACGCAGGGAACTGTGGGTATGCGCAAAGGAGATGTGCTGTTTTAAACCTGCCTCTGATGAAAGAGCATGAATGCTCTGAAACGCGTTAGGCCAAAGGACAATTAAAGCGGAGCTGTAATCCTGTTCCTTGCAAATAAAAGTTTGTAAACTTACCGGCTGGAGGAGTGCGTCTCTAATGCAGGGCATTTTTGGTTGAATAAATCACAAGCGGCAGGTCCAGCCGTGGGAGGTCGCACCGCCCTTGAAGACTGAGAAGGGATCGTCATACCTGAACTCATCGGGACGAGGACGGCGCAGCTGGTGCATCTAATGGGGAGCAAGCTTTCAGCTCTGGGGCCCACTGGAGGGCGATCACTGGTCCTTAAAACATTTTAAAAGGCACACAACCACTGGAGGTGAATACTGGGCATGAATTACAAACTACAAGTTCCAGCATGCACTGAAATTGACTTCACCGAGAATGGCACACCGGAGGCCAATTGATTAATTAATGTAGCACGCAGGGAACTGTGGGTATGCGCAAAGGAGATGTGCTGTTTTAAACCTGCCTCTGATGAAAGAGCATGAATGCTCTGAAACGCGTTAGGCCAAAGGACAATTAAAGCGGAGCTGTAATCCTGTTCCTTGCAAATAAAAGTTTGTAAACTTACCGGCTGGAGGAGTGCGTCTCTAATGCAGGGCATTTTTGGTTGAATAAATCACAAGCGGCAGGTCCAGCCGTGGGAGGTCGCACCGCCCTTGAAGACTGAGAAGGGATCGTCATACCTGAACTCATCGGGACGAGGACGGCGCAGCTGGTGCATCTAATGGGGAGCAAGCTTTCAGCTCTGGGGCCCACTGGAGGGCGATCACTGGTCCTTAAAACATTTTAAAAGGCACACAACCACTGGAGGTGAATACTGGGCATGAATTACAAACTACAAGTTCCAGCATGCACTGAAATTGACTTCACCGAGAATGGCACACCGGAGGCCAATTGATTAATTAATGTAGCACGCAGGGAACTGTGGGTATGCGCAAAGGAGATGTGCTGTTTTAAACCTGCCTCTGATGAAAGAGCATGAATGCTCTGAAACGCGTTAGGCCAAAGGACAATTAAAGCGGAGCTGTAATCCTGTTCCTTGCAAATAAAAGTTTGTAAACTTACCGGCTGGAGGAGTGCGTCTCTAATGCAGGGCATTTTTGGTTGAATATATATATATATATATATATATATATATATATATATATATATATATATATTATCTACTGGCGGTCGCCAGTAGATAGTTATAGTTACAACCTAGTATTCATAGGAAATCTGAAAATTCTATTTTGAATAACTTTGGCGCCGGTTGACTTATCTTTGTGAAATTTTCAAAACTAATGGGGCGCTCCGCTCTGCTCCTACCCTGAAAGTCTCGGGGTTATTCGTCAAGCACGGGCTGAGAAAAAAGGGGGGTCCCAAAACGCATTTTCCCCATGCATTTTCCCATTGGACCTTTAGTCGAAGGTACAGCCCGAAGTGCTGAACGGAAATACACCAAATTTGGCAAAGAGGTAGTCCTCAGTTCAGACTCGTGCCTTTTGCTTAAATGGTGTAAATCCGTTCAGTAGTTCCTGAGAAAATCAAAAGTAAAATCATATACATATCTGGGCGGAGCCTAACTACACATCTCATTGTGAGATCTGATTGGCTGTCAGCACTTCATCCAAGAAGTGTTGGCAGCCATCTTGGGACCAATATACATGATAGCACCTCATTAGAAAGCATTGCAGTTAATAGAAGGTTTTAAGAATTTAGTTACATTATAAATCATTTGTTGATGGTACCATACTCATTTTAGGAATTGTGGTGTGTTCTAAGGTGATTTTACCATGTGAAAAAGCCTTCTGCTGTGATATCATGAATCATGTTTGAGAGAAAACTATTTTCTCATGCTTTTCCCACAGAGGTTTGGAAGGTGATCTATAAGCTAAACTGCGAGCATATTTTCTGTAAATTCACATTATCTTTCTCAGTCATGTGAGAATGAAGTCTGACATTCTCAGTAAAACATGTACATCCAACAAGGACAGAGACTGTCAGTTGATTCCTTTGTGTTCTACTGCAGCTTCCCAGAGTGTTCTAAAGAACAACTAGAGCGCTAACAGTCCTACTTATGACAAACGTATGGCACACCTGAAGCCATCTTGGTTGGAATAAAGTGGTAACTCTTAAAACATTTCATTTAAAAAGGAACAAAATGAGGGGGTTCATTTTGCCATAGAAAGTATGATCAGTGCTGCAGAAAGAAAAATTAGGGCACATTTTGAGTGACTTCTCAAGTCCTCTTCTATTTCATTAAAAAATTCTGACATGCAGACTGAAACATGCACTTTCAATACCAGCAGCAGACTTCCCTGGTGAGCAGTAGCTTTACTACAGTGATCTAATAAGCAACTACAGTGCTAACATTCTGAATTTATGGCAAATGTGTGACACATCTGAATGCCTTCTTGATGGAATCAAAGTAAAAAACTGAAAGTATTTCCTACTGAGGAGACTGTAGTAAATGAGGAAATTAGGAAACATCATAACAAATAAGTCTCCCAAAATGGCCACCAGAGACAAAAGAGCCCAAATGTAGCCCAAATATCACCCAGATGTAGCCCAAGTATAGCCCAATGCCAGAATGTCCCAGAGTGTTCTAACTAACAACTAGAGCGCTAACAGTCTTACTTATGACAAAAGTATGGCACACCTGAAGCCATCTTGATTGGAATAAAGTGGTAACACTTAAAACATTTAATTTACAAAGGAACAAAATGAGGGGGTTCATTTTGCCATAGAAATTATGATTAGTTCTGCAGAAAGAAAAATTAGGGCACATTTTGACTTCTAAAATCCTCTTCTATTTCATAAAAAAATTCTGACATGCAGACTGAAACATGCTCTTTGAATACCAGCAGCAGACTTCCCTGGTGAGCAATAGTTTTACTACAGTGATCTAATGAGCAACTAGAGTGCTAACATTCAGAATTTATGGAAAATGTGTGACACATCTGAATGCCTTCTTGATGGAATCAAAATAAAAAACTGAAAGTATTCCCACTGAGGAGACTGCAGTAAATAAGGAAATTAGGAAACTTCATAAGAAATAAATCTCCCAAGATGGCCACCAGAGACAAAAGAGCCCAAATGTAGCCCAAATATCACCCAGATGTAGCCCAAGTAAAGGCCAATGACAGAAGTGTGCAAAACACTTATTTTTTTTGTATTTGCAGTTTTATATAATGCAGACTAGTCAGGTATTGGAGTGCTTTACATGAGCATTGGTTACATCACACAAGATCAAATTCATTTTGGTTGTAGCCATGGGGAGATTAAGTGATTTGACCAGAATCACAGAATTTTGAGCTGAAGCAGAAACTCCGACCTGGTTCCCCAGTTGCAAAGTCTGCAGCTCTGGAAGTAACACCACATCCTCTCCCCTAGGTGCAACATTTAATCACGTGGTCAACTGGATAAAAAAACATAAAGATTACAAATAATGTAAAAGTTCTTTGTCGCTATTTGAAAACTCAGAAAATATGTCCTCATTTTAGTTTTTTAGAGCACTAACCATAATTTTGATGCAAATAAGACCCTCTCATATATGTAATTTCGAAAGGAAATACTCTAGGTATTACAGTTTTGATCACATCAAGATGACGTCAGACGTTCCACACTTTTGTAATAAATATAGAATGTTAGCAATCTAGTTGTTCATTGGGATACTGTTGAGAGGCAGAGGCCGGGGGCTCGGACTCTGAAAATTGAAGGCAGGTAGGAGAGTGCAGATGCAACAATTTGACCACACTGGGCAGGCAGGAAGGGCAGTGGCAGCACAACAGACTATGGAGGGCAGTGGAAATGGGGGCAGGGGCAACAAACCAACAATACAGAATGGCAAGAGAGGCTGTGGCAATATAATAGTCCATTGTGGGCAGAAGGAAGAGGCAACCATACATGCCAACAGACCCATTTCAGCCAGGAAACGTCCAATGTTTTTAAGCTCAAATGGGCTTTATTTGATCTGTCTCCTGTCTACAATCTCCTCTTTTTCAATGTAACTCAAAGGGGAAAATCAATACCCCAGTTTTTTTTCAAAATCTCCCTCTTACCATGTTCAAAATGTTCGCAAGTATGGTACATTGGATCATGGTAGGCAGGAGGAATTGGGGTAGGGACATGGACTGGAATAACAGAGGACAGGAGGGAAATGGAGAGGTGCACCAAACTGACCCTACAGGGCAGGCATCAGGGTTTGCAGCAGCACAATACACCACACAGCGCATGCGGGACGGGAGTGCAGCACAACAATCCATAGAAAGCAATAGGGAGGGGACAGGACCATGCACATGGACAACAGAGGCAGAGGGGAAAGAGGCAATGGTAGCTAGCTGACCATAATGGACAGACAGGAGAGAAAGCTGCAGCATAACAGACCATAAAGGGCAGGAGGGACGGATCAGGGGCATTGCATTACAATGGAACAGACCATCCAGGAGGGAGGGAATAGGGGTCTGCACATGGAAACAGAGGGCTGGGGGCAAGGGGGCAGGGCAGGAGCAGCAAGATGACCATGGAGGTCAGGCAGGATGGGCACTAGAAACAAGACACACCATGGAGAGCAACGGTGAGACTATGATGCCATACACACAGACAATGGAGGGAAGGTGGGAGGGGGTCAGGGGCAGCTAGCTGACCACACAGGGAAGGTGGGAGGGGCCATGGTAGCACAGAAGACCATGCATGGCAAGCGGGAGGGTTAGTGGCAGCACAATGGCTATGATGGGCAAGAAGGAGGGTGCAGGGGCATGCACAAAGGACCATGGAGGATAGAAGGGAGGGTCGTGACCTGGGCTCAGACAAGAGAGTTCAGGGGAATGGGCCTCACAACAGACCGCGCAGGGCAGGAAGGAGGAGCAGTTGCAGCACAACAGACCAGGGAGGGCAGAAGGGTGTGGCAGTAAAATGGACCATGGAGGACAGGAGGAAGGGGATAGGGGCACGGCATGTGGACAGGCAGGGTGGAGGTGGCAGGGACAGGTTACAGTCATCTGACAATGCTAGGCAGGTGGGAGGGGAGTGGCAACTCAACAGAACACTCAGACTAGATAGGAGTGTCAGGTCCATGGGACATGGTGGGCATAAAGGATGGAGCAGGGGCATGCACAAAGACATCGGAGGGCAGGGGGAAGGAGAATAGGGGCAGCAATCTTAGCACAGAGGCTAAGCAGGAGGTCAATGATGGGCCATAGAATTGGGCAATGGAGGGCAGGAGGAGTGGACTGGTACATCATGCTAAATGGAGGGCAGTGGCAGCACATCAAACCATGCATGGCAGGAGGGAGGAGGCTAGTCCATGGATTCAGACAACAGAGGATAGGGAGGAGGTGGATGGGGCAGCAAGCTAACTGTTCAGATAAGGTGGGTATTAGGAACTTTATTGTTTTTAAAATGTGTGTCTGTGCGAACTACTTAAAATATGAACAAGTATGCAGCATAATCTCACTTTTATTCAGGAAGAAGAGGACGTTTGTGACTGTGACTCTGGGCTCACTTGGCAGAAACACGCCCTGACCCTCCACTCCCCATTGCAAAATGTAATGCCAGTGAAAAGGGTAGGTGGATGCAGTGTTATATAGAACAAAGTCCTGAGAGCATGATTGAAAATGAAAATTAGATATGGTATATGGTATAAACTATGCACCAAAAAGTGTTAAGATGACCCGGGGCGTGAAATATAATATGCAATACATTGTGCCCAATGACAGATTCATTGGAGAGCGCGAGATAGCACAGGCACTAGCGCGTGCTATGCGATATGCGCCTTGGAGTGTAATATGCACAGGGCAGTGTTGTGTAACCTAACTAGTCTCTAAAGGTTTAATATAAAATATGTGCTGGGGAGTGTAACGTTGCATATGCACTGTGACAAAGATATGGATCCCAGATTGTAATATGTATGGCATAGCGCTGTGCATTATAACATAGGCATCGAGGAAGGCACGTTAGATGGGGCAATATAACCTGTGCGAAGGCAAGTGTGGCATGACATACTCACGGGGTGGTGTTACAGTGCACATGGGCTATAGAGTGTCATAGCATACGTACTAGCTGGTGGAATACAACACAGAGGTGTGAGGCACTTGGCGGGCACTGATGGGTGTAACACAGCATTGGGCTCAGCCAGGAGCACGCTGTGACTCTCAAGTGAGGTTTGTCTCCTTTCCAGAGAGTAAAATAAAAAGTATTACACATCCGGCGGTGGATGTGTGTTTTATTAACCGTGAGGGGGGTTTCTTGCATAGTTTGGTCGAATTTTTGTCGAGTCCCCTTTGAATGGCTTGGTGTGCGTGTATATTAAATGTGCCCGTCAATAGCTACCCATGTTTGTATAAATAAATGACAAGGGTGTCTACTTGGAGAGTACCCACCGGCGGGGGCGCCGGGATTAGGCACGGTAGGGCGTCAGACACGTCGGAGCTTCACTAGCGGTGTAAATACATTCCATGTGGATTCATTCTATGCATAGTCGCCTTTTAATGAATATCACGCAAATCGTCATGGTGATAGGTACATATGGTTTGTCCAGCATGTCCTAGGTGTGTCTCTAAATATATATTTTTTTAAAATAATAAAAAACAAAGGCCGGCCCCAGGGGATGGGGTCCCCGGGGCCATAAGTAGCCCGAGGAGGGGGGCAACGCAGCCCCCTCCTAAAGAATTAAAAAACAAAAAAAGGCCATGACCCGAGGGTTGGAATCCCCAGGGCCGATTAAGGCCTTGGGAAGGCCAAATGTATTTTTTTCGACAAAAAAAATTAGGGTGCAGGCCCTGGGGGATGGGGTCCCCAGGGCCAGTAAATTAGAAAAAGAAGGGGGGCCACACATCCCTCCTTCTTTAAAAAAAAAACAAATAAAAGACCGGCATCGCGCCGGAGGCCATGCCCCCTCCTGACAGCACTCTGCAAACGCGCCCCCTGGCCAGTTGTAAGTTGGGGAATTAATTCCCCTTCAATACTGAGGGTCCCTGAGGGCCAACTAGCCCAACAGGTATCTCCAGTATGCGCCAGGGAGCTGCGTTGCAGACAGGTGTTCTGAGGCCACACCCCTTTTTACACCTCTATGCAACGCAGCTCTGTGGTGCTTACTGGAGGTACCTAGTGGGCTAGTTTGACCCTAGGGACCCTTAGGATTCAAGGGGACTTAATCTCTCAACTTAGAACGGCCACAGGGCACATTTACACAGTGGTGAAGGGAGGGGACTGGGCCTGAGGTGACGTGTGCAAACACGCCCTGTGGCGCGTTTTAAGTTGGGTAAATAATTCCCTTTCAATCCTGAGGGACCCTGGGGGCTGACTAGCCCACCAGGTGCTTCCAGTAAGCGCCACTGCTCTGCGTTGCAGAGAGGTGGTGCAGGCCGTGCCCCTTTTTACACCTCTCTGCAATGGCGCTTACTGGATGTACCTAGTGGGCTATTTTGCCCCTAGGGATCCTCAGGATTCAAGGGGACTTAATCTCCCAACTTAAAAAACGGCCACAGGGCGTGTTTACACAGTGGGGAAGGGAGGGGACGGGGCCTGAGGTGACGTGTGCAAACACGCCCTATGGCGCGTTTTAAGTTGGGGAAATAATTCCCCTTCAATCCTGAGGGCCGCTGGGGTCTAGCTAGCCCACCAGGTGCTTCCAGTAAGCGCCACTGAGCTGTGTTGCAGAGAGGTGGTCCAGGCCGTGCCACTTTTTACACCTCTCTGCAACGCAGCTCTGTGGCACTTACTGGAGGTACCTAGTGGTCTAGATGGACCCTAGGGACCCTCAGGATTCAAATGAACTTAATCTCCCAACTAAAAACGGCCACAGGACGTGTTTACCCAGTGGTGAAGTGAGAGGACGGGGCCTGAGGTGACGTGTGCAAACACATCCTGTGGCGCGTTTTGAGAGGTAGTTTTAATCCCCTGCCCTATTATATACTAGGGGCTTACAGAGGAGGCCATGCTGATCACAGGGGGACCCCAACGCATAGTGTTCCATAGTGTATGTAGGCGTTTTCACTGTATTCTGAGTGTCTTTTAACATAGCACTGGCTCTAGGACTGGTTAGTCAGACTCAGTTACCACCAGTATCCGTCTGAAAAAGTTGAGGGTACAGGATTATTTTGCAACAAGGCTTCTTCTTCTGTTTGTTCTTTCTGCACGTTATCCTTCTTCCTGCACTTTTCTTCATCTTTGAGGACTTCTGTTGCTTCTTTCTGCATTTCTTTTTTTTCTTTCTGTGCGTTTTTTCTTCTTTCTTCACATGTCCTATCTCTGTAGGCATAGTTAGAAATTATCATTTAAAAAACCTTTGAAATTCACTGAAAAAACCATAGGTTTCAGGTACGTTATAGTTAGGAATTAGCATTCGAAAAACCTTAGAAATTCACTGAAAAAACCATAGGTTTCAGGGGCGTTATAGTTAGCTGGACTATTCACTCGTACAAAACCATTGAAATTCCCCCGTTATAGTTAGTTCAGCTAACTATAACTCGCGCGCCCGCAATGCACTGCTGATGACATCACATATTACATCACTCATGACATGGTCAGTGACATCACTCATGACATCACTGATGACATCTCAAATCACATCATTGATGACATCATCCTTGTGATAGCGTGGCAGACCTCCTCTCCCCCTAATATAACCTTTGATACACACATTCAAAAATAGAAACTAAAAGTTTCAAAACAATGGACATACCAATATCAGTTACAACAATCTATTCAGTAAATCTAAGATCCAAATACACATCCACACATTCACCAACAGTCCTATACAGTCACTCATACATGTACTCACTCATCATATGTACTCATACACCTATACATCCTGTTACACAACACAACTCATCCATAGAGTTACTCACAAACATAGTCACTCATGCTAATAATGAATCAAACATCCATTTACTTGCATATACAGTTATACACACACCACCACACTTACTTCTACAGAAACTTACACATACTTAGTCTTTTAAACAGTCACTTATAGAAACACATACTTATTCATACAGGAACTCTTTCAATCTCTCACTCTCACATATACTCACTTATATACACCAATAGTCACATATACTAGTTTAAAACATATTTAGTTACTCATAAAGACACTATTGAGACAGTCATTCACTCACTAACACACCCATGCACACACTCATCCACCCATAGAGTCTTCAACACATACAAACAGTGAGTCACTCATTCATGCACCTATGCACTACGTAATACCCCCCACTGAACCATACAGACACTCAGACACTCACACTGATACTCAAAAAACCAACTAATAACCTATATAGACACTCATGTAGCTACTCACCAACCCATGAAGCCACTTATACACAACGTGAGAGACTGATACAGATATTTACATATTTAAACATTACTCACTAAGCCATGTATTCCCTAAGATACACTTAATCAGTCAGTTATACAATCAATTTTTCAAAAACAAATCATCCATTTAGACACTTATATACCCATTTATTCTTCCATCGACCTTGAGATATACATATATAAAACATATGTAATTTTCAGAAAAACACACATTCACTCGATGATGTCATCTGTGATGTCATCAGTGATGTCATTTGAGATGTCATCAGTGATGTCATGAGTGATGTCACTGACCATGTCATGAGTGATGTAATATGTGACGTCATCAGCAGTGCATTGCGGGCGCGCGAGCTATAGTTAGCTGAACTAACTATAACGGGGGAATTTCAATGGTTTTGTACGAGTGAATAGTACAGCTAACTATAACGGCCCTGAAACCTATGGTTTTTTCAGTGAATATATATATATATATTCAATGAAAAAACCAAAGGTTTCACACATGTTATAGTTAGCTGGACATTTCACTCGTAAAAAACCAATGAAATTCCCCCGTTATAGTTAGTTCAGCTAACTATAACTCGCGCGCCCGCAATGCACTACTGATGACGTCACATATTACATCACTCATGACATGGTCACTGACATCACTCATGACATCACTGATGACATCTCAAATGACATCACTGATGACATCACTGATGACATAATCCTTGTGATAGAGTGGCAGACCTCCTCTCACCCTAATATAACCTTTGAAACACACATTCAAAAATAGAGACTAAAATTTTTAAAACAATGGACATACCAATACCAGTTACAAGAACCTCTTAAGTAATTCTAAGAACCACATACACATCCACTCATTCACCAACAGTCCTATACAGTCACTCATACATGCACTCACTCATCATATGTACTCATACACCTATACATCCTGTTACACAATGCCACTCATCCATAGAGTTACTCACACATACTCACTCGTGCTAATAAAGAAACAAACATACATTTATTAGCTTATACAGTTATACACACACCACCACACTTACTTCTACGGAAACTTACACATACTTAGTCTTTTAAACAATCACTTATAGAAACACATACTTATTCATACAGGAACTCTTTCAATCTCTCACTCTCACATATACTCACTTATATACACCAATAGTCACATATACTAGTTTAATAGATATGTAGTTACTCATAAAGACACTATTGAGACAGTCATTCACTCACTAACACACCCATACACACACTCATCCACCCATATAGTCCTGCACACATGCTGTCTTCAACACATACAAAGAGTGAATCACTCATTCATGCACCTATGCACTACATAATACCCCCCACCGAACCATACAGACACTCAGACTGATACTCAAAAAAACAACTAATAACCTATATAGACACCCATGAAGCTACTCACCAACCCATGCAGCCACTTATACACAAAGTGAGAGACTGATACAGATATTTTCATATTTAAACATTACTCAGTAAGCCATGTATTCAGTATGATACACTTAATCAGTCAGTTACACAATACATTTTTCAAAAACAAAGCATCCATTTAGACACTTATATACCCATTTATTCTTTCATTGACCTTGAGATATACATATATAAAACAAATTTAATTTTCAGAAAAACACACATTCACTGGATGATGTCATCAGTGATGTCATCAGTGATGTCATTTGAGATGTCATCAGTGATGTCATGAGTGATGTCAGTGACCATGTCATGAGTGATGTAATATGTGACGTCATCAGTAGTGCATTGCGGGCGCGCGAGTTATAGTTAGCTGAACTAACTATAACGGGGGAATTTCATTGGTTTTTTACGAGTGAAATGTCCAGCTAACTATAACATGTGTGAAACCTTTGGTTTTTTCATTGAATTTGCAAGGTTTT
Organism: Triturus cristatus; assembly: GCF_964204655.1. Lineage (NCBI taxonomy): Eukaryota > Metazoa > Chordata > Amphibia > Caudata > Salamandridae > Triturus > Triturus cristatus. The sequence goes on along the minus strand of NC_140589.1, from coordinate 306,901,664 downwards.
TTAAATGCTAATTCCTAACTAAAACGTGTGTGAAACCCATGGTTTTTTCAGTGAATTTGCAAGGTTTTTTAAATGCTAATTCCTAACTATAACGTGTGTGAAACCCATGGTTTTTTCAGTGAATTTGCAAGGTTTTTTAAATGCTAATTCTTATTTTTTATTTTTGTTTTTTTTTCAATTTTTTTAACATATTTTTATTTTAATTTTCTATCCTTTTTTAAAGACTATGGTTAAATTTAAAAAATTCTACAATATATATTTTTTTTTAACCATTTTTTTAAACTAAACAGGTAAGATTTATTAGTATAACATAGTGTTTTTTTTTCCCCTTTTTTTTTTTTTTATTATTTTTTTTAACGTGCGCGTACGGTAAGCGCACATTTTGCGTTCATTACGTTAGATTTCTACGCTGTTTGCGTTCATTTACGCAATTTGCGTAGACGTACGTCACGCGCGGGCAGCGCGTAACGCGTACGCTGCACGCGCATGTTACGCGGAAGTGAAGGGGCACGCCTGTTTTGCGCATGCTCGCGTGCGCGTGTCTTTTTTACGCGCATACGTACTTTTACCGTAAGCGCTCCGTAAGCGTAACGTACGCGCACGGTGGGTCATGTGATCATGAAACACAACTTTTGATTGGTTGAAACTACTTTCAGTTCTAGAACTCTCCTACACCACACCCATTCCCCTCATTTCTGCTTGTGATCCCTTAGGAGAAGGAGCTGAGTTGTCTTTGTGATACGATGGCAGAACAGCAGAACTCTTCTGAGAGTGAGGCTAGCAGCACTACCTTGAGGCAGAGAAGGAGGAAACAAAAGAGGTCTTTCATATGGGAGTATTTTTCATTTCCAGAGGGCCAGCAAAAGGTAAATGCTCCCTTAGTGACTTGTAAGCTTTGTGGCCGTGTACTTTCAAGAGGGAATCCCAACAAGAAGTATTCCTTCGGGAATCACACTATGTTGAGACTAGGGGTGGGCGGAATTTGCGGAATTAACCTTCGCAAATTATCGCGAGAATGTTTAAAATTATCGCAAACAAGCAGAAATATCGCGAAGATGCGGAAGTTTTTTTCCGGCATGTTCGCGCGATTTTCTGCATGGTTGCGGGTCGCCAACTTACCCATGTGGCTGCTTGCGGGCGCGGCCATCTTGTTTTGAGTTGTTCTCGCGGTGCATGATCGCGAGAAGAAAGACGTGATCGCGCGACGCATGACGTCACTGCGGGCGCGAACTGTCGCGAGACAGCGCAAATGGCTAAAAACAATACAACATCTCATGGAGAACGCGACCGGATCAAGAAAACTTGTCGGCGAACGCAGGGATTCAGGTAAGGCGATCGCGCGCGCGCGAGAATGTATCATTTTACAGCGCGAGCAAGAAACAAATTATCGCCAAGCTGCGGAAACCGGAATTTTTGACATTTTCGCGCTCTCCGCGGAACGCAAAAATGTCAAATTATCGCAATTTCCGCGAACGGAACGAAATTTTTGCCCAGGCCTAGTTGAGACACCTTCAAGATGTACACGGTAGGACACATGCTCGACATACTGAAGGTAACCCTTCAGTAAGTCAACCAAGCACATCCAGAGCAGCTCAGCCTGGTCCATCATCTGCAGAGCCGAGTCCATCTTCGGTAGGTCAGCTGAGCCCTTCATCTGTGGGGGGAGCATCTCCTTTTTCTCGTCCTCTGGAAACCAACCATCGGTTTGCGAGGGTTTTAATTCGGTGCGCCACTTGTCATGATCTAATTTGTCATAGGGAGACCAGTGTTGCCCTAGTGAACAATTTAATAGATCAGCACATTTGTCGTACCGACTAATATTCCCATTCTTTCTTTCCTCTGTCCCTGCATGAACACAACGGCTCTTTTAAGAGCCAACCTTACCTTTTAACTTTTTTTTATATATTTTTTAAAACTTTTTTTAATTTTTTTTTTACCTTACGCGTACGGTACGCGTAATTTTTCTTTTTTTTTTTTTTAAACTAAAAATCAATTATCACATTACAAAGTCCTTGAGAGACTACAATGAAAAACTGAAAATGTGATTGTGGAGAAGTGGAAAAAAGGGACCATGAAATTTTTGACTTACCATACCCACTCAAAAAATTATTTATTAATTTAAATTTAATTTTAATTGCTTTAAAAATGGTTCAAGTTTTTGAAAATTTTCTATCTCAATCTGAAAAAAAAGAAAAAAGTATTAATATTTAATAAAACATTTTATAATACAGTACACATATTTACATATTTACCCAAAAAATGTTTTGCCTTTTTTTTGCTGTTTTCAGAATATATTGCATTTCACTATAAATTGTGAAAGCAATTGCATTCATCATTTAACAGCGGGCAAAAAAAAAATAACAATCTCAAAGATTGTTTTAAAAAAGCCCAGAATCTTTTTTAACTTAAACATAACATTATAGAAATGCATAATATTCTTAAAAAATATCATCTAATATCAATACTTATTTCTTTAAAATACCGTCTGACATTTTTGTTTCAGAAGTATAATCCGAAAAATATTATATCTCAAATAACTCCACAATACATGTGGTTCCATTTCCTTTAGGCCAAATAGTAATTTTAAAATTCTTTTTTGATTAAATTTCCAATGTTAATCCAATAAAATTCCAAAGTTTAAATTGTACAGATCTCACCGATTCTCTGTAACATTTTGGTTTCCGAAAGATTAATTGATAATTAAATAAGTCCACAATACAATTGTTTACCTTTCCTCATGGCCAAATAGTAATTTTAAAAATCTTTTTTGAATAAATTTCCAATGGCAATCCAATAACATTCCAAAATTTAAATTGTGCAGATGTTACCGATTTTGTCAAAATTTTTGGTTTTCCAAAGTTTCATTAAAAATTTAAAAAGTCCACATTACAATTGGTTACCTTTCCATTAGGCCAAATGATAATTTGTAAAATCATTTTTTTTTTAAATTCCAATGGTAATCCAATAAAATGGTAAAATTGTTTTGTACAGATCTTGCCAAGTCTCTCTAAAATTTTGGTTTCAGGAAGATTAGATAGGAATTTGCTAAATCAAAAGGCAAAGGTTGCTTGAAAATCAATTTTGAATCATTACACAGTGTCCAGCCTTTTTCACATTTAAGATAAACTGTGTAATGTCCAGAAGTAACAGTAGGTCCTTCATGGAAAATTATTGCAACTGTTACAAAAGTTTTTCCTGAAATTGATAATTGCTGTCCTGTAAACTTCTTTATTAAAGTATCTAATTTTGACCCATCAGCTTTACATCGTTGCATCATTAAAATTACATATTGTCCGTATTCCTTTAAAATTAACGTTGAAAACATTTCAGATTTACACTCACTGCATTCCATGCTATGATTAGCATCTTTAACTAATTTAGCAAAAGTGACTGTTTTACTTTCTGGCAATGTTAAATAAATAAACCTTTCAGAATCAACATTAGAGCCACATATATTATAACAGTTTTCACAACTATGTTCCCATTTATAAGAGAGACCAAACAAATTTTCAATGGGAACCCCTTCTTCTTCCAGTACTTGAATAAAAAACATCAAGAATTCCTGTGCGTCTTGCTGTACATTTTGAGAAAACTGTGTTCGTCCTGAACATACATCTAAAAGTTTTCTAATTTCAGTAGCACTTTCTATTTGAGTTTTATCATTACTCAGCTTTTGAAAAAGGAGACTCAACTCAGAACAGAATCTTTTTCCCTGATTTACTATTATCTGCTCTTGCACACTTTCCAGATAAAATGCAACATTCAGCACTACATTAGCGTAGCAGTTGACACCAGAGCTATTTTCAAAATGACATCCTACAACCTCTTCTTCATTTTCCTTTTTCTTTTTGCTTGCAATTACATCACTTCTCTTTTTTTTCCTCCTCTCTACATCTTCATTACAGATATTCTCATTTCTCCTTTTACGAGAAACTACACGTTTCTCCAACACAGGATACTGACCTAAATGAGGAGCATAGGTTCTTCTTAATCTATTATACTCCTTTACACAATTTGTATCAGCACTAACTTTTGAGTCATCAAAGTCTATCATGAATAAACCAGATAATGTTTTCACTCGTGACAAAGCTACATAAGCCATACCTTCTTTGAACACAGTTGAACCAATGTTCACAAAAGCACAATCTACAGTCAATCCTTGAGACTTGTGAATAGTTACAGCATATGCTAGAGAAAACGGAAACTGCTTCCTACGTACATATAAGTCTTTCACAAGCATGAAACGAACTGAACAACGACAAATATCTTTAACTTCTTCTAGCTGATCAAATTTTATTTTTAAACATTCAATTCCATCTTTTTTCTGATAATTAATAAAACCCACAACTCTTCCCATAGCTCCATTAACTAAACCTTTTTCAACATCCAAATTTCTCCTTAAAAATACTCTACAGTTCATGCAAACATATAGATTTTTTTCTAATCCAGCTGTTTTGGAAATGTTCTTCTCTAGTGAATCCAATTTATTTTTCAGTGTGCCTGTTAATGTGATAGTAATTCTTCCATCCTCAATTTTGTCCACTGCTTCCAATTTCCTGATATCTTCCTTTTCCAATTTTAAAAGCTCCTCATTGAATATTGAGCATTCACGTAGAGTTGGCATTAAGCAGATGACACTTTTCTTTTCTGCAATGTTCTTGTATATCTTCTCTGCAACTATTTCTTCCTTTGGAAATAAATTATGTAGCAGCCGACTCTGTAATGCTTTTTTGCCAACTTCTGTGAGTAGTCCAATCCTGATATCTTTCAGAATACTTCCATATTCTTCATCGTTTGCTTGCCTCATATTAGTAGTAAGTTCCTTGTACTCAAAGAAGGACCAAATATTTGCATTACCAATGCTTCCCAATGACTTCTTTGTGTCTTCATGTGTCACAGTATTAAACACTGGTTGTCCTTTAACTGGAGTAAGCTGTAGAAGATCCCCAAAAACTATGACATGTTTTCCACCAAATAACATGTCATAGTCTGTCCTTAGAATTTGCTGCATTCTTAAATGCACAAAGGCAAGCATTAAGTTTGATACCATGCTCACCTCATCAATAATGAGAACTTGCATCTTCTTCAATACTCTTGAAACTTCCAAGCATGCTTCTCCAGTTAGCTTGTTGTATTGTATTTTGTTCTCATGCTCCACTGGTAACATTAGCAAACGATGTAAGGTGATTCCTTTTATGTTATATGCTGCTAACCCAGTTGGAGCAGTAACCACACAAGACAAAGTAGAATCCGTTTTTTGCTGTAGGTAGCTTCTGATGACTTTTATTAGGAAACTTTTTTCAGTTCCAGCTTGTCCGCTTACATACATCCTGATTGGATGAAATGATGTGCATGAGCACTCTTTTTTTTCATGTAGAAATCCGTGATCAATTTTGTTCCTGATCTCTTCATAAATTTGTTGCTGCTCTTCGTTCAGTTGTCTTTCCAAATTTTGTAAGTCTATAAATTCTTCTTGAGCTTGATTCATAGCCGTTTCCACTTCATTCATGGCTATTGATGCTTCATTTTCAACGATTGGTTGTCCTAGGGGATCTTGACTGAGTGTTCCTGAACTTTGGCTGTCCTGAGAACTGTCTCTAGCTACTTCTGCTGCAATTGTAGTTTCCTGTTCAATTTCTTCATTTAACATTTGCAGATAAGTTGTGAATGTATTGCATTGTATGCTGTCTTTGCAAGCATTAAATGAATCTTCATAGCTTTGAAATTCTCCCAGTAGTTCATCCTCTGAACGCCATGGTTTAAACAGCTGTAAAAGAGCCAAGTAGTAAAATTCCTTTTTGTCAGTAGTGTCGCAACTCAGCTTCCGGTGATTTATCAAACTTCCTTTTGTTTGCTTCACCAAACATCCTTCCTCACCAATGACTTTATATTTTCCATTTTTGATGTCTTCTGCGGCTTTCCGTGAATAAATGTAGTTCTGCAGCACTTCATAGAGACACATGTTCTCCAGATGTTGACTTCTCTTGGGATAATATGTGTCCAACATGTTTGATTTCAAAATATCTGTACTTTCTGGGTCATTCTCGGCCAAATATTCAATTTCTCCAACAGATTTCAGTACCCGATTTCTCATTGCTGCAAGGCCTAAACTTGCCCAAATTATTCTTCTTGATTTCGAGTAGAGACTTGCAGAAGATAACCTATCTGAACATTCGTAGGATCCAATTTCTCGATGCGATAACATCTTTAAACTGAAACTGTACAGCTTCTTACTGACAGTCTTCTCGTGAGAAATCTCTTCCCACATTTCTTTCAATTCAGTTTTTTCAGATTTAGTAATGTAAGACGTTACATATCGAGCAACAGCAATGGAATTGTCAGCTACATACTGTATATCCATGTTAGCATTCCACATGGATAAAATGACTGGGTTGTAGTCATTTATATTTTTTGATTCTTCTTTTCTTTTTAGGTTGTAGGTATTCTTAGGTGATTTTCTTGTGATAGTATGTCTCACAGATGACATAAAACTGTTTACTCTTCCATTTGAAAGAACAGGTCTAGGAAATCCAAATCGACATTTAGTGTAGTATTTATCTTTGCTCTTGTATTTCCGTCGACAATATTTTCCACACCGATGACTTTGGAAACGTAAAACTTGCTCCTTTAACTTTTTCTCTTCTGTGCTTTTTGGTATAGCACATGTTGCATATTCTTCAATGTAAGATAACACTGCTTCATCAGTATCTGTTCCAAACTTTGGGGCATCCTTGATCCACAACAGCATATGAATATGAGGAGCACCTCTTGCCTGGTACTCTTTTCTCCAAAAGAAATCCACTACTTCTCCTAGAGGTGGATTTTTTTTATTGCAGATGAAGGACATCATAGCCTCAAATCTATGATTGAAATATCTGCAAACATTAACCGGATCCAATGAGCACAGTTCTCCTGCTGTCTTGTATTCGATGTTTTTAATGTTTGAATTTGCCTCTCGTAGAAAATCCAGTAAATCATCCCAAGGGTACTCAGCACAGCTTAGGGTAAGGAACCATGTTGGTGTTCCTAAATTTCGTAACATGCATTTTAATTCACCATGGCGTCGGTACCAATATTCATTTGTCCCACGCTGACAAGCCATCAGATTGATCAGTTGTGTTTCCAAATGATCATCTCGGTGCTGCACTTTCTCCATAAAATCCTTAGCAGACACATTTTGTAAATGTACTCCACTTTTTAAAATGTGATTTACTGCATAAGATAGTGCAGACAAGTCGCTTTCAAATAAAAGATGGAACAAATAAAGAATACTTTGTCGAAATCTGGGATCTTCAGCATATAGTCTTGTAGTCCGATACTCAGAAGCTGGAATCTGTTCTGGACGTTCATCGTATCGTCCTCCTTTTCCTTTAGGAAACAGCTGGGGAAAACATCGAGCTTCCAAGCTCTCCTCCCATACACTCACGGGAGTTCCTTTTGCTTTCTTCATCTGAAACAGATCAATATTGTCTCCCATAACTTCTTTTGAATGAAGAGGATGTATGCTAAAATGTTCATAAATTTCTTCTTCCTTTGACTTGTCCACTTTTTAAATTTGTCCAGTTAATGTTTCTGTGTCTTCTTGTAAATCTTCTTCTTCTTCTTCTATATAAATTGATTCATACCATTTGTTATTCCTTTTCAAATACAAATTTGCTCTTAGTACTTTCCGTACATCTACCAGCTCCTGCCAAATCTTCTTATTCTTTGTAGGTACACCATTAACCAGAATAACTAATGGTTCAGTTTCCAAAGTATCCGCATCAATAGTTTCCATATTTTTTTTCAAATCCAAGGGCAAATACACCACTCTACCTTTTAAACCTCTCAGTAAATCTGAAGGAGGTAATTTACCAGTTTTGGGCTCCATACGTACTATGGTCTGGAACGGATGAACACATTGAATAAGTATAGACTCATATGTATTTAATTCAGAAAGTTCAGCAGGAATAGCATCCAATTCTAAATTATTATGTACAGCTCTGGTCGGCATTCTATTTTCCTCTAACTTGTTGTAACAGTATTTACAAATACGCTGATCTTCACCCAATTCAAAACAATTTTCTAGAAATATATATGTGGCAAAATCCTTCCACTTATAATTATCTTCATTTTCACTCTTTCTGTAGAGATCAACATTCCTAGTTTGTTTTCTATAATGAGTTCTGTGGCAACAAATACAAGTAATATTTGGTCTTTCATTAGAGATTATTGCAAATTTTGTTATGTGATCATTAAATGTCTTACTTACAGAGGGTTCTACATTCTCTTCCACTTCTTCCTCCTTTACTGTGTCCTTTTCTGCACTGTTTTGTTCAGGACCAAAGTAACAAAACTGAATTTCATCAACAACCTTCTCTACATCTGATACCGATCCACGGAACAGAGCCCTATTCAATTCATCTAACTTTATTGCTGGACTTTTAGCAAAATACAACCGTCTCACAAACTTTCTCATTTCAGTATGATGAACAGCCAGCATCCTAAAATGATGGAAAACACTATTACACACTTTTCTAGATAGACAAGCCAGAGAATGACCCTGCAAACCAGTATTCTCTCTCACTCTGCATGGATCTAGACTTTGAAGCACCTTAATCTTCTGTTTTACACTTTTTTTACTATATTCTCTTAGAAACTCACGAAATTTATCAATAGATTCCGCACAGTGCAAATACTACTACAATTCCAAGTGTACACTGGGGCTTTAGGACGTCTCCCCATAGCCTCATCCGCCATCACTTGTACCTCATCTCTTGGAACCATTATCTCCTTCTCCATTATGCAACCATTTTTCACTTCATAAGCACGACCTCTGGTGTCAACTGCATGCAGCAAACTATTACTTTGAAAATAACTCTCTTCATTAAAAAAAGGTTCACTACTTGAACTATGCATCCATTTTCCTAAAAACACTTTACAAAAGTTTGTTCTGTTCACTACTCTTTTCCTTTTGCTTTGTGATTTCAGTACATTAACCATTTTATCTAATGTACGCATCCTATTCAAAATTAAAATGAATAGTTTCCTTTTTAATTCTAATGCCTTTGCTGCAATGGCTTCAATTTCTTTTTTTCTCTTGTAATATTTTGCCTTTTGCTTATATTTCTTCACATCCTTTATCAAATTGGACATAACTCTTCTCTGAAACATTTTTCTACGTATCTCTTTAAACGCTGTTTTTCTGTTTAAGTTAATCTTTATTGTTGCAGAAGGTATATTTGCATTAACTAAATTCTCAATTTTTTCCAGTTTTTTTCTATTGAAAACATTCTTTCCAGTACAGACATTTTGTACATTTTTCCTTTTTTTGAAGATGTTCTTTAAAAAATCTTTTGTCTGCTTACCAGAAGATTTGTTCTTTTTCCCAACATGAGCATCTCCAACTAACTTAGGTCCTCCAGTTGTCTTCAAATATAGGTTTTTTTGTGGTCTTTCTTTAGTCTGGATTTTGTAGGCATCTTAAATTTTGTTCACTGCTCTTCAGCAATACCTGAAAAAAACTAAAAAAAATTCCTTTATTTAATTTAAATATATTACTACATTTTTTATGATCTTTTGAAATCTTAAAATACTATAAACCCCTTTCCTATAAATGAAAATCACAATAACACCTTCACAAATTAAATATCTAAAAACAATTCCTGCGTGCACACAGAGTCATGCTTTGAAATTAGGCAGAAAACGAAATTTCTTTGCCAATTGCAAAGCATACTTTCTACTACTTTTTTGGCAAGTGATAAGTACTTTTACAGTCTGACACATTTTGAATCCACTTTTCAGATTCTGAAAACAGCACATGTCCAAACAGCTTTTTCAGACCAGCAACATGTGTAACCTGGGTGACTGACTACACTCCAGCAAGGGCAACCAGCCTTAGTGATGCTAAATGTATTTGCATTACTGATTAAAACCTCAAACCCCACTCGGTTGTGAATACTGTGCATGTTTCCACAGGATAAACAGCTGGTGTGTGCTAAGAGTTTGCTTCTGCACAAAAAAAATAGGTCCCCCTTTCCATCTAATGCAAATGTAAAATCACCAGAGCAATACGCAATAAATCTCTGCCTGTAATTCCTCTTTGTACACAGAGTCATGTTTACATATTAGTCAGAATTCGCAATTTCTTTGCCAATTTGAAAGCACACTTACTACTCTTTTTTTTGGCAAGTGATAAATACTTTTACAGTCTGACACATTATGAATCCACTTTTTAGATTCTTAAAAAAGCACATATCCAAACAACGTTTTCAGACCAGCAACATGTGTAACCTGGGTGACTGACTACACTCCAGCAAGGGCAACCAGCCTTAGTGATGCTGAATGTATTTGCATTACTGACTGCAACCTCAAACCCCACTCGGTTGTGAATACTGTGCTTGATTCCACAGGATAAGCAGCTGGTTGTGTGCTAAGAGTCTGCTTCTGCATAAAAAAATACCACCCCCTTTCCATCTAATGCAAATGTAAAATCACCAGAGCAATACCAAACAGCTTTCTCTGACCAGCAACATGTGTAACCTGGGTGACTGACTACACTCCAGCAAGGGCAACCAGCGTTAGTGATGCTGAATATATTTGCATTACTAAGTGCAACCTCAAACCCCACTCGGATGTGAATACTGTGCATGATTCCACAGGATAAGCAGCTGGGTGTGTGCTAAGAGTCTGCTTCTGCATAAATAAATAGCTCCCCCTTTCCATCTATTGCAAATGTAAAATCACCAGAGCAATACCAAACACCTTTCTGAGACCAGCAACATGTGTAACCTGGGTGACTGACTACACTCCAGCAAGGGCAACCAGCCTAACTGATGCTGAATGTATTTGCATTACTGACTGAAACCTCAAACCCCACTCGGTTGTCATTACTATGCATGATTCCACAGGATAAGCAGCTGGGTGTGTGCTAAGAGTCTGCTTCTGCACAAAAAATGGCTCCCCCTTTACATCTAATGCAAATGTAAATTCACCAAAGCAATACGCAATAAATCTCTGCCTGTAATTCCTATTTGCACACAGAGTCATGTTTTCATATTAGTCACAAAACGAAATTTCTTTGCCAATTTGAAAGCACACTTACTACTCTTTTTTTTGGCAAGTGATAAACACTTTTACAGACTGACACATCTTGAATCCACTTTTCAGATTCTGATAAAAGCACATGTCCAAACTGCTTTTTCAGACCAGCACCATGTGTAACCTGGGTGACTGACTACACTCCAGCAAGGGCAACCAGCCTTAGTGATGCTGAATGTATTTGCATTACTGACTGAAACCTCAAACCCCACTCGGTTGTGAATACTGTGCATGATTCCACAGGATAAGCAGCTGGGTGTGTGCTAAGAGTCTGCTTCTGCACAAAAAAATGGCTCCCCCTTTCCATCTAATGCAAATGTAAAATCACCAGAGCAATACGCAATAAATCTCTGCTTGTAATTCCTATTTACACACAGAGTCATGTTTTCACATTAGTCACAAAACGAAATTTCTTTGCCAATTTGAAAGCACACTTACTACTCTTTTTTTTGGCAAGTGATAAACACTTTTACAGACTGACACATTTTGAATCCACTTTTCAGATTCTTAAAAAAGCACATGTCCAAACTGCTTTTTCACACCAGCACCATGTGTAACCTGGGTGACTGATTACACTCCAGCAAGGGCAACCAGCCTTAGTGATGCTGAATGTATTTGCATTACTGACTGAAACCTCAAACCCCACTCGGTTGTGAATACTGTGCATGATTCCACAGGATAAGCAGCTGGGTGTGTGCTAAGAGTCTGCTTCTGCATAAAAAAATAGCTCCCCCTTTCCATCTATTGCAAATGTAAAATCACCAGAGCAATACCAAACACCTTTCTGAGACCAGCAACATGTGTAACCTGGGTGACTGACTACACTCCAGCAAGGGCAACCAGCCTTAGTGATGCTGAATGTATTTGCATTACTGACTGAAACCTCAAACCCCACTCGGTTGTGAATACTATGCATGATTCCACAGGATAAGCAGCTGGCTGTGTACTAAGAGTCTGCTTCTGCATAAAAAAATACCTCCCCCTTTCCATCTAATACAAATGTAAAATCACCAGAGCAATACGCATTAAATCTCTGCCTGTAATTCCTATTTACACACAGAGTCAAGTTTTACACATTAGTCACAAAACGAAATTTCTTTGCCAATTTGAAAGCACACTTACTACTCTTTTTTTTGGCAAGTGATAAGTACTTTTACTGACTGACACATTATGAATCCACTTTTCAGATTCTGATAAAAGCACATGTCCAAACTGCTTTTTGAGACCAGCACCATGTGTAACCTGGGTGACTGACTACACTCCAGCAAGGGCAACCAGCCTTAGTGATGCTGAATGTATTTGCATTACTGACTGAAACCTCAAACCCCACTCGGTTGTGAATACTATGCATGATTCCACAGGATAAGCAGCTGGCTGTGTGCTAAGAGTCTGCTTCTGCATACAAAAAAATGGCTCCCCCTTTACATCTAATGCAAATGTAAAATCACCAGAGCAATACGCAATAAATCTCTGCCTGTAATTCCTATTTGCACACAGAGTCATGTTTTCATATTAGTCACAAAACGAAATTTCTTTGCCAATTTGAAAGCACACTTACTACTCTTTTTTTTGGCAAGTGATAAACACTTTTACAGACTGACACATTTTGAATCCACTTTTCAGATTCTGAAAACAGCACATGTCCAAACTGCTTTTTGAAACCAGCACCATGTGTAACCTGGGTGACTGACTACACTCCAGCAAGGGCAACCAGCCTTAGTGATGCTGAATGTATTTGCATCACTAACTGAAACCTCAAACCCCACTCGGTTGTGAATACTATCCATGATTCCACAGGATAACCAGCTGGCTGTGTGCTAAGAGTCTGCTTCTGCATAAAAAAATACCTCCCCCTTTCCATCTAATGCAAATGTAAAATCACCAGAGCAATACCAAACAGCTTTCTGAGACCAGCAACATGTGTAACCTGGGTGACTCACTACACTCCAGCAAGGGCAACCAGCCTTACTGATGCTGGATGTATTTGCATTACTGAGTGCAACCTCAAACCCTTAAAGTATTCCTTATTTTTACCAGTACACCTTAATTTTTCATGAAAACATAGTCCATATTATTTTACATGTTCCTCACATTTAAATTTCTCCCAAAACAGAAAATAATAAACACAACTTCAACAAAAGGAATTCCAATTCTATTATTCATTTCTTAATTTACCATATACATCCCCTCTCAAACTCTAAACTCACCTTTAAAATTAGTTAGTTGTGAAAGAAATGTGGCACTCAAACAGCAGATTATCAGAGCCAGGATCTCTGTTCTCTACACCTCTCTCCTCTCAGCAGAACCAGATAATGGCAAACTTTCCCTCTCTTTTTCCACACATATACATGTTAATTTCAAATCTCAGTGCTTCCCCCTTTTTTTCAAATGTAATCACACATTTCTATTGGTTGAAAACCAACCCTTTTCCAAAAGTATCCTTCCCCCAACTTGACTTCTGCCTAGTACCCTTCCCCCAACTTGACTTCTGCCTGCTACCATAGCAACAGCTCATGGAACACTGCTGTGTGGAGTTAGGTCAGAAGTTCGCCACACAATGTTTCATTTCCAAAGAGCAGGAGTGCTTGACTTTTCAAACCTAACAGCAAATCCATAGTACTGTTCTTTGGTAACACATTTTTCTGTACCAATACAAAACATGCTTCTATAAATTTACACATACAGCCTAGTTTTTATTCTAGAATGGTATGAAACAGCCAATCAGTTCTTTTTTTTTATAAAAAAAATATGTATGCCTCCATTTCCAAACTGTCTTTCATTTCTTTTTACCATTCTACTGAATTACACCTCCTGAGTGCATCCAGTTCTCCTTTGAAGATGTTCACAGTGTGGATTGTAGGGCACAGCTATGTCTTCTGGAGTGAAAAGTATGCAGAGAAAACAGATATGGTGAGAGACCTTGCTTTGCCAAATGTAGACATTAAATGGATTGGTCAGAGAGGGTTAAAGTGGCACCAATTGATGCCATTGGTGAAATCCTTCATGCAAATCCAACACCCTGACCTCATAATAGTGCACTGTGGTGGCAATGACCTAGGCACTTTGACTGGGGTAGGTCTGGAAATGCTTATGAAGGACACCTTTGCACAACTGTTTTCACTTTTCCCTAAAACTGCCTTTGTGTTTTCTAACATATGCCAAAGGCAAAAATGGAACTGGTCCAATCATTTTTGTCCACAGATTGACAAAGCAAGGAAGCACGTCAACAAATCTGTTTCTGCTTTCCTCCGTGACTATGGTATGGGTTCCATTTACCACAACAACTTGCGTTACGACATGCAAGACATTTATAGAGGAGATGGTGTACACTTCACTGATGAAGGGAACAGAGTCTTCCTCTTGAACCTTAGACTCTGCATCGGTACTTACTTGTAGGTACCACTAAAAAAACACTTAATAAACACAACAGCTCTTTTTAGAGCCCCCTAATATCTAAACACTTAAATCTGCATTTCATTTCTTTTTTTATTTTCTTTTACCGTACGCGTACGGTGAGCTTACCGTACGCGCACCCCGCGATTTTTTTTAAAATCAATAAATGTTTTCTTTGTACTTTTCTGTCCTTCTTTGACCCCCTTACAAATGTTAGGGGGTCTGTAACTCTCTTCCTTGCCCCCTTTTCAAGTTATCACCCTTTTTTTTCTGAGTGAAATACACAAAATGGCGGCCGCCGCTTCCTGGTTTCGACCGATTCGAATGTTTACTAAGATCTAAGAGCCAATCAGAATCCCGCTCGCGCACGTCACCGTACGCGTACGGTAAGCGCACCGTAAGCGCACCGTAAGCTGGCTCAGATATATATATTGATTTAAAGGCTATTTTCTCAGAATCTACTGAACAGATTTACACCAAACCTACAAAAGGCACTTCCTTGACCTGAGGACTACCTCTCTGCCAAATTTCAAGTAATTCTGTTCAGCCGTTCGGGCTGTAGCTGTGTCTAAAGGTCCTATGGAAAAATGCATGGGAAAAACGCGTTTTGGGACCCCCCTTTTATCTCAGCCCCCGCTTGACGAATCCCCCCGAGACTTTCAGGGTAGGAGCGGAGCGTAGCGCCCCACCTATTTTGAGAAATTCGCGAGGATTCGTCGACCGGCGCCAAAGTTATTCCAAATAGAATGTTGCGGATTTCCTATGGAAACAGGGTCCTAACTATAACTACCTACTGGCGACCGCCAGTAGGTAATATATATATATATATATATTTTTTTTAATTATTTTTTTTCACTGAAAAAAACATAGGTTTTTGTGGAGTTATAGTTAGTTGGACATTTCACTCATACAAAACCATAGAAATTCCCCTGTTACAGGTTGTTCAGCTAACCATAACTCGTGCACCCGCAATGCACTGCTGATGATGTCACATATTACATCACTCATGACATGGTCAGTGACATCACTCATTCCATCACTGATGACATCTCAAATGTAGTGCAGTGATGTTTGTGTAGTGTAGGGGGTAGTGCTGGGGTAGTGTTTAAGGGTTTAGGGTAGTGCAGTAGTGTTTGTGTAGTGTAGGGGGTAGTGTTTTAGGGTTTAGGGTAGTGCAGTGGTGTTTGTGTACTGTTGGGGGTCATGCTGGGTTCTAGTGTTTTAGGGTTTAGGGTAGTGCAGTGGTGTTTGTGTAGTGTAGGGGGTCGCGTTTTAGGGTTTAGGGTCGTGCAGTGGTGTTTGGGTAGTGAAGGGGGTCGTGCTGGGGATAGTGTTTTAGGATTTAGGGTAGTGCAGTTGGGTTTAGGTAGTGAAGGGGGTCATGCTGGGGGTAGTGTTTTAGGGTTTAAGGTAGTGCAGTGGTGTTTGGGTAGTGAAGGGGGTCGTGCTGGGGATAGTGTTTTAGGGTTTAGGGTAGTGCAGTTGGGTTTAGGTAGTGAAGGGGGTCATGCTGGGGGTAGTGTTTTAGGGTTTAAGGTAGTGCAGTGGTGTTTGGGTAGTGAAGGGGGTCGTGCTGGGGATAGTGTTTTAGGGTTTAGGGTAGTGCAGTTGGGTTTAGGTAGTGAAGGGGGTCATACTGGGGGTAGTGTTTTAGGGTTTAGGGTATTCCAGTGGTGTTTGTGTAGTGTAGGGGGTCATGCTGGAGATAGATTTAGTGTTTAGGGTAGTGCAGTGGTGTTTGTGTAGTGTAGGAGATCATGCTGGGGTAGTATTTTAGGGTTTAAGGCAGTGCAGTGGTGTTTGTGTAGTGAAGGGGGTTGTGCTGGGGGTAGTGTTTTAGGGTTTAGGGTAGTGCAGTGGTGTTTGTGCAGTGTAGGAGGTTGTGCTGGGGATAGATGTAGGGTTTAGGGTAGTGCAGTGGTGTTTGGGTAGTGTAGGGAGTCCTGCTGGTGGTAGTGTTTTAGGGTTTAGGGTAGTGCCGTTATGTTTGGGTAGTGTAGGGTGTTGTGCTGGGATAGTGTTTTAGGGTTTAGGGTAGTGCAGTGGTGTTTTGGTAGTGGAGGGGGTAGTGTTTTAGGATTTAGGGTAGTGCTCCCAACCAGCCACAATATCCGTGGACAAAGAGGATCCTGACTCTTTTGAACGCTCCGCCAATTGAATAATTTGGGTTAAGGGCCCTACCACGTCCAAGACCTATCAATTCCTTTCTTGGGATCCCTCATATACTTGGAGAAAAAGGTACATAGTTTCTCAACAATTTCAGGCGTGTGTGCCACCTTCCCCATCAGTGAGGGCCTGGGGCATTCTCCTCTCATCCTATTCCTGACCTCCCTTTCAAGGGGTTGATGGATATTCCCCACCACATACTCTGCCACTTTGGTGTCAGGGATCCACTCCGCTCAAACATGTCCGAGTGGACCCCGTCCCCAACCCGCGACTGAGAGGAGTGGGACTCTGGATGAAATGGACGCTCCGAGTCCTTATCCTCATTGGAGGAGAAATCGTCCTCCGATACACCCTCTCCCTCTAAGGGAAACCCGCCGTCGGGGTCTACAATAGTGGTGACAGCGTCGCAATTTTCTCCGGACTGCACGTTTTAGCGTTCGCGCACTCTTGAGGAAGGTCTCCGTAAGTTTATCAAATCCATTCAAGTGCCCCGCGTTATACTTAACGGCACTTTTATTCCCCATCTGGGAGCTACTGGGACCCGCCACCACCAAATCTGGGTCACTGAACACCCCAGGGATGCTTTTCGCCAGCTTATCAACCTGATCCCTAAGAGGAGCCAGCACCCTTGAAATAGCCTAAGGGAGGGCTTGGTCCACTGCTGGAGGGAGAAATTGTGGGGCCATTCCTCCTCCACTTCCTGGTAGGATGAATAAAAATGGTCTTCTGGGGAAGACATGATAGTAGAGGGTGTGAGCACAGAACAAATGCCCTTATAATCCTTAAGGCAGCCCCCTCGCCGGTGCTCCAACAGCTGGGCTTTCCCTGAAGCTGTTATAAGAATAGACTGAGGCGCAATACCAATTACCACCACCAGGTGACGCTGGTCACTAACGTGGCCGTGTGGGGAAATCACCGCGTAGCGGCGTCAAAATTAGGCAAAGGTTTGTCGGGAATCAAGCGGACACTAAAGGAGTGACCGGATTCCCAAATGCGCGTAAAGACCAGCGGGAGCGGGAGCGCTCGACGGAGCTGCCTCGCTTGGACCAGACACGCCTGACAGGATCTCACCACGAGCAGAAAGCACAGCGGGAGAAACTGCGAGGGGGAGTACGCTCTCGGGCAAGAGCCTGAAGCGCAGAGAATATGAAACAATAGCAAGGCAATAATGCTAATAACGTGCACAAGAAACCGCTATACAAACAGCAACAACGTCAGATTAAGCCAAGAATGTAAGGAATGCACTTAACTGACGAGCAGTGAAGAAAGAGGATGTGGAAGGGACGTCACAATATTATATACGATGGACTGTGATATGATTTGACTATAGTTGCCTTGGAGACTACCCCCCTAATGGTTCATGGGTTGTGTAGTCTTTTGTTTCATGATTGTTGTGTTACGTTTTCTTTGAATTGCTACGCAAATAAAGTGAGGAAAGATATGCATAATCCTCGCCTCTGACTTGCCATAGAATTCATTAAACTTTATTCAATCTGATTTAGAACCATAGATCATAAAAGTGTACATAAAAAGAGTACAGTGAGAATTAATTAAAACCAGTAAGTAAAAACGGGTGTTACAAAGCCCGGTTCAGAGCAACTTCAGGTTAACAGAATCGTAAAGTTCAATGTTTCGCAAGATCAATCTCATATACTTCGTGCAAAATACGCAATAAGAGGTCCAAGTAAGATGTAACGCTCCAATACCTGACCAGTATGCACTATATAAAACTTCTGAAAAACTAAAAATAAAAAGTGTTTTGCACACTTCTGTCATTGGGCTATATGTGGGCTACATCTGGGTGATATTTGTGCTACATTTGGGCTCTTTTTTCTTTGGTGGCCATCTTGAGAGACTTATTTGTTATGAAGCCTCCTAATTTCCTCATTTACTGCAGTCTCCTCAGTAGGAAATGCTTTCAGTTTTTTACTTTGATTCCATTAAGAAGGCATTCAGATGTGTCACACATTTGCCATAAATTCAGAATGTTAGCACTCTAGTTGTTCATTAGATCACTGTAGTAAAGCTACTGCTCACCAGGGAGTTAACTAGAAGTCTACTGCTGGTATTGAAAGTGATTGTTTCAGTCTGCATGTCAGAATTTTCTAATGAAATAGAAGAGGATTTGAGATCTCACTTAAAACATGTCCTAATTTTTCTTTCTACAGCACTAACCATAATTTCTATGACAAAATGAACCCCCTCATTTTGTTCCTTTTTAAATTAAATGTTTTAAGAGTTACTAGTTTATTCCAATCATGATGGCTTCAGGTGTGCCATAATTTTGTCATAAGTAAGACTTTTAGCGCTTTAGTTGTTGTTTAGAACCACACTCTGGGAAGCTGCAGTAGAACACAAAGGCATCAACTGACAGGCTGCTCCTGTTGAAATATAACAGGAAGATATTTGAGATCACACTTGAAACGTGTCCTAATTTTTCATTCTACAGCACTAAGCATAATTTCTATGACAAAATGAACCCCTTCATTTTGTTCCTTTTTAAATTAAATGTTTTAAGAGTTACCAGTTTGTTCCAATCAAGATGGCTTCAGTTGTGCCATAATTTTGTCATAAGTAAGACTGTTAGTGCTCTAGTTGTTCTTTAGAGCACTCTGGAAAGCTGTAGTAGAACACAAAGGCATCAACTGACAGGCTGCTCCTGTTGATATATAACAGGAAGACATTTGAGATCACACTTGAAACGTCCTAATTTTTCTTTCTACAGCACTAACCATAATTTCTATGACAAAATGAACCCCATCATTTTGTTCCTTTTTAAATTAAATGTTTTAAGAGTTACCAGTTTATTCCAATCAAGATGGCTTCTGGTGTGCCATAATTGTGTCATAAGTAAGGCTGTTAGCGCTCTAGTTGTTCTTTAGAACACTCTGGGAAGCTACAGTAGAACACAAAGTCATCAACTGACAGGCTGCTCCTGTTGAAATATAACAGGAAGATATTTGAGATCTCACTTGAAACATGTCCTAATTTTTCTTTCTACAGCACTAACCATAATTTCTATGATAAAATGAACCCAATCATTTGGTTCCTTTTTAAATTAAATGTTTTAAGTATTACCAGTTTATTCCAATCAAGGTGGCTTCAGGTGTGCCATACTTTTGTAATAAGTAAGGCTGTTAGTGCTCTAGTTGTTCTTTAGAACACTCTGGAAAGCTGCAGTAGAACACAATGGAAGCAACTGACAGTCTCTGCCCTTGTTGTATGTACATGATTTACTGAGAATGACAGACTTCATTCTCACATGACTGAGAAAGATAATGTGAATTTACAGACAATATATATATATACACACACACACACATACATGCATGTTATATGTGATTGATGTATTTAGGCATAACATGTCATCAATGAATGAATGAGTGAGTGATGTGGTAAAGGATGCATATTACATTGAGTCTTGGAGGTTTAGTTGTGACATCACAGTGTTGCAATAATGCTGTTACAGAATGGGATATGTGGAGGGTGTCATAGGCCATCATTCATCATTGACCCAACAATGTCCTACCAATGGAATGACACAACCAAACTAGCATCTCAGGTGAAAAATTAGGCCATTCATTCATCACGTACCTGCAGAGCCTGACCTCTGTTCTGTGTCTCAACACAGAAACCTGGATGGGGCTGAAGTGCAAGGGTAGGTTCCAAATGTATGCCCCATCACATGGTGATGTTGTGTAACAGACTACAATATTCTTGCATACAACTTCTGGGGAGTACTGGGGCATGCTGCAGGGGTAAGAGATCTGAAGCACAACTTCACTCGAGGCTGTGTGGTTGTATGCCAGAATGGGGTGAGGAGAGAGGGAATACCCAGTATAACCTGCAAAAAGTTGCAATTGTTTTAGATGTAGTTTCAGTAAAAAGGCTGCTGACATTCCATACATTCATGAATTTGTTTTACTATGTTACTATCAGTGGTGTGCATTGTGATAGGGTGAGGTTATGTGTTAATTTATTGTGATGACATTCTCTAGGTGTAAGCCCAGGCACTGCAGGATTAAGAAAAACTTACCTAGAAGCCACATGTCACTAACATTTCAAGCAACAGATCTGCAAAAGGACTGTCAGAAGGTGTAGCTGTCATGTGTGACACCAGAAAAGACCTCATAATTTTCCGTGAAACAGCCCCTTGCATCTCATACTGCTGGCATATTGATGGAGACCTGGTGGTGTCTGTTGCCCAAATGTTGTTTCCCATATCAGGGTGGCTAAAATGCTAGCTGCATGCAATAGGTTTAATGTAATATATGTGGTAAGTAGGCAAAGGCTAAAATTTCCTTGCCACTCATTGTGTTTTCTGCCAGTGACAGTGGTATGGTGGTAACTGGTGCACTCATTTGGTGACGATTCTCAGAACATGTTACAAGCAGCATGATTGGACTGCCTTTGAGGGTCCCATGGTGTTTTCATTGACTATCTGATAAGCTTCAGTGGCCAGGAAATGGAGCGCAGTCAATATTTTGGCATATCTGGGAGAGAATTGTAGGTGAATCAAGCGCCTGCTTCTTCTCTGCAACCATGTCAAGGATCACATCAGGTGGGAACAAGTGTATAGCAATGACTGCTTCCATGGGCATTCCAAAGATGTTGATCCTCTACCTGTAAGTCTTCTCTATTGTCGTTATATAATTTTTTCTCAGAACGAGCAGGAAGGGATGAAAAATATTCACAGCTCTGGAGAATTTTATTTTTAATCTGTGTATTGCTTTCTTATGTCTGTAACCTGTGTGTAAGTGATTGATGTTGTAGTGAGTTTCTCCCTTTGATGCATACGGTGGAGGTCTGACTGATGCAGGTCATAGTTTGATTGAAGCATTGTTGCAATAGATGTTTTCTTTTGTAATAACTAAAGGTAATTGAGTTTAATATTTAAGAATGTTATTCAATAAAAGCATAATGTATATTATAAAAACGTTTTTGCATTTTTTATTATAAGTCCTATTTTTACCTATGTGGTGTTGGTGTTATTAAATGTCTTCACTGATTTCTAAGAGAGTGCATTGGAGTACCGGTGACGTTCCATCAGTCGTGCTTTACTTATGTCAAGGTATGGCAGGAGTATTTGAGGCTGTTTTGTCAGTGGTGCCACTTTAGTAGATTTAGTGGCAGCTTTTGTGAATAACAATTGTCTTACACTTTTTAAGGTGTGATTTAGAATTTGTATATCCTTCATCACCCCCTTCAATTTTCCCTTAACTCATTGCTTTTGTTGTAGATATTACCCATTTTCCAACCCCTTCCTTGTCCTTCCCACCTTTACTACTAAAAGAGAGGCCTCCTTAATCTTGATGGAGATCTCCATAAATAAAATATCTGGCATTGGGGAAGATCTGTACAAGTGTAATTACAGGGTGTAGGAAATGGTTCTTTTGTATGGTCACCCCCATTTTCTCTGGACTCAGCCTGCTGTTTTTTTGACTCTGTACACTGGAACACTGCTAATCAGACCCCAGTGCCTTTGCTCTGATCATCAAACATATTGAAAGTGGCTGTACTCCTGATTGGCATATTTAACGTACCCATAAGTCCCTAGTATATGGTACAAAAGAGAACTTTTCCTTTTTTAGATTAATGCTGATACGATTGACTTAATGTCCTTGAATGACCAACATCCAAAGGTCGAAGTGGGAAGGACCTAAGGGGCACAACATGCCCATATGTTTTTTAATTTGACAAAATCAGTTCCCCTACTTTTTCTTGAAGAGCAACTGTCCCGGGACAGTACATTCTGACATGTAATGTAAATGTAGATGTGTGTAAAACTTTAATCTGCAAATGTAAAGGATGCTTGGAAGTTGGTATTGGCTGATGGAGTTCTCCTGAAACTTTGTGAGGAAAAAGATGTATAATGTTTTAGTGGCATTATAGGGTTGTTATGAACTAACCTGTGGAATGTTTGCTTTTACTGGACAGTTATACACAAGCATTGGCAAAGCCAATATGTTTCACCTATGCAGGAGCTATTGGCTATGGCAATGTATTTTTGCCATGTGGTACACCTGGGTGGCTTCTGTTCAGCATTGTTAAAAAAGGTAGTGGCATTGAGGAGAGTGGCAGGGGGTGGCTTAGGTGGAGTATAGTGTTGTGGAGTGGAGTGTCATAGAATGGTGTAGAGGTTTCTTGAGTGCCATAAAATGGAGTGAAGCGTTCTGGAGTGGCATGGAGTGGAGTGTTGTAGAGTGGAGTGTCGTAGAGTGGACTGTCATGGAGAAGAGTGGAGTGTTGTGGAGTGTCATGCAATAGAGTGTCAAAGAGCGGAGTGTCGTGGAATAGAGTAGAGTGGAGCAGAGTACTGTAGAGTGGAGAGGTATAGAGAGTTGTGGAGTGGTCTAGAGTGGAGGGTTGAGAAGTGATGTAGAGTGGAGTGGCATATAGTGGAAGCAGTGTAATATAGTAGAGTGTCATAAAGTTGAGTGTCGTGAAGTAGAGTTGAGGGGAGTACAGTAGAGTGAAGCAGAGTTGAGTGGTGTAGAGTGGAGTTTTGTAGAGTGCAGTGGTATAGAGTGGTGTAGATTAGCATAGAGTGGAGGAGTGTGGAGTAGAGTGCTGCAGAGTGCAAGAGGATAGATTGAAGTAGGCTGGAATAGATTGTAGAGTGGAGTGGCAAAGAGTGTTGTATAGTGGGGTGGCATAGAGTGGCGTAGATCGGAGTAGTGGAGAGTGGAGTAGTGAAGGTGAATAGAATACTGTGTTATAAAGTATAGTGGAGTGCAGTAGAGATGAGTGGCATAGAGTGGAGTAAAATTCCATGGAGTGGGGTAGAGGAAGTTGCGCAGAATAAGTAGAGTGTCATAGAGTGGAGTGGCATAGAATGGAGTATACTGTTGTTGAGTGGAGGGGGTGTAGAGTGGTGGGGGTAGAGTGGAGAAACATAGAGTGGAGTTGAATGCCTTTGAGTAGGGTGCTGTAGAGTGGAGTTAGGAGTCGTAGAGTGGCATAGAGTGGAATAGAGTAGGGTGGCATAAAGTTGAGAAGAGTGTCATAGAATGCAATGTCATAAAGTGAAGTGGAGAGGCATAGAACAGATGGGCCTTGAGTGTTGTGGCATAGAGTGGAGTAGAGTATCTTAGAGTGGAGTGGTGTAAAGTGGAGTGGCATAGAGTGGAGTTGCATAGAGTGGAGAAAAGTGGTGTAGCCTAGAGTGGAGTAAAGTGTCATAGAGTAGAGTGGAGTGGTATAGCGTAGAGTGTCCTAGAGTGGAGTAAAGTGGCATGGAGTGTAGAAGAGTGGAGTGGCATAGAGTGTCGTAGAGCAGAGTGTCATAGTGTGGAGTGGCATAGAGTGGAGTATAGTGGCGTAGAGTCGAAATAGAGTGGAGTGGCATAGAATGGGGCAGAGTGGTGTAGATTTTCATAGAGTAGAGTTGGATAGAGTGTCATAGAGTGGAGTGAAGTAGAGTGTCATAGAGTGGAGTGATGTAAACTGGAATGTCATAGAATGGTGTAGGGTAGAGTGGAGTAACGTGTTGTGGAATGGAGTAGAGTGTAGTGGAATAGAGTGTAGTGGCATAGCATACAGTGGAGTAAAGTGTCATAGAGCAGAGTGGCAGAGCTCTGGGTGTCATAGAGTGGAGTAAAGTGGCATACAGTGTAGTCGAGTGGAGTGGCATAGAGTGTCACAAAGTGGAGTGTCATGGAGTATCACAGAGTGGCGTAGAGTGGAATGTTGTAGAGTGGAGTGACGTGGAGTAGAATGAAGTAGCATAGTGAGGAGTACAGTGGCCTAGAGTGAAGTGTCGGGGAGTATTGTAGAGTGGAGTAGAGTGTCATAGAGTGGCGTGTTCTCATTCATGGCAATCTGTTGAATTTCTGACACCACTGTACCAGAGACCTCAGGTGGACCTAAATGTGATATCTTCGACCTGTTCTGGCTTCTAAGCTGACAGCACTTTCCATTCTCAAGTTTATTGTTTCATATTCAAATGTGTAAGCATGAGCTTAAAAATCCCAGCATGCACAGTGTTTTTGGCTATACAGTCTGGTCTGACTGCAGACATCATATAGGACATGGACCACTTCTCAACTATGTAGTATCTGAACTGAATCCCGTGTTAGTGCAATTGCTTACAAAAACTTGAGGCAGATTTATCAAAATGTCATGCAATCCAGCGCGGCAAGACACCTTGCTGTGCTGCATGGGGTGACAGGGCAGGAATGGGCCATATTTAACATTATATTGAACATTCCTGTCCTCTCCTTGTGCTGACACACTGTGTGCAGCCTAGGACCAGTGCAGTCACCCTAGCAGGCATTATTGTTTTTGTGCAGGAAGGGACACTTGCCTGCACACAAACAATGCTCTGAGACTTTTAGCAGAATTCAGCACATCTAGAAAGAGAAAATAACGAGGAGAAAAAACACATTTCTCCTCGTTACATCTCTCCTAGAAAGGTGCAGCATTGGGAAAGCACCGCAATCCATGGCTGGATGCATAGAAAAACCCCTATTCCACCCATGGAATTACACTCTTCGGTAGAGTATCGCGAGCCAGAAACCTATGTTGCTTTGCTACTCAAGTTTTACCAAGCCATGCAGGGCCACACAATGTGGCCTTGCATGGCTTGGTAAATCTCATTCTAGGTTTTTGCGTTAACCTGGGTCCCATTGCGTGGTGCAAGGGCGACATACAACCTTTGATAAATATACCCCTCGGGGTTTGCAGTCAAAAGTGTATTCACATTACAGCCATGTTTGCATGGCCATTTAAGTACACTGAAATGTAGCAGGGTATAGTAGCACATTTCTGTGCCTCTCCCCACATCACTGCACTAAAATCCATTAGTCACACACTTGTGCAAATTTGAATTCGTATTCTTTGCACTTTATTTCCTTGCTCTAATAAGAAGGCAGGACTTTGTATCCCTACAGAGAACTGTCCTGCAAAGGTGCTTTCCTCTTGCTGTGTAAATAAAAAAAATCATAATATAATTTTTCTAAATCAAGAACATCCCTGGAGAAAATTATCAGGCAGGCCGTTTTGACCATAGCAGTTAGCTGAAAATGCTTCTTTATTGATTACTTTGATTGTCTGTGCGTGGTATTGGGCAAATGGGTGAATACAAGTGAGTCAATGGGTGGACGAATGGATGCATAAGTGGATGGATGATTGACTTCATTGGCAGATGGATGACTGACTGCATAGATGCATGTCTCCATTGACTTTAGTTGAGCAAAACTCTTTGTTTTTGCTAATGCTTGTTACTTCCAGCTCTCATCAAAGTGTTATTGACCTGCTGGGGTCAAGCACTGCAAGGGCAGTGCCGGAGTACCCACGAGCAAGCCTGGGTCAGCAGCTGGCACCCAAAATATCTCTCATTGACAGTATGGCTCTGCCAACGTAGATTCGGGCAATAAGTACCTCTTCAGGCCAAAGTGGGGTAAAAGGCCGCTTTATTGGACAGGTAGGCAAATCATATACAATTTATGCCTCACTAATACATATTCCAAACTATCACCCCCCGCCCCTAAGAATTTGCCCCAACAACAAACTTCCCCAACATTGTTCGGCCTAATCCTCCTTCCCAAACCCCTATCTACATCTCCTGCCTACCTCTTGCCTCCAACCTCGCTCCCTTGCTTCCCTCTGTCCGAAGCTATTCCTAATGCCCCCAACCCTTCCTGCCTGTCTTGATCTCCTCCAACTCTGCCACCTGTCCAAGCGACAACCACCAAAATTCAAGAAACATTTTTTTGTTGTACGAACCAGCGGAAATTAATGTAACTCATTTGAAGAAACAGAAAAGGGGGTGGGCCAAAAATTAACGACCCTACCTTGCCGCCATCACAAGCAAGTGCGCAACAGGGATTTCGCGCTCTTGGCACTCGCGCTACTAGTGCCAGCCAATTGGAATTTGCCTCCTGTCCTGGGCCATATTAAGTGCCCGAAGCTGTCCGGGGGTGGACAATCTTCGAATGCCACCCCCAGGAGCCCTCATCGGGCAATAAGTACCTCTTCAGGCCAAAGTGGGGTAAAAGGCCGCTTTATTGGACAGGTAGGCAAATCAATACATAATCATATACAATTCAGGCCTCACTAATACATATTCCAAACTATCACCCCCCGCCCCTAAGAATTTTCCCCAACAACAAACTTCCCCAACATTGTTCGGCCTAATCCTCCTCCCCAAACCCCTATCTACATCTCCTGCCTACCTCTTGCCTCCAACCTCGCTCCCTTGCTTCCCTCTGTCCGAAGCTATTCCTAATGCCCCCAACCCTTCCTGCCTGTCTTGATCTCCTCCAACTCTGCCACCAGGAAAATCCCTAACCCAGGTGTTTTTCCTGTCCCCCCCATTGGAAAGGAATTCCATTGTTATCTGGACGCTTGTCATCAATTGAATAAAATTACCACTACTGTCGCCAAACAGGTGAAACCAGTTATTATTTCATGAAACAGTGCTATATCTATATGCACACAAAACACACACTGTCGCCAAACAGGTGATAACGTATTTTCCATATATACAAAGATCCTACCACAAACCTCTAAGGATTTTATTTTTTTGGGGGGTGAGGGAGGGGAGGATGTAAAAGGGGGGGTGAGTGTAATCAATAAAAACATGAAACAACCTGTGTGTCTATTGAAACGAACAGTGACGCTGTCGCACCAACAGCGAATTATCGATACCATGTTTGTATTTGCAGAATTTTAGGGATCATCTCTTTTACGTTTAATATATAAAGTTCATTACCAATATATTATCAATGGACGCCATCATGGCTAAAGAATTGGTAGTCCTCTTTTGTGATTTCATCATGAAAGAACCAATAAATTCCATTACCAGAACAAAAATTTGATGTAGATATCGTTGTACTTTCTTTCTTGCTCTTTCAAATGCCGTAAATCTCCGCGCCCCTCTCCAAATTCTGCGTGGCATTAATGCTGTTAACACTGGCTGTGCTTTGAACCAGGTCTTTGATAAAAGTTCTAAATCTGTCTTCATCTCTAATAGTAATCCAAGACCTGATAACTGCACTAATTCATTTTCCCCCAGGTGAAACAAAACAACTTCGTGTTTAATCTTACAAGAAAGCTCGCTCATCAAAGGCATTAGCTGACCCCACTTCATGCCACTCTCCCCGAACCATGACACAGACACTTCTTCAGAACTAAAACCCAAATTCTTCCCGAAATGCCTTTTCACTGATTGTTCTGCTGCCCATTTAATGAACGAATGTCCAATTATCCGAACTTGTCGTTGTGACAGTAATAAACTTGCCACCAAACCTGAAAAGAAAAAACAATTAATATCCTTGCTTATGAACTTCAGAATCTAATTCTCTAATATAACGTAAGCAACAATCTGAGGACCAGTGCCCTAGGTTATTGACATCACTGAGAAAAAAGCCCCAGCTAATAACTTCTGAAGCCGCACCAATGGCGAACGAGTGTGTACCAAAAGTTGAGAGTTTTTTATTTTTTATTTTATTTTTTTATCTTCTTTAACAACTTCTTCAAGATTGACAGCGATTGGGAAGCTTTTAGCCGCGATCCAACTAGATGCCTAAAAACCAAATTTTTGAAATTGCACCTCCTACTACTGGAAAATCTAACCAAGCTTGTTTGGGGCACAGTGGTCCATCTATGCTTGTAATATTACTCTTGAAACTTTAACCGCTTGATCTGCTTTAGCAAGTTCCAGAAAAATACATAGAGATGATCGGACCAGATAAACGTTCTGTACTTTGAGATCATTATTGTGAGCATTGTCTAACTCTCTATCCTGAACACCCCAAAAAAGAGTCAAGTCATGCATAGCTTGAACAAACGATATTCAAATGTAGAAAAACATATCTCTTATAAACTAAATGTGATATTATACCATAATTTTAAAGAAATTGGCTCTCTTTTCATATTGTCCTTTCTTTTTTGTCTTTGCCCAACCCTGCTGGATTCTCCTACCCATCTGCCCTGGTGACAGCTCGTAACCCCAACAATTTGGTACTTTTTGCTGATGAGTTTTCGATGAGCTGATGAGCAGTCAGTTCAACCAATCCCATATCTCGCTGGGTACCTGAGTGTTACGTAAATCTGATCTAGGCGCCAAAACACGAAATCTCTCCCACTGAAAATGAGATAGGGCATCTGCGATGTTAGTTGCCAGTCCCGCAATATGTTTATCCTTGAAAATCATGTTAAACTTTAAAACATCCTAGCATAAATGTTTGTAACAACTTTAACAACTGCCTATCCTTGGCTTTCTGCCCATTTACTAAATCCACTACAGTTTCATTATCAACATTAAACATCACCGTTCTATTTACCAACTTCAAACCCTAGACAGCCTAAGTTACTATCAATCGGAAAACAACTCCAGGAATGCTATGCTGTTCTTTTCTGCTACTCATCTGGCTAGCCACTGCTCTGGGCACCATTTTCCTCCCAAAATAGGCCGAAACCATTAGCACCAGAAGCATCGGAGAATAACTGCATCTGCCAAACAAAGTCCTCAATCAACGACCAGATTGTGACACTGTACCATAACCACACCTCAAAATCCGCCCGCATGCTGGCAATTATACTGATTCTATGATTTGGAAGTTAAATGCCTGACATGGAAAAAACCCAGACACCTACAAAAAGTTCTGCCTGCCCGTATGACTCTGCAGGCAAAGCTCAAATGGCCTAGTAAACATTGAACTTCAGACTGTCAATTTGTCCACTTGTCTTGCATATTCTAAGAAAATGGTCAGTTCAATTATTTTATTCTCAGGGAGCCTGGCTCCCATTCTACGCGTATCTATTTCGATGCCGAGATGTTAAACAGCAACTAGGGCCTTCTGTTTTATCTTCCGCTAGAGAAAATCCCCTATGTCTTGCGCAAACACTGTAAAATCTCTCTGACTTTCCATACTGCTGCGAACCCGCAGCTCCCATGAATAAAATTATTATCAAAATAGTGCATCAAGTCACTGTGTCCTGTTCGAAAAGGAAAACTGCACTAATCATAATCTGAACGCTGACTTGATGTCACATCTCGCTAATTCAGAAACCTCTCCTATGATTCTTATTGTTTCTAATGCCGTATCTACAAAATCAAATTTGACCATGGAGCCTTCCCTTGCCATAAAGTCGTTCACAGAGGCACCTTGAGACCATGATAGATGTTGGATCATCCTGAATTCCCCTTTTGTTTTCTTAGGTACCACGCCTAATAGAGAAACTATGAGATTGCCCAACTGCCATGAATCGAAAGGATCTGTCATCCTCCTTTCTTTCCCTCTGTCAACAACTTCCTTCTACCGATGTATGGAAAGTCATCAACGGACCTTAAATTTCTTGCAAAACTGCGACATCTAGGCCACTGATATCCCAGTTTAAGCCCTTCCCTGAAAACCCCATTCCAGTAGTGTTGCTTATGTGTGGCATGATAAACTTTTAAGCATCTAAATAAATTGTCAACCTTAACTAGAGTAGAAGCTCGTGTTTCCAGATTGAAAGTCCAAAATCCCTTCCCTTGTTTGGAACCCCCCCCCTCCTCAATTGGATTGCTCTCCGAAACAATTGCATAGTGGCGTGCTTCTCACCCCATCTTGAGCACTCGTGCTTATATCTTCAAGGGTTTTTTGCGCCAAATCCCTTATTGAAAATCCAGCAGGCGCCAGATACGAAAGTTTGTGGTCTATTCCAACTACCCCCCCTCCCCCCCACCCCCCAGGGTGAGTCTGCTTCTGAAAAGGCCGATTAGTAACCACTAAGCCACTTGCCGTATACATGGATGGAGGAGGCCGTTGAGGGTACATCCATTGAAACCAGAGTTCATTATGTACTTCCCCCCATGGCTTATCTGGGATTAAAAAATAGTCTGGCGCAAAACTCCTCGTCGTAATGTAACCAGGCATAACCCCCAAATTTTGTGGAAGCTTTCTTTATTGTGTCTAAGTATGTAAAAATGGCAACTGACTATCGGTGAACTTTTCGCAGTATCTGCTCACGAAAAAAAAGAAAGCTGATGTCCATGTATCTATATTGGTTGGCATCCTTGGTCTTTACGCCAACTCCCACGCTTCCTACCTTGAAACTTCTTTTGCTTGTATTTCCCTATACAGAAATTTAAAAATACAGCAATAAAATCCCCTTTCAGATCTTTTCCTTTGTAGCCTTAGTTAAATGAGCACCCAATGGCATCGACAAACCCATATAAGGTAAGCGCCTCAAATTCGATGTGTTTAATACCTCACCTTCAGCTTTATTACTCTTATCCGAGCTTACCGTAACTTTCACCTCATCATCTGACATCTCACCATCTTTAACAACTTGACTAGCTGTATTTTGTAATGTGACTTTATTATGTTCACTGTCCGTTCCTACCCTCTTATCTGCACGTAAACTTTTGTGAGAAAATTGTGTGTGCGCCTCACCTGAGTTTGTATATATATGTTCTTCCATCAAAGGCCTTTTCTTCATCCCCTTATTTGATGTCCTGTACTGTACTGATTCTGCTCCGAGCACCTTCACTTTCTTTGTCCTGTGAAAAATAAGTTCTGGAGACATGTTTAGCAAACCCCCCCACCCCCTTCTGTAAAGATTCCTGAAAGCCTTGTAATAGCATGCCTCCTTCAATAATTTCTTCCTCTTCCAAAGATTCATTATCGTACTCTGCTATAAAACAATCCACCACCCCAATACTCCTTACTCTACCACCCCTCCTACTGCCACTTGGATGCTCCCCGCCTCCTATACCCCATCATACACTTTCCAATTAATAGCCTGTGCGTAGTGAGCCGCTTTCCGTGCCTCCAACGGCGTGGGAAATTTCGTTTGAAAATTCCCTTCATCTTTGCTTCCTACGTTGCAGGACGCTAGAGGCCTGACCGAGCTGTCCCCTACTGCCCCTTCTTGAGCTTGGCAGTATCTCGCCCTCGTTGGCTGCAAAAACGCTTGACTTTGCAGCAGCCGGACATCTGTTCTCCTTTAATTTTAATCATCTAGCTTAATATGAATCTCTTCCGGAATCCACACCCATTGTCCATCCTGTGCTGATTTTATTGCGCAAATCTCCTGACTGACCTCTGTCCTGCTGTGTAGGTCAAGGGCAAAATCTTTTTCGCTATCTGCAACTGCGTGCTTGAAAAAGTATCTTCGTCGTTCTTAAACAATGTACTTTTGACATCTAAAAACCATTGATTTAGTTTTTGACGTTGCAAAAGAAACACCCCCCTCACTAGATATTATGGACGACAAACAACTATCGGTGGACAGCCCGACTCTCAATTCCTTATTTTTAAAATTTTGTTTGCCAAATATAAATATATACTTTTTCTCTCCACACCTTTGCTGTTTTTGAAAGGTAGGGCTATGCACTTGCTATGAATATCCACTAGATGGAGTATTCTCCCTTTTTTTTTTTTTTTGGTGCATATTTATATAGCGCGAACTCGACCCGAAGGTATTGGAGTGCTTTTCATGGCACCATATTTACATTACACATTCAGGCACAGGGAGATTAAATGATTTGCCCAGAATGTGGACCCGACCTCGGGGCTCGAACCCTGGTTTCTTGCACCATGAAGCGGCAGAGACGACTAGCTTTGCTTTCACTTTAATACAGCGACTGGAACAGGCACTGCGCATGTGCGTGGCCTCCCCCCTCTTTAGACAATGCCGGTGACTCTTTGGGCTGACACCCAGTGAAGGCGTTGGTTAGCCCTCACTCGAATTCACAAGCGGTCACGGCCGCTGCAACGCCGCCCGCAGCCTGAGGTCTTCCCTCCCAGCCGTAATAACGCACGCAGCGCTTCCCGAATGAAAGCGGCCGCCTCCGTAATGAACGAGGTTCATAGAAATACGATATTAAAAACAAAGCCGCCAAAAATTAACGACCCTACCTTGCCGCCGTCACAAGCAAGTGCGCAACGGGGATTTCGCGCTCTTGGCGCTCGCGCTACTAGTGCCAACCAATTGGAATTTGCCTCCTGTCCTGGGCCATACTAAGTGCCCGAAGCTGCCCGGGGGTGGACAATCTTCGAATGCCATCCCCAGGAGCCCTCATTCCTAGTTTGTTTCAGGCTTCACAAAGAAATACAGAAAGCAAGTGTATCCAAGTGGATTATTTGCACTTTTTAAGTGCTGCATAAGGAGTTTTGATAACCCTTCCCTTTCATAAACTGCATAACTTAATAATCGTTGAAAAAAAAAGTGGAAAATTCTTCACACTCCTTTATGTGCAAGACAACCAAATTAAATGAGGTATTTAAAAAATGCCATAATTAGCATAGGTTTTGCTTTGTAAGGTAATCGAACTGGTGTGTGTGAATGCGTGTTTTGATGTCTATGGCATGACTACCAGGCGCAAATCAGTAAGCAAAAACATTAATTGATTAATAACCGGCACCTAATATCCTTTTGCTGTGGCACTGCTTAAATAATCTGTTGTCATGGAAAGCGTCTTTATGCCAGAAATAAGGTATAAAATCGAGTTCTTGATGTTCCTGTCAAACACACATGGTAGAAGCACCTAATTGGCTGCTTATCCCAGGGCCCGGTGTCGAGAATAATTTACTGTCTGGTTTTCATGAGATGTGGAGCATCATTTAAAATAAATATAAAGCAGCCTGGAAAAATAAGTCTAGAAAAATAAGTAAGCGGTTACAGAGGTCACACACTGTAAGAGACAAGAAGAGTGGTCCGCATGACACATTTATTTTCTTGCTGAACATCATTGCACTTGAAGCGAAAATTTAATATACAACAGACCTGAGCCTAATAATACAACTGGGAAATTGCTTTAGATAAGGAGAAAGATTGCGATTTGTTTTGCTACAATTTCATTATAGCAGCATAGCATGGCAAATAAAGGAAATTACTTTTAAAATAATCGTGCCTGCGCCCTTTTAGGATGGCAGCAAACTCACTGTTTCTGAGGGCAGGAGTAATGAAGAGCTCCATCTTGAGATGCTGCGTCTCAGAAAATGTCACAAATCCAGGGTCCAGCAAATAAAACAGGCCCAGCACCAAAAGAATTGGCCCGCATTAGTGAATTAAGACCAGATACACGAAAAGTACATTTAGCGATTTCTAATTGCAAATTGTTACAATTTGAATTAGGAAATCGCTAAATGGCATGTGCGGTTGTAGCCCGGCCAGATTTAGCAATTCAGTAATCAATATGTTTACAAAAAAAGAGAGACAAGTAACAAAAGATTTTCCAACAATAAACACAATCAATATCGTTATCAAAGAAAAAAAGTATGATGCGAGAGGTCTTGTCTTCTTTTTATATTCTTGTGCTTCTTTTATTCATTCCATGCCATAAAGCATAGACAATTCTGCACAGCCAACGCGTTTCGCCGAAAATACGGCCTTCTGCAGGGCGTAGTAAGACAGCCTAATTCCCTCAACTGGCAGGTATCTTCCACTAGTGTAATGTTCCACTCTGGTCAGGTCAAAATCTTCATTAGTCGTGCATATTGCGTGCACTCGTTCGGACCAACTCTTCAACCTTTAAGTGAGCCTTTGTTGCACCTCACATTTAAGAACGTGTACGGCCATGACAAATGCGGCGTAATGAAGTATATCCTGAATCAAAGAAGATAACGATATTGATTGTGTTTATTGTTGGAAAATCTTTTGCTACTTGCCTCTCTATTTTAGTAAATATATTGACTAATGAAAGGTCAATGATGATGGATGGCCTTTAGAGGTGGGCAAGAATCAAGGATCTTAGAAAGAGATCTGATGTTTTATTACATGCAACACACGTAGTGGTGCGGCATAGAGTGTCCCTTGCTGCCATTGCCTGTTTAGTTCTCCAAGTCAGTAATCAGTCGGATTGCTAAATAGATAATAGCAATTATGGATTACCAATTTGCAAATGCGAACACAAATTGTGAAGGCGGTAGAAAATAGTGACCACTTTAAAAAAAAATAGCAATTTTGCTTCCTGGGTCAGGAAAATGACCCCTGGAGCAGGAAGTTCAGGTTCATAGCAGCCAGGGAGGCAGGCAGAGAATGAGGCAGAAGAGCAGCAGAGCACAAGCAGTGAACTGAGGACCCCAAAAACCAGTCATCCAAAACCAGGAAGGGCCAGCCAGGAGTAGCGAAAAGAGGCGGAGGGGGGAGAGAAAACTGACGTTTTCTAAGCAGGAACTTGAAATTCTCACGGAGGAGTGATGCTTCAACCATGACCTCCTGTTTAGCCAGGTATCCATGAATGTTCCTGAGTTGCAGAAGCGCAAGATACTGATGGGGATGCAGCAGAATATTAATGCTATGGGACTGGCCAAGCGCTCTGTCAAAGAAATTCGTATGTGGTGGTATGACCTCTGTTCCCGCACCAAGGAAAAGATTGCAACACAGCTACCCACCGACAACAGCGGAGGCAATGGTTGAGGCCACCTTGGAGCCAGAGGCTGTCGTAGGATTTGTCAACCTGGACACGACTGCACCTGTACCCACACAAAGTAAGTGCAAAACTTTAAGAAATGCAACATTTATGGGCTTGAACCTGGTATCCACACGCACGTAAAACAAGCTAAAATGGACATATCTGAATGGGATAATTCTATGCCTAAAATATCCCACAAAGGGCATCATGGGAATTGTAGTAGTAGACAGTAACAGTGTAGTCAGTGGAAGACGTTTGTAAAAAAATTAAAGTACGACAAATGAGATTGTGTTTCACACGTAACATATTTTAATGATATCTCCATTTTCCAATTAGATGCAGCTGGGGAAGACATTGACGGCCTAACAGATGAGGGTGAAGAATAGGCACAGATGGAAGAAGAAGAAACCGTAGTGCTTAAGAGTGAGCCCACTACATCTAATGGCTACATAAGCAGTGTGTCCTTCTCCCCACAGCCACCATCAGTAGAGGGTGATAATGCCATACAGCTACCCAGTCCAACCCTCCAGCCGGTCATTAGGTCGCGATAGCAGCGCTTCACCCTGCATGACCATAGGTGCCATCACACATCGCATGCTTCTGGGTCTCAGCGACTGCCGAACAATTGGTGGTGTTGGTGGACTGGAGGCATCAATGCTGCAGGTTCAGTGCCTGAGCACAAACAAATTAAGATAGTTAACCACAAATCGCAGGTCATGTAGCAGCCCATCACAGTGGGGTTCAACACAGTGGCCAATCAGTTGGCTGACAATCAGTCCCGCATGGACACAAAAATGGGCCTACTACCAGGTGCTATTGTAAAACTGTGCACTGAGATGTCGGAGGACAGAAGCATTCAAAGGCGCAGGAAGGGAAGCAATGCTGTACGAATGGATGCCATGAGCAGGGCCATTAGGCAACTCACACAGGCCACCACTACACTATACAGGCGTACTGTGACACTACAGGTGGAGATGATCCACTTCAGAGGGATGCCTCCATGGGCCTTGTCCAGATCACAGCTGCAGCGGAGGCAATCCACTCAGCACATATTGCCAATGGTGTGGGCACAGCAGAGGCTCCTGGCCTTGAGGTGGTTAGCATCAGCAGCATCTCTACCACAGAGGCATGTGCATTTCCACTCTTGTACCTCAACATAGTGGTGCTACACAAACTGAATGAACTCTCAGAAAGTAAATTGGAGTGGAAATATTTATTTTCTTTATGTTGTCGGTGCTGTAACCTACCTACATGCTGACTACATGGTGCAAGATTTATTGGTAATGACACAGTGTCTAACAACTGTTTGGTTACACCTGCCATCAAAGATACCTTTACTTTGTGCATTCAATCAAGTTTGGTAGTATTATTTAATATTATTGTGGATTTGAGAATGTCTTACCTTGTGAAGTAATATGTAGCATTGTGGTCCCTGCCCTTTTCTCCCTCTGGGAGAAACAGGATTTCAGGAGTCCAAATGTCTGCTTAATCACAGTGCCGATGAGTTGATGTGCAGTGTTGTATCGCCTTTAGTTTGGGGTAGCAGGAGAGCAGCAGGTGAGGATCCACAGGTATAGGGCATACGCACGGTCACCTGAAACACATACGTGAGTCAACATGAATTTTGTGCAGATTAGGCACTTACTTATAAGCATTTACTAAATTTGTCAGTACCTAATAAGTATCCATAATCATCAAAATCATCATTTTCCAGTCGTCTGTATATTCTGCTGTGCCTGAACATGTATGAGTCATGGTTACTCCCTGTTTATTATGATAAGATGTCAGTGATTATGATGTGGGCATTGCAAACCACTTGTATATCAAGAGAATGTGTGTTTTTCTGTTCCTAAAAAAGTATTTAAGATTGGTTGGGGACATAAGGGCACAAAATTGCAATTTGGTGATCCGCATTTCCTCATTCCTGGAGGTATGTAGTTGTGAATATTGAGTAGCATGGCATTGAGGAAAGAGCAGAACAAATGCGAGAATGCACTTTGCAACATCCCACTTGCAACAGCTACCATATCCTGGTAACTACCAGTGGCTAATAGGTGTAATGAACAGAAAATCTGGACTGGGGTGGGAATGGCCAGGGAGCTCCCTGGCCAGGGTTTTCCTTTTTGGCCCTGGTCTCCTGGAATCTACCCCGATGGAGCTTTTTTTGCTCACCTGAGGTTCTTATGGACTGTGGCCATTCGGCTCTCCAGTTCCCGCGACAGTTTGAGATCTTCCAAAGAACATTGAGTAGTGTGCTGACCGTGGAGCCTCGATCAGCATGGCCGATGCCCCAGTGGAGCTGTTTAGGCAGCTATAAAGAAGATTGGCTCTGGCTCTCCCCCTCAGCCGTCAGCTACCCAGCCGGACATTGGACATGGTCTGTCCTTGTCTCTCCGCTGTGTTTTCCTCTCCTCCCCCGCCTTCCGACGAATTGCTGAGGATCTGCTGGTGGCGGAGCCATTTCACCGCCCGATGACCGGTGGGGTATGCCTGGGTGCCTGAGGAGGGGATCGGCTGGGGATCTGCCCTCCTGGCCGTCCCCTACCCTCCAGGTTTTGCTGCGGTTGCATGTCCTCTTACAGTGCCTCCCCAGCGATGATGGAGATGCATGAGTCTTGCTTCTCCCGGCAGAGCTTTAGAGGCATTGAGTACTGTGGAGCTGCTGACCTGTGCGCCTGAGCTTTATTTGCTTCTTGAGTTTTGGGGAGGCGTGCCCTCCTGGTCCCTGCTGCTACCTCAACTTCTCCAGGGCTGTTGCCGGGCACCCAAATCTGATTTTCTCCTGTCATTGCAGCATTCTGAATGGCAATGCTGCTGCCCCTGGTGCCCCGGGTGTGTGTACGTCGACAACCCGATTTGTGATCGGCGGTGTCCTGCCCTCCTCCCTCCGTGGTCACGTGGCTGCCTCCCCCATCC
Source organism: Triturus cristatus (assembly GCF_964204655.1). NCBI lineage: Eukaryota > Metazoa > Chordata > Amphibia > Caudata > Salamandridae > Triturus > Triturus cristatus. The sequence goes on along the minus strand of NC_140589.1, from coordinate 306,863,761 downwards.
GACCGTGCGTGAAGCCTTCAAGTCTGCTGCCTTGTGGTTTTCGTGTTGGATTTTTGTGTGTTCTGCCATTTTGGGTTGATGCTGTCGGTTCCCATGGCCTGGGTCCTCCATCTTGGTGGTTCCGACCTATCCTCATTGTTGCTGGACTGCTCCTTGTTCACCTGTCTGTTTTTTTCCTCAAGTTGTCCCCTCCCATCTTATACTAGCACCGATTCACGGGATGTTTATGATTGTTGGTCCCCAGCCAGTTTGTATGTCTTTTACTGTGACTGTTTTGTAAGTACTTTCCCTCTTGCCAGTCTGCCTGACCCAATTATGCACTCCTTACCCCTTTTTATCATTCCCCCTACCTTCCATGCCCCATTTGACGTGTCTTGGCTATGCTATGCGCTTATAACCCATGTTATTGTGTATTCACTGTTTTTCTCCTATGTTATACTTGGCTCCTGTAACTGATGTAATTTTGTAACTTGTAACTCGCTGATCCTCATGTAAAGTGCTCTGATACCTCTGGGTCTAGCCAGCTGTATATAAAACTCTGCAAATAAAATAAATGAAATTGATGCTCTCTAGTTGTGGCTATAAGAGGGCAATTAAATTCAAGATGACAGTGCTGCTTAGCCTGTATTTGCCTGTATTTGTCATATATCACTTCCTCTGTTTTGTCAAAAATGGTCTGCCTGACTCTGAATAGCCTCTCTTGCCTCCACGTCCATCTCTGCTGAGCTGCATGTGCATCCTTCTTGCTATCACGTACAGGGCAGCCATTGTGGACAGAAGTGGTGCATTCTGGACTTGCTTTTATGCTAGTCTTTTTTAAATTTGCATCTGTCATTTGCCTTTTGAAATATTGAAGTGGATAAAGGAAATGGTAATAATATGTTAATAAAATTACTGTTTTGAGATTTACTGGTGACTATATGAATGTGTATTTAATAAATCTGCACTTTAAGAATTTCCTAACATTTTTTTTTTACAGTAACAGTGTTTTTAAATAAAATAACTTAAATTTGAGCACATTAAATTTGAGCACCCATTTACCACCTGGTTTGACTTGGTGGTAAATTGTATGTGCAAATGGGAAAAATAGTGATTATTTGCTATTTGCAACTCACTCACACAGACTGTTTGCAAGTCGGTATTTGCAATTCCATATTAATGACTAGCTATTTCAAGTCGCAAAACATTCTGATCCGCAAATTGGGTTCATCGTTTTTTTTTGGCTTGCAAATGGCTTTTCTTACATGGCATACAGTACTTTTTCCATTCGCAAACCAGTTTGCAACCGATTTGCATGGCGCAAATCTTTCATACATCTGGCCCTTAGATAGCTAAAAAAAAGTGGCCCGTGTTTGCAAATTGGGGCAGCTTTGAACATGTAAAGACACACCATATACATTTCAAGATATGGAATAATACAAGGACGTGAGCTTGGTGTAGGGAGCATATGTGTTAATATCAGGGATATCAACAGTAAATACAGGCCTGCAACCCATTAGACCACAAACTGACAAAAAAAGTCCCACACAGTGACCTGCAGGAGCAGCTCTCCAAGCATTGGCTGATTGCCCTATAGGCCAGTCCAACCCTGTTCATATTTTAATATTATTTCCACATGTGCTTTCATTGTCCCTGTCTTTACTAATGAGGTGCGTCTGAGCTTGAGATAGTGAAATGTGAGTTTCACCAAATGCTGAAATATCAGCCACTCCAACCCTATGTAAGTACTACAGAGAAGAGTGGCATTCTCAATATTTTCCTTTTTTTATCCTTACCAGGAGACAAGGAGCTCCTTCATAATACACCCATCTTATAGATCAATTGCAAAGATTTACTAAAAGTCACACACTGCTGTGTTGCGTCCAAAAAAGAGTGGTGCTATATTACTCAACTTTGTTTTACATGGGCAACACTATATTTTCTCTGCGTTGAGCAACAGAACAAGGCTGTGCGTCATAGCACAACACAGTGTAACACAAAAAATCACTGTGTGACACAAAGTGTACTTGCTTCGAGCACAGTGTCAATGTGTGACCAAAGCACCCTTGCTTTGCGCCACACTTTAAAAAGTAATGCATATCCACCGCAATGTTTGTGGATTGTTCCAGGCGGCAAATTGGCAAGTCATAAGGTCACCCAGAAACAAGCAAGGGGTACTCTGAAAAGTACAAGAAAAAAAGTAGCTTAACTTCTACCCAGGAGTGGACCTGCTTACCTTGAACCCAGAACCCCTGAGGTGACAATAAGGGTCAGTTGGCTGACCTCCTGTTAGATCTACAGGACTGCAACAAGCTTCCAGCTGAGCAGTCCTAAGTGGACCTGACCTGGTTGACTCTGCTGGCCTCTGTGGGAGTGAGTATTGTCTGCATGGTCTTGGACCCTTGGATGCAGTCTGAGTGTAGTCCTCTCTGCCTAACTGAAATATTCTCTGGATTCAACACTGAGCATTGATGCCAACAACCTTCACTGATGACTTCATATATAAATATAGTTTTGATACACTTGAAATCAGAGTATAGAGATGCACGGCCGGTAGAGCTGTTAAACGAGTCCAATGACCGTCTAACCTGGTTATCTGTAACCAAGCCACACAGCAATACGAAAAAGTGAAGTGGTAGTTTGGCAATACCGATTGGATTGCCAGGATGCACCAATCTTTAAGAATTATATGGCCATCCGTTTGCAGGCAACACTACAATAAATAAGCTTTCTTTTTGACTCCTTATCATTGATACTCTCTATTCTCTACCTAATTTAATTGGATTGACAACATTTAGTCGTATGTCATGGTAAATTAACTAACAACGTTAAAGCATGGGTCGCTTAAAGTCTACAGACGACCATATAGAATCCTTCGTTTATTGCATCACGGGAGAAGAACACGTGCTTTTCCATTGGGTGCTTTGCCATTTTGAGCAAGAGATGACTCTTTCAGGGTCTCAATACAATTTGACTTGATTAACTGAAATAATTTTGTCCTGAAGAAGGCAAAGGGCTACTAAATGTTCGCTGAAACGCCACGTAAACAGTTTTTCTGTTTTCTATGCTAGTCTTTTTAAATTTGCATTTGTCATTTGCCTTTTGAAATAATGAAGTCGATAAAGGAAATGATATTAATATGTTAATGAAATTACTGTTTTGAGATTTACTGGTGACTATATGAACGTGTATTTAATAAATCTGCACTTTAAGAATTTCATAACAATTTGTTTTTAGATTAACAGTGTTTTTAAATAAAATAACTTAAATTTGAGCTCATTAGTGTGTATTGTTTTTTGGGAAATGTTTGTTACACATCACAGCAACATGTAAACCAATTAATTTCCCCTTCTTTTTGTAATAACGTCACGAACTTTGTTTTTCTTATGTCAAGTACCTATACCACATGATCTGAACTGTAGGAAGGTTATAATATCTACTCGAATATCCATGTCTGTTACAGTTGACCTCTCTGAAAAGGGATTACTTTGTTTTTGTGAACTTCACCAGAGTTGACACCGAGTAGCACCTGATTGACAACTTCTCTTGGCCCTGAGCATCACCTGATCGATGGCTTAACCATACTCTCTGCTGAGCAGCCTCTTAGCAATGCCGGGCATATTTGTCGATAAATTCACCACGAGACCCAGTGCCGACCTGCCTCTGATTAACTCGAAACCTCGATCAACGATTCCCGTGATCATCAAGTCTTTCCTCAGATGCTGCCTGGTCCTGCAGAAGACTTTGTACCTTTATAAAATTTTCAAAGTGAGAAGGTAACTGTGTAAATAGCCTAAATCCATCCCTTGCATCCAATCAGTGTGCCACCGTGGTCAGCCTTACATGTTAACCTTTTCCTGGCACAGCGCAACAAGTTGCCTGTGGGTAATGCTTAGTGCTTTTTGGAGCTCTTTTTAAATATCAACTTTAAAAATTCATAAAAATTCATAACTAGTTTGAGTAGTTGGATTTTGGTGTCAGTTTATTGAAATATTTTCTATTTTTCTAACTTGGTCTGGTATTTCTTTTCATTGTGTTTTCTCTTTATTATGATTTCAGTACTGCATAAATACTTTGCCCATTGCCTCTAACTTAAGCCTGTCATCTCTGTGTCATAGCTACCAGGGGGGTGTGAACAGGTTTATTTAGTGACTTTTGTGATTCACCCTTATGAAATCCAGGGCTTGTCTTAGTGCAGTTCTGTTCAGTGATTTCTGTAACGCTAAAAATCCATTTGTATAAGTTGACATCCAAATCAATTGTTGATTTTTGAATTCTCCTTGATTTTTAATCGGTCATTTCCGATTTTTGCTAAATTCCATTTTTCTTATATGTTTTTGCATCTGCAATATTTTGCTAGGATGAAGGTAGAGCTGGGCAGCATTGAGGTCTTCACATTGGTGGAACTGTGCAAAGAGAGCTATACTCAATCTTTCCCACCGTGCAAGAGAAATTATCATAGAAGTTCTTGATGAGAAGAACCATCTGCTGTAGCTCTTGTTATATACTAGAGTACGGGTCTCCAACGTTTTCACTAACAAGAGCTACTTATGTTCAATGAAAATCATCCAAAGCTACTAAAAGAACTAGTGTTGTACACATCAGACAAGATTACATTAGCGACCAACCTATGCAAGGTTATCAGCTGTGATCACCTCAGTGCAGTAATGAAAAACGGCTTACTCAATTTGAAATGCCTCTACAAGTAAAACACATAACAGCCACAGGAGCAATGCCCCCTGGCACCAAGGCGATAATATTAGTAATAAGTCTCTCAAGGCTGCATGATTTATCATTCAGATATAACTAGATTTTGGATATTATGGGTTCTGAAAAGACACACATTTTCATATAAAAATGCACTTTTCAATTTTGGTATACAAATATTAATTTAACCAAACAAAAGCTTCTAATTAAGTAGGCTTGACTGCACACAGGAGAGCTACTCACAGTTAGCTGAAGAGCTACCAGTAGCTCATGAGGTACTCATTGGAGAAGCCTGTTGTAGAGACTGTCACAGAGGATACTGTCAAAGGCTTTCTGAAAATCAATGAAGTTAATGAACAGTTGCCTCTGCCTCTCTGTGCATTGCTCTATTGTGCTGCATAGAGTAAGGGTCAGATCAATACACTTGTTCCCTTGCAAACCAAGCCTGTTCTTTTCTTATTTGCTTGTTCAAAGCATTAGAAATACACTGTATAAAGACGTTCACCAGGAAACAATTCAGAATTGACAGAAGGGTGATTCCACACCCGTTGTTACAGTTCATTGATGCTCCCTTATTTGGAGTCTAGATGATGATGGCTTCATTTCAGTCACATTCTACTTTCTTTCCCTCCTACATCAATGTAAGCAGTTGGTGGAGGATCTTGGCTGATGTTTCAAATTCTGCCTTGGCTATTTCTGTATCCAGGCTTTCTTGTCCAGGGGCTTTTCCTTTCTGAAGAGATTGGATGGCAGTGATGATTTCTTCTTTCTATCATGGGAAGGTGATCACGTTCAGGTCTGTCTCTGCTTCTGAAATGTCTGCTTTATTTGTTGGTACTAGTCTGTTCACAACTCTTTGAAGTGCTTGTCCCAGTGTGCTTCCTGCTCTTTCTCTGTTGTGAGTAGCTAACTTTTACATCCATAACATAGAGGCGATTGCTTGAATCAATATTGTCTCTCTGTACATAATATATTCAGCCCAAGCTGAGAAAGTGGAGATTGTTGATGTTTCAATCTGGGGCCAATTGGAACCTTAGAAGTGGGTCCGAATCAGGACAGTATAACCAGGCCTGGGCGTAGTTCACGGAGTTTTGCTACACGGAACTCCATAAGGTGACCACAAAATTCCACAGAGTTCCGCAAGTGGTTGAGTGTACTGCGAACTGCCATTCAAGCTGGTTTTCCTGCCACTTGGGTAGAAATTCTTCCAGAGCAGCCGCTCGCGCTCGCGAACTTACCATTTGCAAGTGGGGAAAAAACTCCACTGCCCTTCGTGGAGTGGAGTTTTCTGCACTCCGTTGGCTCCGCGGAGCACGGAGTACAGAAAACTCTGCAAACTCTGCGATTGGAGCTGAGTTCACCACCCAGGCCATAGCATATTGTCTGGATCATTACTCATGTGCCAGATAACATTGGACAGAAAACGCATATGGTTGCGGGAGGAATGACTGGGCACAAATCCTACTTGGGAGTCATGAATCAAGCTTGCAAAAACCCTCTTAAAGCAGGTCATTAGGACCCTCATGAGTATCTTCATATATGCGTTTATAAGTGATATTGGGCAATAGGCTGCATATCAAGTAGGGTCCTTGTCTGTTTTCAATAAAAGGTTGAAAACACTTTACTAAACTTTGGTTGCAACAGAGTATCGCCCTAGAGTTCCCTAAAAAGCTTTTAGAGTAGAGGGACCATCAATTCTTTGTTAATCTTATAGAAGTCAACTGGAAATCCATTGTCACTCAGCGCTTTGTTGTTGGGCATGTGCTAATGTCCTCTGAAATCTCTTCTTCTGTGATCTCTCCTCCAAGGAGAAGTTTACCAGCCTCTGACTAAGTGGGCAAGCAGAGATCGCTAATGAAGTCTTGTTCAGAAGGTTCAAATGCAGAGCCACCTTACATCTCCTTACAATTAAGCGTGCCTAAGAAGTGAGCAAATCAGGGTGGGTAACCTGACCCACAGTACCACTTTGTCTAGCGGGAATAGCCGTGTTGACCTCTTATTAGTGTAACTGTGCTGCAAGGAACATGTCCGGCTTTCTCCCCCTTTCATAATGACGCCACGTGAGTTGAAGTAAGGCATATACTGCCGGTGTGGTGAAATGCATATTCAAATCAAACTTTGCACGCTCTATGTCGTGTAGGAGAGTCAGTGTAGGATGTCTCGCATGGTTCTCAGTGAGATTGTGTATTTCACTTTCCAATTGGGTTTGCGTTTCCCAAGTCTCCCATTTTTCAATCGCAGCGTGCCGCATAAGGCAGCAAGTCAGCACCATGGGGCTTATTTACAAGTGCTTTGCGCCAATTTTGCGTCAATTTTAACATGGGAAAAGTGATGTATGGTTGGCTCTAGGGGCTTGTAAATAAGACCCATATATGTTCTAAGTCCAGGGGATCTCTGCACGGGTGATAGGGAGCAACTGAAGCTGCCCGCCTTAACACCAAGGTATGAATGTGGCCTGTAAGAATGATTTGTGTGGTAACAGGCTGTGGTTTCAGAAGGCTGAGTGGGTCCGCATTTTCACTTCCCCTTGTCCTCTCCGTCTAGTCTTCGTCTCCAGTTCAGGTCAGGCTTATGTAGTCCATTTCATGTGACACATGGCAGGCCGTCAGTGAACATGTCGGCCTTGCCTAGTGGCCACGGCCCAGTCAGGGTAGGGTGGGCCATCGGGGACAACAATAGGGATCACAAATAGCACTCCCATGCTCCAACAACATGATCAACCTGTGTCATGTAGTGGGGCTCTCTGGGTCGCCTTTATTCCGCAGGAAAGAGTCGGCAGCTCAGGAGCTTCAGCTGAGCCAGCCATCTTATGGCCGGTGGGACTCCGCTCCAAAATATTATGTTTAACAGCAATTTAAAGGATATATACAAATATTTAGGAATCAAAAGCCCATGTTTATATATGCTGCTTGGAAAAGGTTTATTATTGTCAGTATCGAAAACTGAAAACGCTATATGGGTGGAAAGTTCTGGACTTACGGCGCTACAGTTGTCAGGGCCCAAATTTACATGTGGCACAGTCCTCGTGAATGGCTACACCCAAGAGCCTTTGAAGGGGTAAAGTTGAGAAATGGTGGAGGGTAGTGCCTTCTTAATTGGTCCACGTCAGTGGAGAATCAACTTCAAAAACTTAGTTCCAATTGAAGATGCTTATGATGTTTTTATTACTAGTAGACAGTGCAAATGTAAATTGCGAAAGAAAAAGCAAACAAGCCGACACGTGTTTCGCCCATGTGGCCCATTGGCCTTGGGCTTTCTCAAGGCTAAAATGGTTTACCAAACACAAAATAAAGATAAGAGAGGTGCAAAATTGGGTGAAAAAAGTAAAGGAGAAAGAGAAAGACAAAGTATGGTGGATTTACCAAAGAAGGCCAAAAATTTCAAAGTGAGGGATAGAGAGAAAGAGATGGAGGGAAGAGGAACCCAGGGGTAAAGGGAAGTAAGAAGGAAAACACGTTGGGAAGGAAAGGAGAGAGACGATAGGGGAGAGACGATAGTTCAAAGGAGGAGAGAAGAGATCAAAAGAGCTTATTAGTGGTGACATTTTGTTTTCATATAAAACAGCATATAGCAGGTAAATATGTACATAGATGACATAATATCAATATAGATGCCAGATTGGGTGTTTTGACATATTACTCTTATAATAGAATCATAACACTAGTAACACTTTCATAGGCGCAACAATATGAACAGGGCAGAACCAACAATACTATTGTAGTTATGTCTAAGATTAGTAGAGTCTTATGGTGAAAAAGAAAAAAGTAAGTCATGAAAAGAAGAAGTGTGTAATAGTTTCAGAAGGCAATTGGTAAGGTGAGATAAACGTCGATGGGCGCATAGCCTGCAGATTCATCAAGAAAAAATATATAATATCACCAAGAAAAAATAAAACATTTAGTGCTGACACCAGAGACGAGAGTTAAAGGAAAGGAAGATTTGCAGGCGAAATGAGGGGAAAATTCATAGGGACAATCAAATAAAACAAGGTATCCCATTAGTTATACAAGTGAAAAAAGACGAAGAAAGGCTGCTTACCGGTTTTCAATAAAGAGCAAGGTCTGCCTAAATGGAAGAGCAAATGGTTCAAAGAGTCACTCACAAGATCGAAATTTTAATAGTTGTCTCTATTAAAGATAGGCCAGAAAAGGGCTTAGTATTACCCTTTGGATAACATCAGTATCGAAAACTGTATGAATTATACTCATTTCTTCTGGTAGCTTGGCACAAAAGCAGGCAAGCAAACTTAGAGTCACTGTGTAAGGTATTTATGTAACATACAAATAAAGTGAAAACAACACAAGAGAAAACCCCAAACCATAAAAAAATTATATAGTACATTTAAAACAAAATACAATTATACTAGAACAACAATTATCCCATCAGTAGAACCAGAGATATTACATTTTAAGAGCCTCATTTATGAGAAGTGTTGTATCTCTGTGTGAAAGTAGCGATGCAACACTTCTCAGTGCGCACTTCTCACTACATAATGGATGGGTCATATTTACTGTATGACGAATCATGTTGCAAGGAATGTCAGATACGTCAGTATTACTGACGTATCTGTAGGCGCAAAAGTGGTGCATTTCTGGGGTGTGTCTAAAACAGACGCATCTCCAGCAATTGGCCTTCCACATTAGGCAAGCCCTATGTGAAAGGGCCTGCATCACCCTACCGCCTGCCATGAGGCAGGTGTAAGGTTTTGACACATTGGTGTCCTGGAAGTGGCGTAGTGAAATCTTGTAGATTTCACTGCATCACTGCTATGACCCTTTCTTGTGGGGCAACGGCCACTCTGCATGCATTATACCGGATGCAGGTATAATGTATCACAGGGGTTTATGAAGTGACGAGTCTGCCTAGGTGCGTCAGTTTGTAAATATGGCACAACTTGGTGCATTATTTACAAAAAGTGACGAAGAGGCGGTGCAAAAGTGACTCTGGGGCTCATAAATAAGCCCCAACACTTTTTTGTTAAAATCGTGCCTAAAAGTGTAAAATGCCACTCACAGTCATCTGGTTGCACTAGGCCGATGGAAACTCACATGCTCAGGCTGACTGTGATGGAGCATGGGTTGGATACAAGGGCCAAGTTAGTCCTGCTGAAGAGCAACCTTCACAAGTCTGGCACAAAGTGTTTCATTTCTGTTGGAGGAGGCTGCAAGGGGGAGACTTTCCACGAGAAATGCTGGTCGAGCATCTCTGACAGCCACTGCTGTAGTGTCAAGATCCGGTCCTCGCTGCAGATTTGCGTTGTCGGCCATCGCAGGCTGTATTTGTTGCACTACAGGTTTTGCATTGTCTGTCATCACAGACAGTCAATATCACCATGACAAGCAGGCCTCACTGGAGCTTTGCACTGGCAGTTATCTCGCAGGTGACAGACTTTAGATGCGACTCACCCATTCGGGCCCATTCGAAGTCACAAGGAGCACAAACTTCAGGATTTTCACCATTGTTCTTGGAGGAGCTTCCACAGATGCCAGCCAGGCCTGCAGGACCTGTAGGGCACCTCTTGGGGATCGGTTCTGAATCCAGCAGAGGCCAGAAGCAGGGGTTAGGCAGGTCCAGGCAGGTCTGGGCAGTTCCAATTGCAGCTGGTCAGCTGGGAAGTTGCAAGGAGGCCTGTGAAGCTTGTTGTGTCCCCTCTCACATAGTCCTATTGCCTACAAAAACAGACTCAGCAGCAGAAGGAAAAAATATGGGGTGACTCTGCAGAAAGGCCCACGTCCAACAATGTGGAAGTGTCCCTTGATCATGGCCTTCCTGGATTGGAACACAGAGGTGACATTATTGTATGGATCCCAGAGTAGACATTCAAAACATATTTGTTAAGGTGAACTGTTAATCTTTGCATGCCAGCCACCGTGTTGGGAATTGCCTCCTTTCTCACATATAATAGTGCAAAAACAATTGGTCCCAACAGGATTATTTCAACATAGATAGTACCCAAAATATATGGAAAACAAACTCTCCAAAAAGTGCAAACCTGTTAAATTTTATCATTTATTTGATCATAAATACATTCTTTTTTAAGACATTCTAATACGTTGCTCCAGAGTGAGTAGTAAAGTGATTGGAAACAAGTGATCATGGTAGAGATCAAGTAGAAGACAAAGATTATAGGTAAAATCAATATATACAAATTCATATGAAAAACACCTGTCTGGAATTTCCTTTAAATACTATCTACAATATCTTCCTTAGCAAATGATGTCTTGGAACAAAGATAAGAAATGTGTTTCTGGTATAGGTAAAAGGTATGTGTTGACATTTCGACCCCAAATGGAAGGTAGGCCAATTAGCTCCTTAATAAAGGGTCTTCATCAAGACAGGGTGAAGAGCAACCTGTATAATAAATAAAATGAGGGAGCCGGCTCCTGGGGCCGATAATTCAGTATTGTAAAACAAAGGAGTCCACAAGGATCCAGTCGTAAGATATACTGGAAAGATCAGGCATGCCCATTAGTGTAGAGGAGTGGTGCAGCTGACTTTGGAGCACAGGGTTCACGGTTTGATTCCCCGCTCAGGGGACAGTTCAGCTCAGCACCATGTGACTCTGGGCAATAGCTCACTCAATTTCTACGACGGACCCGTAAGGGTGAGTAGTTTGCGCTTTACAAATACAGATTTTTTTATTTTTACATTAGCCAGACAGATATATGTGCTAAACTTAATTGAAACGCAAGGTGAGAAAACTCACCTAATTGGGATGTTCGTGGGTGAACAAATCACCCCTAGAACCTTAAATTGCATCAGGCAGAATTCTGGATCAGGTCAAGTGGCTGGAAAGTTGCTAAAATCAAACAGACCCTGGATGTAATACAGGCAGGTAATCAGAAGTATGCCAAGGTACTTACCCCCGCAAAAAGGCAAGGGTCCTAGGGTAGATACTAGGGGGCATATCAGCAAAGGCCGGCGATAATTATAGCTCAGCGCTCCTAGCGTGAGGATAATTATCGCCGGCCAACTGTGAATTTTATCACGGAGATAGCGTGCTATCAGCAACGCTTATCTCCAAAGCGATACAATTCAGAGCGCAAGCTGCCAATTGTGAGATTATCGCTGGAAATACAGCGATAATCCTACAAGGTTTGGCGATAGCTTGCTAATAGGGATAGACATACTTAGCCATGATATCCACCTTACATAGGATATCATGGCTAAGTCAGAAAAATGCCAGATGTAAAAAAGCAGTGTTAACCGCGGTTAGCGCTGCTTTTTTTATCGCTAACAGGGTTAACGATATCCTTGATAATAGGAGAAATGTCGCTTAGCGACATTTCTCCCATTATTTTACTCTGGAACGCCCCCTTTGCATCTCATTAGAGATGCAAGGGGAAGCGTAGAGTAAAAGGGTGCTAACATACAAATTTGCGTGTTAGCACCCTGTTGCTGATAGGGCGCTAGTTTTATCTCTGCTTTTTTGGCTTTTAAAGCCAAAAAAGTAGAGATAAAGCCCTTATTTATATACCCCTAAATCCCCTGACTGCTAACTTGTTTTTCAAAATGCCAAATGAATTGGTACTGAGAGATATTATATAGGGACAGAGGCTGAACAATTCATAAATTTGGGACGAACTGAGCAGAGTCACCTCAGAACGTACCTGTTCTGGTCGTGTTGTCTGACGTACAGCGGTGAGAAATCAGGAGGATGGGTTAACTACGTAGAAGTCGGTGCGGCCGCTTGAACGCGCTGTCAATGCTAGGGATGCAGTCGCTAGCTGCTGGCTGTAGAGTGGTATATGAAAAAACAGTCACAGTGGAGCAGTTTATCTTAATAAAAACACAAGTATGTGAGTATACACTTAAATCGAGTTATGACAACACCTTATTGAGATACACAAATGACCTCATTTAATCATATTCAGCATAGAAAAGGGTCAACATTTCAACCTATTAAATAGACAAATGCATGTCACAATCATCATTTTCAATTACTACGGGTGTAAGTGAAGTGAAAAGTGCAACATAAATCGGGATAAGTGCAGACAAAGTGAAGGGGAAGGTCGTGTGTTTTAGAACATCCAAAATGAATTTGAAGACCTAACCTGCCACTCGAATGGCAATAACACAAATGCAATAACATTAGCAAGAAAAGCAGTTGTACAATCACTGTCAGTCTTGTGTATTAAACAAAGGGAAAAGTCGTCGACGTTTCGACCCCTAATCGAGCCAGCAATTAGGAAATCTTGGAAGCGGGGTCTTCTTCAGGACCAGCGGGGGGTAGGGAAGAAGGACTTACACCTAGAGATAATGAGTAGTATTAATACGGTGTGTCTCTAGGATCATTAATTGTCATGAGGTAGAAATAAGATGATATTTACCAGCAACAGCAAGGAAAACTCATGCTGGATTATTTGTGGAGTGGGCCCGAACGGCTCCTAAAACAAAACAAAAACAAAAAGACGGAACAAGGGGAGATTGTACATCTGTATGAGGTCTCAATTGGGGCCTGTTGGCCAAAGCAAGATGGTGTATTACTCACCATTCAATGTTGAACAACCGGTGCTATTGATGGCAATATTCTTGTCGGTATGTGATGAATCACAGTGGGCAGTGGTTCAAAAGTAACCAACGCTGGGGGGGTAAAGAAATTGAATTTCAAATCACCACTTAGTTTGAAGATGTACCAAAACCAAATAAGGTACAAACATCAAAGGACCCACACAAGTGACGGGAAAACTATGGGGGCAAATGTATCTAAAAATGTCTAAAAAGGGAGTCACCGTGAGGGGACATCAAGGGTAACTATGGGCAGCGCTGCGGGGTTTGGAGGATATGAATCCGCTAAATTTAAGAAGAACATCCAGCGTGTTATGGACTTAACACATAACAAGCCCCAACCTCTGAAAGCCCGGACAATAAGTATGAGGCAGGCGAAGATGAGAGATTAAGCTCGCAGCGTTTCACAAAATCAAAACTTGAAAAAATATATAAAACCGCCTAACGGCTCTAAAGCATGGAAACTAATTACATATGGTTCTTATTATAACTCAACCCAACTACGATGTGGCCAACAACGGAAGAATAGCAAATGGAGAGGTGAAGAGGGGCAGCTTTTAATCTCTTAGTGGAGCAAAAAGAAAGTGAGAAGCGCGGTGAATTGCAATCTCTTGGAAGACGCGCGCTTGCTCCGCGGCATGACATACCTCCCAGGTAGCGTCGACAACATCTGACAGCTAACCCTGGGAAGTGTCAGGTCGCTCATTAAGTAACTGACGAAAACAAGTACGTCAGCAAGAGGCACGTGACGAGCCCATTGGACCGGGGCAGGGGGTGTGTCTGTAACAACGCAGCTGAAAGCTCAGATGCTGCAAAACTGAAAGTGTTAACCCGTGATCGACAGACAGCGTTCAAAGGCGCGCGAAGGGCACTTAAATGTGTCAATTGAAACTGCTGTGTTACAGCTTACACTCTAAGTTTCTTGTTTACAACATTGAAGCATAATATTTTCAGCGTTGTGCGTTAATGCAAAAAATAGGTAAAGCCACTTAGTCAAATGTACGTCAGCTTGGAAACCATGAACATGAAAAACAAATCATAGAGCAGCATATAAAATAGAGGCAAGCATTAACGTATCCTATTTAAAATGTATGCAACGAGGTAGTGACCTGACTGCAAAAGCAGCTGACGTACAGCGGTGAGAAATCAGGAGGATGGGTTAACTACGTAGAAGTCGGTGCGGCCGCTTGAACGCGCTGTCAATGCTAGGGATGCAGTCGCTAGCTGCTGGCTGTAGAGTAGCGCTGTAGTGTTTCTGCCGCGTAACGGCAGGGAACGCTGGGAGCGCGAGCGGCCATGTTGGCCAGTAGTTGCCTAGCCGAGGTTCGAGCGAGTGCCGTTCCCGGCGCTCCGACGATGTAACAAATAAACATGTCCGTCTCTCAGTAACCCCAAGGCCTCCTACAAATTGGCGACTAGGCTGGGGAGGCGGACACATCCACGCCTGCCCCGCTACATGGCACGACTACGACGCACGAACATCGGGAGCACGAACATCGGGAGCACGGCAGCGGAGCGGCTGAAGGAGTGCCGGCCTTCAAGAATCGGCGTGGAGACGAAGCGGCAAAGCGGCAAAGCGGCAAAGCGGCAAAGCGGCGGACATGCGACAACAGGGGACTGAGGAGAGGCGGTGCAACCAACCTGCACAGAGCGAGGAGGCATCTGAGAGAACCGTGAGTGCAGTGGTGCCCCTCCCCCATAGGTTGCAGACCAGGGCACCCGACGGCAGTAAGAGCAGGAGCACATGCTCACAAGCCACAGCATGAGAGCGGGGGGGTCCTACTGGGCTTTCCCTATATACCCTCAACCGGCCACCCTTGCCCCAGCAACCAGCAGCGACTGCCCCTGGAGTGAAGCAGCGCTTTTCCCCGCAAGATAGTACACATGTTGGGAACAGAGCAGGACAGGGGGCTGCCCAACACACACCAGGAGAGCACAGAGAGAGCGAAGTCAAGCACCTCATCGCCAGAACACGCTCCAAGTCGGCAGAAATCAGTGTTCCATCACCAGACGGCCGAGCTGATAGGGCACAGATGACCAACAGACACCCAAGAACATTCCCAGGTAGCCTTAAGAGCCACACGCAACCACGCTAAGCACCCCACGTGCCAGCGGCGGGAGGTACATCAAGCTACTGAGGAGGATTGACCCTGGCGCACCAAGGACAGGCCAAGGGGGGAGAGAACCTCGCGCCTCCGGTGAGGGCTACAAGCTCACGCAAGCTCAGTGCACCGGGGAGCCCCCTTCCTAGGACGGACGAAGAGCCACAGAGACGACAAGCTGCCATGTGCGCCCACAACTTCTCCCTCATGCATCTGGTTCCCTTCCTGCCAAAACCGGGAGAACCGGCCATGAAATGGGAAGACTGAAAAGAATACTTCCTGAACTATCTGTCGGCGCTGGAGGATGAAGGGGACGAGGTCTTTCTGAGTAAGCGGAAAAAGAAGATTCTGCTACACAATTTAGGCCCAGAAGGAATCAGGATGTACATGAATCTAGTGAAAAGGACAAGGCCCGAGGACGATGACGATGTATTCCAACACGCCATAGAAGACATGGACAGCCACTATCAACCAGTGGTGTGCACTGCGATCGATCGCTTCAACTTCTTTCTACGGAAACAGAACGCGGGGGAGTCAGTGGATGACTATGTAACAGCACTGAAGAGGTTGGCAGCCACATGTAACTTCAGAGGGCTCCATGATGACCTCATAAGGGACCAAATCATCATGCACACGGTGAATACATCCATACAGGAGAAGCTGTGGGTCAGCGGTGACGCACCTCTCAAAGAGATAGTAGCTATGGTCAAGAAAGCGGAATTCTCAAAGAGGTGTGCGGAGGCCGCCAAAAAGGACAGTGCCAGCAGAGCCACAGTAAGCAAGGTAACAGATGCCGGTACTTAAGAGCAGAGGCAGCCAGTACCGGCAGGACCAAGACAGTCCAAGAAATACGTCACTAGAACGGCCACGAACCAGAGACCCCAAGGAGAGGACAAGAAAAGTTTCTACAGGTGCGGAAGCTGGGCACACGCTGCCAACGACAAACAATGTCCTGCATTCAGAGCCAAATGCTTATACTGTGGAATAATGGGACACTTTGAGAAAGTTTGTAGGCACAAACCCCAGAAAACGTCAGTCAAATACGTGGCACAAGACTCGGAGACAGAGGAAGGAAGGGGGGAAGAAGATGAAGACAGTGTGCTGTTCATTGATGACCAGGTCCTGGGCATAGACTGCTCCAGGACGCGCAAACCGTTGTGTGAACTTTCCATAGGCGGGATTC
Organism: Triturus cristatus; assembly: GCF_964204655.1. Classification (NCBI taxonomy): domain Eukaryota; kingdom Metazoa; phylum Chordata; class Amphibia; order Caudata; family Salamandridae; genus Triturus; species Triturus cristatus. The sequence goes on along the minus strand of NC_140589.1, from coordinate 306,847,282 downwards.
AAGTCTCCATGGTCGCCGACTCAGGGTCCCCATACACCATCATACAACGTAGCATTTGGGACAGAGACTTTGCGATTATCATAGACACACACCTTCTTCCTCCGGACATCCATCCTGTCACCATTACAGGAGAACCCATTCCCATGGTTGGGTATTGCCCACTACAGTTTGAATTCAAAGGACGCATGGCTGAAGGGAAGCTCTATGTGGCGGAGAAGGGACCCTCAGTGCTAGGATGGGTAGATGAAGGAGAATTAGGGATCCAACTAAACCCAGGAGGCACGACGCAAGTGCTGATGACGGATCACGCACGAACAGACAAAGCCAACACGTGGAAGACAAATTTCCCGACGGTCTTTGGAGGCACCATCGGCAAGTTGACAAAGTTCACTCACAAGATATGTCTCAAGGAGGGTGTGGAAATATGGATTTTTATGATCAGTTATGTCCCCTATCTTGGACCCCAACGGTTTCATGTATAAATCACAAGTACATGTATGTTCCCTCCAGTTCCAGTTATGAAGACGCAAACACATGTGCGTCCACCGTCAACATGTCCTCTTTCAGATCCGCCATGAATGGGCCGGATATTCTATTCCTAAGTATGAAAGGCCACCGGCTTTATATGGTTCATTTATCCCATTTTACAGTCCAGGCGAGTAGGCCCTGATTCTGCCATTAAGCCTTTTCCTGCCTTCTGCCTCTGAAAGCTCCAGTCTGAGCTCGCATCTGTATCCATGAACTTTGTCCTACTCCCTGCGCGGCTAACGGTGCCTGACTCGACCTGTCTGCTTGCCAAAAATGTATTCCACCTTCGAGATTATCTGCTCCGCTCCCCATCCAATGCATTCCTGTCTAGTAGTTTAAGTAAACATTCTTCCAGCTACCGAGCAAAGGGCCCGGCTTCTCTGTCTTTATGCAAGTAATTCATAGCCCTGTTACTATGGAAGATTTCTGCCCTTGCATCTCATGTAGACACTTAGACGCTTGTACACGCACTCACAGTCAGTATAGAATAGATTTTATTCGAAAGACCTTTCCTTTAGGATAACATAGTTCTTTAAACATAGGATGTTAGATATGATTTGGGATTAGGTTGACTTGACCCCCCAGACTTCTGTCTCCACATGTAGAGCTAAATGTCAAGTCCCCTTCACCCCCTAGTTGCACGTCAATCACACGTCATGCTGCTGCGCGCGCATCTCTGCTAAGTATTTCTGCTGACATTGCGAAATTCTTTCATGGAACCACCCATTTGTGACATCATACCTAATGACGTTCTTTAGTTACGCCTAGTTACACCCATTTTAGTTACGCATGTATGTTTTTATCTCTGTTATCAACTGTTACGCCTCCTGCATCTGTTTCACTGTAATGCCTCTTCTATAAAAATGATTACCTGTCAATAAAGTATGTCCTTCACTTCCTGAACCTTTGTGGTGATGGAATATGGAGTCCACAATTCGAATTGATTTTGGAATAAAGCCCGTTCCGAACCTCTAATACCACGGATTCTGCCTCTTATTTTACTGAGCTATTATTATAAATTTTCCGCATCAAATTAAGTACCGGTAATTAAATTATTTACCACATATATGGCGCCCGAATAGGGACACTTTCTCATCTCACGCGCCGGAGGTGCGTTGCAGGCCCGGTCTCCTGTCACAGCTGGACGGACAACAACGCGTACCCACAGGATTTCCTGTATCTCCCTCCTGCCGAGCGGGGGTAACTGAGGCTGCGATCAACACCCAGACGAGGCGGTGAGAAGTGCGAAGTATCCCGACCAGAGCCTAGCTGAGAGAGCAAGATCCGAGGTATACAGAGGCCCACCAGTTTCCGAAGTTCCGAAGTTTCGAGTCGAGTCCAGTCCAGTTCAAGTCCAGTTCAGTTCAGTTCCGAGGCTTTCCGTTCCGAGCTACCCGGTGAGTACCATTGTCGGGGAGGCGTTCTGACGTGCACATAGGTTGTGCCGGTCAAGACGGGTTTGGGTACACAAATCCGGTCTGCACTGTTTCAGCAGTGTATCTGTACTGTTCAGCAGTATATCTAGTATGTCTAGTATATAATTCAGAATTACCTAGTTAGTGCCGAGTATTATGCTTAGTGACTAGTTCCCTAAATGGCCATCATTGTTGTTCATTAAATGTTAAATGTTAAATGTTTTAAATACGTTCTGCATATTGTGGTGTGAATGACTGTTCATTATTGTGTTTTGTTGTATTAAACGTGTTCAAAATTAGGTATCAGATCAGTTCTCAATATGCCGCTCTTTTCGAAATTAAGACAGATCAAAACTAGAAAAGGGGTACTCGAAGAAGCTGTTCTCATTCCTCCTAGGGACACTCCAGGGTACTTCATGTATCATAAACATGGCCTAGACGCCATATTATTTCTTGATTTATGGGTAGACTACACCAAGGAATTATCAGAAAGTCAGAGGTGGCCCGCAGCTGGGACCTGGGATGCAGATTGCATCATGAAAGTAGAGGAAGAATTATGGAAAAAGAAAGCTAGACAGTCACAGAAAGATGCCATTGAATTATGGCGTAAAGAATCATACAGACGTACAGAAAAAGCACTCAGACAGGAAGAGAAAAGTAAGGAGAATTCAAATAAAGTCCGAGAAAATCTATTAATTGAAGAAGGTACTCGAGTAAAATCAGAACAAGTAGACAGACAAAGAAATGCCCTTATGAATGGTATGTATCCTCTTCTGGCCGAAGGGTTACCTAAGGCTACTCCGGAGATACCAAAAGACTTGCCACCCCCATTGTTTCCGATAAAAGCATATCCCAAAGGGCATCCCAGAACCGCAGAAGATGTTTTCCTTTCCTCTTATTTAGACGACGCAGCTCCCGAGTATGCTAATACTGCGCCACATAGACCGCCTGCCGAGGAGGTTCAACGCCAAGACCCTCCTCCGTCTGTACCTCCGCAACAACAAACTCCGACACAAGTTCCGGCAAGCACATCTGTTTCTACAGCTGTATCCACACCTATGGTTGCTATATCACGTTCAACGAATCCTTTCACATCCAGCACCCCAGGTGGTGCTACAGGAGGTGCATCAAACATTTTGTCCACGCCACCCAGAGTAAATAAACTTTCCTTTCAAGAATTAGCCCACCAACGTACGCCCAAACTAGTAACTCCCGACATGCTTAAGGAACTTCTAGTAGATTGTAGATACGACCCTGTGCCCGGCAAAGAGGACGAAATGCTGCTGGCATCATTACGTATCCGACGAGCTGCAATATATTTAGGGAGGCTACCAGGAATGACTACACATTTAGAAAATATATATCACTTTGTCCAGTCAGGGCGAGATTCTGAGAGTATTAATAGAGCCATGGAGTACCAGAAAGTGGAGATACAGGGGGAACTGTTAGGTTTCCTCATAAATTGTGTGATCAGAAATCAAGACCGACCAGGGGTAAATCCGGAAGAAATGCGAATTCTTACCACATGGAGTCGGAATATATCAGAGGGGAGACATGATAAACGATTAAGTATAGTAGCTATGTGCCGAAAGATCCGCAAAGAAGTAGAACGAATACACGAAGAAAGATTAGCAGTAGACCAGCCTGAACAAACCGAGGAGGAGGAAGAATTAGAACTGCCCACAGGACAGTTAGAAACTATGGCCTATGTAGGTAGAGGAAGATCTTGCAATAATACTAGATGCTGTACTGATCCGATACGTCCGATACGTCCAGGTAATAGCAGAAATTTCCAAACCCCTATAATAAATATAAGGTCCCCCGAACATTCGTTCCAAGCCGCTGACAAATTACTCCGAGAACGAAGGGGTTATCATATACTCGATTCTATGGGCGAACAAGAATTAGCCAGGTCAGCCGTTCACTGGGTTGATAGTCCCGGAAAATATAGTGATGATACACTAGAGCACACGTTTTTGAACCTCACCCCAGATGAACAGCGTTTATCTGGTATCTATATGATTCAACAACTCCTTATATTATATAAAAGCCGACACTCCGATCCTGGTCCCTTACCTGATATATTGACTGAATTACTCACGAATAAATGGAGAGGTTCAGGTACTGAGTTAATTAGAGAAATACTAGAATCCAGAAAGCAGTACATTCTTTTTGTATGCCCCGAACATGTCTCACTGCCCATCAAGGAAAGAACGACGTATTATATGGATAGACAGAATCCCTTACGCGAAGTGCACCCGATAAAAGGTGATGACAATCAGTTTAAACGTGTGTTTGTATACACACCCATATCTAAAATAGAACTATTAGAAATGAAGAAAGTGGTACCCAGTCATGACAAAGATCCAGCGGGTTTCTACCGTGAAATTAAAGACATGTTGCTCATGGGAGAGTATACCTATCCCGACATTATGAAAATATTGAAGGTATTAATGTCTGCGGGCATTTACGAAAAACTCAAGGAAAAGGATTGGGAGGTGGGAGACCAAAAGATAGATTGGACAGCATTAGAAAACGAAGAAAAAGCTCGAGGTCCAGGTTCAGGGCTTGGGGAAAAGACCAAAACACTACCAGGTTTACTAGTACAGGTACTGCCACGTTTATTAACTACGAAAAAGGAAGACTGGGGTGCAATCTCAGCCTGTAAACAAAAGCAAGATGAGGACACTAGTGATTTCTATGTCCGATTCGAAAAATGTTTTGGTATAAATAGTGGAATAAAAGCAAGTAGCGAATCGTATCCACATCTGTTTGTGACAAAATTAGTTGAAAATTCCTTGCCCCAAGTTAAGAATAGAGTATTGAAATTCGAGAGTACCTGGCAAGGTAACACTCCGTCACAAATGTTACAAATGCTACAGTACCATCACAATAGAATTAGAGAGGAACAAGAACATGAACAAAGACGCATGAAAGACACGAAAATGAAAATGCTAGTTTTCCAGACAGTCCCAGCTGACGGTCATAAAAAGGGTATGACACAGTCTAGTGTTTCAGTAGGTTCTGTAAAAGGGACATGCAACTATTGTAAACAGCCAGGTCATTATGTACACGATTGTCCAGTTTTAAAACATAATATCGCCATAGGTAATACAAAAGAAAGACCACGGCCACTCAGACAGGATCAGAACCAACAAGGAGCCCCGCAGCATGCACAGTCCATGCCAGCTCCGGCACAGTCTATGCCAGCTCCACCACCGCAGCCTATTGCTGCCACACAAACAACGACACAACAGATGTACCAGACCGCACAGTATGACTATCCTGATTATCAACGATACTCATGAAACAGCCTAGAGAGGGAAGTTGGCTTACCCCTTATCGAGGTCCCTGTAGATCAAGAAGGACCTTATGTACACAGTGAACTATTAGGCCAAGATAGAAATTTTTTACTTGATACAGGGGCAAGCCGAACAACCATAAAACGTAGTGAAGTTCCAGGGGCACCCCTCTCAGGCTCACAGAATATTTCCCTTGGCTTTTCAGGAAAACCTATCATTAACGAAGTATCACAGCCTCTTCCACTTACGATTGGTCCCTTGACACGAACTACAGATTTATTGCTTACTAAATCATGTCCAGAAAACCTGTTAGGTATAAAAACATTGAAAGCTCTAGGGGCTATAAAAGTTGTTCTCCGGAAGGAGTAAGATTGTTTCTACGTGATTTCAAAGGGCACTATGTGTCCCGAGACATGGACCACCGACTACAGACTTTACCCACACATTTATGGGCACAAGGCCCTACAGATGTTGGTTGCATGAACATTACACCATATCGAGTCACACTAAAGACAGGAGTGGTACTACCACGAATGCGACAATACAAGTTACCCCCAGATGCTGTAGTGGCTTTACTGCAAATCATTGACGAGCTTATTACCCAAGGAGTGGTTGTGGAAACCGACTCCAATGTATGTAATTCCCCGATAATTCCGATTCTTAAACGAACGGATCCAAAAGCCCCGCCAGTATATCGATTGGTTATTGATCTGCGCGAATTAAATAAATGCATTGTACCACAATACCCCGTAGTCCCAGACATTTCTTCATTACTGACAGCCATTGACTCCGAAGCAACATTCTTTACTGTAATTGATCTCAAGAATGCCTTTTTCAGCGTCCCAATAGATCCGGAAAGCCAATACTTGTTCGGATTTAGTTTAAATGGACGAAGCTTTAAATTCACACGTGCACCTCAAGGATTCACAGAAAGCCCCAGCATCTATAGCCAAGCACTGAAACGAGAACTTGACAGTATCCACATGCCAGTCAACACTGCCCTGCTTCAATATGTCGATGATCTGCTGATCACCGCTAGAAGCGAACCTGAATGTGAAAAAGCCTCACTGACGGTTTTAAGATTTCTGGCCGACAAGGGGCACAAGGTGTCCCCTTCTAAGCTGCAATTCTGTGTCCAGCGAGTTGTTTACCTTGGGCACTCGCTGTCCAAGGAGGGAAGGCAGCTTACACCAGATCGCATCCAGTTAATTGCTAACATGCCAATACCCAAGACACAAAAGGAGGTACGGGCTTTCATAGGCCTCACTTCATACTGTAGGCAGTGGATCCCTCAGTATGCATTTCTAGCAAAACCACTCATTCAGTTGACAACGCAGGAGGCAGCCACATCGACTGTTCTCCCTTGGACTCAGGAACATACACAAGCTTTTGAAAGCCTAAAGAAAACTTTATGTCAAGCACCTGTTTTAGCAACACCATGTTACAATAAACAGTTTACACTCTTTGTTACAGAACGCGAAGGTACTGCCTTGTCAGTACTCACACAGGAACAAGCAGGATCACACAAACCATGTGCTTATTTTTCTAGTACATTAGATCCCGTAGCTCAGGCTCTGCCTGCGTGCCTGAAATCAGTGGCAGCAACAGCTTTAGCAATCCGACAAAGCGATGCCATAGTGTTAGGACACCAATTGACAGTACAAGTACCACATGCAGTAGAGGTTCTCTTGAACCGCACACAAACACAACACTTGACTATAGCAAGACTCACCGGTTACGAATTAACATTGTTTCAGCCACACATAGAAATCAGACGTTGTAGTACATTGAATCCTGCCACACTGTTACCAGTAAACGGAACAGACCCACTAGCACATGATTGTATTGAAGTTATCACTATCACGACGAAACCCAGACAAGACTTGACAGACGTCCCATTGTCAGATCCAGACTTGACATTGTATGTAGATGGGTCATGTATGAGAACAAGTACAGGAGAGTTAGTGGCCGCGTATGCAGTCACAACAGACACTGAAGTCATTGAAACAAATTGCATAAATACCTTGTCAGCTCAAGCAGCAGAGCTCATCGCTCTGACACAAGCCTGTATTCAAGCCACAAATAAAAAAGTCAACATATACACTGATTCACGTTATGCATTCGGAGTTGTACATGACTTCGGCGTGCTGTGGCGAGAGAGAGGTTATTTAACTTCTCACGGTGCCCACATTCAGCGCGGACCCCTCATTCATGCCTTATTAGATGCAATACATCTACCCACTGCAATATCAATTATGAAATGTAAAGCTCATACGAAAGTTACTGATATCATTTCCCAAGGCAATGATCTAGCTGACAGAACAGCTAAGCAGACTGCTCAAACTCACACATCTGGCATGACAAAGACAATAGTTCCGACACCAACACATTGCATGACGGTTAAGGATCCCGCTCTTGACGTAATTGACATACAGACACATGCTACACCAGATGAAATAAAGAAATGGACTGAATTAGGAGGGATCCAAACGGATCAAGGATGGATGACGAAGGAAAAATCTGTATGGTTCCTTCCTGATTCTATGGTTCAAGCTATCATTAATACAATACATAGTCCAGCGCACCTAGGAGAAAAAGCTATGCTAGACAGCATTCAACACATTTGGTTCAACAAACATTTACGAGCAGCAGCTAAACAAAAAGTTCGTACCTGTATGATCTGTTGTCAGTTTAACCCAGGTAAAAGCATTCCCGTAGAACAGGGTGGATTTCAGCCTCCTGATCACCCTTTTGAAGTCCTCCAGATGGATTATATCCAGATGGAACGATGTCGAGGATTCAAATATGTTCTTGTAGTTGTCTGTGCTCTTTCCCGTTGGACAGAGGCATACCCGGTTTCAGATTACACTGCCCCGACTACTGCCCAACAGTTGGTTCGAGAATTCTTCCCACGGTACGGTTTACCACGTGTTGTCTACTCAGATAACGGCCAGCCGTTCTCATCCGAACTAATGAAACACGTTTCACTTTTGTTAGGCTATCAGTGGAAATTTCACTGTGTCCGACACCCCGAGGCAGCAGGTCTCGTGGAACGACATAATCAAACTCTGAAAATTAGATTGTCCAAAATATGTAGAGAGAAAGGTGTCGACTGGGTAGTAGCCTTACCAGTTGCACTCTTTTACATGAGAATGGTAGCGCACTCTCGAACAGGGCTATCCCCTTATGAGGTGATCTTTGGCAGACCACCAAATATGTGGGGGACGCCTATACCACGCAAAATAACTGATGTTGACTGTAATATGCTGACAGATTACTTGGCTTCCTTGATGTCTGCACTACAATCTTGTCGTTCACAGGTAGCTGCAGCCTTTCCCGACAACACCGAGGTGAAACCCCATGACGTAGTTCCCGGGGACCTGGTGTTAGTGCGAAATTTTGATCGGAAGACTCAGCTGGATCCTAGGTGGAAATCGCCTCAACTTGTACTGCTAACCACAAGGACAGCCGTGAAGATCGAAGGTCGCAAAGGCTGGATACATTCAAGTCATATCAAGAAATTTCATGGACTACCGTCTGATGTAAACGATACACCTCGCGTGTCTTCACCGATTGACTCAAAGCTTCCTTTGGTTGAACAGAGTGATAAGGAACTATACAAACTAAAACTACGGTCTAATAAGTCAGACAATTTGATTGCTTAAGTCCTCTCCAAGGTGAATCGGTCGAATTTGTCCCTGACATGTATCCCCTAGACCTGAATAGAGAAAGAAACCGAAAGATGCAGTTGAAACAACATGCGTACTGTAAATCACTGCGTAGTCATTGCACAGTGACGTTATTAATTTTGTTTTTCTTAAGTCTTTTAATAATCGCTGCAAGTATATTGTTGCACATATATTATCCTATTTCTAAACATGTTTACAATGTTACTGCTGAACATTCTTTTAGTGAATTACCCCCGCATGAGTTGTCCTATAGATTTGCGCTGCGCAATAACACTTTTATTAGTATGTTACATCATTCCCATCAGGCTAGCAATGCTACAAATTGTTGGATATGTGGCCGACTCCCTCCCTATCAGAACTATAAGGGAATTCTGCCTCTCTTTCCATATCCGTTCACACACAATGGCTCCTGTGGAGCATGGTTTAGTTTAATTAATTCCTTAGATTCAAACCCAGTAACTTATCAAGACAATTGGGTATGGGGAAACCTGAACGTAGTTTTACTCAAAGTCTGCTACCCTAACAAGGAGGGACTTCCCAAAAGAACAGGAACTGATCTAGAAAATGAAGTATATGGATTAGGAAATTTCACGCTTAATCTCATGATCCTGAATGTTGAATCCGAAGCTGCACCAATTTTGCCCGCTATGTCAGTATTTCCAGTTAAAGGTGAATTATGTGTAAGAAAGAATGGTTCCATACATATGGGCCATAGTAGATGCACCACTATAATAGAATTCAGTGATCAAGGCAAGTCTACATTTAGAGCTTCTCGCCATTCCTACTTCGTATGTGGTCAGACTGCATATATACGTTTGCCTCTAGATTGGGATGGTACCTGCTACATTGGATTCCTTTTGCCACCTGTTTTCCTAGCTCCTCCTGATTATCACAGAAATACTCATTTAGTGCACAATAGAGAACGGAGAGATCTCCCAATCGTCGACTACACTGAAACAGCATGGGAAAAATACACAGATTTCAATAAAGGTCTCTTTCCCTATATAGGTACAGTTACCAATAGTAAGCTGATACGTAGATTAACCAGAACCCTTGAAGCAGTAGTGAACGAAACTATTTCCGCCTTAGGCAATTTAACAGAAGAGCAGTCTGCTATGCGGATTGTTGTGCTTCAAAATCGTCTTGTCCTTGACGTCATCCTGGCCGATAGGGGCGGAGCTTGTAGGGTCATCGGATCAAGTTGTTGCATTTTCATACCAGAAAATTCGCCGTCAGTATATAAAACCATAACTCGCCTTCATAAGATTGTAAGCCAGATACACCAGAATCCAGGCACCTGGACTTGGTCCGGTTGGTTTTGGGGTGTATTGTCAGCCTGGGGATGGAGGGTCCTATCCTTCCTAGGTATTGGCTTTCTCATACTATTCAGTTGCTGCTTATGCCTACAATGTGGACCAGCGATTTGTGGTCTGTGTGCCACATCGTGTATTCCACCACCAAGATTTCATTCATCCCGGAAGAAGAAAGAAGAACAAATGATGCTATATGAACAGATCGACGGATTGATGAAGATTGATATCTCCTAAGGGCAAGTAGGGGACAAGAAGGGAATGTGGAAATATGGATTTTTATGATCAGTTATGTCCCCTATCTTGGACCCCAACGGTTTCATGTATAAATCACAAGTACATGTATGTTCCCTCCAGTTCCAGTTATGAAGACGCAAACACATGTGCGTCCACCGTCAACATGTCCTCTTTCAGATCCGCCATGAATGGGCCGGATATTCTATTCCTAAGTATGAAAGGCCACCGGCTTTATATGGTTCATTTATCCCATTTTACAGTCCAGGCGAGTAGGCCCTGATTCTGCCATTAAGCCTTTTCCTGCCTTCTGCCTCTGAAAGCTCCAGTCTGAGCTCGCATCTGTATCCATGAACTTTGTCCTACTCCCTGCGCGGCTAACGGTGCCTGACTCGACCTGTCTGCTTGCCAAAAATGTATTCCACCTTCGAGATTATCTGCTCCGCTCCCCATCCAATGCATTCCTGTCTAGTAGTTTAAGTAAACATTCTTCCAGCTACCGAGCAAAGGGCCCGGCTTCTCTGTCTTTATGCAAGTAATTCATAGCCCTGTTACTATGGAAGATTTCTGCCCTTGCATCTCATGTAGACACTTAGACGCTTGTACACGCACTCACAGTCAGTATAGAATAGATTTTATTCGAAAGACCTTTCCTTTAGGATAACATAGTTCTTTAAACATAGGATGTTAGATATGATTTGGGATTAGGTTGACTTGACCCCCCAGACTTCTGTCTCCACATGTAGAGCTAAATGTCAAGTCCCCTTCACCCCCTAGTTGCACGTCAATCACACGTCATGCTGCTGCGCGCGCATCTCTGCTAAGTATTTCTGCTGACATTGCGAAATTCTTTCATGGAACCACCCATTTGTGACATCATACCTAATGACGTTCTTTAGTTACGCCTAGTTACACCCATTTTAGTTACGCATGTATGTTTTTATCTCTGTTATCAACTGTTACGCCTCCTGCATCTGTTTCACTGTAATGCCTCTTCTATAAAAATGATTACCTGTCAATAAAGTATGTCCTTCACTTCCTGAACCTTTGTGGTGATGGAATATGGAGTCCACAATTCGAATTGATTTTGGAATAAAGCCCGTTCCGAACCTCTAATACCACGGATTCTGCCTCTTATTTTACTGAGCTATTATTATAAATTTTCCGCATCAAATTAAGTACCGGTAATTAAATTATTTACCACAAGGGGGCCCAGCCAGTGAGCCACAAAGTGCAGAACAAACCGTTTAACTGAAGGGACGCAGTGCAACAAGATCTGCAGCGCCTGGAGGACAATGGAGTGATAGAACACATAGAGAGCGCGGAATGGCTGGCACCCCTGGTCGTAGCCCGGAAGCCCAATGGGAAGGTATGCTTATGCATAGACCTGATGGAGCTCAACAAAAACATCATAGTAGATAAGTTCCCATTGCCCAGGATAAATGAAATGTTGGCCCTGACGAAAGGCATCAAATGGTTCTCCACCATAGACCTGACCTCAGCATACCACCAGATTGCACTACACCCCATGTGCAAGAAACTAACTTCATTCATCACGCCGTTTGGGTGCTACCAGTTCCGGCGAATGCCATTCGGCCTAGCGTCCGCGGCGGCGGTGTTCCAAAAGTTGATGCATAAACTCTTTGGGGGCACGGAAGGGTTATAGTATTTCCAGGACGATATCCTGGTCATGGGGAGAACCAAATCGGACCACGACGCCAAGCTAACCAAAGTTCGGCACATTCTTGCGCGGAATGGTCTCACTGCAGAATGGGACAAGTGTAAGTTTGGAGTAACATCATTCACGTACCTGGGCCATGAGATTAGTGACAAAGAATTCACCCCCAAACAAGCGAATGCCAAGGCTATAAAGGACGCTCCTACACCTAGAAGCAAGGATGACATCCGTTCTTTCCTAGGAATGGCGGAATTTTATAGCAAATTTGTACCTCACTTTGCCACCAAAACGCACAACCTGCGCCAGCTGCTGAAGGAGAAGACCGCCTTCGCATGGTCGTAGGCATCCCAAGAAGAATTTCAACAAATAAAGGAGGACATCTGTGAAATGGTGCCTCTACATGGCTTCGACCAACAAGCTCTATCCATCCTCACCACAGATGCGAGTGACAGCGGGTTAGGAGCAGTCTTCATGCAAAGGTCAGAAGAAGACAAAATGATGACAGTCAGCTTCGCATCACGATCCTTAAGCACGAACGAAGAAAAGTTCAGTGTGATAGAAAAGGAGATGCTGGCGGCGATCTGGGCAATGGAAAGATTCCGCCAATTCCTTTGGGGCTCCAGGTTCCTACTCAGAACGGATCACAAGCCACTAGTGAAGGTGCTCACATCCAGTGGACATGCGAGTGCCACGCCTCGCATAGCAAAAATGGCGCTGAGGTTGCTGGACTACGTGTACGATGTAGAGTAAATCCCGGGCTCCAAGAAAAAGGTCACGGATTACCTCAGCAGGGCTGCGGCAATGGAGAATGCGCCAAAACCAACGGGCGAGGATGAATACACCATAGCCTTCACAGAAGACCAAGAAGCAGTCATAAGTGCACAAGAGTGGAGAGAGGCATACGACAATGACGCAAGTCTCATGACACTTAAACGGTTCATAATCGCGGGATAGCCAGAGAAGAAACATTTGGGGGCTGAACACCGCAAATTCTATGAAGTTCGAGAGGAACTGTCAGTCGGGACAACAATGTATTCATTCTGTGAGGAGACAAAGTAGTTCCGCCAAGTCAATTGGTAAAGCGATTACTCTCAATACTGCATGAAGGACATTTAGGTATAGTGAAAACTAAGCAGAGAGCCAAGCAAGCATACTGGTGGCCGGCTCTAGACAACCAAGTGGAGAAGCATGTCAGGGAATGTGTACAGTGCAGCAATGCAGACAAAACGCAGACCACTCTGCAACCTCCACTGGGGAAATTTGCCAATCCGGTAAATCCATGGGAAGTATTGGCGGTGGACATCCTAGGTCCCATCTTAGATGAACAGAGTGTACCCAAGTATGCAATTGTGTTGGTAGACAGGTACTCAAAGTGGCCGGAAGTAGAGGTGTGCGAAACCGTGGACACAGACACTACTGACATTCCTCACGGCCACGTTCCTGAGAGAAGGAATACCAAGAGTCATAACCTGTGATAATGGGCCTCAATTTACGTCAGACAAATGGAACGCATTCATGGAACGGAACGGAATACTTATCAAGCACACCCCGATATATCATCCGTCCGGGAACGGCCTAGCAAAAAGAGTTAACTGGGTTATCATGGGGTCAGTACAGGCAGCAATCAACGCCGGGAAGAATTGGGAGGCTGAACTTTAGAGTACAGTATGGGCATACTGGATCACCCCCACCAAGACTGGATATAGCCCATTCAAAATACTGAGAGGTCGTGACCCTTTTAGAAGAGACAATGTGGCACGGAAACGATGAAGATCTACACGGACCACTACAACAAGCGACACGACGTCAAAGAGTCGTCACTGGAAAAGGGGGAATGGGTCAGAGTGAAGTTGGCCCAGCTGAGAAGGAAAGGCGACAGCAAGTATAGCACACCGCTGCAAGTACGCAAAGTCTACACAAGATCAGCCTGATTAAGCGATGGAAAGGTATGGTCTCAGGACAGAATGTCAAGAAGAGACGACTACCACCAGCACACAGAAGAATCCAGAAGACAAAGGTATACGTGTGCAACGGGAGGACCAAGGAGCGACAGCTCTGGCAAAGGGGTGCCAAACACAAGAGACACAAAACCACGCCCCACCCAGCAGCAGCAGAGATACCCGGACATGCAGGCTGGTGAGACACACCCGCACAGGCAGGACAGCGGTACTGCCCAAAAGGTATTGAGAGTTCGACATGAAAACATAACCACCTATAGCAAGAACTATCGTTGGACACTGTATATGTTTTGTTCTTTGTTTGTTGCAGTGTCGTTAAAGGAGGGAGATATATAGAGTAGCGCTCAAGTGTTTCTGCCGCGTCATGGCAGGGAATGCTGGGAGCGTGAGTGGCCATGTTGGCCAGTAGTTGCTGAGCCGAGGTTCGAGCGAGTGCCGTTCCCGGTGCTCCGACGATGTAACAAATAAACATCTTTAAAACTAACGTGGTGTGCGTCTCTCAGTAACCCCAAGGCCTCCTACACTGGCCGCGATTGTCGTCAGTAGACATCAAAGGATGGGGCATGCCCATATCAGCTCATGGTAGAAGAGCCGGTAAATGGGCGATTCTATGCTAAAGCAGCCGGACAAGTAGAGTGCAAAACATTGCACCGTGTGAATGGTACGTAGGGTCTGCTTCAATGGATCGGACAAACCTGGTATTTTCAGTTTCATAAAGCAAAACATTTTAAGTGTTGTGGGATATTACAAACCTGGTACTCAGAGTCACAAAACGAAACAATGGTAAGTGCGGTTGCATATTACACACGATAATCTGAGAAAACTAAAGTTTTGCATAATATTCCATTGTTCATTATACATATTAACAATTGCTTTACAGAGAGTGCTTAGATCCAGAAAAATATGTATTAACTCTGAAAGCCTGATGTTCAGTGATTTAGAGCCAAGGAATATTGGTGCTTGCAGAGCCATGGTACTCAGTACATCCTTCTGCCAAAGATCTCTTGTGGAATATCCACTCCCTGATGAGGCCCAGGTTCACAGGAGTTTGAAGTATTGGGTTCAATCTCACTAGAGATTAGGAGTCCCTCACTAAATTGACTGGTTAGTGAAGTTTGCAAAAGTGGCACATCACTCTGTGCTCTTCAGAGCACATCTGGTCCTGCATAAGAATGAAATAAGAAGAAATATGCTGTGTGTGATCAAATAGAGAACTAAAGGGCTGGGTCTCGCCATATTTGTTCCTATGACTGAGAATTTAACTACAAAAGTCACTTGATTGACATCCTGCATGGGACGCTAAAAGCTGCAAGAGGCCTTTTCCTGGAGTAACCAGTTGACTAACTGCAAGAGAACTGGACTGTACTGTGCTGGTGGCCTCTAATGAAGTGCGTCTTGGATTCCAAGTGCTGTCCTTGAGGTCGAAGTCCCATGAGCTGTATACATGGCGAAGAGCAAATGCGCCAAAAAGAAAAAAAAGTTTGTATTTAGGACAGGGACTAACCATCAAGGGTATTATCTCAAGCTCATCAGACAATCAGGTTGGTCCTTTTATTTGCTTTTAGCTGGTGTAAAATTTGATTTTCCCACAAGTAGCTTTTCCATCCAAAACTAATGGCCTCTGTCATGACCTCTGACAATGATCATCCAACTTCTAGAGAAGTATGTAAAACACAGCCTTTTATCTTGCCCTGCTGGGGATATTTACTTCCAGAAAAATATGATTAAGACAGAAGCTAACTTCTCTGACTGGGTCTTTGCGCTAAGCTTATCTGGCCCCTGATGCATCGTGGGCAGCCTCTACTTGTGCTTAGGTCGCGGTATACCACAGCCACTGATGCTATGCTGTTTCTTGGCCCTTTCTAAACTCGGCTCCAGTGGTTAGATTAAAAAAAATGTAATGTTTTTAATTAAACATTTCCTTTACTTTTAGAAATTAGTTTAGAGGATTTAACTGTGTGCTGTATTGACTTTTCAACAGTTTTGATATTGCTCAATACTTCACACATTTCCATACATTAAGCTTGTCTGCTTTGTATCATACAAACCAGGGGTTGAGCTTGGGTTTATTTATTCAAACTTTGTATTTTCTCTGATTTTGGGCTTATTACTTTGAGAGACCCCCCCAATATTGGCCTATTTTTATATAAGTACATATAGCTAAGTATAGATTTACTATTCTTACCTCCAGATTTGCATACCTTGAAGGTATATATACATTGTCAATGTATGTGTATGTGATGTTAAGTACAGTGACCCTCTACTTAGTTATAAATGCTTACCTTCACAACTTGTAAATATCTAAGTCACAATATTTTTGTAGGACAATATTTCATCCACATTTTTTGACACTACTACTTTTTGTCAAAGGTTACCTCTGCATCAATAAGTCACAGAATGCTATTCTTCCTGATGTCTTTTGTATTCCTGGTACTGGAAGGAGAATGATTGTGCTATATACTGATTAACCAAAAAGAAGCTGACATATCTGGAAATACTTTAGCCCTTTAGAAATTGTCACAGTTTTCTTGTCACTGTTAACACTAGGCTATAAGATGTTGACTTGTCTTCCAGTCATTTTGTTATTTCCACCAGTGGCTTACTTATTACTTAACACTCCTTCACCAACTTTCATTCAGGATTAATGCTGCAGAGGGGGGACTGTCACATGGGAAGAGGACCATGATGTTTACTAAACTGAAATTAGCAAAGCAGCAAAGCAGGCATTTGCGCATAACTTGGTCCATAATTACCACTTAATGTTGTCTGAGATGAAGGCCCAGAGCTAGTTGCACAGACCCTAACCAGAATGAAGTTTTAGTACTTAGGTACACTGTGGTGCTTCGGGAGGCCTCTGCCTATGGAACTTTCTAACATGATGTCTGCTATCTCCAGGTGCCCCCTGTGAAGCACTATAAATAAGCACATTATTTTTAATATATATAGTATACGCTCAGCCTCTACATTTTTATCAATTGAATGGGCGCAGAAGGCACACCACTGGACTAGTTCAATCCATATCTATGAGAACAGAATGCATGAAGACAGATGTTTCTCTATCCACTCCCAAAGTCATTGCATTTTGAGGAACAAAAGGATCTGTCCTAGTCCCTATATTATTGAATTTGCATGTTGAAACTTTCTTAGAGATATCCTGAAATATATGTTTTGACATCCGCCATTATCAAATTGATATGCAGATGTACCTCAGATAGCACAGATTGGTGGGTTGTGGTCTTAACAGTTAATAAGGCTTCACCATTGTGCTCATTTATTCTGTAGCAACCTACTCCGTAGAGTGCCCCAAGATGGCCTAAAGTCATGGGACCACTTCAATCCAACAACTTGCCTGCAGTTGTAACAGACCCTCAAGTGGGAGGACAAACCTATGTCTAGGACGAGAGGAGGCAGAGAGGAATGACCACCCGAACCAAAACACAACATGTTCTGAGGTTTGCTGTGTGCTTCAGCACCCCCAACAAGACCCGTCACCACTGGCAGGGCGCCTCAGAATATATGTTGTGGCTTGAGCCTGAATTTTGTGTCTCAGCCTCCCCAGAAAAACCTGTCACAACAGGTAGGGCATATCAGGAGATGATGCTTGATGTGGCTGGAGTGATGCAATGAGCTAAAAGCACTCTGTACCTTGCCGTACCAAATTGGTGACTGGAGACTTGTGCATAGCAGCCTGAAGAGCAGCCGTAGGAGGAACGAGGGTTATGCCTGCACTGTGTGCAGGCTCGTTGTGTTTTCCAGCAATGAGTATCTGATGCTGGTCATCATTTGGGGTGGACTGGGTTGGGTTGCACCCCCAAGGAACAAACAATGAGTGGCACAGACCCGAAACATGGGTTGTGGTCCCCTAATTATGCAGAAGTGGACATACAATGCTGTTTTGACTTTTAATGCCACACTAGGGAAAGATGAACAAATGTGCTAAAGCATTTAGATCAAACCAGCCCACCACATGGGGGAGCCCTCTACAAAAAAGACTCATGTGCTGGGCATCTTGATCCTGCTTTCCCTACTTCAACTGACCGCATCTTACCAGTGGTTGAATCATCCCAAGTTGCTCTTGAGACCAATATAGATAGACTTGAAATGGATGTCATCTTTTGCACCAAGACCTGAGAAATGTAGTTGAGAGAGTGACTGAGGCAAATATCTGAATTAGAGAGTGCGGTGAAAGTGTTAAATACCCAGTTATCTCAACTACCTACCACTTCAAGAGAATTTCCAAACAGGGCTAAATACTCTGAAGGTGAAAACCATTGCAAACACCTATGGTTCATGGACTATCCTGAAGGGGCAGAGGGAACTTCTCCAAAACTATTTCTTGAATAATGGATGAGGCTGATCTTCCTGCCAGGACCTTTCAAATAGTATGCCTTATGATGGTTAAACATTCAGTCGTTTCCTCCTTACCAGAAAATCGATTAACTACTTATTTTGTGATTGACAGAGCACATTGAGCACTTGCCTCTAGGGCTCTTTCTGTAGTCCAAACGTGTCTGCTTATAGTCCAGAACCTAAGTCCTAAAGACTAGGACACATTGCTGAAAGCAGCTAGAGAGCTAGAGTCAATCTCCTTTGAATCCCATAAAAGAATGATTTTTCCAGACTGCACTAAATTGGCGCAGCAATAAAACAAATCATTTAATCACATCAAACAGAAGCTTCATGCTATAGGTCTCCAGTATATGCTCCTTTACGCAAGAAAGCTTAAAGTCATTTTCATATTGAAATTATTCATTGTTGAGGTACTGGAGCTGTTCTGAAACTAGGCGGAGGAAAGGCACAAATGTATAACTATCATAAAGTATACTGTTTGAAAGGTCCTATCAGTAATGCACCCTTTACCAGCAATGAAATCAGGGCACTGAACTCAGATGATAATCCACCAATCTCCTCTAAAATGCATTTTAAGAGGTGGGACAGTTGGGACAACCTCCCAGATAACTTTGCAATGGGGAAAAAGGATGAGTTAGTGGTACGGACAATGAGAAAAACTGCACAACTCCACAGAATGAGCCTTAGTCGTGGCCACTGAGAAGATATGCAGACAGCTGGACAGTGGGGGGAGAGCCATCCTAATCCTACTTGACCAATCAGCAGCGTTTGATACTGTTAACCATCTGGTACTAATGCAGAGGCAGAAGGCAATAGGAATTAATGAGATGGCTCTAACCCTACTCACCTCTTTTCTTACCTCCAGGAACAGAGAGTGTGCTGGGATAACTTTAAATCAGAGGTGATTCCCAAAGCTCACGGTTTTTTCTAGATCTCCTATGCCGACGACACTCAGATAGCTATTTCTATTTCTTCAAGTGTTTAAACTGTGGCTGGGAGATGTCTCAACTGTCTGAAGCATCTGAATTACCTTAAACTAAACACAGATAAAACAGAGGTCATGGAGTTTGGAAAAGGACCATCACTGTGGAACCAATTATGGTGGCCTGCAGAGGCAGGTCGTTGCCCCGACCCTACTCTAAAGGTAAGAAACTTACGAGTCATGTTCAATGTTCAGCTAAACTTTGCCGGTCAGATCTCCTGACTTCCTCATGTTTCTTTCTCATAAAGATTCTGCGCAAAAATTTGCCTTTCATTTCCCAGAATCTCAGAAAAACTGTAGTAGTCTACTTGACTACTGCACTTTTCTTTTTCTCAACAAACGCCAACTAGTAAAACTTCAGTCTTTACAGTACGCAGCTGCATGGGTGCTGCTCAACATCCTCAAATATCACCCTATTTCTAGCAGTAACGGGGAGCTCCATTGGCTTCCGTTCCAGCAGCGCATTGAATTACAGGCACTGTGTCTGGTGCATAAAGCGCTAGGTGGTGGGGGTTCATCGGACATACAAAATTCTTTTTATGGTACATCCCGGGGCTAGAACTTAGATCCGCCAATATAGGACTAGTTCAGGTCCCCAAAATTTGAAGGGTCAGATGTGGGGGAAGAAGCCTTTCCTATCGGGCGACTAAGTTCTGGAATGCGTTGCCGGTCATGACCAGGTTACATCCGAACAGACTCCTGTTTAGGAAGACGCTCAAGATCTGGCTATTCCAGTCAAGGTAAAATGAAACATTTCCTTCCATGGAACAGCTCACGTTACACGCTGCACTTAGCGCCAAGACGCCACTGCATTCGCGCACTCTACAAATCCATTAGTTACTTACTTAATAACTTTATTATGCAAAATGCAAATCTGATATTTCACAGCATATTTTAGCGCAAAAGGTGTTGTTCATTCAATTTGGGTTGCATGGATGCATTTAAACAAAAGCAGCATGTACAGAAGCCGCTAGCAATCTATTGCTTGAATGCACTTGTAGTACATTATGTGAATTATACTGGTGTCATTTAAATTTCATCCTAGAGGTTAGTCGATATGCCAGCAGCTGTGATGGAACAAATGATCCCTGTATAGCATGATAAGTCAGAAACAAACTGGGCCAAGGGAGTTAACCAAAAAAAGGTGCAGGGTACACCTATGGGGTCTTCTATGAGTAGCTCGGAAGCTACTGGTAGCTCATCAGTATTCTTGAAGTAGCCCCCTCAAGTGCAGCCCAGTACAGTACTCAATACAGATGGTCTATTGTAGCCATTCTGAAAATAGTCACCTTGAAAGAATTTCATTGATAATTCTAACCAAAGATGGAAAGTGTATATTTAATAATAAACCATGTATTTTGAGAAACTGACATGCTAATATTTGTAAACAAAATGACAAAAAATCCAAAACTAATTTAAAATGCTCTTTGAATGATAGTTCATGCCGAGTTGGGGGGCGGTTATAGATACTAGTATTTCATTTGGGAAAGTAGGCACTTATGCTGTGATTGCTATGTCATCAGTCATGTGGAGTCAGGATATGTGAATCATAACACCACAATACGGTTTTCAGGACCAATTCACAACTCTGGCACAGGCTCTGTATAGCCATAATTTAAATATGTTTTAATACTAATCTTAAGGCTAGGATTAGTTTGATGATTTACTCATATGCCCCTTTCGCTTTCTTTTTCCCCAAAAAATGCTTTGTGTGCCATGTTGGGAAAGGGCAGTTGCAACAGAAATTTTTCTGTGACAGAAATCAGAGAATGGTGGATACGAAGATCCTTGCTTAATTTGAAAATCTAAAATGGACAATGGGAGAAAAAGCTCTTTTAGTTCAATGTTGTGTCTTTATTTTCTTATTGGATTCACAAATCCTATCTTCATGAATCTGTAAAGGATCCATGGTGTAATGGTCCGGATAAGTATTATTTAGCCTCTTCATGCCTGCCTCAAAACATTTATAATCTTCTATTTTAGTAAAAGCCACTTATTAGATTTAAATCAAACCAAACAAATAACATCCATTGAGTAAAGTTCTACTTTCTTTTTACATTTGTTGTAATTCCAATCAGCCATTTATTTCTGCAAGGTTATCAGGACAATTGTATGGGATTTTAAAACGGAAATGTCACTTTTTTGATTCTATCTTTATATTCAGCCCTTGACAGATCAGTGCAACTCTTGTCATTCGGAACCCTGGTCTTACTTCAGTCATTCTGGTGCTGGTCTTACTTCAGTTCTAAGCTAGAGTAATGTACTGCCTTTGGTTCTCACTTTGGCCTTAGTAACTTTAGAAGAGAAGTTTGTGGCTAGAAATGGGTTCACTCTTTTGTGAGTGGCGTTGTTCCTCCCTAAACCCCTCCCCTAACACTACCTGAGTCCTCTCAAAGCCCCTCCTCTTTAGTAGTAAGTATCCCCCATTTCCCAGCCACTCCCCCATCCCTCCACATCTACTGCTAAAACGTATACTTATGTGTGAGGAGACTGCAGTTTGGGTTGAAATCTCCACATAGAAAAAGGTAGGCGAGGTGCAAATTCTGCAATAGTAGTATTGCAGTATACAAAACGTACTACTGAATTCAATTTGTGAATAGATCCTATAGTGTGTATTTTTTGGGCTCCATTTGCAAAGAGATACAAAGACCTACACTCTGAGGGTTCCACGAACATTAGGCATAGATGTGCAAAATTCTGGAATTCTCAAATACTGAGTCACAGTATTGTCAATGAATTTGTTACATTATCACTCTAAGGGCCATATGTACAGAATTTAGGGATTGTGAGTTCCTAATTGCAATTCTTTGTGAATTGCATTTAGGAAATCGCAATTCCTAATGAATAAAAATGTACATGTTAGTAATAGCGATTTCTAATTGGGTTGCAAAAGACATAGCTCATGATTATTAATGAGGTAGGCGGCATTTTGTGACCAATTAGGAATTGTAGTCATCACAGGTATGGTGAACTGCTGGGGCCAGCCGACCAACATGTCTGTGAATGCTTTTTAATGAAGCATTCTTTTTATATGCAGCCTGTTTTCCTGGGATGCATTTCAAAAAATAAAATTACATATTTAAGTTTCATTTTTTGAGAGCAGGCAGTGAGTGGTGTGTGGGACCACTGCCTGCTCTTAAAATTGATTTGTTTCAGCATTCACAAACAGGAAGGGGTCCCATGGGTAGCCCTTCCCCATTGCAAATATTTACCACCACCCTTCAAGTGTCGGTAAAAAATTAGGGCAGCAGCCTGGCTTAGCAGTTCAGGCCTGACTGTTCCCATAAGGAGCATGGTAAAGACTGATTTAAATATGAATGGGTCTAAACTGGGGTGGCATGGTGAGCAAAAGAATGATGGATTTAACCTAGATCTCTTTTTTAAGTTTAACAACTGAGTTCATTCAGCAAATTCATATATAACACAAAACATAAGTAATCATATTATAACAAGAATTATAAAAGAAGGGAAGGGGAGGAAGGGTTAAAGAAAGAGGAGGGGAAGCATAATCTTGAAACTCTAGCTAAAACCATGGTTGAAAAGATAATACGTAGATTAATTCCTATAGGAATAAAGATAATATTAGAAAAAATAAACATATCAAATTACAATATATGAGAAAGTCAAAGGGAAGATTAATAAAACATTTGATAAGGGAACAAAGACAACAAGCAAATCATGGAGGTTTCCTCACTTCAGCAGCGGTTCGGACCAAAGGAGCATTATGTGAAGCAATATACGTTAAATATGTGGAGACTGGGAGCCATAGAAGGTCTCTTTTGATAGACACAGAGATAGGGGTAATGTAACTAGTATCTAGTCTATGATGAAAACAAACTGCGTTCCACCAGGCTCGAAAAGTGATTTTATCAGCCTGTTTCCAATTAGAAGTTATCAAATGGAAAGCAATCACCAATAACAAATCTATGATTTTGAAATTAGAGGGAGATTGGGACCAGCAAGGGGATAAAGAGCCTAGAAAAAAATTGGAGGGGGTGAAAGGGATATTTGTGTTAAAGATGTTATTAATTTGAGACCAAACCAGAAGCCAGAAAGGGTTCACGGGGGTACAATCAAAAAGCATATGGAATAGGTCTGCCTTAGTGCAAGAATAAGACCAACAGGTGGAGGTGGATGTTGAAGAAAAAGGGGCTAATTTTGCAGGAGTAAATAAGAGGCGTTGATAAACAAAATAAAGGGTTTGAGAAGTATTAGCAGCTCTGGATGTTTTGTAAATTTTGAGCCACAGCTTATCCCAGAAAGGGGTTGACCAACATTCTAGAAGCTCTTTCCCCCAAGCCAATTCAACTCTCGTCTTGCCCCTTTCAGAGGAAAGAGATAAACCCTTGTATAAAGATGAAGCAGAGGAAGACCCTGATAATAAGTGAAAAAGTGAAGAACAGCCGGCGGAAGGGAGATTCGATGAAGGTAAAGATCTAAGGTATTGACATAATGAAGGATATAAAAGATCATATTGAGTTCTACAGGAAGAAGATAAGGAAAATTGCGTTTGAAGTTCTGAAAAAGATAAAGGGATATTGTTTGATAGTAATTGTGAAATCCAAAGAATTCCTTTAGACCTCCAAGACTTCCAGTAGATAGTACGGTTTTTAATGCGTAATAGCTTATTATGCCAGATGGGTTGCTGATCTAACGAGGAAAGCGAAGGATAAAAAGAGGGCAATAACGGGGTAATTAATTTCCGAGTATGTGAAATAATTGGATTACGAAAGGAGGAAATATTATTTGAGAAAGCAAGGACTTCTTCAAATGTAAATGAGACATAAAATAATTCTCCATGGATAACCAGATAGGAGAGGAAGTATCCTGATCAAAAGAAAGCCAACGGAAAGATTGTTTTAATGAGAAGGCTTGGTGATATTTTTTGAAATCTGGAAATTTAAGACCACCAGAAGTTTTATCCGCCTTCAAAGAGGATAGGGCTATACGTGGAGATGTATTCTTCCGAAGGAATTTTGTTATAATAGAATCTATTTCTTTAAAGTAAAAATCAGGAATATGTACAGGAATCATAGAAATATATAATATGATGGGAGAAAGCATCATTTTAATGGAATCTAGTCTTCCCCACCAAGAAAGAAATAGTGGATGCCAACGGTCAATAGAATCAGATAGAGTCTTAGTTATGTAATCAAAGTTTAGTTTTAATGTGCTCGGGATATTCGAAGAAAACCACAGACCTAAATATTTTATCTTTTCCGATTGCCAAGAGAAACGAGTAGAAATAAAATCCTGCTTAAGGCAAAGCATATTGAGAGGTAGTATCTCACAGTTGTCTGAGTTAAGACGATAGCCAGATAGCTGAGAAAATGTATCAACCTGTTTCATAAAAGACGGAATGGAAGAGGAAGGGTTAGAGCAGTAGAAAAGAATGTCATCTGCATAGACAGACATCTTAACATGAAAAGAATCAAGTCAAAAACCGGTAATCTGAGTGTCCTGTCTAATCTTAGTTAAGAAAGGTTCCAAAGCAATTATGAATAAGAGTGGAGATAGGGGGCAACCTTGGCGTACTCCTCTAAGAAGTGGGAAATAATCCGAAATGTTAACGTTGACAAAAATAAATGCCTTAGGACCTGAATATAATAACGAGATGAGGGATTTTAATTTAGGAGGAAATCCTATCCAGTCAAGTGCCTGAAACATAAACTCCCATCCAATCCTATCGAATGCTTTTTCTGCATCCAACGCTATGGCTGCAATAGGATACTCAAGAGAAGACGCTTTGCCAAGGATATTAAAAAAGACTCTGGAGTTGTCAGAAGATAAACGGCCTTTCGCAAAACCTGATTGTTCAGGACCAATAAGAGTGGGTAAAATGAGGTCAATGCGGAGAGCAAGAATTTTTGCAAATATCTTATAGTCAAGATTGACTAGGGAGATCGGACGATAATTTTTGCAAAAAGAAGGGTCTTTGTTATCCTTGGGAATTAAGCAAATCATGGCTTCTTGAAAAGTACCAGAAGAGGCGCCAACAGTAGTGAAGAAGTTGAAAAGTATTAAGAGATGCGGAAGAAGTAGATTAGCAAAATGTGCATAAAATTCGATAGTAAATCCATCCGGACCTGGAGCTTTCCCTCTTTTTAGAACAGAAACTGCATGCGTAATTTCAGCAAGAGTGATGTCCAACTTTAAAGAGGCAAAATCAATATTAGAAGATGCAGGGGGATTAATAGATTGAAAATAAGAAGAGAGGTTAAAGGTATTCTGCTGACGCTCAGGAGTATATAAAGCCTTATAAAAGGAAACAAACTCGTTTAAAATGTCCTTGTCTTTAACTAAGTAGATGCCAATATTATTTCGTATAGATTCTATCTTAAATCGATTACGTCGTATTTTCAAATAGTTTGCCAATAATTTCCCCATTTTGTTCTGACGCCATAATAAGGAGCACTGCTTCTTTTAAAAGATAGGAGGAGGCGGCTTCTGTGGATGTTTTATTAAACTTAAATTTTGCATCAATACGTTTTTTTAAGGAAGATTCCGAATTCAGATGGTAATAAGAATATTTGAGTTGTTTAATTTCAGTAAGTAGTTGGGACGATTTGGCTTCGAAGGACTTCTTTTTGCGAGAAACAAAATTTATAATGAAGTCTCTGGAAGTCACCTTAAAGGAGTCCCAGATCGTAGCAGGAGATAAGTTTGGAGTCGAGTTGATGGAAAAGAATTCGGAAGCAAACAAGGTGAATTGGTTTGTAAAAGCAAGATCAGTTAATAAAGTATTATTAAACCACCATCTACGTGTGGACGGGGTAAAGGGTAAAAAATCAAAATCCACATATACTGGGGCATGGTCCGAGATTAAAATAGAACCAATTTCAGAATGGGAAACTAGTTGAGATAGGGATTTACTGAAAAAGAGGTAGTCTATTTGGGATTGCGAGTGATGTGAAGGGGGGTAAAAGGTGTATTCTCGAGTGTCGGGATTACAAAGCCTCCACATGTCGACTAGGGACTTGCGTCATATGGTGGACGTAAATTGGGAATGCATCTTAGTATTGGTAAATTTAACGGGGGAGTGTCTATCTAGTATGGGGTCTGGAACCTGATTACAGTCTCCTCCAAAAATAATATAGTCATCATTCAACAAAAGAAGTTTCTCAGATATATGAGCCCAAAAGGCATTATCAACAGTAACTGGAGCATAAATATTAAAAAGGACTAAAGGTATCTGATTTATGAGAAGCTTAACTATTACCCATCGACCTTCCGAGTCGTATTCCTGAAGTAAAACTGACATCTGATACTTTTTGTGGCATAAAATAGAGACTCCATTTTTCTTGCCTGAGGCTTGAGAGGAAAAAACATTGCCTACCCAGACTCGTTTCAATTTAGATGCTTCAGCCTCAGATAAATGTGATTCTTGAATCAATGCGATGTCAGCTTTTAATTTAGAGAGATGGGTTAGTACCCGTTGTCTTTTTATGGGTTTATTTATTCCCTTACACAATACAGTTCGAAAAGGGGGGTCTAAGGGAACTTTTAATGACCACAACAAGATTTATTCCCCCAAAACAGTAATCGCAAAACAGTGTGAAATCTTGGGGTCAATGAACAAGCTTTAACAAAACTTAAATACAAACGTGTGTATCAACCTATCGGACCTGAACCAAATGACTAGACCTCACAGTATAAAGCTGTGGGCATATCCCTTTACAGGATGAATTCCCTCACTCACCATAGGTGACATGCTTCATCATATGGGAATCTCCTCCCTGAGGAAAACCTAGTTCCACAGGGGGCTACGACCTCCTCTCTACGAGGAAGGAGCTCAGGGATGTTTTTGTTTCTAAACCTAAGTGGAAATTCCGAAATCCACAAATGATGAGTTAATAATAGATGTGAGGAGGGACGCAGCGCAAAAGAAATTGCTCAATTTGTTGGAAGTGCAATTTAAAACTAGTTAGAGAGTGTAAAACACAAACTTTATTCTAATACACGCCCTACTAGGATTACAAATAACAGTGCACCAGCAGTATAGATTTAAACCGCTTTAGTGAGATGGAAAATAGTGGTCGACATGTTTCAGCCTACAGCCCCATCTTGGGCAAAGCTTTCATCAGGACCATTAGTGATGCTGCTGCCTAAAAGTGTATGTGTGATATCAACAAAAAAGGATACTTGAACAGGATCTTAAATCAGTCATCTGTTCTTCTAAAAAAAACATTACCTACAAAGGAAAACACACAACATCATATTTGATTCTGTCGTCAAATGTCAAAGGTCCAGATATTCAAGGTTACACAAAAATGAAAACATGGCTTACCCGCAGTCTGCTGGGTAACCAATTCACCTCAACCTGGCAACAGCTCAGGATGGGGCACCGCTCTGAAAAGACGATGTAAGTGCCATTATTAGGTCCAGATTCATATAGGCCTCAATAATACATTATTCATACAGCAGACCTTATGTGTTTAGTAGTAATAAAAACGGGGAAACAACTGTGACTACAAGAGTGAAAGCACAAATATTACAAAGTGCCTCCATGTTTCGTCAAAATCTATATATAAAAGAAAAGAAAAGAAAAACAAGAAAAACCAGGAGGTGGTAGTGTATAGTAGCCACCTACACCACATGAGGGAAGGATTAAATGTGTCCCACCAACAGCTTACACCAAATCTCAACCTCAGCGCTTATATATATAGAGCGAGTTCACAGAGAGGTCTTAACTGATCGTCTAATCGGCACACTTCGTTACAGGCAGAAAAGGAGCCAAAAACGCCCCGTTCATCGCATTTGTGTTAAAAGAACACGTTACGCGCATCAGAAATCAAATTTAAAGTATTCACTATGCGAGCACTCACCTCTCCGTCGGTACTCCGGGCCCGAATTGAGCCTGTGACCGGAGGTGAGTAGCCCACAGATCTGCCAGAATATATAGTGGTCCAAGACTCGTTAATTGCAAACCGGTGTATCAAGTAAGAGACCGGAGAAGCTCATGCGCATACGTAGAGGCAAAGACACTGTTCAATCGCGCATGTGCCGAGCAAAAGACAGTGTGTGGAATTCCTTGTTGGCCTACGATAGTTTCCACCCTCAGGCTCTGAAAGCTAATTTACCATTTGGGCAGTTTCTGCGAGTAAAAAGAAATTGTCCTACTTTGGCTAAATACAAAGAACATGCAGAGAATTTGTCAGCTCAATTCGAAACCAGGCAGTATCCGAAAAGACTCATCAAGTACTCTATGAAACGTGCAGCCAACAACCATAGGGCCGCGTTATTAGAGCCTTCCAACATAAAAGAAACTTTAGAAAGAATCAACTGTGTCAACACTTTTTGCAGCTTTTCTCATAAGATAAAAAAAAGCATTCTGTCAAACTGGAAGATTCTGAATATTGACACGAAACCACTCCCCCGCCCACTTTTCGCTTTTAAGCGGAGTTCAAACATCAAAGATCGGCTGGTACATACACGTCCACGTGATAAAAGGGATGACACACAAGGTACTCTTTGGGACTTACCACCAGTACGGGGTCATTTTCCTTGTGGCTCCTGTTCGGTTTGTTCCCAGACGATTCACACATCTGAAATTGAGATAGGTACCTCCAGACCTTGGGTACTTCTGACTCACACTAATTGTAACAGTGAGAACTTGATTTACATGATTACGTGCTCATGTTCCCTCCGTTATGTGGGGATGACCACTCGCAAGGTCAAGACTCGCACCTTGGAGCACAAGAGCACGATCAGATGTAAAAAGACAGCAACTAGACTGACCAATCATTTTTTATCAGCCCAACATGGCCCACAAGACCTCCGTTGGTCAGTCTTAGAAAAACCATTCATCCCCAGACACATTGTTGACATATCCACCTTTCTTTTCAGGCGTGAACAATGGTGGGTGCACAAACTCAAGACTGACCTGTTGGGTCTAAATGACAATATTCCATGGGTGTCTCTATAAGTTATTTCGACACAATTTTGCATGCAGATCTTTCTATTTCTGGTATTAAAGACTGATGGCTTCATGAGATATACACGTGTCGTCAATGACTATGAGGTTCAGTGATATTTTCAGATTTTTACAATCACTGTAAAGGACCTTCACTCTGCGTGTAACTAAAATTTTGGTTGAGGTCCTCCTTACTAGTTCTCTTCCTCGTCTTATCTCACAAGCCAGATACCATGGTTGTTTTTGACTTTACCCATGCACATATTTAATGCGATGATGGTTGCGGTGGGGGCCCTAGCTTGGTCACGCTGCTGTCATTCAGGAAGCGGCTCTTTATCTATCGGAGCACAATAGGCTTGACATCTTGTTATTTACAGTTGTATAACGCTGTTGCCTTGAGCTGTGGCCTCTTTTGCTTATCGGCGCATGTGCTGAGTAAGAACACACTGTCTTTTGCTCGGCACATGCGCGATTGAACAGTGTCTTTGCCTCCACGTATGCGCATGAGCTTCTCCGGTCTCTAACTTGATGCACCGGTTTGCAATTAACGAGTCTTGGACCACTATATATTCTGGCAGATCTGTCGGCTACTCACCTCCGGTCACAGGCTCAATTCGGGCCCGGAGTACCGACGGAGAGGTGAGTGCTCGCATAGTGAATACTTTAAATTTGATTTCTGATGCGCGTAACGTGTTCTTTTTTAACACAAATGCGATGAACGGGGCGTTTTTGGCTCCTTTTCTGCCTGTAATGAAGTGTGCCGATTAGACGATCAGTTAAGACCGCTCTGTGAACTCGCTCTATATATAGAAGCGCTGAGGTTGAGATTTGGTGTAAGCTGTTGGTGGGACACATTTGATCCTTCCCTCATGTGGTGTAGGTGGCTACTATACACTACCACCTCCTGGTTTTTCTTGTTTTTCTTTTCTTTTCTTTTATATATAGATTTTGACGAAACATGGAGGCACTTTGTAATATTTGTGCTTTCACTCTTGTAGTCACAGTTGTTTCACCGTTTTTATTACTACTAAACACATAAGGTCTGCTGTATGAATAATGTATTCTTGAGGCCTATATGAATCTGGACCTAATAATGGCACTTACATCGTCTTTTCAGAGCGGTGCCCCATCATGTTTTCATTTTTGTGTAACCTTGAATATCTGGACCTTTGACATTTGACAACAGAATCAAATATGATGTTGTGTGTTTTCCTTTGTAGGTAATGTTTTTTTTAGAAGAACAGATGACTGATTTAAGATCCTGTTCAAGTATCCTTTTTTGTTGATATCACACATACACTTTTAGGCAGCAGCATCACTAATGGTCCTGATGAAAGCTTTGCCCAAGATGAGGCTGTAGGCTGAAACATGTCGACCACTATTTTCCATCTCACCAAAGCGGTTTAAATCTATACTGCTGGTGCACTGTTATTTTTATTCCTAGTAGGGCGTGTATTAGAATAAAGTTTGTGTTTTACACTCTCTAACTAGTTTTAAATTGCACTTCCAACACATTGAGCTATTTCTTTTGCGCTGCGTCCCTCCTCACATCTATTATTAACTCATCATTTGTGGATTTAGGAATTTCCACTTAGGTTTAGAAACAAAAACATCCCTGAGCTCCTTCCTCGTAGAGAGGAGGTCGTAGCCCCCTGTGGAACTAGGTTTTCCTCAGGGAGGAGATTCCCATATGATGAAGCATGTCACCTATGGTGAGTGAGGGAATTCGTCCTGTAAAGGGATATGCCCACAGCTTTATACTGTGAGGTCTAGTCATTTGGTTCAGGTCCGATAGGTTGATACACACGTTTGTATTTAAGTTTTGTTAAAGCTTGTTCATTGATCCCAAGATTTCACACGGTTTATTTATTCCCTTAACATTCTATGTAACGACTCTGAATGAAACACATCAAAAATAACTTGAAACAGTTCTTATGCAAAACAGTAAGAAATGCAAATACATTGCCGAAGTAGTATAAAATTTAGAGCAAAAATGCAACTGAATAATTATCTTACGGATAATAGGAAAAGTAGAAACAAAGCTGAGAAAAAGGTAGAAATTAAAACGCCAAGAAAACTAATATGAGTTCCAGACTAGAGAAAGGTAAAGGTGCTATCATCTAGAAAAAGAAGAAAAAAGTGAAGAAGGAGAGGAAGAAGATTAAAGAAACGGGAAAAAGAAAGGAAAGATGAAAAAGCAGCAATAGGGTAGAGATGAAAAGTGTACAAAACAGTAAAATAAAATAGAACAAGCAACATATGATAATGCAGAAAGATGTCTAAAAGACATACCACAAAAAGACAATGAAGGTGGGGATGGAGGAACCACATGAGGGAAAACAGCACACCAAATGGGGGATTCCAGGAGGGCGTAGCGAGGGAAGAACAGCCTCCGGGCATAAGACGAAGATGTTATAAATCAAAAAGGGGCCAAAAAATCGCACCTAATAGAGAAGAAAAAGAAAACATTAGGAGGACACCTCATAACACATCAAACTACAACAAAAAGGATAATAATACAAATTACGGAAAAACATATATTAACCCCTTCAGTGCCCATGACGAGCTGGACTCGTCATGGGCTGCGGTGGCGCTGTGCCCATGATGAGTCCAGCTCGTCATGAACTCCGCCCGCTAATGAAAGGCGCGGCACTGGGCGGGGAAAGGGGCGGGCATGCAAGGGGTTAAGAAGAATGAACAAAACCATCAAGACAATTATAGTTGAGGAGTGTCCATGGCATTATCTCTGCAGGAATAAAGAAATTGTTGAAGAAGCACAGGATCTTCATAGTTCGTTGTTTTGTTGTTATAAGTCACTTTGAAGAGACAAGGATGAAACAGTCCATAACGTGCATTTAAGGAACGAAGAGCAGGTCTCATATCCAAAAACTGTTTACGACGATCCGCGGTAGCTTTAGCGTAGTCTTGAGCAAAAAAGAGATTAGAACCATTCCAAGTGAGTTTCCCCTTTTGTTTGGCAGCTTGAATGACCTTTAACAGATTTGTATATTCTAGAAAGTACAAGATGACACCTCTAGGTTTCGCTGACGTGGTTGCAAAGTTAGCAGAACGAGATAGTGAACCTAAACGGTGAGCTGTTGTTTAAGAGATATTATTTCTCTGTGCATTCCTAGAACTTGTTCCAAGATTACCTGCACTGAAGATATTCTCCTCTCAAGATCTGCAACCTGTTGCTCCGTATGCGACCAATTATCCTCGAGGTTTTGAAGGCGAACATTTGTTTCGGCCATGTATGGTTTAAGTGATCTTATTTCTTCGAGAAGAAGTTCCATGGAAATGGAAGAGGGAGTGTTGGTCGGAGACGGAGGATTCGTTTTCACTCGTTTTCCTGATGCGGAAGGTAGTTTAGAGTTGGTTTTAGATCCTGTACGAGAAGTATTAGGGGAAGGACCTTTTGCTCCAATAGGATCAATAACTGTGTCATCCATAGTCTCCTGTAACACACTGAAAGGATTATTATCCTCTAACGGAACGGAGGTAGTATTTACATGCTGTGCATTATTGCGGTTAGAGCGAGCCATTGTCAACTAATATGCGTGTGGAAAAAATATTAACGAATAGGTGATTACAGGACCCCAAGTTAGTGGTTCAGAGAGTGTTGAAAGACAAATGGGAAGGCAAAAAATTACTAAATGTATGTCGAAAAAATAAATAAATGAAGCCTTCCTCGTTTTGAAACTCAGGGAAGAACCATACTCCAGAAAAGACTTATTTAATGCTTAATAGGAAAGAGAAACAGGCACAATGGCAGGCTGACTCACAAAAAACTAAAATGGCGGTCGAAAACCTGATGCTCTGAGCTGAGGAGATGAGGAAAAGCGGAGCTGAAAGCCAAAAAATAAGTCGAAAGCCATTTAGAACAAGTAGATAAAGGAGAAAATATGAATACTTGCTGAATAGAGTCATTAAATCCGGAGAAATGCACTGTAAGGCGACATATCGTGCATAAAATATCACAGGATGCACGGGTGACTGAAGGTGTGTAAAATGGCGGCCGTAACTCGGGGACAAGCCGTGATTACTTCAAGGGCTGAAAAAACACCATGGGAGCTCACCCCGTATCACCGCTTCCGCGCCGAATCATCGCCAAGGAACTCCGTAGCTAGGGGACACAGCGATACAAAGTCCACAGCGCCAGTATGTGCCCGGAGGAGTCCCGTCATTCTACGGTCCTCCGGAGCTCCTCACAGCGGCGGCCATCTTCACCGGCGCCTAAACCACGCCCCCCCTAACCTAGATCTCTTGACAGGGGTGAATGTATGATTTGTTCTGCATTCCATCTATTATTTGTGTGTGTTTTGATTTCTCGCCCTAAGTGTTCCTGTATTGCCCAGTGGTGGGTTGTGGGCTAACTGTGCCACTTGAGTCAAGCTAGCCTGGCTGATGAGGAATGATACCCCGAAACTTGTCCCAGGATGCTTGTTTCTGGTCCATGGAAGACCTGGCTTGGCAGTGCAGGCTGGGCTGTTCCCATGAGGAGCAGGGTCAAGACTAATTTGCATATGGCTGGGTCTAAACTGAGGTGGCATGGTGAGCAAACCCAGATATCTAGACTGGGTGAGAATATCTATTTGTTCCACATTCCGTCCATCATTTGTAGGTTGTTGAAAGTAGGCTCTTCACACGTTAGGAAATGTTGATAGGATGTTTAATCAAGAATAAAGGTGGAAAGGCATCAATGGTCTTCGTTCACCACGACCTCCCACTCCAGTCTGAATTTCCCCCACTAACATTCTATGACATCCACATGTTCTACACCTAACATTCCAACTAGATTACAACACATCCCCTTTACTTGGAGAAAAATAATATACAATGAACATTACCCTAAAATGAAATGCAAACACAAAAAGAAAAATGAGCAGTAAAAATAATAATAAAATTTCACATCACTAATCATCTTCCAAACTTTAGCATGACTACAGCATACCCCTCAAAGAGATTCTAACCAGTGTCACAATTATTGTAACACATAATCTTTGAATCTCCTTGGCATACATTTCTCTCTTGAAGGACGCACACCTAATGGCACAGCACCCCCACTCTCAAGAATCCCACTGTGAGTTCCCACACCAACCTCACAATTACCCCCTACCACATCATCACTGTAAGAGTTACCCCGATACTCCACCAACCTTGACATGCTCCACATAGCACCAGAATCTACTCTCACTACATTCTTTCTGATAGTCACAATAGTAAAGGGACCAATGAAGCAGGACTCTCCTTTCAAACTATGTCTAGGATTCTTTACTAACACTCTGTCTCCTACATTCCACTTCCTGCTGTTAATCCTCATCCTTGAATCATAATCAGCCTTATACCTATGCTGATACTCCAAAACTTTTCTTCGGCAATCCTCCCTACTCACCACAGGTCCAGTGGACACAGGCAACCAAAAAGGATTGAGTTTCGACGTAGCTTTTCTGCCCCTCAAAACCTCAAACGGCAAAACCTGAGTAACCGCATTGGGTGTGGTACGGTGTGCCCACCATGTGTCTCTCAAGACCCCACTGAACGAGACTCTCGAACTCAATGCCCGTTGAGCATAATCCTTCACCACTCTATTCATCCTCTCAGATAACCCATTAGCCTGTGGAGCATACAATGCCGTCTTTTGATGTACAATACCATAATCTTTGAGAAAATCAGCCATCTCATGAGACACAAATTGCACACCATTATCCGTGACAAGAAACTTTGGTACCCCCTCAGATAGAAAGACATCCTATAGAAACTCAATAACTACTTTCGTGGTCACAGAACTCACACACTTGGTGACCACCCATTTAGAGGTATAATCTACTACCAGGATAACAAAACGTTCATAAGACGGCAGCAGCTCAAAAGGGCCCACAATATCCAAACCTAATTTTGACCAAACCGCATCAGGAACCACGACAGGGGACAATGGAACCTTACTAATGACATGTGACTTATCACTAATGGCACAGGACACACAATCTCTTACCACCTCCTCAACCATACGATCCATACCTGGCCACCAATACCTTTCTCGCACTCTGGCCTTCGTAAGACTCCGCCCCAAATGACCTTCATGGCCTGTGTTAACAATTCTTTCCCTGAACTCTACTGGAGGAATCACCCTCTCACCTTTCATGAGATTACCTCCTGTAAAAGACAAGTCATCTCTTAACAGCCAGTAAGCTTTCATTTCAGGATCCAAAGTTTTATAGTCAGGCCAACCATGAGTCACCCAGTCTTTTAGTGACCCCAAAGTTTTATCCTTGTTGACCGCCTCAATCCATGATTCCAAGGATAAGGATGGTTCAGCCACCCAACATACAACATCACTTTCACCACCTCCACTCACCGTGTTAACCGGCAACCTGGAAAGATAATCTGCAGTCTTATTGCTGGAACCAGGTATATATTGCACCACAAAGTTGTACTCCTGCAACCCTTCACCCCATCGTTTTATCCTGGGAGTAATATGTTCGCTATGTCTGCAAGAGAAAATTTGCACCAGTGGGCGATGATCCGTCCGAACCAAAAACGGTATTCCCCACAAATAAAACTTGAAATGCTGAACAGCCCAGAACACACTTAAAGCTTCTCTCTCTATGCACGAATAATTGACTTCAGCATCCCTAAGCGCTCTTGAAGCAAAAGCCACCGTTCTCTGCTCACCATTCACCACTTGGGACAGCACAGCCCCCAATCCCTTAAGGCTGGCATCTGTAGTCAGAATTGTTTTGTTATTAACATCAAAATGTCCGAGAGTGGGCATCCTCCCAATCTCCCCTTTGATAACCTCAAAAGCTTCCTGACACTCCTCAGACCATGCAAAAATCGGCCCCTTTTTAAGCAGAGCCCTGATAGGTTCCGTTACACTCGCAAACCCTCTGACAAATTTGGAGTAAAATTCAGCAAGGCCCAAAAACGATCTTACTTGCTCTTTATCTTTTGGCACAGGAGCTCCAACCACACTCTGTGCAAGTTCAAGCTTGGGCTGAATTCCTTCACCCGATATTATATGACCTAGATATGTAACAGTCTGAACACCAATACGACACTTTTCCTTCTTTACAATCAAGCCCTTTTCCTTGAGTCTCTCCAAAACTTCAATCAAGGTTCTTTCATGTCCTTCTTTATCTTTACCATAAATCAATATGTCGTCTTGAAAAAATAATATATCCTTCACCTCACCCAACACTTTCTTCATTATCCTTTGAAAGCACGCCGCAGCTGAAGCCAACCCAAACGGCATCCTTAAGAACCTATAAGCTGCAAGTGGTGTCACAAACGAGGTAAGATGCCTCGAGTCTTTATGCAAAGGAATTTGGTGATATGCAGATGACAGATCTAACACACTAAAAATGCACGCACCCTTGAGCATACTCAACGACTCAGAAATATTTGGCAAGGGTTGCCTGTCCACCCAGATCCACTCATTCAGGCCCCTCAAATCAACACACATCCTGACCCCAGCACCACCATCCTTCGGGGCCAAAACAATGGGCGCCGACCACTCTGAGGCTTCTATCTCCTCAATGACACCCAGATTCAACAATTTGTCGAGTTCAGTCTTGAGAGGTCCCATCATCATGTTGGGTACCCTCCTTACTTTGTGAACACAAGGCGTGGCCCTGTCCTTGAGAATGATCTGGTGTTCAAACCCCTTGAGACATCCTAACTCATCTGTAAAGACCTCAGGAAACCTCCTAAAACATTCATTACCTTGTTCATTCCCAATCACACACTTATTTCTATCTTCAACCAACATGACCTGGTCTCTGGG
Organism: Triturus cristatus; assembly: GCF_964204655.1. Taxonomy (NCBI): domain Eukaryota; kingdom Metazoa; phylum Chordata; class Amphibia; order Caudata; family Salamandridae; genus Triturus; species Triturus cristatus. Next base: position 306,810,140 of record NC_140589.1, on the reverse strand, counting down.
ATCTTGGGCATTGGGATTGAGCATAATCCCCAAATCCCTCTGATGTCTCCATCCCAACAAGTTTTCACCCCGTTCAGCCACATACACCTTGCCTACTGTATCACGTTCCTTGAATTTGATACAAGCCTCAACATATCCTAAAACATTGATTCTAGTACCTCCATAGCTAACTGGATTGATGTCTGGGGGAAAAAGTGTGACACTGTCCAAGCCTACCACTTCATCCCATTGTTTGTTCCCAATCATCGTGAAAGGAGATCCCGAATCAGCAAGTACTAAGAAATCATAACTATCCACCGAGATCTTGCACTCAGGCATAGATAGTTTTCCGGCATCCACACCACCACTCTCCTCATCTACACTTAGGATTATAGTGCGTACCACCTCAGTTTTCTTTTCTCCAACTCTGGTAGATTTACACACACGAGCATAGTGACCCTTGACTCCACACTTCATGCAAATAGAATCTTTTGCATAACAATGTGGATAGTTTGAAAGGTGACTCGTGCTTCCACACCTATAGCACTTTATTTTGGGTATCTCCCTTCTCCCCATCACTCTTAGTGGTGTGAGAACTTAACCGATCCTCATTGTCTTGTTTAGCAGGAAAATTCTTTAGGACACCACCAGCAGCCTTTGAATCCCTGTGAGAGGTTTTAAACTTCTCAGACAATTTAATTTTAGCCTCATTTTCTGAATCCATTGAGCTCTCTTCACACGTTAAGGCGTGAACATCACTTGAATTCACTTTCTTACCATCACCCCTTACATTCATTTCTTTCACCCAAGAGGTAGTATTCTCCATCCCCTCAACAATTGAAACTGCTTTCATCAAAGTTGGATTCTTTGATAATAACTTCTCATGTACACGTGTGCTATTTGTGCACCTCACAAGTTGATCTCTGACCAGAGAATCAGAAAGGTCACCAAACTCACAAGTTCTGGCTAAAGTCTTAAGAGAAGCTACATAACTCTTGACACGTTCATTGCTACCTTGGATCCTGGTAAAGAACTTGTGCCTCTCAAGTACGACATTTATACGTCCCTCAAGCATTGTCATTGACATTTCATATACATCGCTAGCTTCAACCTCAGCTGACCCTACCGGAATATGATCAATACTATCGTATATGTTACGTCCCTCTACACCTAGATTGTGCAATAAAATGGCTTGTTTTCTTATTGCTGAATTTTTTTTCCCTCCTATTGCAACAATATAAGAATCAAATAAATTCCTCCATCTCTTCCAGGGTAAGATAGGATCCCCTTTCTCTGATAGAAACGCTGGTGGTTGGGACATACTGGTTGCAGTAGCCATCATTAACTAAATCTAGGTTAAGGTTTTTTTTTTTCTTTTTTTTTAGGCAGTCAAATATCAAATAATATAAACAACATAAAAAAAATAAAAGTAGTCACCGCAGTCTTGGATGATGTATAAAATAACAAACTAACACAATTAAAGTAGTCACCGTGGTCCAGAAGATATCAGTATTTCCATTAATGTTCAGCAAAAGGCGAGAATATCTTCAACAGTTAAAGAGTTGCTGTAAATATTTATGAAAACCAACTCACAGTCAAATCATTTGTTGAAAGCCAGGAAGTCCATATAGCGAAATGACTAAAAATACTTCTATTTAGTTAATAGGGAGGTATCGCAGTTCGTTGACTTTCCGATTACACTTCAATTGTAGTTCATTAGCTTCCGAATTTCACTTCCGTCTCGAAAAGAAGAAAAAAAAAATGGCCGACACGTAAAAGACGCACTACGTGCCCTTTAACGTGATGACAGAGAAGGTCAAGGAGCTGTGCTTGTATTGCGCGATGACATCGCTTCAATCTCCGTGTTCGGGAATACGCTGGGTCCCGGAGTTCACGAGTGAAGCGTCGCGAGTCAGCAATGTCACACAGTTTAAAATAACAACAGAACTTGCAACTGAAATCGTAAGTGCTACGGACACTTATTCGTTCAATTTCTCCTTCTTTTTTTGTAAAATGATGTCTCTTTTCCGATATCGTCGGAAATCCACCAATTCTTGGACATACAATATATTAAAAAAATCACTCACGGAGATGCGTGTGAGCACAACACTCACTGAAGTTAGTCTTAGCCATTTCAAAGTAGTCCGGATAACATGTTTTCTCGAAGTCAGGTTTACTCGAAGTCCGGTTTAGTTTAGGTTTAGGTTTAGTCTCTTGTTCAAAGGCCGATATTCATTTACATCGTGGGTTTTATAAGTCCTCAGGGGAGTCGATGCCTGGATTCACTTGTCCCCAATCAAGTAATGTAGTCGATCGTCGCCAGTGTTGAAAGTAGGCTCTTCACACGTTAGGAAATGTTGATAGGATGTTTAATCAAGAATAAAGGTGGAAAGGCATCAACGGTCTTCGTTCACCACGACCTCCCACTCCAGTCTGAATCCCCCCCACTAACATTCTATGACATCCACATGTTCTACACCTAACATTCCAACTAGATTACAACATAGGTCATCTGCTTGCCAGTAAAAAATTAGGCTACGCAAACAAATGATGGCAGGGACATATTTATTAGCCCCTGTGCATCGCTCTTCACCACACAACATATTGCAAGAGTGACACAAACGAAAAATGAGATTTATGAAGCGAAGCAAGACCACCTTGAATGGCCCTGCTTGGCTTCATAAATCTTGAGTAATGAAACACAGTGCAAAGCGCTGTGTTGCATTACTCTGCGCCAGGGAGACATTTTCATGGGTGTTGCATGTTACATCTCACCCAGGAGAAATGTAACAGGAGAAATATCTTTATTTCTCCTTGTTTTTTCCTCTTTCTGTGTGTGCTGCAGAATGAGGAAAAAGCCTCTCAGGATGGTGCCCCTTCTTACCAAAAACAATATTGCATGCAACGCAGGCACCTTTGCACCATGGTGCAGGGGTGCCTGCGTTGCAGCTAGGCAGTCCATTGTGCACCAGCAAAGGGAAAAGACAGGAATGCACCATATTGTCTTAAATACAGCGCATTCCTGCCTTTTCCAAGGGGCACAGCGCTGCGCTGTCCTGTGCCATTGTTTTGCAAATCTGGTCCTTGTTTATTTGTGACTGTGATTCAGTTGCAAAACATTTATACACCCCACTGCAATTTGGTATTTGGAAGGGATGCCCTAATCAAGCCCCTACCAAATACCGAATCGCTAAATACAAATTGCAATTCGGTAACATGACACTGAATCTCAATTTGTGCTCTGCACATATATATCAAAACATTTTTGCAATTGGAAATGGCCCGATTCTGCAAATCGGGTGGGTCCCGATTGAAAATATATGGCAAATGCGTTAATTAAAACCCTCAAACCATTTCCATTTCAATACAAATATGTCAGAAATTACTCATACAAAATATCCTTTTCACAGTTTGCAGATAGATATTTAACTTGGTCCTAAATAATTTACTTTGACTTCATGTGAATTGTAACTATTCCAGTTAATTGGCAAGAACCTTTGTGTTCATTAACTGCAAAGAGTGCGAGCATCACTGTATAAAAACAGTGTACAATCAAATTCCTGAAATAGCACCATGCTAATCTAACAAAAGCAAACATTGTCCTAATTTGTGGTGTTATTTTACAGCAGGAGAATTCTGCCTGAAAAGTCTTTTCATGTTTAAAAAAATGTGTCAATATATTAATGGGGCAAGTCAATTTGTTCACTCAAAAATATAACCTTTTGCTTGCTTATGCAAATCTGAATGAGCTTGGTCCTAGAAAGACAGATTTCTCTACTTAAAACAAAAACAAACCGGTGCTTCAGTGGGGCTACCGTGCGGCAATGCAGGCCCCCACGGGACATATGAAGGATCCCGAAACCTCCCCAAAAATGTTTTTGGTTTACAGTTAGCTGACAGAATTTCCATGTTTTGAGATGGCAGCTGCAACATTTATTTCATGTTACGGACGGCCAAAAGGAGCACAAGGTCCTGCAGGAGTTCATGGGAGGCTTTTGCTTCCATGGGTGAGAGGAGGGAGAAATGCGCATGCGCCCGCGCATGTGCATTTGTGAGGAAGAAGCTAGCGAGGACTCAGGAAGATGGAGCCCCGGACCCTGCAGCTCAGGTAAGTAATTTTCTTTATTTTTAACTTTCTATGTAATTTTAAAATGAGGGCGGGAGGGAGGCAGGCGGCGCGTAGTTGGGCTACGCGGAGTGTGTGGGTGCGCGTAGATTTGGGCACACTCCGTGATGCTCCACGTAGCCCCACTACGCCCACTACGCCCAGGGTTAATAATAATACCATATTACCATAATACCATATTACCATATATAGCAATACCATATTCTATGGTAATAAATTAGGAGGTCCCTGAGGGACCTACCTAGGCACAAAATGTAAAAAAAGGTAGGAGGTCGCCACAATCCTCTGGGAATCTGTGGGGACTCTGGAGGGACTCCAGAGGGACCTGGCAAATGAAATACACAAATAATTATCTGGGGTGGGAGTCTGTGAGTTGTTGGCCACCTGTGCTCATCACCATTACATGCTTGGCTGTGTGCTACAGGGGGATGGGTGAAGAGCCTGGCTGCAAGCTAGACCTGGAACTCAACAAAAAGCTGTGTACAGCCAAAGGCAATCACCGCAGGGGTTCGTCTGCCTTTGTGGGGGTATGGTAATAATTTCCTACTTTTCTTTTTTTTTAAACCAAGACATTTAATGAAAAAGACAGAGGCTAAAGTGAAATTGTCAGCTAAAATATAACATATTAAACTAAAAAAACTGAACTCAGCAGTTATAGTTTACTGTGCTAACTAGAACTTGTGCCCCCATCATGCACTGCAGATGACAGAGATTGTATCAGTCATGACATGTTCAATGTCTTCATTGATGGCTCACCCCTAACCTCTTAAATGATATCATCAATGACAACACTGGGTATTGAGGAGGCACAAGTTCTAGTTAGATCAATAAATTATAATAGACCAATTTCAGATTGTCTTACTTTACAATGTTAGGTTTTAACTGACATTTTCACACACACATACACACACATCCACACACCCTGAGGAGACGGGATCTGGAAGTTTCCCTGACACACCTGTACTTACATCATTTCATAGGGCCCATTGTAAATTTCTACATACAAACCATAGATCCTTCGATTAATCTTTTAAGTGAGCTAATAGGGACTGGGGGCCCGATTCACAGAACTAACTTAAGACAAAATCCTAAACTTACTACTTTTGGTATTCACAGAAGTTAGGATTTTGTCTTAAGTTTGTCTTAAGACAAACTTAAGACGAACTTAAGACAGTCTTAAGACAGACTTAAGACAGTCTTAAGACAGACTTAAGACAAACTTAAGACAGACTTAAGACAGACTTAAGACAGACTTAAGTTAGGATTTTGTCTTAAGTCTGTCTTAAGCTTGTCTTAAGTCTGTCTTAACTTCTGTGAATACCAAAAGTAGTAAGTTTAGGATTTTGTCTTAAGTTAGTTCTGTGAATCAGCCCCTTAGATATTAAGTGAACATGATGGGCCCGATTCACAGAACTAAGTTAAGACAAAATCCTAAACTTACTACCATTTTGGTATTCACAGAAGGCACTTACTCATTTTGGTATTCACAGAAGGCACTTACTCATTTTGTTATTCACAGAAGTTAGGAGTCGTAAGTTTAGGACTCCTAAATGCCTTCTGTGAATACCGAAAGTCTTAAAATTAGGATTTTTCTCAGTTTAGTAGTAGTATAGTTAGGACTCCTAACTTTAGGACTCCTAAATGCCTTCTCTGAATACCGAAAGTCTTACAATTAGGATTTTTCTCAATTTAGTAGTAGTAAACTTAGGACTCCTAAATGCCTTCTGTGAATACCGAAAGCCTTAAAATTAGGATTTTTCTGAGTTTAGTAGTAGTAAAGTTAGGAGTCCTAACTTTAGGACTCCTAAACTGAGAAAAATCCTAATTTTAAGACTTTCGGTATTCACAGAAGGCATTTAGGAGTCCTAAAGTTAGGACTCCTAACTTCTGTGAATACCGAAGTGAGTAAGTGTCTTCTGTGAATACCAAAATGAGTAAGTGCCTTCTGTGAATACGAAAATGGTAGTAAGTTTAGGATTTTGTCTTAAGTTAGTTCTGTGAATCGTGCCCGATGCCCGGATTGCTGCCACTTGCCTGTTTGCCTACTGCCTGGGGGGACTACAAGCCCCGGCTCACCTTGCGGCCTCGGCCGCCACCAACGCTTACACTCAAATGTGCCAGGAGGTGCTAGAAAAGTTGAGGAGGGCACCCACAGCGCGGGCCGCGCCCAGGCGCAGCGCGGGCCATGGGCAGGCCCATCTGCGGCCGGACGAGGCCGGGCTGGCCCAGGTTTCATGGTTGGCCACTGCAGTTTGCCGCCCGGGTGTACAACAACGTCCAATTCCAGGCAAAAGGTTGGGGAAACGCAAAAATCCCATGCCTACCAATAAGGATCGCCCGTTCACTACAAACATCACCAGTTTTCTGACTACTACTATGGGAGCTATCACTAACAAGATTAAGTCCGTGGAGGAGAGACTTGGGGCAACAAAACGGGCATTAGATAACAGTACATTGCCGGAATTGGAGTGCCCTACAGACAGTTTCCAATTGAGGACCTCTGACTCAGATATGGGTGCCATGGTATCGAATGTTATGGAAGCCCCTTTAAATACGACTAATACTAGTGTTATCCAGCAAGGCTGTTTTTTAGACAGCCAACACCCACTCCTGCCCAAAAAGTTGAAGGCATGCGGTAAGTCTAAGAAAGAAGTATTGCCACCAGCAACCCGTAAGAAAACATTGGCACCTCCTATAAGGAAGGGCCCATGGGCCCTAGAACTGGATATTGATGCAGGATCAAAAGAAATCGAAGTTAGAGGGGACTCACTAACGCAGACCCAATTTACTAGTTTGCTTGAAACAGTAATGAAGTCACTCCTTGAACCATTTCTAGGCATCCATAATAGCATCGATATGTCAATAAAATGTTTTGATTGGCTCAAGTTTATCTAGCTTATCTAATTTAACTTCTGGGACAAGCACTGTACCCATCCCCAATTCTGGCCTACTGCTTACAGCACCTCCCTCCCAGGCCATGCCCACAAGAGATTGCCCTGCCATTGACACTAACAATCTAACCTGTTCTTCCCGGCATCAGAAAAACAATGCCCTTAATTCGGCCAGTGGTCAACCGATTACTTCTAGGCTAAAAGAGTTTGGAGTGCTCAATCCCGCTGACAACCGTCAAGATAATGGTCACTTCAGATCAAGAAAAATTTATGAAAGAATACTCCATCTTCCCCCTGAAGCCACTCCATTTGTCATAGTACTTAAGAATGTGCCATCTCTGCCACCTAGCAAGGAGGAAGACCCGAATCAGTTAAAGAATAAAACGGTTCATTGGCTTGCGAAAGCGGCGGACTGGCCTAAAAGTGATGATTTATTTCATCTCATAAATAATGTGGAACGGGTTGCATGGGTGGGTACACAATCAAAGATGGGACAGGTGACTGTATTGTTGTAAATTTTAAAAATAGGTCACTCTTCCATTGTCTTATGGATAAGATTTCTTTGTGTAATAATGCTAGTGGTCCCATTGAGGCAGTGCCATTAGGGTACTTTTATAAGCCATACATACCCATAGGACACAGGCCTCCATCTTTAACTGGTAACGTCACATATAACTATGCTATTCCAACCTTTTTCTTCCTTAGACTATGTGGATTGACTACATCCTCTGGCGAAAGGTTGTGTCACACATTAAGCATGACTCAAAATATAGACCGTCTGAAGGTCATTCTGGTGTCCTGGAAAAATTAACATCAACTTTTGTATCATATGCTGTCAGTCCTCCCTCTCCTGAGTCAAATGGGCGAGGGTGCACAATATTTGGCACCTTTCAATATGGAAACGCTACCCCAAAATAATTGTGAGCCAATTGCCCACTCTATTGAGGAAGTGTCATGTAGTCATAATAGTACAACTGTTTATGGTAGCCTCTTTTGGAATATCGACGGTTTGTCCAACATGTTAAAATCTGAACAATGGGTTGCCATTATAGAAAGCTATAGTATTGTGTGTTTACAGAAAAGCTGGATGAAAGAGCCTGCATACAATATTGGCTATGTCTCTATATATACCCCAGCTAATGCAGCTCTAGGTGGTCATTCTAAGGGTGGATTGCTAACTCTGGTTATTTTCAAATTATTAATATTCTTTTTAGAAAAACTGTGACTTTGATCCTTGATAACTTTTATCATAATTATTTTAATATTAAGAACACTGCTATCGCCGAAGACCTAGAAAATTCATTGTGTAGACACATACAGGAGATTAATATGGACTTTATCATTCTTTGGGGTGGGCGGTTTTAATTGTAAATTATGCGCCCTATCAAAACAGTCTGCATGTCATTTATTAGATGGGGCTAGGGACGGTGGCTGCCATTTCTGTCATAATCCCTGTGAGAATGTGTTTAATACACTACTTTCATAATTCTCTCTTTTTCCTTAGACTTGCTCTTATCCAACAGGATGGTATGGAATTAGTCTCATATGTAGGTAGAGGCCAAGGGGCGCTAATTAATTTTATTGCCCTCTCTGACTATCTTAAACCTCAATTTGTGACTTTTACCTTACACAAGGTCTGTTTTAGTGATCACTACCCGCTATCTCTTCACTTAGAGATTCAAGCTGTTGACCCCGCCATGCCTAATAAATCATCTCCAATAAGTTCTGTTAAAAATAAGGGGCTGTTGCAGAAGTGGTCCACCATAAACCCTGATTCTGTTCTACAAAAGATCATGACAATCAACATGAATCAAATTTTAGACTGTCTGAAAGACACCATCAACGCTGCCTTAATTAGTGACCAAAAAATAAGACCTCGAAGGCAAAGAAGGTGGTTTATTGGTGACTGTTCATATTCCCATAATAAATTACTTAAGGCCTTGAAGAAAAACCTTGAGAAAGATTGGAAGTAAAACAGTCACAATCTGAATACAAACAGGCATTAGGGAGACGCAAATTAGACATAAGAAAAGAAGCCTGGGAACAACTCCATGTAGCATGTCAGAGCAAAGATACCAGACTTTTCTGGAAAACCGGTAATTCGGATTTCTACAATTGCGCGCACAACAGCAATATAGACGCTACAATTATGCCTGAAGTCAGGGTAGAACATTTATTGGCTTATACAGCTATAATGGTGAGCCTTATTCTAATTTAAATTATGGGGCATTAGAATTGGCTTGCCCGACACTTTATGAGGGAGAAAGGGCTTTAAATCATGCTGTGAAGAATAAGGCCTGGGGCCCCGACAGCATCCCAGCAAACTTGTTTTTAGCTAATCCCCCCCATGGCTCCCACTGTTAATGAACATTTTAAGTTGTTATGCAACCCAGGGACCTCCTGATTAATGGAGATCTGTGACTATAGTCCCCATCTTTAAGAAAGGCGACAGGTCTGACCCAAAAGGTTATCGGCCCATTTCTTTAATTGATTGTACCTGCAAACTGATGGGCAGGGTTATTTTAGAGCGGTTGGAGGCCTGGGTAACCGACAGTGGGAAATTTTTCAGACATACAATATGGCTTTAGGAGGGGATTGGGAACAGTGGAACAATGCCTTATTCTGCACCTGGTCATAAGCAAGTACACACTAGCTAAGCCTGGATCCCTCTATCTCGGGTTCACAGACCTTACGTCTGCATTTGACTGGGTGCAGAGAGGGAGATTGTGAGAAAAAATGTTGAATATGGGCATGGAACCATCTATTGTCCACTTCCTAGCTACTATGCATCAAGATGTGACGGGGAGAGTCAGGTATGGAGCAGGTGGTGAACTCACAGCCCCAATAAAAATTAATCCTGGGCTTCACCAGGGTTGCGTTCATGCACCTTTTTCATTCTGCTTGTACATAAATGACATAGAAAATGTTATCAATCATGGGAATGAGGATGCCCCCATGATAGCCTGTAGGATGTTGCAGGCATTACTTTATGCAGATGATTGTGTTTTAATATCTAGAACTGGGGTGGGGTTGCAGAGGCTTTTAACAAGGTTTAATGATTTTATGAATGAACTTAGTTTAAAGACCAATGTAGGGAAATCTTATACTATGGTGGTGGGTAAAGCCCCCACCGTTTTAAAATCCTGTTTTATAAAAAATGAAATGTGTCCTATGTCCCCACTTTTTGATCAAAAACGTACCTGGCATCATTTAGTAGATTCAAGGATCAGCAGGTTTAATCAAAATCTGGAGGCGGATTTTAGAATTACGAAAAAGTTAGTCTCTAAACCAATCAATACAATTACTAACATCTACAAGGCATGTTCTTGTTCTGCTACTCTGTATGGTGCTGGAGTATGGAGCTATTGTAACGTAGGGGGTCTACAAAGAGCCGAGAACTCCTTCATGAGACATCTGTTGACAGATCCCAAAAGACTTGCTGCCACTATCTGTAACAGCGAATTAGGTTTGACACCTCTGTCCTTTCGTATACAGTCAGCACCGATATTACTGTGGCATTCTATCTGGGCAAAGGAAGAACCAGTCCTAAATCGCGTTATTATTTTAGATTGTCTCAAACTGTATCATTCGAAAAAAAATACCTTGGCTCAGTTATTTTAAAAACACAGAGCTAGAGACCATGGGGCTGGCGGAATGTTTTTATAATCCTGGTAGCATTGCTAAGATACCAAAAGTTATATTCAAAAGGGATTTTTTAACTCATTTATATTCAATCAGAGGAACTCTAGAGGTGACAAAAAAAAGGTGTCTTAGAACACTCTCTGCTAGTTTGCACACTAGGCATTGAGCTCTTTCTTTTCTTCTATTACAGCCACGCCAAACTGTTTTATCTTATAAGATTCAGATTTGGCATCTCGCATTTTTTGGTCTCTTAACCTAGTAAAGTGTATTGTGATGCCAAACTGGATCTGTGTCCCTGTGACTCTAAGGGGCAAATTCTCAAGGAGTTATCGCTGAGTTATCAGCACTTTAGCACAGCCAAAGTCGCGATAAACTTATCGCCCCATTCACAGCCGATATCACCAGTTTTCCGGCGATAGCAACCTCAAAAAACATCGCCACAGATGACCCCGGCAACTTTTGCTAATGAGATGCAGAGTAGGCATTCCCGAGCAAAAAGATGCGACAACACCACTCCACAACATTCTCAACGACCACCCAGATTGGTGATAAGAACACAAAACAGGCGATAAGGTGCATTAGCAGAAGGAAACTAACACCAGCTATGACCTGGTGTAAAGTCGGCCGACAACCGGCAGCAGTCAAGTGAGCACAGACCATAGTCAAACATGAAGAACAACAGATGCCCCCGAGCAACTGAACATGCAGCCCGGAGCCCCAATAGGGCAACAACACCCACCGCCACCCCCCCATGGACCGCACCGCCCAGCCCCCCATCCCTTTGGACAAAGAGAATACACATCAACTCCACGAAACCATGAACCAAACAAATCGCCTGAAGTCGCACAATCACAACACCTAACATACAGGTGTGGCCAGAAAAATGGAGCTCATACATACATATCATATAATCCAAATAAAATGTTTATTACAGATTAAACGAAAAACAACGATCTTAAAGAGGCACGACGGGTCTTCTCTGGGCCTTCTGTAAATCACAGCCTGCAAAACAGAAATACAGATAAGAAGGTGTGTCATGCACCCATCAAAGTACAGAGAGAGCGAAAGAGAGAGAGAGAGAGAGGGGGGGGAAGAGAACGAGAGGGAGAGAGAGAGGGAGGGAAAGAGAAAGAGAGGGAGTGAGGGAGAGAGAGAGGGAGAGAGAAAGAGAGAGAAAGAGAGGGAGAGAGAGTGCTGACAATGCAAACCCAGACCTCACTGCTTGCCTGCAGCCACCGATGTGTCTCCAACCACGTGCCGGTACACATTGCAGTCCCCCAGGTCCCTCATCTGAAACAGTTGCCAGAGACATGAATGGCAGAGTCCATACAGTAGCACATGCCATCATCGCTTGCCGCCCGTGCGCACACAGGCAGCTGCACCCCAGCCCCTACCGCCGCCTAGCGGAGATTGCCGGGCCCTGCGCAACCAGGCCTCACTTCTCACCTTTCGCCACTGGCGTGTCTTCAAAAGGGCCACCACATGCCAGTGGGAGCCCCAAGCCCGGGGCCTAAGACCATGGCACCCTCCACATCATGCAACCCTGCACCGTGGGCCACCAGGTCACACACTTGATTCTGGGTCTTGATTTCGCTATGGCAGAGAACATATCAGTGCACCCGACCTCATCGCAGGCTGCACACCCACTCAGCCCTAGAGGTGCCACTAACTCTGTGAACTGTGAGGCAACGCCACATGTAGGTAGGCCCGCACTGCCTGCTGGCTCAGGCCTATACTGCGGTCCAGCAGGGCTCACACTAATGCCACCATTCCGGACCGGCTGGATGGCTCATCATCGCAGGCTGCATACCCGCTCAGCACTTTAGGTGCCCTTACCTCAGTGCACTGAAAGACACCGTCCCGTGGCGGTGTGCCTGTGCCTGATGTAGTGTATCAGGTGCCACCAAGTCTGTGCACCGCAAGCCATGGACCCTTTATGATTGAGTCCCGTGGTGCGGACACCATCATGTCACCCCGGCACCGGGCAATGTGCTGTGCCTGGGCCCTAGGCCCTCAGGCAGAAATGATAGCCAGACAGAGACACCCAGTTGGAGAGTGGAAATGGCATCCAGCACATGCGCCAGGCCCTTTTTATTGGCAGGGTCACATGTCCTGTGACGCCGGTGCTGAATGGGTGTGGTGTGCGTGTGAACCAGCCGTGAGGGAGTGGTTGTGGCATGCTGACAACTAGACGTGTGAGCAGCAGATCCCTACAGGGAAGACCTGGGACATGTAGCCTTGTCCCTCCCCCCGTGGGCGTAAGGAGAGTGGGCTGGACTGGCGTATGCCAGTCCAGCATAAGGGTGTGAACAATGACCCCGGAGCTCTGGGTGTGCTTTCGTTCTGGGCTGGACAAGGAAGTGACTAATGCGTGTGTCTCCGTTCTATTGTCGGCGCCACCTGGAATGCAATCGGCAATGTGTCCCCCTGTGACTCAAGTCCCACAACATAAGCAACATGGACGTAGTGGGACTCACTGACCCTACATTCATCCATACCTCCACACTTGCAAGATCATAGACATGACACATCGGTGTGACAATGAATGTTTAATGCACATTTAATGGAGTGTCGTAGCTGGAGCAGTACAGGGCCATGCAAACCCCACTTTACATTGTTAGCCCATGGAGTGCCAGCCGGAGTCCTTCAGGGAATGACAAGTACATCAGAAGCTGAGGAGTTCAGTCCGCAGTCTGAGAGCTGTGTCATTGGTGACCAAACAGAATATGGTAGTCCATGTCGAGGTCCAAGGTGAGTGTCACAGAGTGCATCGGGGAACAGTGGAAGGTGATGATGCAGAGGGCAGAACCAAGCAGAAACAAGTCATATGGCGGAGATGAATGCTACCACTTCATTCTGACCACGAGGGCAGATTTATCAGCAACTTCGTCCTTTGCAGTTTCAGGTGCCGCACATGTAGGTGGTGGTGTTCTGTCTCCAGCACTGTGTGGCAGTGACACCTCAGGACCCGGAGATGTGGAGGGAGTGCTAGGAGCAGCATGCAGCAGCACCAGGCCTTGTGGCAGCAATGCCATGAGGAGGGTCTTTATGGCATTGAGGGACCCAGCCACATCTCCCTCATGTGCAGCCGTGGCAGCCGTTCTTTCCACCCGGTCTGCTCCATGTTCCCCATGAGCCTCCGCATGAGTCCCAACTCCCAGGTGATCTCGCTGGAGCCACTCTGACTAACAGTTGTTCTTGTTGCAGAATCAGGACTATGGCGATGTCAGCCATGGTTCATTGGAGGGCATGGAGTGGACTGTCAGTGTCCATTAGGGACTGTGAGTGATCCCTGATGGGACTTAGACACCCACGTATGGAGTCTAGTTTGGCTGCCATGTGGTCGAACCTCTCCTGTACCTGTTCTGCCAGCTTCTCCTGGCACTGTGTAGGGGGTGGGTTCTCCTCATAGCAGCTGAGCTGCCCTGCTCCTGGAAGTGGGCTGCGGAAGCTCTCCACGAGCTGTTGGAGGGCGTCGGAGTCGAAGGTGTGGTGGTCCTCTTTGTCATCAGAGAAGAGAGGTTGGGACTGCTCTCCAGGAGGTGTTGATTCTCCCTCTGCAATGTGAAGGGGAGATGCAATTTAACATTGTTTTTACATTGTGTTAACATTGTGTTCACATGTATGTTGACGCATTGTACATGTTTACATTCAGACTGCATGACAGTGTACATTGTGACTGTTTGTGGGGAGCTTCCTATTTGATGCAGGACAGTGGACATTTCGACAACATCACAGATGTGTGTTTGTACTTGTACATTGTCATCTCACATTTCCCTGCGATGCCATATGTGATTGGGCAGTTTCTGCCCACAAGCGGCACCAGTTGTGTCCTCTGTACTGTTGTGGATGTGTTGTGGATTGTGCCACATCGTTGTCAATGTTGATGTGCTCTGCATGTGATGTGTGTGTTTCGCATTTTGGGGGAGTCGCCCCTGCAACTCTGATTTGGCTGCCCCTTATCCCTTACATGTGGTGTGCCTCTGATTTCTGTGCTTATACAGTGCTATGATGTTGCATACTTGGGTGCATTGGTCTCTTGGTGGGAGTTGGGGGTCTGGGGCATGGTTTGTTTGCAGATGTGTTATGCTTACTTGTGCATGTGTGCCATTGTGCCCATCTTCCCCTGTCCCTCAGTCCCTGTTGGGTAATCGCCCTGGTGCTGTTGTGTCTGGTCATGTTGAGCAGTGTCCGGGCCCCCAACTCCTGCCACCGTCTGCTCACTGATGACTGTGGACACCATTTTCTCCATCTCGTCCAGCTCCTCCTGTGGCGCTGGGCTGCCACCTCCAGTCTGTACTGCTGTCTTCCAATTGTTGGCGAGTTTCTGCTTGGTTTTGCACTTGACATCATTCCAGTGCCTCTTCAGCACTCCGACTGCATTCACCTTGTCCACGATGGCCTGCCATATTCCATTTTTGGTTGCCAATGACACAGTGGAGGTGATGAACAGTAGTTGATGGTGTTCTATCACCTCCGTTATCAGGATCCTGTTTTCCTGTGGACTGAACCTTTTCTTCCTACTTTTCTTCTCCTTGCCCTTCCCTGACCCCGAGGTCCCAGGCTGGTCCTCCGAGGGGCTTGTGAGGTTCTGGTTGTCCTCTGCACGTGCTCCGGCTGACTCCATTATGCTTTGCTGTTGTTTGGCTTTTGTATGTGTTTTTTTTCAACTTTTATAGTGCATTTTCCTGCATGTCGCATTCGGGATTGCAGGCCTGTGGCTGGTTTTTGCTGATTTCTGTATCGCGATTTGCGTCATCGCCGCTTTTTTCGTGTTGGTGTTTCGCATTTTTGCGGCATCGCGTTGATTTTGATGCGTTGATTTGACGCCTTGTGGTGGGTCTATCGCATGGTGCTGCCGTATTGTGAATGACACGTTAACACAGTGTTATTTTCCTGCGATAGACTGCGATGTAAAAAGTTGTGTTGAGCTTCTTTTGCGGTAGTTATCACACGTTCTTGAGAATATCCCCCTCAGTCTGTTTAGGCCACATTACATTTTATGTTTTTCTGTAAACTCTATATTATACCAAGGCGAGATTTTATTATTCCCCTTTTAACGTTTTTAAATATCAGGAAGTGCCGGGCAGCACTACATCACCTCCAGCTCTTAAAAGATGAATTTACATGTTTAATGATTTACAGATATATCTCTTCGGCTGTCCCACTGCGGAACAATGTTGGAAAATGAGTTTATCACTTTTTTTAACAAAGGATCAATTTTTGTGTTCTGCTCCTTAAGGGGATAGGGGACTGTTTATGAAATCATTTAGATCTTGATATTAATTTATGACTATTAATTATGATTCTGAAATTCAGACACTGAAACTGCTACTGTCTTCGGAAAATATTGCACTGTATGTATTCTTCTTTTTAACTTGTTTTAAATGTTTTGTATGCACTCTTTTATGGCTGATACTCAGCGGAATAAAGATTTGATTGAAGTGAACATGAGGTAAATCCTTATGAGGAACTGGAATAAGGAAATGCCAAAATCGTGTAGACATTAAACAATGTCTCCAATAACCCACATAGGTAAATTATCTACAAAGGATTTCACACCAAGAATGGCTCAAAGCGATAAAATTGCTCATTCATCTAATTTATCTAAGCCTCAATTTGAATGGTCAAGAAATAGAAATTACATTGAATCTTTTGGTTACAGAAATCATTTAGTACAATTAGTTACACAATATCATACAGAATAGGCAAACAAACATTTTCTGATCACCTAGGGAATAGGAGAGAGAGAGAAAGAATGCAAAAAATCAAGTTCAGCATATAGGTTATAGAAACAAAGGGGCATATCTACAAGGCGGCGATAGAAAATTATCCCCGCTTTTGCGGCCGTTTTTGGCCGGAAAGCGATGATAATTTTATCGCCTAATTAGCAAGGTCACGCTAACGCGTGAAACCTTGCTTTAGTGCACGAAATCTTAACGCCCAGCTTTGCATCTCTAATGAGATGCAAAGTGGGTGTTTCTGACCTAACATGACAGGAGAAATGTCGCTAGGCGACATTTTTTTCCTATCATCAAGCCCCACGCTATGAAGCATAGCGGCAAGAAAAGTAGCGAAAACCCCTGTTATCGCTATTTTCCTTACGCCTGCTTCAGGACTGACTTAGCCATGATATCATGGCTAAGTTTGTGAGGCCCTATCAACAGGCTAACGCCACATTTTGTGAGATTATCGCTGAGTTTCCAGCGATAATCTCACGTTAGGCAGTTAGCGCTAGGGTTTTTATTGCTTTTGAGATAAGCGTTGCTAATAGCACGCTATCTCAGCGATAAAAATCCACGTTAGACGGCGATAATTATCCTAGCGCTAAGTGCGCTTAGAGATAATTATCGCCGGTTGTTGCTGATATGCCCCTAGATATGCAGAGATAAAACATAAGTAGTTACAGGTTTGAGTCCATAACTCTCCAGCCGAAGAGTTATATCTGCACACTTTACCAACTGCTAAAGTACAGGTTGAGTTAGTTCAAAAGTTCCATTCAAAATGGGCTAGGGATAAGAAATCAAAGTTCAGTCCGCCAGCATACCAGGCAGGGCAATTGAAAATGATAACCAGCCCGACTCCTCCCCCATGGGGGCAATCATACTTCCAAATGTTCTCAGCTTATGCCCAGAAAGGTATCAATTCTGCTGTACTCTAATCTATAGAGAATCTGCGCATTTAGACAACGTAACCTAAGGAATTGTTGTCCAGACTGTTGTCCAGACTGATTCGAGGCACCCCCAAAGGATATGTTAGTCTGTAGACCAGCTAGCTCACAGTGCCACTATGAGCCCCTCTCACCAAGGAGCGAATAGTTTCTGGCAACTATCAAACATGACAACCCTGACCCCTCAGGGACCTTGGAAACAGTACAGTACTTTTCGCTCAGTCACTCATGCTTACTTTGTCTCAGAGAGATACAGAATAAACACTGGGGACGTTTTCAATAAGTATTTATTGAACCACCGTCATTCTAGTATAAATATGTGTGCTACAACAACCATTAGACATAAGCAGATATATACTGTTATGAACACCAATTGAGTAAAGCAACGGTAGGATTCTAACATAATGCTAAAACAATTAATATATGCAGGCATATAGATACATAACAGTAAAATGCATACTCCTACGATACAAACCCTAACTAGATGTACCCAAATGTGCCTAGCATGTATGCAGATGTATTGCCAAGAATCCCCTTAGGATATAGCCAACCCTATTACATGATGTGGGAGAGCAAAAGACCCGTCTTGTTCTCGAGATGGACACCCCACAAGGGATGTCAGACCACTGTGTGCTGGATTGTGTCTGCCTGCAGGGACCTCAGCATCTTGTGTCAGCATGTCAGCATGGAAGTCTTTCTCCTCTGGTTTTTCCAGTGAAGATGTAGTGCTTATATCCCCAAAAGGTACCCTCAGAGGTTCTACCTAGAAGTGTACTATGCAGAGGATGGTAATCCGGCTGTGATACTGAGAATCCTCATGCATAATACATAGGGCTAGTTTTCAGAGAAAACTACGGGACGTTCACGCAGCACCTAACTATGTAAAAGGTCAGCACCAAACCCGTTATGTAGAACAATGATAGGACAGATGTAGGTAAATGGTTGTGTAACTACCTAGGCCTATATTGGGGCACATTGGGGTTCATAACACCCATTCATCATCCAACTGGACAACATAGTACTAAATGCTGAAAATATGCCTATTTAAAAGCGTAAACACATAGTAAAAGTATGAGTCTTAAAACATCTAAAAACATAGTATGTGTCAAAATATGTGTCTAAATATGATGTATTTGGAAAAAAGCTCTATGAGTCCTCTCAATGTCAATATACTGTGAGACCAACCCAGCACGCCGAAAGTCATAGTGCTCAGTGAGAGCAGAAGAGGAAGAATAAAACAAAAACAATGTTTACCAATTCCATTTGTAGTTGTTTTTGAAAAAAGCCAAATTGTTCCCAGCATATGGAGAGCCAAATATTTATGTGTCCTGTGCGGGGTACTCAAAATCACTGTTGCCTGCCTTCGCAGACGACGGTCCCTGTAACACACCTCTTCTATCAAGTCAGTGGAGAAAAAGTGATCTCCTCCGTTTCCCACAGCTGTTCCTGAGGAAGCTTTTGATGCCTGTTAGCTTGGTGCAGAGCTTGTGTCCATTCCAATAGGAGCTGAAGCATCCAGTGGTGGCTCCAAGAAAGTCAACATTAGGATTAGAATACGCTGAGGACACTGCACTACATGGGACTTTAACGGGTCCAGCAGTAAATTCACATCCAGAGGCGCAACCGATGGAAGCATTACACAGATGTCTAACATTGGATTCTTGTACGCAAAATAAGCAGCAGAGTACAGGCAAGATGCAGTCAACCCAGACTGATCTGAATGACAGATACCAATGCTCACTTAGTTACCGAAGCCGAGTTGTGCCCAGATAGAGTACCGTGCATTCATTGCAATGTCGCTCCAAGAGGGCTTTTTCCATCTGCTTGGTATTTGGGATGTCCAATGCGTAGCAGAAAAAATAAAACCAGGATACCCACTATAAGTAGCAGGATCATGGGAGACCTCCAAAAATACTTTCAAATATGCAGTGTATTAAAGATAGAATAACTCTGAAAACCTTCTGAAAGGTGCTTAATAGCTCAGAACCTATGGTCTTGAATAGGTGTACTATCCCCCTCGTATCAGACATGTTAATGATATGATGTACCATTTCCCCGAAATGGAGCGGGAAGGTAATTCGGACTAGTGTCTGTATCTCAGCTGAAGACCTTGCAACCTGTGGATCAAAAGTCTTGTGGGCCGAGGTTACTACAAAACTATTGCTTTCAGTCTGCACAGAGAACCAAACCGTATTAGGGAAACATTCACTGAACGCCATAGCGGCAACCCCCCTGACTGCGTGGGTTGGTGGAAACAATACTTGCATACAACAAGTAACCCTGGAACTTACTGTGACTAGATATGAGATGCCCGGCAGCCTCCCACAGTAGCCTTGATCAATCACCATCAAATCACTCCTGTTCAAGAGTAGTTTAAACAACAGATGAATCATGGCAGCTCCGTGAAGCATAATATCTTGGCAAATTAATGATCCACTTAACAAATTCTCGCAATCTGAACCACTGAGAAAGACTGCAGTGTCACTATTCCTGCATCTAAATCTGTACGTAACTCCCAAGATTCATGGATGTATTCCTTACCCAACATTTCATGCCTTCCTACCTGGTGGTATTGTAGGCAATATTGAAATTAAAATGTTGTCACTGGCAATGTTATATAGCCATGTATTAACCATTCTCGGGAAGGTGATTTAGCCACGGTGAAAGGTAATTGGTCGAATTTTTCAATGTGCAACATTTTATACTTTGTTTCCCTTTGTGCCATTGTGGTCTGTCTTTTTGTTAAATTATAAGTAGAGAACAGAGACGTACTGTTAATATATCGCCGGGGCACATGACTGGAGCACAATGAATGCAGTGTCCAGCTTAGTAACAGAATTGATCGTAGCTGTGATTGCCCATTTTGAAGAATGGACAAATCCTCTTCCATTATATCTATAGCAGAAGACACAATGTTGCCCAGTGAATAAATCCTTGATGTTAGTGTGGTCATGCCATTGTCGACCACTGCCAAAGCCTTTTCTAGGTGAGCCCTATCAATTTTATGTAATCTCTCAGCAGCCTCCTGTTGAGAGATCATCCATACTTCGTTGTAAACATCGTATAAGAAGTGTTTTCGATGTGGTTTTCAGGGACCTAACAAAAAATCCCTTAGATCCATGTTATCCAAAAGTAAGGATAGGTGTTGTTTCACCTGGGACAGTATTGAGGTTTATAACCAATCTAGGCATAACTTCCCAACACTGTAGGATGTCACGACCCCCAGATTTTCCTGTTGTACATAGCATTGATGAGGCCTTTGGATACTAAACAATTCAGTGGTACACCTGAATCTTGACTGACACCTATTCGTGTCTATAGGCCAAACCAACCATCCCTTCCAATTGGGGTTTCTTGAATTGTATGAACCATCATGTATAATGTCTTCTAGCTTAACCTTATTATGCTGTGTATAATTTTGCCATCCCTCCAAGCGTGAACGCAAGGGAATCCGAGGTGTGTTCAAGTCCTTGATCTTGGCTAGTTCATGACAGGGAGTTTGTTGCACTGTATTGTTCAGGAATACAATCTGTTGTGGTATGAGATGCTCTAAATAATGCATCAGTTCCCTGAACCTGCCAATCTTTAGTCCCCCAGACCAATTTCGTGTCTATATTGTCCCTTCAAAAGTTAAACCCTTGTAAAGACAGCTGGGAAACAAAGAAAGCAGCTTGTGTGCAAACGTTTGTGAACTACCTTTCTGGGTTGTTGGGCAATGTTCCCACTCATGGTAAGTACAAATGTTACGTGGGATACTTGCTTTGTGCAAGAACTGAGGACCATAAGGTTAATAACAATACATGGAGTCAAAATCAGATGTAAAATCATCCAATTCATTCTTTTTTTTAAAGCAGCACTTTGTTCTAAATTAGATATCATGCTATTCACAGTTTTAAAGTTCCAATCATCAGAGAATGTACTGGAGGTGATGATATTATTCAAAGACATTTTAAATACATGTGGCATTTTTAAACGTTCAGTGGGACCAAATACAGCATGCGAAACCCTATCCCAAACTTCCCCTTCAGTAATCGGAACTGCTGTAATGTTCACAAAGGAAAGGTCTCTTCATTCACAATAAGATGATGTATGTGGTTTCAGGACCATGTTCACATGTGGTACTGCAGAGTGTTCTGGGAGGTAATGTCCATTTAGGAGCAAGAAAGAGACAGTCACTACGGTGGTTAGTCTAAATATCGAGTTTTAAATGTCGACCTACAAGTATATCGAGTTGTTAATATCGTAGGTAAAGAATATCGAAGTCAAGAATATCGATGGACAGAATATCGACCCCAAGGTAAGTATTATCAAAGTTATTAATATCAAAGTCATTAATATAGATGTAAGTAATATCGTAATGAAAAATTTCGATGTCAATAATATCGATATTTTATTAGTGTAATGTATTTTAATATGTATTTTATTTGTATGTTAAAGATTATTGTAATGTATTTTAATACATTTAAAAATGAATGTTTAGAGATTAATAATTATTTAAAATATAATTTAGCGTTTTAGTATCAGAGCGGGTTGTGGGTTTATAGGGGAATAGGGTGGGAAGTAATTTAATTATAATTAATTAATTAATATGTATTGTTTAATTGGTATTTATGATTAATTAATTGTTAATTAATTACTAATTGTAAAATAAATATATTAATTGATTAATTAATTGTTAATTAATTATTAATTCTAAATAAATTTTATTAATTGGTTAATTATATAAGTTATAATTAGTTTCATATTAATATTTATTTATTGGTATTTTTAATTAATTAATTGTTAATTACTAATTAATTGGTGATTTAATTTTATTAAGTGATTAATTGATGATTACAATAATTATGTGAATTTTTATGTGCAGTGGGTTGTGGGTTTATAGGGGAATAGGGTGGGATGTAATTAAATTCAAATAATTACTGATAATTTTTATTTATTTGTAATTAATAATAATTAATTGTTAATTAATTACTAATTGGTAATTAATTAGTATTAGTACGTTAAATATAGTAAATATAAATAATTTATTATTTCATGTTATTTGTTGTTATTGCTAATTAATGTATTGTTAATTAATAATTAAATTGTGAATAATTGTAATTTGGTAGTTAATATGTATAAATTAGTAAATAATAAGTATATTAATTATTAAGAATGTATTATTAATTGTAAATAATAGATAAACTGATATTTAAATGTATTGTGTATTTTGTATGTGTAGTGTGTTGTGTGTTAAAGGGGGAATAGTGTGGGATGTAATTTAAAGTTATTTATATAAATATTTATTTTATAACTAATTATTTAATTGGTTATTATGTTTATAGAATCCCTATGCTATCCAGTGCTTTCCCAACTGTTTTACTATCTGGAGTAGGAATAGTAATTTTTACCCCTACGCTATCCAGCGCTTTTCCTACTGTTGCACTCTCTGGAGTTGGAATAGTAATTTTTACCCCTACGTTATCCAGCGCTTTCCCTACTGTTTCACTTACTGGAGTGGGAATAGTAATTTGTACCCCTACGCTATCCAGCGTTTTCACTACTGTTGCACTCTCTGGAGTGGGAAAAGTAATTTTTACCCCTACGCTATCCAACGCTTTCCCTACTGTTGGACTGACTGGAGTGGGAATAGTAATTTTTACTCCTACGCTATCCAACGTTTTCCCTACTATTGCACTCTCTGGAGTTGGAATAGTAATTTTTTTCCCTACGCTATCCAACACTTTCCCTACTGTTGCACTCTCTGGAGTGGGAATAGTAATTTTTACCCTTACGCTATCCAACGCTTTCCCTACTATTGCACACTCGGGAGTTGGAATAGTAATTTTTACCCCTACGCTATCCAACGCTTTCCCTACTGTTGCACTCTTTGGAGTTGGAATAGTAATTTTTACCCCTACGCTATCCAGCGCTTTCCCTACTGTTTCACTTACTGGAGTGGGAATAGTAATTTGTACCCCTACGCTATCCAACGCTTTCCATACTGTTGCACTCTCTGGAGTTGGAATAGTAATTTTTACCCCTACGCTATCCAGCGCTTTTCCTACTGTTGCACTCTCTGGAGTTGGAATAGTAATTTTTACCCCTACGCTATCCAGCGCTTTCCCTACTGTTTCACTTACTGGAGTGGGAATAGTAATTTTTACCCCTACGCTATCCAGCGCTTTCCCTACTGTTTCACTTACTGGAGTGGGAATAGTAATTTGTACCCCTACGCTATCCAGCGTTTTCACTACTGTTGCACTCTCTGGAGTGGGAATAGTAATTTTTACCCCTACGCTATCTAACGCTTTCCCTACTGTTGGACTCACTGGAGTGGGAATAGTAATTTTTATTCCTACGCTATCCAACGTTTTCCCTACTATTGCACTCTCTGGAGTTGGAATAGTAATTTTTTTTCCTACGCTATCCAACACTTTCCCTACTGTTGCAGTCTCTCGAGTGAGAATAGTAATTTTTACCCTTACGCTATCCAACGCTTTCCCTACTATTGCACTCTCTGGAGTTGGAATAGTAATTTTTACCCCTATGCTATCCAACGCTTTCCCTACTGTTGCACTCTTTGGAGTTGGAATAGTAATGTTTACCCCTACGCTATCCAGCGCTTTCCCTACTGTTTCACTTACTGGAGTGGGAATAGTAATTTGTACCCCTACGCTATCCAACGCTTTCCCTACTGTTGCACTCTCTGGAGTTGGAATAGTAATTTTTACCCCTACGCTATCCAGCGCTTTTCCTACTGTTGCACTCTCTGGAGTTGGAATAGTAATTTTTTACCCCTACGCTATCCAGCGCTTTCCCTACTGTTTCACTTACTCGAGTGGGAATAGTAATTTGTACCCCTACGCTATCCAGCGTTTTCACTGCTGTTGCACTCTCTGGTGTGGGAATAGTAATTTTTACCCCTATGCTATGCAATGTTTTCCCTACTGTTGCACTCATTGGAGTGGGAATAGTAATTTTTACTCCTAAGTTATCCAGCGTTTTCACTACTGTTGCACTCTCTGGAATGGGAATAGTAATTTTTACCCTTACGCTATCCAACGCTTTCCCTACTATTGCACTCTCTGGAGTTGGAATAGTAATTTTTACCCCTACGCTATCCAACGCTTTCCCTACTGTTGCACTCTTTGGAGTTGGAATAGTAATTTTTACCCCTACGCTATCCAACGTTTTTCCCTACTGTTGCACTCTCTGGAGTGGGAATAGTAATTTTTACCTTTACGCTATCCAACGCTTTCCCTACTATTGCACTCTCTGGAGTTGGAATAGTAATTTTAATCCTATGCTATCCAACGCTTTCCCTACTGTTGCACTCTTTGGAGTTGGAATAGTAATTTTTACCCCTACGGTATCCAACATTTTCCTTACTGTTGTTTTTGTTGGAGTTGGACTAGTAGTTTTATTGTGTCTGATATTTAATATGTTTTGTATTATTTTTGCTATTGTAATATATCATTAATAATAAAAATTATTCACATTAAACATATTGATTATTATTTGCTATATGTAATTATTAAATATTTATTAATGTTATTGTTTTATGTGTATAGATGTATTGGTAATTTTTAAAAACATTTAATAATTTATACGTTACAGAAATTATTATAAAAATTAATTATTAAATAAGTATATATATTATACATTATATGTATATGTTTAATTAAAGTTTTATTAAATTATATATATTAATTATACATTTTAAATATTATACAATATATTTAATTATGTTAAGTATAATTTGGTTTATTTTACATATATTTTTAAAGTAAAAGAAAAACGATATTTTTAATAACGATATTTTTGACATCGATATTTAATTTTCGATATTTTTGTACTTACCATGTTGTAGATAGGATGTCGATATTCTTGAAATCGATATTTTTGTTGGGATATATTTGTAGGTCGATTTTCTGTCTGTCGAAATTATGTCATACAACCAGTCACTACACCTATCCAGAGGACTAGGAACAGTAGACCAATTGCAATCCAGAGCCAGAGAGGAAACAAAGTAAGTCTTTTTCAGCTAAAGGTAGATATTATAAATAAAATATTTTCTGGAAACAAGAGCTGGCGGTGACTCGTGTTCACTCAGATCAATTGAGAAGGTATCAAAATCGATGAAGTAGCCAGATGCTGTTTGATCTATCTTTGGTAGCTCAGCAGGTTTAGTTGAACTTAAAAATGACTAATTTTGAGGTATATTCACATTGAGATCGGATTTAGGCAGAATTGCAATCTGTGTTTCATTTGAATTTTTTTGGTGTTCAATTTCAATAGGCATGAGGTCCATTCCATTTTTGGCAACTCCATTACTTAAAACGAAAGCAAACAAAAAGCAAGCACATATGTGCTTACGTTTTAGTGAAACTAGATTTTGGTTTTCCGTCTCTAGCTTAGAAGCACTCATCTTTTTTGTATTTTTATTTATATACCAATTCTATAGCAATAGGCTTTGTGCAGTGGCTTTCAAACTTTATCCAATCATGCCTTTTTTCTTCGTTGCTTTTCTGGCCTTTCTGTTTTTTGTTTCTCCTTATTAACAACAGTCCTTTCATGTTGGTTTATATGAGTCACAGTCTTTGGAGCAAAACATGAACAAGTATTTTTCCCAGTCGTTTGCAGTAGTTAAATATGAAATATATCCATTCCATAGCTGCATAATTCTCTCTTGGTATCCAAGCTCTTTTTGTTCTTCGGACTGTAGGTTCTTCTCCGTCAGTGTCACTTTGTTCAGACTGACTAGAGACTTCAATCTCATTGGAAGGTATTTTTCCTGCAGTCAGTATGTCTCAATCGTTCAGATTTCCTGGCCCAATGGTCTCCTTTACGCATTTGTTTTTCTGGTACACCGCTTTGCATCATTTGAGTCAACATTTGTCTTAGTTGAATCCCCTTCACCTTGTCCCTCGATACCAACCAAGATCAACTCTCTTTCACTCACATTAATAACAGTGTCTCGAGACCCAGTAGCTGTCACCCTCTCTTCTCTGTGCTCAGTCTGAACAGGACAGCTCTCTGTTACCACTGGTTCGTTCGCACAGACCCTACACTTTAACGAGGACATGGGACTCCAAACTCATCAGCACCAAAGGCAATGCATAAGGCCATTTCAGGGATGTGGACGCACACACTTTCACTAGTCTGGATTTAATCGTCCCATTCATCTGTCCCACAATGCCCGAAGCCTCAGGACTGTATGCATAATGTAACCTTTGCCCAATTTGTAATGCAGCACAAAGCATTCATATTACTTTGTTATTGAAGTGTGTTCCTCTATCTGATTCCAACGTGACTTGAAACCAAACCTAGGTAATAATTCTCTGAGCAGCAATTTAGCTATAGTTAAGCTGTCATTCTGCCTGGTAGGGTAAGCCTAAACACAACGAGAGAACAAACACACAATCACAAGGACATATTTCAATCCATTACATAGGGGCATTTCGATGAAGTCCAGCTGCATGCGTTTAAAGGAACCTCCTGATTTTCCAATGTGACTTGTACTAACCACTGTCTTTCTTTCTGCATTTTGTTGTTGACAGATTAGGCATCTTTGACGCAGGCTCTCTGCAATGGCCCTAAACTTAGGATTGTGCCATGTTTGACGAAAGACACGTAAGCATTGCTTCTCTACCTACATGGGCAGGTCCATGGCAAACCTGGCCGTTAGTGATAGTAGGCTATCTGGCAACACAGGTCTCCCATCCATATCAACCCAAACCTCATCTTCTTGTCTGCGGTTACACCCTATTTTGATCAACCCTGGGAATCTTGTAATTCTCTGATCTTTTCCCATGTCTCAACAACTGAAAACATCAATCTGCATTCCGTATCATCAAAGTGTTTTTTCAAGGATTCTCCATTAAATGCATCAGAATTTAGGGTGCAATAACGCGCAGTCTACTCTGCATATCTATTGCCAACAGTGACATAATCAGGACCAGTTTGGTGAACGGAACACTTTACCACTGTGATTTGTGCTGCCAGTTGTAGTTCCATTAGTAGGTTTTTTACACACTCTCTGTTTCAGATAGGTGAACCCGAAGAGGTCATAAACCCACGTTGGGACCAAAACTGCCGGAAATCATAGAAAACTCCGAAACCATATTGACTGTCAGTAAATATGGTTACTCTCAATTGTTTGGTAATGCTGCAAGCCCTGGTAAGTGCGATCAACTCAGCCACTTGCACTGAATACACTCCTTTCAACCATGATGCTTCCACCACACCCACCACAATACAAATCGCATATGCAGCACACAAGGTACCTCCCGAATCTCTCAAACATGATCCATCCACAAACAGCACATAATCTGACTCTGACAGTGGAGTATCCTGTATGGCAGGACACTAATTGGTACACATCTCAGTCATATCAGGGCAATAATGATCGGCTTCTTCCATCAAAACTTAATTTTCAGGTAACGGTATCAAGGTAGCTGGATTCAGACTCATACTTCTCGTCACAGTCACATTTTCTGCACCAAAGATCACCTGCTCATATTTTGCCAACTGACTACCCGTGAGATGCTATGTTTGAGTTTGCTTTAAAAAAAAATCTCAACTACATGTGGCACATACACTTTTACCGCATGTCCCATCACAATGTTCTTACATTGCTCCAAACTCAGCCAGGTTGCAGCAGGAGCTTTCAAACATCCAGGTAAAGCAGCAGCTACAGGATTTAACGTAGCTGAATAGTATGCAACAGGTCTGCGTGCATTTCCATGCATTTGCATTTGAACTGATAGTGCACAACCTTTGTGCTCACTGCAAAACGGAGTAAAACTCTTAATAAAGTCAGGCATTCCCAAAGCTGGTGTTCGACACAAACTGTCTTGTAGTTCAAGAAAAGAAAACATGCATTCCTCATCCCATGGAACAGGATATGACACTTCTTTCTGTGTAAGTCTCTGAAGTGGCTTAGCTATCAAAGAAAAGCTCGGAATCCACTGCCTGCAATAGCCAACCATTCCTAAGAACATTCAAACTTCCTTTTGTGTGCTTGCTGGATTAATCTGCAATATAGCAGTGATTCGATCTTGTGACACTTTCCTGACTCCTTTCCCAATGTGGTGTCCCAAATAGAGAACTACTCTCTTGCAAAACTTCAATTTTGCTGGTGACACCTTATGCCCACTCACTACCAAATGATTCAGCAAGGCCACAGTATCAGTAACACATGCTTCGTTAGTTCCAGATGCCACTACCAAATCATCAATTTACAATACGAGTACAGAGTGATTAGGCATTTCCAGTGACTCCAAATTCCTTTTCAAAATCGGATTGCAAATTGAGGGGCGTTCTGTATACCCTTGTGGAACTCGGCACCATGCCAAAACATTGTTTTTGAACTGGAACACAAACAAATATTGATTATTCAGGTGCAAGGGAATGCAGAAAAATGGTTGACACTAGTCAATCACCAAAAACCATCCAGGTACACTCTGATATAGAATCACAGCAGGATTTGGTATATTTGGACAACAAGGTAACACAATCTGATACATTTTTTGCAAATCCTGAACTATTCTATATTTTCCATTCAGTTTTTGTATGCCCATGATAGGTGAATTACGTAGACTGCCTAAAATCTCTCTCAAAATCCCTTGTTCAATCAGAGTCTCAATCAACTGAGTTATTCCAGAAATAGTCTCAGGACTAAGCTTGAATGCTGTAGTTCTCGGGAATTCTGCATTTGGTTTCACTGTGATGAAGATTGGAGTAACTCCTCTCATTAGTCCAATATATTTACCTAAAACATCCCACACTTCAGGCAAAACCAATTCTTTCAATACAGGAGGTAAACAATTTTCTGTAAGTAAGGGATACAAACTCTTCACTTCTGTCTTCTGTCGGGCCATTTTAAAGACTACATCCTCATCTTTGGTATGGAATTCTATTCCTTCGGGTGTACAATAAATAGAGCAATTCATTTTGAAAAATAAATCTCATCCCAACGGATTTACTGGACTAGTGTTGCGCACCACACATTTATGCATATCCTCAAATGTTCCAATGTGTGCTTGCATCAGTTCTGTCACTGGGGTTGGAATTAACTGATTTGATACTCCTACTACTTGGATTGTTTCCCCCGAGAGGGGTGGATTGGGATTTTTCTACAGTTCTCACAGTGGAACAGGTTGCACCAGTATCTACAAGGAATGAAATAGGTGTTCCATTTACCTTGCCATCCACATAGGGAGTGTTCTGGTCAACCTCTAAGGATGTGCCAAGCACGCATTTCTCCTTCCCTCTCAGGCTTCGTTATTGGGAAGTATCTGAGTCACTGTCATCCATCTGCAATAAATATTGTGATGCCACTTGTACATTTGGATTTACTTGATCATTGGTATGAAAACTCATATTCACATTGTATTTCTGCACATGTCCATTCAAATGTTGCATAGGAGCTTGAGGCATATTCTGATTCCGACCCCTTACATTTGCCATTTACTGATTTAACATATCACTAGTCACCTGTGATTGAATCAGTCCATCCCCACTTGTCACAATTGCCTGCCATTCACCTGATTAGCCACATTTAACTTACACTAATGCTTCCAATGCCCGAACTTGCCGCAAATGTGACAAGGGAATGTCTTTTTCAATGATTCTATATTTGATCCTCGTCCCCTTCCCTGTGGCATTAAATTTGGCATAGGATTTATCATTACTCCTGTCATTCCAGTAGTAGTCTGACCATTTACCTGTATCGCTCCTGTAAAATCTGTATCGAAACCCACATATCCTTTCTTGGCTGCCCTCATCTGTACCAACATCAATTTCTCTTTCAACTTCTTGTGTCGCATCTCGATGTCATCTTCACAATATTTTGCATAATGCAATATCTCATTTGTTGATTTACTCTGCCAACAAGTCAAATGCTGTTGAATCATAGCACTAATCTCAGGTCTCAAACCATAAACAAATCGATACACAAAATGTCCCATATCTTTCTCTGCGATGTTTTCAATCCCACTGTACCTTTTGAATGCCTGGAAGAGCCTCTCATAGTAAGCATGTACTGTTTCCTTTAATTCCTGAGTAGTTCCATCTATTTTCATCCCAATCCGTCTCTTTCAGTGAAATCTTTGCTTTCAAATTTGTAATGACCTGATTATATTTTTTCATCACTTCTGCTGATGGTGCACCTATTTTTGGATCTCTAGCATATTCTGTTTCTAGCCAATCAACTGCAATCTTACATTCCGCCCACAAGTCTGTAGCAACCACTATATCAAATGAAGCATCCAAATCCTTCAGCAAGACTTTAGTGACCTTTACAAATCTTTCCACTTGCTTATACCATGCAACTGTTTTCTCCCTTAACCTTGAAAAATCATTTGTAAAAGTCAATATGTCCTGTCTACTCCAGGGGACATGTACATATCCTCTTCCTGAGACTTCTCTCGTTGGGAAAGCCAACGCATCTACCTCATCTTTTTCTTTTTCCCTCATCGGCTATAGAGGCAATATCACTGCAGGATCATCCTTTTTTTTTTAGCCCATCTGCCTTCCCATCTTTCTATCTCTCCCCATCGCTTCTGAATTGTAATTAATTCTTTTATTTGTAATCTCTTTCCTGAGGAATTTAGACTCTCCCACTCTCTGTCACTAAAATTCAATCAATATGTTTTCTGTAAAGCCTTGGACTTCTCTACATCCACCCCATAGGAATTCTGTGCTACTTCAGTAAATTTCTCATGGGAATTTCTCGCTTTCCGAGTTATATCTTTACATATTAACAATAACTCATCCTCTCTGGACTAATGGCTCCCAATATCATTTCTTCTAATTCCACCTTTTTTTTTTTTTTTTCTTTTGCAGAGTTTTATATAGTGCGAACTTGACCCGAATCCAATCAGGTATCAGAGCGCTTTACATAGCACCAGTTACGTTACATGAGGACACACATTCATTTTTTTGTTAGGCACAGGGAGATTAAGTGATTTGCCCAGAATCTCAGGATGTTCAGCGTCATTACCGAGACTCAAACCCAGTTCCCCAGGTCCGAGGTCGAGTGCCCTAGCCGTTAGGCCAACTCCTCTCACCTTTAATCTGGTTATATCTATATTCACATTTCAATTTACATTAGTTACTGCATTTTGTGTAGGGACTATATCTCTAATCCAATCATCAAGTTCTTCTGGGAATGGCCCTATCGAGGTACGCATTTCTGATCTCTTTGATTCTCTACTAGCTTCTACTGGCCTCAACAATATTCGTGGATCCGTTTTCCGACTACCCATTTGCAAAACGTTCCCAGTAATCAGTTGTTCTCCTCTACTTGGTGTTTCATTTTTTTTTTTTTTTTTTATTTTAAAATTTTTAATTTAGCATAATCCAGAAATAGAAGGTACAGAGAAAAAAATATATATATTCAAGGCGCCCATCTTTCCCCCCACCCCCCCACTCTGTGTAATTACTGAATCAATGGCACTAAAAGAGGAGTAAACATAATTAGATGGCATTTATAAGAATCGGATAAAAAGAAGAAAAATAAGAAAGGAAATTAGAGAAAAAAAAAAAGGAGAAAAAAGTAGAATAGGAGGTACTAAGAGATAATCCAAACGTCAGAAGGAGGAGAAGTAGAAAAAAAGAAAAATAATTTAACAGCGTAGGGAAAAGAAAACAGGCAAGGAAAGAAACACAGGCCGGATCAGCCTGGCTGCTCTATCCAAGATGTCAGCTTTCCCCACACATCCAGGCCCTTCTTCTGGCTTTTGCGCCCTTTCCTAGCGTAAACTGCTTTTTCTAGGTGGTATGTAGCGACTAGTCTGGCCAACCACTGAGAGAATGGTGGAGGATCAGCATCGAGCCATGCGGAAGCAACACAGATCCTCCAGACTGCCATAGCTATGAAGATTAGGCCCTCACTTTTTATCCTGATGGTTTCAGATTGAGTCCCCAGTAGAATGACTGTGGGGGTTAGTACAGTAGTCTGGGTGGTGACTTCCCCATGAAATTGCTGTATTTTAAGAAGGGTTGAGGCGAGTTTAGGACAGGTTGCAAAGATGTGGATCGAGTCGGCGCCAAACTCAGAACACCGGGGGCATAACGTCCCTTTGCCAGCTCCCCACTTGGCGATCTTGTTGGGGGTAATATACAAGAAAAAAACAGTTTTAAAGTGTTGTGCCTGTAGTTTGGCTGACAGCAAGATATTTTGAGACAGTACTAATGAGCTAAAAAATATACTGGATGAAGATTTGAGCTTGGTATGCCATTTGTCGGCTATCTTTGATAAGTCGTCTGGGTTTTGTCTATTTAATATATCGTACAAAAGACCTATCCGAGGAGCCGAAGTGTCACGTAGTTTGTTGAGAAATTCTACTTCCATGAATCCTGCCTCACCCCCAACCTTTCTGCAGAGAAAGTTAGAGATAGATAAATATTTGAAAACATCTTGATTTTTCAGACTATGGCGCCGATCACGATCCTGTAAAAACCGGGTACGAACCGTCGGACGGAGCATATTCTCCGTCCGACGCGTACCCGGTCGTCAAAATATACCAACATGGAATTACGATTCGCACGGAAACACCATTTCCGTACGAATCGTACAAAACCCCGACCGACGAAAATAAACCTACAAATGCGATCCGGGAAAGCGCCGACCTGACGTCGGGACGCACGCAGCCTGCCATTCACGAACCAGGAATTACGATTCGCACCGACGTCATCCCGCACGGTGAATATTTTCCGGCAGCCAAAAACTGCCGGGAAATCAGGACGACGCGAACAAGGAGTACCAGTACGCGACGGACAGACAGGATGACGCGAACAAGGAGTACCCGTACGCGACGGACAGACATGGACCCGAACCTACGTGTCATCCCGGCCCTCATAGCAGTCGACCTCCTCTACAGGTTACGACGCAGATGCCGCAGAAGGTCAGAACAACAAAGGGAGGGGGGAAAGGGGGGGGGCAGGACCAGGGGCAGGCCACAAAACCCCCACCATAGTCACACAGCACACATGCCCTGGACATACCTGACCCTCAGGCCCTGGTCACTACGAGGGGGTGGGGGCGTGTCCAGCTAAGCCAGCGACCGCCACAACGGAAGTTCTTGACGACGCGAACCGGCAACACAACCAGACAGGTACGTCCCGTACCCACGCCTTAAGAGCGTGGGTACGAGTCGTACCACGCCCACACCTACGTCACCCCAACAATGGCAGGACGGCTCGTACCCACGTGGCAAAGGCCTGGGTACGGGCCGCACAAACATCACATAGCGTGGGGACAGATATGTACGGACCGTACCCCCACCCCGTATGCATGGAGCGTACCCCCAACCCCAACAGTGTAAGTACGACACGTACCCCCACCCGCGTATGCAAGGAGCGTACCCCCCAAGCCAACAGTGTAAGTACGACACGTACCCCCACCCGCGTATGCAAGGAGCGTACCCCCATGCCAACATTATACGTACGACACGTCCCCCCACCCGCGTATGCATGGACCGTACCCCCCATGCCAACAGTGTAAGTACGACACGTACCCCCACCCGCGTATGCAAGGAGCGTACCCCCACCCCAACAGTGTAAGTACGACCCGTACCCTCACCCGCGGACGTATGGAGCGAACCCCCACCCCAACAGTGTAAGTACGACCCGTACCCTCACCCGCGTTCGTATGGAGCGAACCCCCACCCCAACAGTGTATGTACGACCCGTACCCTCACACGCGTACGTATGGAGCGTACCCCCCACCCCAACAGTGTAAGTACGACACGTACCCCCACCCGCGTATGCAAGGAGTGTACCCCCATGCCAACATTATACGTACGACACGTCCCCCCACCCGCGTATGCATGGAGCGTACCCCCCATGCCAACAGTGTAAGTACGACACGTCCCCCCCCGTATGCATTGAGCGTACCCCCACCCCAACAGTGTAAGTACGACCCGTACCCCCATGGAGCGAACCCACACACGTGTATGGACAAAGCGTACATATTGTTAAATAGGAGGGGTGTGTGCAGAGTCCTCCCAGCAGTGCCCAGACATAGGAGGGGTGGGTGCCTATCACTCCCAGCAGTGCCCAGAGACAGGAGGGGTGTGTGCAGAGTCCTCCCAGCAGTGCCCAGAGACAGGAGGGGTGGGTGCCTATCACTCCCAGCAGTGCCCAGAGACAGGAGGGGTGTGTGCAGAGTCCTCCCAGCAGTGCCCAGACACAGGAGGGGTGGGTGCAGAGTCCTCCCAGCAGTGCCCAGAGACAGGAGGGGTGGGTGCCTATCACTCCCAGCAGTGCCCAGAGACAGGAGGGGTGTGTGCAGAGTCCTCCCAACAGTGCCCAGAGACAGGAGGGGTGTGTGCAGAGTCCTCCCAGCAGTGCCCAGAGACAGGAGGGGTGGGTGCCTATCACTCCCAGCAGTGCCCAGAGACAGGAGGGGTGTGTGCAGAGTCCTCCCAGCAGTGCCCAGAGACAGGAGGGGTGTGTGCAGAGTCCTCCCAGCAGTGCCCAGATACAGGAGGGGTGGGTGCCTATCACTCCCAGCAGTGCCCAGAGACAGGAGGGGTGTGTGCAGAGTCCTCCCAGCAGTGCCCAGACACAGGAGGGGTGGGTGCAGAGTCCTCCCAGCAGTGCCCAGAGACAGGAGGGGTGGGTGCCTATCACTCCCAGCAGTGCCCAGAGACAGGAGGGGTGGGTGCAGAGTCCTCCCAGCAGTGCCCAGACACAGGAGGGGTGGGTGCAGAGTCCTCCCAGCAGTGCCCAGAGACAGGAGGGGTGGGTGCCTATCACTCCCAGCAGTGCCCAGAGACAGGAGGGGTGTGTGTAGAGTCCTCCCAGCAGTGCCCAGACGCAGGAGGGGTGTGTGCAGAGTCCTCCCAGCAGTGCCCAGAGACAGGAGGGGTGTGTGCAGAGTCCTCCCAGCAGTGCCCAGAGACAGGAGGGGTGTGTTCAGAGTCCTTCCAGCAGTGCCCAGAGACAGGAGGGGTGTGTGCAGAGTCCTCCCAGCAGTGCCCAGACACAGGAGGGGTGTGTGCCTAACACTCACAGCAGTGCCCATGAAACGCAAAGGGTGGAGTAGCCACAGATACCATGCCCACAAATGTCAGTCAGGTGCACAAAGACCCTGCAGTACATGTACCACATGTATGCGAGGCTGGGAGTATACGCATGCATAGCGCAGAAAAGAAAACATGTCCACATGAAGTCATGTCAATAGTCCACACACACAAGTACTATGACTACCAAGGATGCCACGAATGATGCAGGTGGAGACATCGCTCAGCATGCATGTGCAAAGTTGAAGGAGTCCGTCACACACCCAGCTGATGTAGACACAGCTCAGCACCACATATTGGGAACACCCTGCAGGGAAGATGTCAGGGTACACAGAGGAAGGAATACACCCTGGTACAATTCCACCATGCAGCAACTGCGTACATGGACAGAGAAACCTAGCTAACACCGTGTGATGGCACACAGATACCAGGGTCCCTCCTATGACCAGCACACTACTACATTTCCCACACACCCAACACATGATCACCACCCAAATTCATGTAGCAGCCCCACCAACAGCAATATCAGTAAAGCAGTAGTGTTCAAATGAAACAAAAATGGCTTTAATCAGCATTATCAAAAATTGTTTGTTCATAGAAAGTTCAATAGTTACAAAGCCCATAGGGCAGTCCAGAAGTCACAGCTGGATGGGGGACACAGTGGGATGCGTGTCCCCTAGCTTGCCTGCACAGTTACAAGCCGTCGTCTTCCACAGGGGTGAGGGCATCATGTGGGGGGGAAGGAACAGGCACTGCAGGGACAGGAGGGCGAAGGGTAGGCGACGTGGGTACAGGGATGGAGGACTCCACCACAGGGGGTGGGGCAGGGCCAAAGGTGGATTCTAGGAGCGCGCTGCACACCTTGGCAAGGTCCTCCAGGGACTCCCCTGCACCCGAAGGAACCACAGGCCCCAAGGAGGGGGGGGGTCAGAGGGATGGGTCGCAGCGCCACTGGGGGAGGGTGTGGACAGGGGGGGGACTCAAGCACCCTGACCGTGGACTTCCTTGACCGCTTGCGGGGTGGTGTCAATGTGGGGCTCAGGGACAGAGCGGCCATGAACGAGTCTTTGGGGGAGATGTGGCCAGGAGAGCTGAGGGGAGGGGATTTGGAGGGAGTGGATTGGGTGGAATGCGGACTCCCACTCTGGCTGCGTGTCACACGTTTGCCCCCCGACCCAGTGGGTGTGCCTACTACACCCTGTGTGTGCGTGTCACGAGGTGTGCAGTGGACCTTCCCTGCTGGTGTGGTGCCTGTGTCTGTTGTGGTGGGTGCATGCTGACGTCTGGGTGTATGTGGGACAGGTATGGGAGTGGGAAGTGTGGAAGGGGCAGGGGTAGGGGGTGGGACGTAGCGCTGCAGGAGACCCACTGCTGCAGTCAGTGTCGAGTCTATCGACCTCAGCAAGTTGCGTTGGTCAGCCTGCGATGAATGAATGCCCTCCAAGTATGCCTCCATGTTGTTGAGGACCTGGCTGTGGGCATGGAGGACATTAAGGATCGCAGTCTGACCAACCTGCAACTGCCGCTGGATGTCCACAGACTCGGCATTGGCGGCAGCAGTGGAGACAGGGGCAGGGGGTGCGGTGCCTGGCAGGAAGGAGACATGCGGTGACTGGGCACGCTGGGAAGGGACACGAGCACGTGGGAGGCGGCTGATGCCAATGGAGGGGGCGGTGCGAGATGTAGGGCTGCTGTCAGATGGTGGTGCAGCCACCGCCCACTCGGAGAGATCATCCTCGGACCCGTCAGCTTCATACTCTGTTGTGCCAGTCGACAGGTCCCCGGCTGCACTCTCCTCCGCCTCAGTCCCACTCGATGTGCCAGCCCCGATGTCACCGCTGGCACTGGTGCTCGGTCCCTCTGCGCCGTCTGTGTCCATGTCTCCCTCCGTGTCCCCCGACGATGCTGTGGGCAGGGTGAAGAGACAGAAATTAATCATACACCTGTATACATATGTCACATGAGTCCAATCTACTTAGGTTACAGTGCATAGCCTGAAACAAAAGAAGAGTTACAACTACTAAACAAGGTACATATGTAGGCCCTGCAAGACACAGTTGTTTGACCCACCATGCCACCGAAAAACTATGGAGAGCATGACACAATAGCAAATGAGATGACATGGAATTTTGACTGAGGAGCAAGGCCCTGGGGACAATCCAGCACTGCATCTGCACCACACAGCGTGGCAGGAAATAGGGATGAGCAGGGACCATAGCCAGGAACTAGAGGCACATGCAGCATAGGTAATACTGATAACATGCCCACCCTGACTGGCACACTGCACCTTGAGTCTATGTCCAGGCAAACATCACACACTGGCCAGTCCTAGCAAGGAGATTTCAGGTCTTGACATGTCGGCCATGCCCGCACCACCCACCCCCTACATGAGACAATTCTTTGGAGACACAGGAAGCACGTACATCTCTTAGTCTGGGTGAAATACACATGGGATGCAAAAATTCTATATTGCACACAAAATACCCAAGGTGCGCCTGTCCAAATAATCATGTACAAATGGGCATCATGAGATGATTGTAACAAGACACACAGGCAATGGCCACCGTGAGTATGTACTGGGAAAATCAGGTCAGGCTGGACAGTGGACACTTGTACTACATTTCACGTCAATATACATGGTGCCAGGGGACAATGGCACAGAGCACAACCTATGCTGTAGACACAGAGATTGTCGACATTTTCGGATTACACACATGAGACCTAGGTAAATATGCCCCTGGGGACAGTAGTGGCCACACAACTCCATGCTCCTGAATGGGAATGACTGCAACACACGCTAACATCCCTGCACTATGCGTACCGCACACTCATGCACATCATGTCACAGGCCACCACATAGGACATGCGTGCTGGAAGGCCTCGCACTTGAGAGATTAACTCCCATGTCTGGACTCAGCATTAGTGCCAACTGACATGGAACCCACAAGTCCAGAACGGGACAGGGCACAGGCAAGGTCCCAATACCTGTTACACACCACCCCCACACATGATGCTGCAGGCATAGTACACTTTGAGAAGGTGCCAGGCTACATAACCTTGTGACGGAGTGGCTACACACAGACCAGGGAACACATTGCAAGGAGGGAAAGGGAGGCAGGAGAGCACTGCAACACTGTGGGTAACAGGATCTGCACAGCACCATAAAACCCTGGCAGTGTATCCATGGAACAGTGCACGTACAAATGCTGGTGAAACACAAAAAACACACATGTACCTACCCCCTTCCTGCTGCTGCATCTCCTGTAGGCGCCTGTCCAAGTCTGGAAAGACCACCGGCAGCACACGCTTGTGGATGTGGGAGAGACGGCGGCGCCCGCGGTTCTTATGGCTCTCAGGTGAGTCCCTCAGCAGGACCCGTGCGATCCTCCGCGTCCAGCACCGTATATCCTGCCAGCGTTTCCTCACCTGGGACAGGCGCCGCTTCCGACCATCCGCACTCCTCACGGCGCTGACGGCGGTCAGCCATATCTGCTCCTTGGCAGAGGCGTCTACCTGTGAGGATGAACAAGTGACACTACATCAATACACCTGGCACATGTCACAGAGACACATATTAGAACACATTTGCTGTTTACAACAAGGCATAGTATGCATCCAACGCATTGCACCTTTGTCATAGGGACATGATCCTTTGGGGAAGGCCAAAAGCAGTACGTGCCATTGAAAGGACACAGGTGGAATGAGGGCAACTACACAATCAATGATCCAGGCTCACACTGTGCATCACACCACCCTCCTGTCTCTGGGCACTGCTGGGAGTGATAGGCACCCACCCCTCCTGTCTCTGGGCACTGCTGGGAGTGATAGGCACCCACCCCTCCTGTCTCTGGGCACTGCTGGGAGTGATAGGCACCCACCCCTCCTGTCTCTGGGCACTGCTGGGAGACATCAGGCATTCCCCCCCTGGGACCCCCCTTACAGTACATAGCATGTGTGTCACACCTGGACACAATGGCAGAAGTCACAGTCACAAAAAAGGGACACAGTCTGTGCCAGTGGACACTGCACTCACCTGATAACCTGGTCGCCCATACAGCATGGGGTACTGTGGGAGGATCACATCCACCAAAGCCATGTTCTCCTCCAGGGTGAATAGCTGTGACCTCTCCACAGCCCTTGACATGGTTCCAGGGAATCAGTAGCAGCAGCTGGGTCGTGGAATACAGAGATGTGCAGGCAAGTGCTCCCTCATGGGACCTGGCTGCCTTATATCTGCCTTGCTGGCCCATTTCATTCACAGGAGTGCAGAGTGTTTGGTCACTCACATTTGCATCCTATGTTTCCTCCAATCCCTTCAAACCTAGCAGTCAGTGGGTTCTTATTGTGTTTTTTTCGTCAGCATGATGTCAACCCCACAAACACATTGCAACAAAGTAGATTCATTCCAACTGACTTCTGCTGTGCACCTTCCAGAACAAATTCAAACTTAAAACTTGGTCTCCATGACAACCAGCATGCATGTAGGCCTTAATACTTGTCCCTCATGTGTCCCCTATGTAATTTGGAGCTTCACACACAGGTACGGTGCGTTCCGGGGCCCTAGGGCACCCCAAATGCATAGCAACGGCCCGTACACACGCCTGTACGCTCCCTATCACTATGGGTGTCCTCGCGTATGCGTACTCGTAGTGGTACGGCCCGTACACACGCCTGTATGCTCCTTATCACTATGGGTGTCCAAGCGTATGCGTACTCGTAGTGATAGTGAGCGTACAGGCGTGTGTACGGGCCGTACCACTACGAGTACGCATACGCAAGGACACCCATAGTGATAGGGAGCGTACAGGCGTGTGTACGAGCCGTACCACTATGAGTACGCATACGCGAGGACACCCATAGTGATAGGGAGCGTACAGGCGTGTGTACGGGCCGTACCACTATGAGTGTTCTTGCATATGCGTACTCGTAGTGGTACGGACTGTACACACGCCTGTACGCTCCCTATCACTATGGGTGTCCTCGCGTATGCGTACTCGTAGTGGTACGGACCGTACACACGCCTGTACGCTCCCTATCACTATGGGTGTCCTCGCGTATGCGTACTCGTAGTGGTACGGACCGTACACACGCCTGTACGCTCCCTATCACTATGGGTGTCCTCGCGTATGCGTACTCGTAGTGGTACGGACCGTACACACGCCTGCACGCTCCCTATCACTATGGGAGTCCTCGCGTATGCGTACTCGTAGTGGTACGTACCGTACACACACCTGTACGCTCACCATCACGATGGGTACACATACGGCAGCACTCCCATAGTGATACGGGAAGGTACACAGGCCCTCTTAGCAGAAGTACGGTATTTTTCACACATCACAGTGGTGACAGGCAGCACACAGGAAGGGATAGGGCTGACATACTTGTCCATGGATGGACATCAAGGCATTGTCTGGGCAGTACTACATGTGTGGGGCACAGGTGTGAAAGGGTGTGATGTGGCACAATACTCCTGAGTGGAGAAGGCCCTAGATGTATGATGAGATGTGTACATATGTAATGTGTGACGGTGCAATGTGTGCCAGGCATGCCCTTGACTCCTTTGACATGTGTGCATGGCGTACTGCACACTTGGCATGAGCGTCACTGGCATGGCACGGACACCAACTCACGGAAGTGTCCCCTGAGGCCCGGTACAGGGGTTACCACACCTGACATGTCACTACCCACGGTGCACGATGTGACTATGTCATGTATGTGTGGGGGGTTCACATTAGGTAGATGTTTGAGCTCCCTCAAAAGCTGCAGCCGTTGCAGCAACCAACATGTGTCTGTGTGTAGATGGCCATGGCACACTGTTACGCACACCAGGCCACATGTGGTATCGGATGTGAGGTGCGTATGTATGCATGGGACACGGAGTAGCGTAACAAGGACATGTCTGCATCCTCTCTATGAATGTGTGGAGAGTCATCACATGTGCACCTTCATGGCAAGGTGTGTGGCCTGTCCTAGTGTAATGTCATGTGACCTGTGGCTCTAGTGTTCCGCTACCAGTCTCTGCAATCGACATCCTACTTCTGCTGATGTGTGGGTGTATGTCACTCCTGTCTTGCGTCTGGCTGTTCACTTGCACTGGGACACAGCTAATCCCATGCCATGGCATGTGGAGGTTCTCAATCTGCGTGTGTTGCTGGGTCTTGGTAGGAGTGTCACCTGCCAGCCATACGTGTCCAGGGCATGTGGCACATACCTCACTCCGTATGTCGCATATGTGTATAGACAGATTAACATGTGCTCAGGACAAATTATTTGTTGTTGTGGTGCACTCACTCCTCCTTGTCATTTCCAAATTCCTGCAGAGCGCCGCCTCTTCCCCGAGCAATTCCGGACATGGCTGCCATGCGGGAGAATGATTGTATCCGGTGCTACCGCTTCCCCCAACGGTTGATTCTGGATTTGACGGCGAGACTGGCACCACACCTGCAACCGCTGCACAGGTATCCTACGGCACTGACACCCAAGCTGAAGGTAATGGCAGCCCTACATTTTCTAGCCACGGGTACCTTTCAAAATACCATAGCTCATGTTGGTGGCATGTCCCAGAGCATGTTCTGCCGTGTGCTGCATGATTTCTTAGAGGCCACGTTGATTCACCTGGATGAGTTTATCCATTTCCCAACCCCTGAAATGTTGACTGGGGCCAAGCGTGGATTCTATGCCCGGGGAGGGATGCCCCATGTCATTGGGTCCATAGATGAGACACATGTAGCTTTGGTACCACCACACGCACAGGAGGTAGCGTTCCGCAATCGCAAGCACTACCACTCCATCAATGCCCTTGTGGTGTGTCTGTCCAAAATGGTGATTTCACATGTCTGTGCTCGTTTCCCAGGATCAGCACACGATGCCTACATCATGAGGCGTAGCAGGATGCCTGAAATGATGACGCAGCTGCGCAACGAACGAGCATGTGTTGTTGGTGGGTACAGTCTGTCTGTCCTGTATTTTGCGTAGACTTCCAGCACGACCGCTTCTCCTGTTCTAACGATGTCCATGTGCTTCCCATGTAGGGGACACTGGCTATCCCAACATGCCATGGCTGATCACACCTCTCCGCAACCCCATCACGCCGGCCCAGCTCCGCTACAACACCGCCCATGGCCGGACAAGGCGAGTGATAGAGAGGACGTTTGGCCTGCTGAAGAGCCGATTCAGGTGCCTACACAAGACCGGCGGCGCACTCCCATATGCCCCGGCGAAGGTCTGCAAGATCTGCATGGTCTGCTGCATACTGCACAACATGGCAGTTGAGAAAGCTGTGCCACTCATCCTGGATCAAGATGACGAGGACCATCCACCCGTGGAGGACGAAGGGCTTGGCAATGGGGCTAGTGATGTGGAGGATGTGGAGCCGCAAGAGGACATCCGGACTCGGCTCATACGCGACTTCTTTGCTTAGTGGTGAGTACCAGTGCCTGAGTGTGCACGCATTGGTCCCCGTGTGGCATGTGTTGTGATGTGTGTCTCCACCTGCATGTATGGCACGTGAGTCAGAGGTGTGTGTGGGTGTGTCACTGGAGTGATGGTGCCAGTGATGGTTGTATTTCCCCAGTCATAATTGTGACCTAGCATGTTGTCATCCATACATGTGTCGAGTAAATGCACATGCACGTGGCTGTGCTTTTTGTGGCTGACTTCTTGTGTGTCTCTCTTCCCCAGGTACTTGCGCATGCTGTCTGCTGCTTGCATTGTTGTGGCACTGCTATTCCTCATGGACACGTCATCGTGTGCTGACTCAGCGTTACAGGCACGGACAAGTTTGGAAGTCTCCTTAGGGTAAGGGATGCATCAGGGGTGTATTGGGTGTGGCAGTTGTTCACGATGTATGCACACTGCCCCTGTCGATGTTTGGTTCCTCTGCAGACATGTCACATCACCATGGTGCACATTACATGCAGCTGGGTACACCTGAATAGATGGTCAGACTTGTTGACAGTCATCAGTGATGGGATAGTGGATTGTGATGATGGCATCAATGTGTGTAACACTGCCCTCGGACACATACGGTTTGCATTGGCTTGACATGCTGTGGGACTTCCACATCAGCTGATCAATGGTGTATGGCAGGCTCTCCGTGAGCAGCTGTGGGTGTTTAGCTGTTAGCCGACGCTTGTGTGCCAGTTCCATGGCTATCACGCATTTGTGCTGCAGAAGGGGGGTGCCAGTGTTGGACCCACATGTTACTCCACATGAAGTGTTCATGTGTACTTCAAGTTGCCTCTGCAATCCCGAAAACATGACTAATAAAGGTGTCCCGAGGCCTCCAAGGTGCCTCTTCTCAGTCAATGCTGGTGTGTTGCCACGGTGCATCCAGCATGTCTGGCATGGTTTTCCCTGATAGTGGCTATGTGTCTATGTGTCGAGTAGCAACATGCAAGCTGTGTGTGTGGGATGTGACTGTGTATTGTGCATGATGTCCATGACTGTGTGGGTAATGTGACATGTGCCATCCCCATGCATCCAACGTTGGCCAGGCCCCCATTATGTGCATCCACCGGACTCAAGCTTGCAGGACATGGTTCTGCCACCTGTCTACACATACCTGGGTGCCCCCCAGGACACTGGACATGATCCCTGACCTCTGCGCATGACTGTTGCTGTACTCAATATGTCTGTCAGCACGGTTGTGCGGCCACCCCCTCAGCTGGTTGGGTCCATCTCGGGTGTGTATGGTGCTCCATGTCTGTCTTGCCTAATACACTGTGACCCGTGTGTCCTGTGCCAGACTCATGCCCCAGGGTGTGGATGGTTGAAGTCAAAAGAGAACTCAGGCATGGTTAGACTTTACAAGACACATGTAAGGTAATAATGCAACCAGCAGGCATCTTCTCATCATGGTGCAACTTTTTATTTTAGTGGGGGGGGGGAGGGTATGACATGAGGGGCTTTCCGGGTGTTTGGAATCCAAAGTTCAGTAGGGGAATTGGTGT
Organism: Triturus cristatus; assembly: GCF_964204655.1. Classification (NCBI taxonomy): domain Eukaryota; kingdom Metazoa; phylum Chordata; class Amphibia; order Caudata; family Salamandridae; genus Triturus; species Triturus cristatus. Next base: position 306,765,867 of record NC_140589.1, on the reverse strand, counting down.
CCTTGCCATTTGAAATCCTCAGAGTCCATGCCACAGTCTTTGTCAACATTGGTCAGACAGTGACCAGCAAGGCCATGTGGCAGAGAATGTCTTTTGATGCTGTGCTGCTGTTGCTCCAGTGGGCCAGGTGCCAGGCCAGGTGTCCTGGGAGATGGTGCTGTAGTGCCGACCCTCACGGTCTTTTCCGTGGACGACCCGCCCTCCTGCGGGGACCCTCAGAAGCAGGCCGTGACGATGTCTGGGATGCTCCATCGGATGTTTCCTCCTCCTCCTCATCCTTCCCTGTGGGTGGTGATGTTCTACGCCTTCTGGCACAGGGAGGGTTGCCCATGTTGTCGGCCATCCGACGGAGTGTATCGTGAATTCCCGTGTACGCCGTCATGAGCTCAGCCTGTCCGTCCTCCATCCTCCGTTGGTGTTGCAGTAGACAGGCATGTAGCTCCGCATGTTGCTGGGCCTGCTGGGTCTTGATCCCCTCGAGGACGGACACAACCTGGGCCAGGCCCGTGGTGTCCTGCCGGTATGTGTCCAGGATGTTTCGGACATGGGAATATACCGGATCCCCAGCCAAGTGGTCAGGCTGGCGCCTCCGCCATCCTCCACTCCCACCACCCCTGCCCACTTGCACCTGGCCTGCCCTTGTGGGCACATCGGGTCTCCGGGACCCCTGAGGGGTGGGATTGGCGTTGTCGCCTGCCTCCTCCTGGGTGCCCGGGACACCGTGTCCCTCCTGGCCAGCCTGGCTGCTTTGTGGTGGTGGGGCAGGGATCCTGGGTGTCTCCTGGGATGTGGCAGGAGTGGGGGTGGTGGTTGGCCCCGTTGTACCTGACGCAGGTGCTGCAGGTCGTTGGACACCAGAGGGGCCAGGTTGGTCGGGGTCGTCCACAGAGTGGTGAGAGTCGTTGCTGCCGGTGGGATCGGCCTCCCGCAGAGCCGGATCCTGTGAGTCTTCCCCCCCAGTGTTGGGGGGTGAACCACGAGGTTGACCTGTGTGTGAGAGAGACAATGTTAATTTTGGTCCATGCAACATCCACGTTTCATCAGTTTCAAAGTTGGAACATTTCCTCTGGGAATTTGGATCTGTCTGGCATTCCACTCACAGTGCACTTGTGCATGGGTGTGTCCCTTGGGCACAGCTTTGGTGCCTTTAACTACGTGTGGCACAGTCTTACTTGCTGCGTCAAGTGTGACTGCAGTCAGCAGTGGAGTGGGCAGGTGTGGAGAGCCGTGCATTGGCGCCTTCCGTGTTGCACTGTATGTGGGCACATGAAGTAGTTACACACACTTCAATGATGCAGGTAGCTGTTGTTGTGCTCGTGCACAGGTTGTGACATGGCCCTGTGTTTTGCCATGGAGGAGAGGGGGGGTGCTGGCACTGGCCACCCTTGTCTACATGCACGCAGTCCACCTGCTGACGAGCAGACATTCCCACACACCAAAGGACTGAATTGCTCTCCCTGTGTCTCCCTCCCTCTCTGTCCCCCTCTCCCTCCCTCTCTGTCCCCCTCTCCCTCCCTCTGTGTGTCAGCCTCCTCCCTCTGTCCGTCTTCCTGTGTCTCCCTCCCTCTCTGTCCCCCTCTCCCTCCCTCTCTGTCCCCCTCTCCCTCCCTCTGTGTGTCAGCCTCCTCCCTCTGTCCGTCTTCCTGTGTCTCCCTCCCTCTCTGTCCCCCTCTCCCTCCCTCTCTGTCCCCCTCTCCCTCCCTCTGTGTGTCAGCCTCCTCCCTCTGTCCGTCTTCCTGTGTCTCCCTCCCTCTCTGTCCCCCTCTCCCTCCCTCTCTGTCCCCCTCTCCCTCCCTCTCTGTCCCCCTCTCCCTCCCTCTCTGTCCCCCTCTCCCTCCCTCTGTGTGTCAGCCTCCTCCCTCTGTCCGTCTTCCTGTGTCTCCCTCCCTCTCTGTCCCCCTCTCCCTCCCTCTGTGTCCCCCTCTCCCTCCCTCTGTGTGTCGGCCTCCTCCCTCTGTCCGTCTTCCTGTGTCTCGCTCCCTCTCTGTCCCCCTCTCCCTCCCTCCGTGTGTCAGCCTCCTCCCTCTGTCCGTGTCCCTGTGTCTCCCTCCCTCTCTGTCCCCCTCTCCCTCCCTCTGTGTCCCCCTCTCCCTCCCTCTGTGTGTCAGCCTCCTCCCTCTGTCCGTCTTCCTGTGTCTCCCTCCCTCTCTGTCCCCCTCTCCCTCCCTCTGTGTGTCAGCCTCCTCCCTCTGTCCGTCTTCCTGTGTCTCCCTCCCTCTCTGTCCCCCTCTCCCTCCCTCTCTGTCCCCCTCTCCCTCCCTCTGTGTGTCAGCCTCCTCCCTCTGTCCGTCTTCCTGTGTCTCCCTCCCTCTCTGTCCCCCTCTCCCTCCCTCTCTGTCCCCCTCTCCCTCCCTCTGTGTGTCACCCTCTGTCACCTCAGCCCAGCTTCCTGGGCACACACTGTTAGCAGATATTTGAATGGCCCTTGGCTTGTTGATGTGAGTTTGTTTCTGATCTCCAGGCACCCATTGGGTGTAGTGTGTGTCTCTGCGCTGCTGCTGTGGTGGTGTGTGCTGCCACTCTTTCACAATGTTGGCTGTTCATTAGCTGCTGTCATGTGCAAAACAGTGCCTTCACCCCCATGTGTTGATGCAAGGCGTCCGCCATTTGCTGGCGAGTCTTTCCTGTGTGGGGACACACTGTTTGTCTGGCTGTGACCTAGGCCATATGGGCAGAGGGCATTGTTGTCTGCTTCTGAGTTGCACTATGTGAATTTTGGGGCCCACCCTCCCGCCATCCGGGTTACCGTGTCATGTGTTGGTGTCTTCTGTGGCCTGTGACTTGACATTGTCCAGCTGGGTGCATGGGGCATGGTGGCGGCAGTGGCATGTGCGTGTTCATGGAGTGTGGTTGAGTCATGCGATAGCTTGGGGTGGTTGCGTGCCTGTTTGTGAGTTTGGTTGTGGATGACGTTCCCCCCATGTGAGGTGCGTTGTTTGTGTACTCACCCGGGTCTCGGAGTCCTCCTAATCCTTCGACTGCCTCCAGCGGCAGTATGGCCATCACCCTCTCCTCCCAGGGATGGTAGTGTACGGGTCTACGGGACGGCCCTCCTCCAGTGACGTTGGCCTGGTTGTGTTCATCCAGCATCTTGGCTCGGACCCTCCTCCGCAGATCGTACCACCTGGCTTGGCATTCCTGCTTGTTCCTTCTGGTGTCCGCAACAGCATTCACAGCATCGACGATGGTCTGCCACATGGCTGTTTTTTCTGACATGCTGGTCTGTCTGACCAAGGTTCCAAAGAGCTGTGGCTCGACTCTGAGGATTTCATCGACAAGGACCTCCAACTCTCGCTTACTGAACTTTGGATTCTTGTTAGTGGGCATGGTGAGGGGTGTGGGTGTGGATGGTGGGGGGGGTGTGTGGATGGTTGTGGGTGTGTGGGTGTGGTTGTGCAGGTGTTTGTGTGAATGTGATGAGGGTGTGTTTGAGAAGGTGGTTGTGTGAAGGTGTGCAAGTGTAAGGTGTGGTGAAGCTTCTAGTTTGGTGCTGTAGGTTGTCTGTGGGGTCTGGCAGCAGTGAGTCTGTTGCAAAGGCTCATGGTTTTTGTGTGTGGGCCCTTTTTATTGGTCCATTGGTGGGTGTGGCTGTGTTTGAACTTTGGGTGGGTGTGTTATAAGGAGTGGTGGTGTTTTGGGCCTCTGTTTGTTTTTGGCTATTGCAGGTCAGTGAATGTGTTGTTTTGGTAGTTGTTGGACATGTTTTGTGGCTTTGTGCCATTCGAATGGTGTATTCTTGTGTCGTTTTGGTTTGTCCTGGTTGTGTACGTGCGTTTTTTGGCATGTATACGGTGTGTACATGGGCCATTTTGTTGTACAGTGCTGTCCTTGTGTGTGGCTTGGTACGAGTCGTACATTCGGTTGTGATGTTGGGGCCTGGGGTGCGCTCCGTCCTTAGGATGTTGTGGTGGGGGTACGCTCCATGCATACGCGGGTGGGGGTACGACTCTGACGTACACGGGTGTAGGTACACGAGGGTACGACATGTACAGGGGTGTACATACACGGGTGGGGCTTCGACACGTACAGGGGTGTACATACACGGTGGTACGACACGTACAGGGGTGGGGGTACGACTCGAACGTACAGGGGTGTACATACACGGTGGTACGACACATACAGGGGTGGGGGTACGACTCGAACGTACTGGGGTGTACATACACGGTGGTACGACACGTACACGGGTGGGGGTACTACTCGAACGTACAGGGGTGTACATACACGGTGGTACGACACGTACAGGGGTGGGGGTACTACTCAAACGTACTGGGGTGTACATACACGGTGGTACGACACGTACACGGGTGGGGGTACTACTCGAACGTACAGGGTTGTACATACACGGTGGTACGACACGTACACGGGTGGGGGTACTACTCGAACGTACAGGGGTGTACATACACGGTGGTACGACACGTACACGGGTGGGGGTAGGACTCGAACGTACTGGGGTGTACATACACGGTGGTACGACACGTACAGGGGTGGTGGTACGACTTGTACGTACAGGGGTGTACATACACGGTGGTACGACACGTACACGGGTGGGGGTACTACTCGAACGTACTGGGGTGTACATACACGGTGGTACGACACGTACAGGGGTGGGGGTACGACTCGAACGTACAGGGGTGTACATACACGGTGGTACGACACGTACAGGGGTGGGGGTACGACTTGAACGTACAGGGGTGTACATACACGGTGGTACGACACGTACAGGGGTGGGGGTACGACTCGAACATACAGGGGTGTACATACACGGTGGTACGACACGTACAGGGGTGGGGGTACGACTCGAACGTACAGGGGTGTACATACACGGTGGTACGACACGTACAGGTGTGGGGGTACGACTCGAACGTACAGGGGTGTACATACACGGTGGTACGACACGTACAGGGGTGGGGGTACCACTCGAATGTACTGGGGTGTACATACACGGTGGTACGACACGTACACAGGTGGGGGTACTACTCGAATGTACAGGGGTGTACATACACGGTCGTACGACACGTACACGGGTGGGGGTAGGACTCGAACGTACTGGGGTGTACATACACGGTGGTACGACACGTACAGGGGTGGGGGTAAGACTCGTACATACAGGGGTGTACATACACGGTGGTACGACACGTACACGGGTGGGGGTACTACTCGTACGTACACGGGTGTACATACACGGGTGGGGGTTCGACACGTACACGGGTGTACATACGGGGGGGGTGTACATTCACGGGGAGTACGACTCGAACGTATGGGTGCTGGGGGGAGTGTTGGGCGCGTATGCGGGCACATGTCTCCATGGTTGCAATGGGAGGTCGGTGCGGACGGTGTTTTTACCATACGGTTGTAAGATCGGACGCACGGGTTGGATCGTGATTCCTCGGTCGGACTTCACTTTTCACATTTGTAGGGTAAATCGTCCGAGGACGTGTCGGACACATTTTCCGACCCGAGGACGTGTGGGGAATAATTCCCAAGGCGGTTCGTATGGACTTTTGACCATGCGAATCGTGATTGCCAGTTTGTACGGCACTTGTACGATTCGTACGGGAAAAAGACCGGATACGAGTCATACGGGGAAATTTTTTACCGGATCGTAATTGGCACCTATATTTGTGTTGCAGGTTTACAAATGATTTGACTCCCTCGCTGGAAATGAGGTCCCCCAGTTTTGTGATACCTGCCCTATGCCAGTCCGAGAAATAGGACCTGCCAAAAATGGCGGGAAGATTGTAATTAGTCATTATGGGAGAGTAATAGTTAAATCTTCCCAGCCCAAATATTCTGCGGATATTATGGAAGACCTTATAAGAGTTCATTAAGGTCTTAAATCTCACACGTTTGTAATATCCAAACGAAGTCTCTCGAAGGAGACAGCCCCAATGGCCTTCACCGAGTAGAAGTCGGAATGGTGAGGAAAGACAAAATGTAGGTACGGAGGGGGGTTCCCTCACCAGCTCAGAACTATATTGCATAACTGCAGCCCAGTAGTAAAGCATAATGTTAGGGAGGGCCCACCCACCCCGCTCTCTAGGAAGAGATAATTGCCTTAAAGCCCTCCTTGGTTGTGAGTAGGCCCAGATAAACTGCGTAAAGATTTGCTGAAATTTCTGAAGATTAGCTTTGCTAAATTCCAGGGGAACGGTACGAAAGAAGTAAAGGAGTTTAGGAAAGTATGTCATCTTAATCACGTTGCATCTTCCAACGAGGGTCAGATGTAGGTTATCAATCTGTTTAAGGGCCTTCTTAGTTTCTGCCGCGAGAGGAACTAGGTTATCTGCTACGATTTCATCAATACTAGCAGATATAGAAACCCCCAAGTATTTAGCTTTTGGCACCACCCTAGCATCGGTCCAGGTAATTTCCTTATTTATAATTATTTGGGTTTTATTTTTGTTCAAGGCATAGCCTGAGATTTTCCCGTTCTCAGGGTCAGAGGTCGTTATAGCCAGGACGTCCGCGTATGCCATAATTTTGGTGTGGATGCCCTGAGTGCAGATTGCTAAAATGGCGGGATTCCTTTCAATCTGCTTAATGAATGGGTCTAAGTAGAGAGCAAATAACAACGGGGAACAGGGACAGCCCTGTCTTGTGCCCCGGGAGATGTTAAATTGATCAGTAAATCGCCCATTAATGGAGACACAAGCCTTTGGTTGTAAATATAGAGCCTGTACCGCCTGCGTAAGTCTCGTCCCAAAACCCATCCTACCCATGACAGCCCACAAAAACCGCCAGGAAACCCGATCAAATGCTTTTTCTGCGTCTAGTAGTGTTAATGACATCGGGTCTCCTGCTGCCTGCGCTGCGTCAAACAGGCTAATGGCCTGCCTAACATGTTCTGTAGTACCTTTTTTAGGAATAAAGCCATGTTGCCATTCGGAAACTAGGGACTCGATCACGGACGATATTCTGGATGCCAGTATTTTAGAGAAGGCTTTAGAGTCGCAGTTAATGAGGGTGATGGGTCTGTAAGAACTCATCTCTAATGGGGACTTACCCTTTTTGGGGAATATAGATATTCTAGCATTGGACCAGGAAGCAGGAGGGGAAGCCCCATTAAAGATAGATGTTACCACGTCAGTGAAAATAGTTTTGATTTGAGGGGCGAAGATCTTATAAAACTCTACAGGAATACCATCCGTTCCTGCTGCTTTCCCATCTGGTAAACTAGATAGAGCTTCCATGATTTCATCCCAGGTTGGAATAAGTTCTAGTAGTTCAGTGTTATCAGGGGTGAGCTGTCTGAGATCTATCTCGCTTAGATCGGCCGCGCTACAGTTCTCCTCAGTGTATAGATCGGAGTAGAATTCCTGAAATCCCTTCTGTATAGCGTTAGGATCATTGGTCTCGTTCCCTGTAATTAGTTTAATTGCGTGTATTTCATTACTTGTAGATTGTTGCCTGGTTTTGACGGCTAGATGATGCCCAATGCGGTCACTGCACTCGTAATTTTTTTCCCGCTGAGTTGCCCACTTAGCTGCGGTTTTTTCCGCAAAAATTGCCCCTATTTCTGCTTTAGCAAGGACTACCTCTTTTTGGGCGTTTTCGGTATCTTGTCCTGACTTAACCAGTCGGACCAAGTTTGTTTATGCTTCCCTCAATTTCTCCTGTAAATCATGAATTACCAACTTCTCCTTCCTGTTTTTCCCTGCTGAAAACCTCAAAGTTTCGCCCCTGACCCCCGCCTTTAATGTGTCCCAAACAGTCATTGTTGATGCGGTTCCAACGTTTATTTCCAGGAATTCCTGGATCCAACCTTGCATATGTGCCCTATAGCCAGGGTTTTGTAATAGGGCTTTCTCAAAAAACTCTATCTGGGTGCCTTCTTCCACTTCCCTAGTCCCTTGATATTTACTATAAGAGGATTGTGATCGGACATAAAGCGAGGTGCAGTGTCTATAGTACAATTACTAAGGAGTAAAGATGAAACAAAAAAATAGTCTAATCTAACAAAGGTGTTGTGTGGGGCCGAAAAGAAGGTGTAGCCAGGTTGCGTGGGATTTAAACTGGCCCAGATATCACTTAACCCATGGGTCTGGGCAAGGTTAATTAGTGCTTGATATACTCGGGGTTTTCTGCCTTTGTATCTCCATTTATTGTCTAATTTCCAGTCGGAGGGCAAATGTATATTGAAGTCACCACATAGGATGATAGGAGTAGGCCAGTGGGCCAGCTCCCCTGAGACCATGTTAATAATTCCTGGGTCATCTACATTGCTGCCATACAGTGAGCATAGGGTAAAAGGAAGGTTAGTAGAAAGGTGGCATTCGGTTATTACCCATCTGCCCAGTGGGTCTGATTTAACCCGAGGATTGCTAAGAGAGAGTCTTCTGTCTGCCAAAATTCCAACCCCTTTTGTCTTGGCGCCCTGCGAGGTAGCCCCCACAACTTTAAACCCTAATGAATCTAATAGGTGCTTTTGTGTACACTCTATGTGGGTCTCCTGAAGGCATAATATATTGCCCCCTAGAGAACGTAGGCCTTGAGCAACATTTTGCCTTTTAGAAGTATCATTCAAGCCGCAAATGTTGGCAGAGACAAACCTAAGTGAATCTATCCTAGCCATCTAAAAGTTAAGAGAAAACCATTCTCCTTGTCCAATATCTTAACAAATAGATACAGAAATGTATAAGTGCCAAAAAGTGCCCTTGATTCTTCTGTGCCTTTTCTAGTGCCCGTCCCTTCCCCCCCCACCCTGCCCACCCCCCCCACCCTGCCCACCCCCCCCTTCATCTGAGCAATCAGGAATTACCTGAATGATGATAGTCAGTCATGAGGCCCGGCTGTCAACCACGCCTGAAAAAGACAAATTAAATTTTCGTTCGGCTTGTAGCCCCCTTGTTTTCCTTTAAGACAAAGTGAGACAAGCAGCGAGACAGACAGTCAGAAAAAAAAAAAAAAACGGCTGCCCACTATGTCAAGTTTTAAGGTTCACATAAAGCTGCCGTAATGTGACCATGGTCATGGTCCTTGAAGGCTTACATATATGTTGAAACTGTAGAATGAAAATAGAATAAGAGTAAAGAGAAAAATGGCAGGAAAAAAAAATTAGCTTTTTCATCAAGGATTCTTTCTAGATTTTAGTTCGTTCAAATATTCACCAGCTTTTACTTCAGATAGGAAAACTTTAGTCCCCCCATTAAAAATTACTTTAAGTCTAGCAGGATTCATTAAATATACTTCGGCCCCCAGCTGCTGAAACGGAGAGATGAGTTGTCTCAGGCGCCATCTCCGCTCCACTGTCTGATGGCAAAAGTCGGGTTTAGCGAAGAATATTATGCCACTGGCCCCTTTCTTGGAGTTGGGGCGGGCCTGATCGTATATTAACTGTCTAAGAAGAAAATTGCCAAGGTAAACCAGGAATACCCTTGGCTGTCCTCCAGTGGTGTTGCCGCGGCCATGTTGCTGTCTCTGGTTGAAGGTGAAGCGGTGTGCCCTCTGCACTTCTCGGTCCCAATCCCAGCCCTGTTGGTCAGGGAAGGAGTCCTGCAGAAGTTTCACAATGAATCGTCTCGGGTCGTCCCCTTCCTTTCCCTCCGGAATACCAAGCAGGCGAAGGTTATTCCGGCGCTGGCGATTTTCCTGGTCCTCCATCTTAGCCATTAGGTCTACCAGGCAGGCACTGTTTGATTCGCTCTGTTGCTTAACTCCCACGGCTTCAGTTTCCAGATGCTCGGTGCGCGCTTCCACCATGGAAACGCGTTCACTAATGTCAGTGCAGGTTTTATTCAGCCTTCTTATGCCTCCCTGAAGTTTCTTAGATGCATTTTTGGCCGCACGATTGTCAGCCCGGACCTCCTCCTGAAACTCTTTGATGGAAGCTAAGATAGAGGCGAGGGATGGCTCAACTGGGTCTGCAGGCGGGTTTTTAGTAGATCTCCACTGTGTTGTGTTGGGATCATCCTCGTCCAAAGGGTAAGACATTTGAGAGTCTGAATAATCCCATCTCAGCTGGCTACGCCGCTTGTTCTTACTTCTAGGTTTCTTTGGTCGCTGGACCGTGCCAGTGTCTTGGATTGAGGCCTCGCTGTCCCCTTCACTTGTGTCGGACCCACCCTCACCCGAAGAGGTGGGTGTGCTATCGGAGACGGAGTAGAAGTGCTCAGGTCCTGCTTCTGGGGTCCAGGGAGCTTGTGCGCCAGGGGGAGCCTCTAAATGCTGAATAAAGTTAGCTGTACCCGACGTCTGTGTTTCAGGCGCTATGTGAAGGGTATCAACAATGGAGCCGCTACCAGGTTCCTGCGCAAGAAGAGGCAGAGTTGGTAAAGCTTGTTGCATGGTCGCCCCTTTTGGGGGATTGATAGAAGGTACACAGAGAGAGATACCTAAGTTTGTAGACTGATCTGATAGCGCCATAGAAGTATCATTGGTGCTGGTGTCGCCATCAGTGCAAGGAATTACCCTAGGTCCGGTTTCTGCTAAGACAGTTTCTTGCATAACTGCTGGGCAACCCTCTTGCTGCGAACCAGGTGCAGATGCTGGTGTAGTCAGCATGGTTAGTGAGACCGCAGTGATACTCTCAGTGATACTCTCAGTAATACTCTCAGTGGGGATTGCAAGAGTCTTGGAAATAGCGCCTGAAGACTGAGTTCTGGCTCCCAAAAACAGTTTTGCTATGGGGGGGTGCATAGATGTTAAATCTTTTGTATCTTGGGTGTCTTTTAAGTCTTTAGGCAACCCGCCCCCCCCAGCTCTGCCCAGCTATTTTTTGCTGACACTAACCTCTTGCCTGGGTTTAATAGTTCCTTCTGTGGATGCTGTATCCCTGAGATCTCTGGCCTCGAGAGTGGCTGCTGCCTTCGTTTTGACACCTTTCTTGGCCCCCCGGGCGCTCATGTTGAAGTTGTGAGTCTTGCTGAAAGCTGGAGCCAAAGGTGCAGTGAGCGGCAAAGTCCATGTCAGGGCCGCGCTGAAGCACCGTTCCAGCAGAGGCAGGGCCAGAGGCAGGGAATCTGAAGTGTAAATAAATAAGCGAAGGGTGGCCTTAATTCTTCCCTCGTTAGGGATGCCACGTCCGCGCAACTGTTGCCGAAATTCGTAGCCTCTCGGTGGCAGCCTCAGCGTTCTCTGTGTTCTCTGCGTTCTGTGGACTGGCATCGCATCGCGGGACGCAGGGCGGCTAGCCGATCATCCACGTGTCTGGCGTGATCAGCCGAGCAGCGCGAGCACTCACGCTGACTTCATCTTGCTCGCCCCCTCTACTTGGTGTTTCAAGTGTTTTCTCTGAGATATTTATCAATGAGGCTATTCTCCCTTCCAGGGAGGAAGTTTTTCTATTACATTCTTCTGCACTATTTTCATGAGTCTCTATTCTTTTACACATTGTTCCCTGATCTCTGACAAACTCTCGTGTTTCATGTAACATATGTATTCCCCCTATATTTTCACTTGGGACTGTTATTGCATGAAACTGTGTAACTCATCGCCCTGTCTGAATCAATTGTCACTGGTACAGATAATGCATACCAGCGAGACACTTTATGACGTCAGTCTTACTCCTCACTTCACTGACCCTCCTTTCACAAATTATTCATTGGAGCCTTTTTCTTCCATGGGTGAGAGGAGGCCGATGGGAAAGAAAGCCCATTCAGCCAATCAGATCTCTTAATATTTGAAGTTGGGTGATCACCAGACTCTAGTGAGTCTCTCATGAACCCAACCATTGAGAAGTACAAAGTTTTTGAACCTTAATTTCTTAAAAACTACTCAACAGTTTTACACCACATCGCAAAAAGCATGTTTACTGGGCCAAGGTCTTGCTTTCTAGCAAATGTTATGCATTTCCTTTCAGCCAATTTTGCGTTATCACTGTACAATTTTCCAATGTAAAACTGCATTGGGGAAACAAGTTTGGGGACTCCCGCACTCCTTTTTCTCCCACTTGACTGATCATGTCAAAACAGCATCAAAGTTATTAGCAAATCAAAAAATCTATTTCCTATGGAAATGAGATTCTAACTATAACTTCTCATTCACAAAAGTTAATCTAAGTCTGAACATTCTAATTCAAATCAGTGCCCAATGTGAGCTGCACTATGAAGAAAGCAGCCATTTAGAGCTTACTTCCCCAATATAACATGTAAGCTAAAGAATGCATTATAACAACCATGTCTAATATGGGTCTATATTGCCATCCCTGGATTCTATTCACATTTAGAAGCTACTGAGCAGTCGGCCATGTGTTTTATGGTGTCACCATAACTCACTAATGACAATATCGGACCATTTTGAATTTTTTACAAATATGTAATCTCCATCTCTCTGCTTATATGTGGATGTTAAGAGTGAAATATGCTATTTGTTACCATTGTAGATTGTGGGGAGGGCATATGACTCATGAGAAGCGAAACCTCGAATGAGTCATGATGCCATTACCCTGACCCAACAAAAGTAACAATTAGCATATTATACTTTGTAAATCTGCTTATATGGTTCATGTCATAGTATTATTTTCATGTGCAATTGTTTAAACAAAAGATATGTGCCAAAAAACGGATGCAAGGGTTTTCATTTGTGCAGTATGGTAAATTCATTTGGAAGTGACCTCGTGACTATTAGGAGAGTTGTTTTTCTTTGTATACTAATTTGTCCTGAATAACCTGTTATTGGGCCACATTTATATTTACTGCCATGGCATTTCCATGACTTTCTTAAGGAAGAGCATTTTATTTTACTATTCCTCATGAAACTTTCCTTCTGTTCCTACTTTTTATGATTTCATGTAAATCCATTCAGTAGTTTCTGAGAAATTAAAGGTCATGAAATAAAGATACATTGACATTTGATCCATCAAGAGTCCCACAGAACCAGGAATTAAAAAACATAAAGGGGCATATGTACAAGGGGATTGCGCCACTGGAACGTCACTTTTACTGATATTCCGGTGGCGCAAAGCCTGTTCCATATTTACAAGGTGGTGTTAAGGGTTAGAAAGAGCAAAACGCCATTAATGATTGTTTTTGTACATGAAGGGACACCTTTATGCACCAAAACAATCATTAAATAATGGTGAATGCAGCACACATAGAAGTAGCATATCGCCATTATTGATTTTTTATGTGCAGGAAGGTACACCTTTCTGCACATAAACAATCATCCCTGCAACGCAGACACCCTTGCACTATGGCTCAAGGGTGTCTGTGTTAGCCATAGGCAGCTATTTGTAGCCCCAGCATTAGGGAAAACACAGGGGTGCACCGTATTCTTGTAAATACGACGCTTCCCTGTATTTTGGAAATGGCGAAGTGTGGCACTGTAAAATTTGCTGCAGCTGGGCTGCACCATTTCCTTGTACATATGCCCCAAAGTTTTGTGATCAGCTTAACAGGCTTTTTCTTTTGTCTGCCATTTAATTCCATCTGGGCTGACTGAGCTCTCAGATATGTGACCTGCAACATCAGACAAAATGTTGCACCCACTATTAGATGACACCGGAACTCACTCCTTGTGTTCTAAAAATGCCGAAAAACTACCATATATGGGGTAATATTAAATGGTAATACCATATTAATGCCATATTACCATAATACCATATTGCCATAGTATGGTAATACCATATTGGTTGGTAATAACTGAGGGGGTCCCTGAAGGACCTACTTGGGCCCAAATAAAAACAAAAAGATAGGAGGTCACCACGATCCTTATTGTCAGCAACATTGCACATGTGATGATGTCCCAACTCTTATGTTAGGCAAGAGAAGTTGTTAAGTCAAGGCGCATGGCAATATTTTATTTAAGATCTTTATAGTCAGGATTTGTTTTTTCTGAAGATTTTGACTGGTGATGAGTCAGCATGACAGAGTGAGATGTTTTGTAAACGAAGGCCCAAAAATGTTTACTAATGTAGAACTTCTACAAGTTCCATTCATTGTCAATGAGTATGTGACTAATTATTAGTGCAGCAACGAGAACATCTGTAGTTGAATGAAGTCTAGACTGAGTTGTCACGCCCCGTGGAGATGTTTTGCAGTTTTCATCCAGGAAGGATTCAATGCATGCTAAGAAACATCCATAAATTATGGATGGGCTGTACTAGTTTCCAAAACGGAAAGAAATAGTCCTGGTGAGCAGAACAACTTAGCCTACCAACTCTGGATCCATGCCACAAAGGTAAGTTTACACTTTTGCATACTTTTACGTGTGTTTGCTATTCACATCTGAATGTGCTAGTAGTGTATTTATGACTGTGGAATCTCCCCACATAAAGAGATAGGACTGTCCCATCTTTTTGTGAAGACTCCACACTCGTAAAGATACTACTAGTAAATTCCTTTGTGAATAGCAAATAAACGTAAAGTTACACAAAAATGCAATTTTACCTTTGTGAATCAGGCTACCTGTCTTGTCCTGTTGCACCATGTGTGTGTTACACATTTGATAAGCAGATTTCGAGCTAAATCTTGTTTACCATATATTTATAAGTCAATTCGGTGCTATGATTAAACTAATCATCCTTTCTGAAATATTAAAAAAAAGAAGTAGAAATGCATTCTCAATTTTTATGTTGTGGATATTGTTGATCCAGAAATGTGCAATAACAAGCTAACCCATACATGTAGCAGGTGCTCCTACATATCAGGTGTTGCATGCACATAGAGTATAATTGTGCTGTTGAGAATGGCAGAATGCTGATACTGTGTTTTGTGTCTGGATGCAAAAGGGTGTGTTGGGGCCTGACTGGGAAATTATGAAGGATATGAAGGGTTTATAGGAGGAGGGAGATTGGAGGTAATTTGATCAAATATTGCTTTCCAGAGAAGATTTGATTTACCAGATTGCCACGAGTGCATGTTTTTCATGAACAGCAAAGGCTTGAAGACTTGCAGAGGCCACAAATGTGTGCATATATTTTGGCTGCATCAGATTCAGTAATAGATTCTCATGGCCATTAAAACGATTTGCAAGCAAAGTGTTTTAGTCATTTTGCTCTTCTAGCTTCAAGATCCTTTCCTGAAAAAGATTTGACTAGTTATCAACTGCATTCATTAATACATTCTTAACTGTATTATATTATCCTAAACTTATGGGAATCTCTCTTGGAAAATTTGACACAAGATTCTTCAGAGAAATGCCTGATAGTGTCAACGAATATCAAACAACATTAAAGGAAGAAACACAACATAATAAAATTCCCAAACTAATATAGACAAACCAGGATATAGGCATAGTCAAAATGTGATAGTAGCCATAGGTATGCATTTTTAAAATGTTAAGATAAAAAGCACTACAGAAGGCAATTCACCAATTACGGTCAATGTTTGTGCCAGAGAGGAGCACAAGTGTAAAGTCAAGCCACCTACAAACTTATAACATCACACCAGTCAAAGTGTCATTACTTTTCTAGTTCTCATTTTCTTCCATTATAGAAAGACAAGATGAAGCCAACAAAGGTGCCATGAAGTCCAACAGTCTGTCTATTTGGTGCCAAAATCTAAAGCAGAACAAAGTTGAATTTCATAGCCACCAAAGTAATTCCCCTCAGGTGTGAATTTGCCATGTGACCTGGTTCCAAATTCTACATTCATTTAGTCACCTGTCCAGTTTTGTTTGTTCACTGGGCCTGGCAGGAGGCTGTGGCTCACAAGGGCTTCACATATTCTGATAACTCTTCTGTACAGCCCCATGATAGCCTTGAATTTCTGTGAAAATAGCCTGGAGCGTGAAAAACTTGTAACCTAGCTGGCTCAGACTTGTTTTTCTTGGATAACATTGGTGCCTTTTACCAGTCCTCCAGATGGCACAAAAAAGCACAGTACCAATATTTCTTGTTGTTAAGAAATTACATTCTAGTATGTCCTACAGATCTAAGGTGCTCCGGGCAGGCTTCTAGGATCCAGATCTCCCTCCAGCTAGACCTACTACACGTAACAGCACAGTACATGCTGAACGGGGCAGCTAGTTCTTCTCACAGGATGGAGCCCTTCTTCAGCTTTTTGTCCCCTTATGGAAGTGAACAGGGCATAATTGAGCTGACACTGGAAAATATGTTTGCAGGTGCAGTGTCCCTGTGTGCAGGTGCAGATGAGTGGTCCTTCAGTCTTATCCCTCCAACACAGTAGTCAGAATTCAGTTTTTTTATTTCTTAATTTGATGGTTCTTCCATGTCAAGTGATGTCCTGAGGAGTTGGTGGTGAGGTGCTATTTTTATTCAGTGTACAAGCCAATAATTGGAGATTTCACTACAACCAATCTTGGCAGAATTTATATCGAAATGCAATCCTCTTTTTTATCACTTCTTGTTTGGCCTAACTCTACACCTTCCCAGAGACCCCCATTCATGATGGCAGGTGTCAGCCATACCTTTGAGGAGCTCTGGGATGTCACCCTGATCTCATCCTACCCCTCCAATCAGGGAACAACTTCCCCTCCTAATATAGGTAGAGATAAATGTCAGCGAAACCTCCTGCGATGAAAGCCTTCTGCCAATAGGTTCACCATGTGCCAGTTATATACAAACAGGAAGGGTTTGGTTAGGCCCTGAGCAATGCCATCTGTTCTCCTCCCCTCTCAAATAGCTCATCCCAGCTAAGTGGTAAGTGCTTGCACTGCAGCAAATTTCCTAGCTTCAAATGTCGGCACATTGTTGGAAGCACAGCACTTCACACCTAATTATAATGCTATTTACAGTCACTGGAGTAAAAACAGTCCAAAATAACTGGTATAATTCTGTTTGATGTCCAGGCATATGCATTTGTCTTAAATTAATTTTCTTATATACATCAAGCTAGATTTTGATCAATGAAAAAGTACAAATTTTGCCACTTTCCTAGGTGGAATTTTAAAATGAGACTTTTATTCACAATTAGCCTTCACAGAGGAAATCTTACATTGCCTGCTTTGCCTACATAGTGACAAACAACGTTTGGTGACTGCTCAATATAGGCACATATTTATTTTTACATATTTACCATACCCACTTTTATATTATGCACCCAGCCCTGGCGACTTACAGCGTACATTTATGTGTGACTTGGCCAATGTAAAAAGTATTTTCTTCTACATGACAGAGCACTTTCCTCTTAAATGTTGCTGCAGTGGCTCTAAACTACAGGGAGTCATGCCATTATGGTATTTCCTGGAGCCATATATTAGAGTCTCATACATGGGAGTTTTAAATATAGACTGCAGCCCACATGTGACGTTTAACTTCCTTGCCACTGGTTCGTTTCCTGCACCAAACTACGATGGCCTTATTGGAAATTTAAATTGCCAAGTGGGTCTAACCACAATTTGCATCATGTTTGCAGGAGGCGAGTATATATGATATGACACTAAATGTCAGTGTTGCTTTGATTTTTCTGGGGTAGAAACATGTACTTTATTTCTAGGGTTTTTGCCAACAGGTATGGTTCCAGTCACTTTCATTAAAAGGGTGGAAAATCCTCACCACTTGAAGTGGCATTCTTTATCACTGGGTCTCTCATCTCTCTGAACCCAAACATTCCCGTCCACAGGGAGCTTCATAGCAGAGGTTCCAACTCGATCAACTTGTGGAAAAGTTCTTTCATGTTACTCCCTACATGGTAACGATTATTTTGGGAACTATTTAGTGGATAAAAAAGTTTGGGGGATGGTATGAGTAATATTTTCTACCTCCTTTGCACATGATTAAAATAGAAGAATCTAATGGCCATATGTACTAAGCTTTTTTGCGAACACAAACAGGCCAATTCACAGGTGTAGCTTTTGTGAATAGCATTTGACTTCCTTTTTTAAGAATTTGATTAATTGTTTGCATATTTGCCACCGTAGGAAGGCATATCCTCCAAAAAATAGAGGTCCTCCTTCTTAATGGCCTCTTGAAGCACTCAAAATGTCACAAACATTCAAAGAGATAGCTTGTGTCCTCCCTCTTGGTGTCTTCAGGTAGGCCTATTCACGAAGGCATTTTGGAGCACGTAAAAAACTACACCTGTAGTACTAATTTACGTTCTGCTGTATGCCTTTTTTAATTGGGCCCAAAACATATAAAATGGGACTAACAAGGGAACATTCATATATAGTTAGCAGAAAAAGAAAATATTGTGTTGCAGTTGCAGAGCTGGAGTTGGATGTTCAGGGCTGATTCACAAAGGCATTTGAGAGTAAGTGAAAGAGTACCCCTGTATTACAATGTCCTTTTCTGAAGAAGGCTTTTTGTAAATTGACTTCAAAGTTTACTGCTTAAAGTGGGACTCAGCACAAGAACATCATTCCCAGGGTTGATGTGGTTATCATCTAAGCTTGCTTCTCGAAAAAGGATTCATTGACAATTAAACAATCAGGAAACATTTTCAAGACAATAGTGAAGATGCTCAGGAATCCTGTTCAGAAACCCTTTCAACTTACAGGCTGGTAAAATACCAGTGCAGTCTGACCATTTCAATCACAAAATATTTTTCCAACGGGTGCTATGCAGACCATCAATGTCAGCTCCTGGTTGTTTTTACTTTACATTGTTTGCTTTAATTGTCGCTTATTTGTTGTATTTCCTATTGTATCAGATTCATAGTAATAATAAGCTGCATTATGTATAGATCTGATGCATAGAAAATTTCAAACATTTACTTTTCCTTTATATGTTCTACTGTTACTTCTGGATGAATATATCACCTGCATTAATCAAAAAAGTCCACTCTGTTTGTTTTGCACTATTAATTTGATGTTCCTTTACATCACTACCATTTTAAATTTTTATGATGCTCTTTTATACCACTACCACGTTATCAATACGACAACTATTATGCTAATAATTCAAATAAAAGTTAACACAAATAAATCAGGAAAAGGCATGTAAGAGGAGGTACTTGCAATTAGAAAAAGATGTGAGGGAATTACAGGAAGCACCACACCCTTCGAAAAAGCACACTCAGACCATGTTGTGGCAAAACAAGCAAAATTCATAAATATAAATGTTTACTGAATGTGCAGTTTGATTGTATTGCAACTAATTGGAATAAAGGTACACAGAGAAAGATGTGGTGATGAACACATCGGATCCCATGCAATGTCAGGGCAGCCTATGATAGAGAGTTTTTATCAATACTTTGGGTAATTACTATTCAAAATTGAAAGTAAAAAATTATCCTAAAAAACCCTCAGTGCCCCACTGAGAGTAGGATTGAAGGTGTGTAGGCTTTCTAAACTGGCACCTGTGTAATTAGACTCTCTCAACCTAAAGTTATGTTGTAGTTATGTCCTTAGGGGCAAAAGGCAGCAGTTTAAAAAAAATCTCTTGCAACAATTTTAAAGACGTAATTAAGGCCTGGTGTATTTGTTTTAATCCTTAACGTCCTTTGTTCATCATTCTGAAATAAGGTACAGGAGGTTTTGTTGCTGCCTACAACACTACAAAGTTTTTCAATGACTCTCCAATGTATGTTGCTCTCAGTGTGTCTCTTTTTTGCATCTTGCTCCAGTGTTCACCTATGTGGATTGTCACTTTTCTGGAGATTGTATGGGTATACTATCAAATATATCACATTGACACTGTTGCAATTCATGGGCTTTCCCTTTGTAAATTCTATGTGTCTAGTATGGACCAAATATTATCTAAGACTCCTCCGCACTTTAAAATGAAAAAGAGAACCCTTGAATTTTTGAGAGCCAATTTGGAGGATTCTATTTAGGGATATTTCCGTATGCACGGCTCAACAGTCATGGGTGGAGGGGCAATGCTACAAACCTGCTTGCGAAAAGTCCATTTCAGTCTGAAAGGCTGATGGTCCTCAGAGAGTGCCAGTGATGCTGGTGTAAGGCTTTGCATATGTGGAAAATACAATCAGCAACAGTGCTTTGATGATGAATTACAGTTCCCAGCAGTCCCTGGACTCTAACATTCCTTAGGGATGATGGTGCCATATTTGACTATCGGTCATTACATTCCTTGTGTTTCAAAGCATCCTTGCCTGCAACCACGCCCTTGCTACTTGGATAAGGATTTCTTGTGCAAAGAGCTGTTGCTTGCTTTAGAGTTTGCAGGAGAACATATGTAAAAACAGACTTTGGGAATTATTGCATTTAAACTTGGGTTTTGATTCTATGTTGGAACCGGAACCTGCAGAATTCTCATACCAAGATAATGTTCCGCATGATATGTACATATGGCTGTGCATAAGGTACTAAGATTACTGAACACATGCTACATACTAATGATAGAAACCACTGAACATTAATACTTGCTAATTACCTTTCCAGTGTCACAAAGAAATTGAATCTATCTTCATTTGAAATCACATATTTATGAAGCTTGAGGTAGTTATCCTACCAATAGGGCTGGAGGGTGGATGGACAAATATATATTGAGAGCAATTCATCCATCTCTTGCTATATTTCACTTTCAGAAATAGTAGAACAAAGAGAGTTAGCAACAAAGAAAAAGAGAATCATTTTACCCTTACCATCAGAAGCATGACAATCATGGCATGTTACTAGGATATTTGCTACTGTATCCCTTTTCTATCTGCTGACATCAGTGCCCATCAAAAGTGACGAGTAAGAGTGGTGAAGAGCAGCATCTGTTTTCTCTCTTCTCCCAATTCCATGATTCTACTACTGACCTCATACTCTTGAAGAAAGTACACCCTCAATATCCACCCCAGAACATCCATAGGACACATTATCAAGGACGACAAAATATTACAACAAATATAGAGAGGTAAGTAAGCCTAGACTTTCTATTCCTGCCTCCCCATGTATGTACCAACGTAGTACATATGTCTTTATGGTAGATGAGGAGATAGGAATAGTAAAATTATACTTCACTATACACATGTAACTTTCAAAAGTTTGTCCCTTTGAATTCTGTCCTCGATATTCTGGTATCACAGTATTCTGGGGTTTGATACTCAATAGTACACAATCCTCTTGATGCATGTAGTCATTGGTGGAGATGGGACGGAGAGTACAAGGTTTAGTGATTTCCAACAAATGTACCAATATTTATCAAATATTTTCTGCATTCAACTGGAAAGTCTTGTAAATGTAGTAGGTTATATACTTAAAGAAGAGCTTCCTTGTTATTGATACCCCACACACATCTTTCTGTTAAAAAATGGGGCAGTTCTTGAAATTTGGTATTCTCTGAGTAATTCCTGCTAATTCTTATGAATTGACAATATGAGAGATTTTGTCTTTTAACTGTCAAACCTCAAACAGGCATTATGGTGTCTTGGCTTTTATAAGGTTTAGTCCCTAAAACACCACCTACAGGGATGATTTTAGAAAAATGACAGACTTGTTCTACTCATTGTACTAGTTACCTTAAAGTAAGGTTCTTGTTTGTGTGCTTGCCTAAACCTGTTCAACAATCAGGCTCCATTACCTGGAAGAATACTATTTACAGCAAAGCTCCATATCCTGAAAAGCTGCTGAAGCACTACATGCCAAGCATCATAATAATTCCTTCTAAGGTGATGGGCTGTCTTTAATGCAAAAGGAGACCATGCATCATGGATTTTTGTGTACATCACTGTGATGATACGCTATCACATTGAAAGACAGAAACCTGCACATTTCTTCATCTGAAATTGACTGTTTCATACATTCTCTTTAAATTATGATGCACTTCGTTCTAATGTTGTACTGAGATATTTTCTGTAGGGCATCCAAGCAGGCATTCCTACTGTATTGACTACTGAACAGGTATTGATCAAAATCTTCTAATGGAGACATGTATTGACTAGCTTCTGATTTGAGGTTCTTACCTGTAAAACAGGTTTAGTAGAATGTTTACTTAAAAAAATACTTTAGGTAGTACTTAATTTAGAAACAAATATGTGCCAGACCTAACATCTTTTCTCAAAAGCTCGCAGCCATGGCTACTGAATATATGCATACTGAACACCAAGGCTGTGTAGTCTTGTTTCTACCCCATGAATCTTTTATCCACCACCCCTGCCCCTTTATCTCACTTTTGCAAACTTCTGCTTTCTCTGTTTGTCATGGGGTTCCACTCTTTCTCGTCCTCCTCCTCCTTGTCCCTGGTGTGTTTTTCTCTCTCATGTTCTGGGTCAAAGTCTGATGAGGAAAAATAAGAGCAGGTCCCCAATAATGAGTGCTGGTAGACCCCACCTTCAACCACTGGTGCAAATTAAACACTAAGGGCCCGATTCACAGAACTAACTTAAGACAAAATCCTAAACTTACTACCATTTTGGTATTCACAGAAGGCACTTACTCATTTTGGTATTCACAAAAGGCACTTACTCATTTCGGTATTCACAGAAGTTAGGACTCCTAACTTTAGGACTCCTAAATGCCTTCTGTGAATACAGAAAGTCTTAAAATTAGGATTTTTCTCAGTTTAGTAGTAGTATAGTTAGGACTCCTAACTTTAGGACTCCTAAATGACTTCTGTGAATACCGAAAGTCTTAAAATTAGGATTTTTCTCAATTTAGTAGTCCTAAATCTAAACTTAGGACTACTAAATTGAGAAAAATCCTAATTTTAAGACTTTCGGTATTCACAGAAGGCATTTAGGAGTCCTAAAGTTAGGAGTCCTAACTATACTACTACTAAACTGAGAAAAATCCTAATTTTAAGGCTTTTAGTATTCACAGAAGGCATTTAGGAGTCCTAAAGTTAGGAGTCCTAAACTTAGGACTACTAAATTGAGAAAAATCCTAATTTTAAGACTTTCGGTATTCACAGAAGGCATTTAGGAGTCCTAAAGTTAGGAGTCCTAACTATACTACTACTAAACTGAGAAAAATCCTAATTGTAAGACTTTCGGTATTCACAGAAGGCATTTAGGAGTCCTAAAGTTAGGACTCCTAACTTCTGTGAATACCGAAATGAGTAAGTGCCTTCTGTGAATACCAAAATGAGTAAGTGCCTTCTGTGAATACCAAAATGGTAGTAAGTTTAGGATTTTGTCTTAAGTTAGTTCTGTGAATCAGGCCCTAACTTTGGAGCTCTATAACATTGTAGTTTTTTGTGTGTAATGGCCATTTACTGCACTTTAATCATGCAGTTTCTAATTGTTAAGCAATTTACTCACTGTATAATACATTCTTTGTGTGTTTAATACCTATCTACTTTCAACCATTTTGATGTAATCCTATTGAAATGTATTACTGTTCTCTCTGAAATGTATTACTGTTCTCTCTGACACAAATTGCTTGAAGCAAAGCCAACAGAAATGAGAAAATCTGTGACTTAAGTACTTTACAGTTGTTTCTACCCCAGACCCTTGTGATTTAGACTTTGGATTAGGATTTGGTTCAAATGGACATTGAAGTATTTCCTGTTTCTGACTTACTAAGAAGGGAGGAAAACATTTGTCATTGGTGCTAACTGTTGGCTTTCAAAAACAAAGAATGTTTTCAATTCTGTAGAAATGAAAATAATACTCCATAGGGGCCTGTTTAATGGTATACATCAACTAACCAATAAGGCACAACCTAATTCAAATTATCAATTAATTGTATTCAGCTCTGAAGACACACCCAAAAATTGCAGTGGGAAGATTTCTCCACAGGGATGCATTATCCAGCAACAGAGGATCAATGCTGGTATCCTAAAATAACAATGTCATCAATGAAGCACACTGTTTCATTTTCAAGTGCAACTCCAAAGAACACTATCACAATAAGACAGAGAGAGAGAAATTCAAATAATACCATATGTCCTCGAAACAATATCAGCACACACCAAAAATATGGCAGTAGCCAAGGCACTATATTTACGTGATGAGTGCCAATGTACTAGCGAGACAATGTTGAAAATGGTTGGACAGAAAAGCTTCACCTTCAGGATTGTTACATGGTGCTTCATACATAATTATGTCCTACCTTGGTAAGATATTAATACCAAGGTGGTGTCAACCTCAAGTTGAGGGAGATCAGAATGTATTTCTTTCTGGAGTACAAGATCCAGCTAGTGCTGTAAAACTACCTATATGTAACAAAAAATACATCTATTTAGAGAGTTACACCTGGCAGAATTAAAAGCAATACAAAATGACTCTAGAGATATTATATCTCAGTCATCATTTCTATCAGCTTGTTTTGACCTATTTCATTGCCCAGGGAGAGTCTTGAACCTTCTTCAGGCTTACTAGGATAATTAGTATACCAAAGTCATCCTAAGTCCGTACATAGGTAAAGAATTCGTCTTGGCTAACTAATTAGTGCTATGGAGTCAACCTGTGGAAAGAATAGATAGTTACATTTCTTGCTCTGCTCCATCATTGCCAGCAGAATTCATGGGGCCAATTCACAGAAGTAATTTGAGGCAAAATCCTAAACTTACTACTTTTGGTATTCACAGAAGGCATTAAGTAGTAGTGAAGTTAGGATTTTGTCTTAAGTCTGTCTTAAGTCTGTCCTAAGTTTGTCTTAAGTCTGTCCTAAGTTTGTCTGAAGTCTGCCTGAAGTCTTTCTTAAGTCTGTCTTAAGTCTGTCTTAAGTCAAACTTAAATCAAATTTAAGACAGACTTAAGACAAAATCCTAACTTTACTACTACTAAATGCCTTCTGTGAATACCAAAAGTAGGCATCTCACTTGTTGTGTGCTACTGGTATTCCTAAATTTTTCCAGGCTTGTTGAACATCTATGTTGAGCCTCCGGGCTGTCTCAACGAGTTGCCCTTTTGAAATGTACTGACTCTCTACTACTCCTTTGTATTTTAGGCAATTATGTTGGAAGATGTTTGTATATATATATATATATACATCCACATTGTGGCTCAATAGAAAATTCTTGTGGAGTATCACATCAGAGACACTAATTGGCTTCACAAGAGTACACAAGTGGTGTATGTTTTGAAAAATAATATACTATTGATATCATAAGAACTCTCAACAAGTGCATAAACCCAGACCCAAACACACAACTGACTATATTATTTTTAAAAATACTTTTAAAGATGTTCTACTTCGTTCATGCAATTTATCCAGACAGAGTGAAGAATACTATTCAACAGCACAATGTCTCCCAGAGATCTATTCACCCCCAGGGTACCGATAAATGCATGAGAAAATAATACATAAAATTGAGTTGAAACATTTAGATAACTATAAACTGGAAGGAGAAGGAAGTTGTTTTGTAACAAGGACTATAGATGGAGGACAAATGAAAAACTAAAACAAAAACCTTTCCCCCAACTTTAAGTGCTCCATCCGACTATAGACATACTTAAATGCAGGCCTGCTGAGCAAGTGCATTTGAATAAATCAGCACACAAATAAAATGATGCATCCTCAACAATATACTAGGGATTGAGATTGTCCTTAAAACTCATCTTGTGTAAATGTTATATATTTAAGAGATTATAGTTCACAGATGTCACAAAAGTAGTAGTGAACTCACTAATAACTATGGGTCTGATTAACAAAGGAAAGGTACAAACTGCACTTACACAAGTGCAGTTTGTGAACCATATCCTATGTTTTCTGTCTTTATTTTAATTTATGTGTTGTTAAAGTGTTGTTGTAAATCTGTGATTTAGCGATATATGATTAATGCAAGAACAATTTGGAGAACTCTCAAGACCAAAACCTTTCTCTGTTAACCTATAATTATACAGCTGCAACATACCCATTCTTCTGCATTTTCAGGCCTTATGCTTACAGTTCTTTTGTCAACATATCTGCTGTTTGTTTGATTCTGGTTGTCAGAGTTGGGAGGGAAAATAATGTTTTGAGGTGTCGAAAGCATCTGACTTGATATTTATATAAAGAGATTTTATTTCATTGACAAAAAACAGCAGCTTGTACTTTCATTGTTACAAACTGTGATTGAGTAGTTTTGGTGAGCAAATGAAATAGTGTGTGACTGTCATTCAAGTGGCCCACATTTATTTCATTAATTGCATATATTTTTCAAGACAACAATTAATAATGTTAATAGATCATTCTGAAGTTCATCACTGTTCTATGTTAACAATTCTGATGTATTATCTGAAATATTGGCAATAATCAAAATACATTTTGAATTTAGGATGCCTATAACATGTATACAATGTTTGTGTATGAAAGTTTTTTTGGTTTTTTGATGAGCTATATTCCTTCGTGCCACCGAACTTGATGAAGGAATGCAAGACATCTCCTGATTACTGAAAGGTCATGAAAGGTTTAACTGTACACTTGTTCAATTGCGGTGGTCTCCACATGCATGATAAATTGATAAAGGAGTCATTACAGAGTCAGATCCAAAAGGACCAAAGTAAATGCTGCATTATTTGGCAAGTGGAGATGATTGAATTTAATTATTTAATGCTTTCCTATATGTAATAAATATGACAGTTATCATTTCCTGCTTCAAATGAGTGACCATGATTCATAAAGATCGTTTCAAATATACACCCAGATGTTTACACCAGAGCATCAGGTAGACCATAACACATGTGCTAATTTATGTACATCAGGAGTGTTCAAATATTAATAATTTACAAGCATCTCCAAGAGTACATCTGTAAACTAGTGACAGTCGCAAACTTCCATGAGTACCAGGCGTATCCCTAGAAAAGGTTTGAGAATGTAGTTTTTCACAGTCTGTAGGGCAGAAAATCTGGATTTCATTGAAGACACAGAGGCTACGATTATCAAATCCCATGATATTGCTCCTATTCACAGCAGGAAGGGAAAGAGTGGTCCTAAAAATGTAATAAGCAATGAAACACTGGAACATGCAGCCATCTTCCTTCTGTAAGTACTGCAAACAATATAAGCTTTCCAATATCCAAAGGGCTTTCTGCACTGCAACACGTTTTTATCTTCCAGTACCAGCTTCTAGTCGACATCTTCTGATTGAAATCCCATTATTCTGAAAATAAAGAAACAGACGTATCATCAGGGTGAGTTATAAGTGAGGGATAATCTTGTCCTCCACGTCTTTCATAAAATCCACATTTTCTGCCCACCAGGCAGTGGAAAATCTAGATTTAATGGCAAGGCATGGAGGCTAACATCATGCAATTCCAAATCCTTAATAACAATTTATCTATTGCATTCACCACTGGTTTCAAATAGCAACTTCTAAACATAGACGCATCTGTCCAAACAGCCAATATTAAAATATCCTGCAAATCTCCTCTATCGCAAATGCTTTGGAAGAAGATGCCCCCTTACAGAATGTGCACCTTAATCTCTCACATCCACACCAGCCTCTCGTGTAACTTCTCACCTCCATGTCACTAGAGTTGTCTCTGAGACTGTGTTGTGTGGATTCTTATAAGAAATCAATAATTGAGAAAAATGTCCTCTTAAATTAAATGTCCTTCTATCATGCTATTTTAAACATAGTACTTCACACAATCTCACCTTGTCTTGATAATATATATATAGAATATTGTTCTAAAAAGTGTTTTGGTCCTTTGGATATACCCTGCTCATGTTGGATCTATCAGCAGCTTTCAATACTATCTCTCCATCACTTCTTACTCACTGTCTGTCCCAGTGTAGGATTATGGGTGACCCCTTGAGTCTTTTAAGATCATTTTTGTCAGAGAGATCATAGACAGTAATTTGTGGACTGTTTGTTCCAAACCTTTCTCCTTGCTACGCGGAATCCCACTGTGGTCTTACCTAAGTCCTACTTTGTTCAATCTTCACGTATCCTCGCTGGCTAAGTTAAACTAGTCTTTTGGTTTTCAGGTGTTATCATATGCAAACAACACTCAAATCATTGTTACCATCATGGAGGATGTGCAATCGGTAAACAGCCACTGCACCAATGCATGAGGATAGTCTGCACTTGGATGACAGATAATTGCTTAAAGTTAAATGCTGGTAAGACTTCTATGATGTCATGACCAATGTAACCAACTGGATGAGAGACAGCTGCCTCAAACTCAACTCCGAAGTACTCATTTTTGGAAAGAATACTTATGCATGGGACTACAGCCGGTGGCCAGCACATCTCAGACCAACACCCACACCAACGCACCATGCACGCAATCTAGGCTTCATCCTTGACAATGAACTGTCCATGAAAATGACAGGTCAATGCAGTCGCCTCTTCCTACTTCCACACTCTCTGCACACCCCGCAAAATCTTCAGATGGATCTTAGTCAGCACCAGGAGAACCCTCACTCAGGCCCTCATCAGCTGCTGTGATTATGGCAATGCTCTCTACACCAGCATCTCCACCCAACTCCTCCGAAGACTCCAGAACAGAATACCACAACTGGACTCATCCTGAACCTCCCCATATGGAGAAACATCACCCCCACCTCAGAAACCTCCACTGGTTCTCAATCCAGAAGAAATGCCAGTTCAAGGTCTTCATGCACGACTTCAAAGCTCTACATAAACAAGGACCAGCCTACTTCACCATCAACCTAATTTCCACCTACTTGCAAGACAGCTGCCCTCTTCCTCAATAGCCTGTACACACACCCTCTACATCTACGATAGCCTGGAATTACCTGCCCCTCTATGTTCGAAAAGCACCCTCCCTGGAGGACTTCAGAAAACAGCTCAATACATGGCTCTTCCACTGAGACGTTACACCCAGGGCACCCAGATACCCCTCGGGGGACAGTGCTTTACTTTACAAATGCTGATTGATTGATTGACAAAAGGGTAATATCAAGAGTAAGGGAAAGCAGAGATGAGAACTGTCCCAGCAACTGGTGGCAGTCCCTCCGCTGTTCTGAAGTCAGGGTAGGAAAAAGGTTTACTTCTTCCACTGACCAATCCTTCTCTTTGGAGGTTAGGAGGTCAGGGATAGGTTCACTTCCTTCTTCCTCCCCACCATACATCACAACAAAATAGTTACCTCAGACCTCTCAAAGTATGAGATGGTGGAGGTGAAGAGAACCCTTGGGGAGCATCTGTGGTCTTGAGGTCCACCAAGTAGGTGGCCTCCCCCTTACTCTCAACAATCTCATAGGATCCATTCCAATAGTCTTGGGTGGCCCTGGGCTCCACAGGCTTCTTCACCCAAACGTTCTGCCCCGGCTGAAATGCCACAGTGGTAGCTGTCTGGTCATCACTTTTTCATTACCTCCTGCCTGGCCTCCAAGTTTTCAGAAGCTTGCTTCCAAAACTTGGCCATGTGGCACAGAGAGTTAGCATGTGGTAACCACATCTAGGGGAAATTTCCTAGGAGCTTGGTCCTACCTCACCTTGACCAGGCTGAGAGGTCCTCTTACAGGGTGATTAAACAGAAGCTTAAAGGGGCTAAAGCCAACTCCCTTCTGTGGTACCTCTCTGTAATTGAAAAACAGGCATGATAAGAGGAAATCTGTCTTATGCCTCATGGCCTCAGGCAGGTCCTTGATCATGCATATGAGGCTCCTGTTGAATCTTTCAATACGCCCATTGGTTTGTGGATGGTAGGATGTGGAAAACTACACACTCCTTCCATATTGACTGCCTATAATCAGACATGAAGTTGGTGTCCCTGTCAAACACTATTTCCTTGGGGAAATCCACTCTGGTACAAATCCCCATTAGGGCCCTGGCCAATGCAGGTGCTGTTGTATTCCTCAGAGGTAATGTCTCTGGGTATCTTGTAGCATGGTCCACCAGCACCAGGACAAATCTATTCCCAGAGGTTGGGGATGCATAGGCCTACAATGTTGATGCCCACTCTTTCAAAGGGGTTTCCAATGACAGGCATCGGATTCCGGGGAGCTTTCATCTTATGTCCTGTTTCCAAGCTGGCCTAGCAGGTCAAGTATATCCTGCAGGATACATCTGAGGAAACCTTTATCCGGGGCCAATAGAAGTGGGGGACAAGCCTGTAAAAGGTCTTGTCCTACCCCTAATACCCTGCCAGGGTTACTTCAAGAGCCAGCACCAGTAGGAAGGCCCTGTAGCGTTGGGGAACCATCAGTGCCCTTGTTGCTCCATGCACAATTGCCTTAGACTCACTATACAGAAGATTTACCTCCCAGTAAATACTGTAATTACCAGACGCATCACCGGCTTCCTAGGCTTCAGCCATTTGCATCATGCTCTCCAGGGTTGGGCACTCTCTTTTTGCCTTGCAGAACTCCTCCCTGGTGGGGCCCCCTTCTACTTACCATCCAACAATGTCAGCTTGGTCACCAAGGGAGGCAATGTCCTCCTCACTAGACCCTTGTGTCAGCCTCCTTTAGCACCGCATCCACCTCAGCTGGGAGACATTCAAGGAGCTGATTTTCCATGCCCCCTGCCCTTTCTTCTTTTGGCAGCTGTCTTGATCATTCTTCCAGGCTCCAGACTTCCTTGACTCCCTTCCTGGGCAGCCACAAACCTGATAGTTGCACACACCCACTCACGTAACCCTAACATTTTCAGGTGTGGCCTGAGCTTCACTTCTTTCCAGACAGTGTGCTCCAAGTCATTGCCTAAAAAACAGTCCACAGGCATGTCACGTTTATCAGCTACTGCAAACTGGTGGAATGTATTGGGTAAAATCTGCTTTGGAGCCCCCACTGACTCCTTACCATAGCCATGCTGCCTCCTGTGCATCTCAGAGCCTCAACACATTGCCCAAAAATAATGTCCCACTGCCTATACTTTGCAGCATCTCCACGTCACCCAGGGACACTAGGGTAACCTCATTGACTCCCCCCACTGACTGGAACAAACTCTTACCCAAGCACTACACTTGCCAACCCTAGAGTTTTGCTTACAGTGGCAGGCTGTGCCTTTTTGGGACATTTTGAATCCCCCTTGTAATGCCTGTACTCATAGCACTGATGTTTTGACTCTTCTCAGGGAAGCTTATTTTCTGGTGGTCAGAGTGGGAATGGGACCCTTTCCCTTGAGACCTGTTTTGGGAGCCTTGAGAGAACTCCTTCTGTTTATCTCCTCCCTCCTTCTTCTGATGGGAACGCAGCCCTTCAGTGCCCTGCTGGAGTAGTCCAAGAAATCCACCCATGTCTGTGTAAAGAGTATGCTGCCCATACCTCTCATGGGATAACTCATATGAATGGCCTTCATGGGGTCATGCTGTGTCTGGTCCCCTGCCTCTAGTGTAAGGAGTGTGACCCTCCGTACTGTGGGCATGTCCACAAGCTACCCCCTAGAACTCCTCAGGATCCCTGTTCACCCTTAGAGCCTTCTCATAAGCTGAGAAGAATTAGCCAATATCTTCTCCCACCAAATCCTTTGGTATGCTGACTGTAGGAAGGTAGGATCCTTCTGCATGGTTACCCCCATATTTTGCCTGGTGCTGAGCTGTTTTTGACTAGTCTAGCTGGGATCCTGCTACTCAGGAACCCAGTCTCTCTGCTTTCTCCCTTAAATTGGTGTGTGCAGTACTTAGGTTCATCACAGATTGGATACTGGGGTACCCTTAGGAGTCCCTAGTATATGGTACTCAGAGCATAGATACTCCAGAGGTCCCCCATGGGCTGAAGCATGTATAATGTCACCCATGGGAGACCATTCGAACTGTGACTACAGGCCTGCCATTGCAGCCCTTGTAAGCTGGTGCTAACACCACTTACTGAAGATAAAGGTTTCCTTTATCTAACGTCACCACACTTAAAACCTTTAAGTCACCCCTATAACAGACCTTTGCAATCCTGAAGGCAGTGTGCTTGGTTCTAAGTCTGAGGGTGGCCCTGCATTAGCAGGACACCCCTACTGCCTACGGAGTCCATTCTTCTGGGTTGTAAGTAAAACAGCCATATACTATATAGAGGGGCACCACGTAATTACGCGATGACCATCTCAAAACTGACTGCAGCTAATCCTATCATGTTTGGTATCAAACATGTTGGAATCATACCTCCCACACCATAAACAGTGTGGGAGGTATGGTTCCAAGCAATGGAACAGCCCTCTGTTATGCTCTCAGTATTCCGGGTACCAGACTTCTCGACCCAGACAGCACAAAATGGTTGCTGCCAACCAGATTCTGCCCTCCTGTTGCTGAGCCAAGCTCAAGCAGACGAAGGCAGAACAATAGGCATCATGTCACACGGAGGTGTGACCACCTCCCAGACAGGATTTAGAGAATCGGGGCAGGGAGAGTGCACTTGTCAGTGCCACTCAGTCTGCACGAGGGGTACATTTGGAGTTCCCACGCATAGTCCAGTTCAAACCAGCTCTGGCTGCTGGCTCCTGCTCTGGCATGAACCTGTACAAAGGACATGGGAGTAACCTCCTCCCCTCTCCAGAACCCCCCGGGAGGGTCAGCTGAATCATCCCAACTCTTTCTGTAGGGTACTTAAGGGCTTACCTGTGGCTGGGTCCCTAGATTTGTCGTGGGACAATATTCAGATCAGACACCACTTCTTCTACCGTCTGGGCACCCTGGACTACAATGGACTTCGTTTTGGGCTCAACTTCATCTCCCTTCCAGTCTGTTGCATTTTCTGTGCCTGGGCACCATACAGGGACCTTCCAAGGCCTGTGGGAATCAAAGACACCTGAAGGAATCTCCCTTGAAGTGAAGGAATCACTTCCCTGCATTTGCAGGTACTGCAACTAAGTTGACCGATCTGCTGATCTGAGCTCCTCCGGACTCTCAATGGTTCTGCAACACAAGTGGTTGTTTTCAATAGCTTGCGAGGCATGCCCTGCCCTCTCACCAAGTTTGAGGTCAGTATTCCTCATGGGGGTTGCAATAACGGAACCCCTGTGCACTGGGTCAATTTGCAGTTGCAAAGGCTTGTAGGCTTCCTCAAAAGAAGATCTTTGGGCTCTAAGTAGCCCCATCCTCGAGCATCTCCAGTAATCAGAATCGTCAGCCACGCCGCATCATTGTGCATCGTGGCCTGCATCTTTTGGTGAGCTGCTTGAGGTCCTCTCGTGACTCCAGTGCTTCTGGCCTGTGGGTCTATTTGAGGGTCACCTTTGCATCTTTTGGACTGCCCTGATTGCTCGGGGGCTGCCTCGACTCCCCTGCTTTTGGTGAGTCCCGTGGACCTTGCTGGTCCCGACATTGCACTTTCTTCGACTTCTGCGTTGGTTGCATTTGCCAAGGATTGGTGGTGCTCCCACTGGACACCGACCCCTCAGCACTTGGCATCCGCCGAGGGACAGCTCGTTCATGGCTCCTGGTCTTCCTCAGCATCACCTGCTCCTCACAGCTGCAGAGTCAACCTACTTGTCAACTCTCCTGCTACTCCCGACGATGGTGGGCATTCGTTTTCCAGATCTCCTGTTCATTCGTGAGCAACATAGACTCTGTGCCCTCTGCTTGCAGGTACATCTCGACTAAAATCCACCTTCAGATTCCACCGGACACTCTCTCCTTTGTCAGCAGCAGCAATTTCCTGAAGTCCTCCAGTGGGTTCGACAGCAGTTTCTGACACCAATTGACACCTATGCACCCGGCTTCCCTAATGTAGGTAACATGGGTACTAGAGTATCCAGGGGTGGGTGGCTCTCCAACCTTCTATCTTCCATGAGGTTTCTTCAAGGATCCACTGGGAAGGGTCCTTAATCTTTAAAATTCCAACGGCGACATACATGTAGAGTTTTACAGAGCACGCGGTGGTGTTCCCACACTTCACACATTCTCCTTGGGGTTCCCAGTCACTCCCCTTGGGAGGTTCCGTGGGTCCCCAGCACTTCTACGTCCTCTCGGCATTGTCTTGCCACGAGTCTTGACCCGAGTCGTTGTTCTTATGTGACTTCCTTAGAATATGGTTTGGTCCCCCCCCCCGGGGGTCAACTGTGTATTTTGTGCTATTTACTGTATTTCTTTGCAAAGTATTGTGTGCATTGTGTTAATCTTCGGGTAGGAGATATCTATATGTGTTAGAGAGTATTATATAATAAATACATATTTTATTAAATACCTTGTGAGGTTCTTTTTCACTTAATCTATACTATAAGATTGCATTCTGGTAAAACAAGCTGCTTTACACTCCTTCTGGACTAAGCCTGAAGGCTTCTCTCCACAGCTACCACTTAGAGAGCTTTCTAAGGTTTTCTGAATCACCATAAGGGTTGTCTGGAATGGTGCAGGGTGCCCACTTACATTAGTAGACATCATATACCAGGCCAGCTTCTCACACTGACCCTTCCATCTCTGTGAGACACTGCAGGTCCACTCTATCCTCCTCCTTTGATAGTACTTCCCCCTCCTCCTCCTCCTCCTCCTCATTGTCATCCACCTCATCCTCTTCTGAGGTGGCCTGCCATCTGTGCACTTACTCAAAGTCCTCAAGGCATCCTGAAGATTCAACTTGGTGGCCTTTTTGTCAACTTTCAGTCCCTTCTGCTTGCAGAGCTTCAGCAGTTCAGGCTTACTGAGGGTGTCAAAGTTGCATACATCCATATCAATGGGACAAAAGGAGTTTTAGAGCACTTACATTTAGTAAAAACAGCCAAATAAAAAACTAAGGATGAATAAAAAAAAAATAATGGTCTTCAGATGTGGAAAGGTAGTGTGCTCCAAGTCACTGTATGGCACTTACATGAACACAAGTCCAATCCTCACCGCTGAGCACCAATGTTAGAAATTGGTTTCTGGTTGGCTGAGGTATGCACCTTGTCCAAGCAGCAGTCACAATCCTAGTCAGGAAAGAGGGACTTTGAAGAGATCCTCCCTTCCTGCTCTGGCTGTAGATTCAGTACAGAGGGCTAAGCAGTCCTTTGTGTGGGGACAGGACACACTTTTTTTAGGTGTATGTGTTAGGCTGTGTCCAGCTCCTCCTTCTCATCCTGCCCAGGATGGCCTGTCAGGGTGTGGATAGCCTGTCAGTCACACCTAAGTTTCCTTTGTGTGTGGCTGTCTATACGGAATGCACAAGGCCTAGCTGTCACCCACCCCAGATGTGTACTGGATCATTCTAAAAGTGGCATTTTTAAAATTGTAATGATAAATTCAACACCATTAAAGAGAATTTATTGTTATAATTCCGTAGGTACTAAACACAATAGCTTTTTCTCCATCCAAATCAGAATTACACTTATTCGATATAACAAGGAATCCCCAATGTTAACCTATGGTAGACATGGTTTGCCTCACAGAAGTGAAAATGCATTTTTGAGTTTTTGACTACCAGGACATATGTCCTACCTTTTACTTACTCAGCACTCTGCCCAGTGGGATACCTGGGCCTCACTTAAGGGTGGCTTATATGTAATAAAAGGGGAGTTTAAGGCTTTGGGGTTTTAAATGCCAAGTCGACATAACAGTTTCAACTGCATAGACTGGCTCTGCAGTGGCAGGACTGAGACATATTTTAAAAGGCTACTTAAGTGGGTGACACAATACATGCTGCAGGCCCACTAGTAGCATTTAATATACAGGCCCTGGGAAGATGCAGTGCAGTTTACTAGGGACATATAAGTAAATTAAATATACCAATTGTGATAGATCAATCAAACCAAGGGAGAAAGCACGTGCATTTTAGCATTGTTAGAAATTGTAAAGTGCACAGAATACTAAAACCAACAAAAGCAGACCAGCAAAATTGGAGACAACTGGCAAATGTTTTGGGAGAACACCACCCTAAGGTGGACAGGTCTAACAGGTATTCAATCTGTTTGCAAATAAACCTATACTAAAGAGACTCCAAACCTTCTGATTCATTCAAAATGTATTGTGGTCTAATTTCCAATCACGTGTGTTAGAAAGTCATCCTTTTGCCCTGCACACTCCCGTTTTTTGCTGAATGATACTGGTGGTAGCTGACTTTGACTGTAACCTAGGCTCTGCTAACCAGGTCCAGGGCCAGTGATATGTTTAAAAAGGTACATGTAATAGGGTACACTTACAATTGGCAATGACAGACCCTATAATTCCCTATTAGATAATTGGGCCAGGGGGTGCAATCTACCTATAAATCCTTAGTATATAGTAGGGCATGGAGGTTTAGAGGCCCAGCACATTTCCTGCACTTGCATGTGTGCACTGCTGTGTACCTGCTGTCCTTTTAAAGGCAGTCCTGCCTTGCAGCCTGTCTTTAAAAGTACATTCTCACAATTGGTATTGACAGACCCTATAGGTTTCTAGTATATAATAAGGCTAGTGAGTTTAAATGACCTATAAGTCCCTAGTATATAATAGGGCATTGCAGTTTAGTGGCCCAGCAGATTTCCTGCACTTTCATCTGTGACCTGCTGAGGGGGAACAACCTTTACAACGCAACTTTTACAACGCACTGCCATTACAACGAAACTGTTACAACGCAAATGCATTGACAACGCATGCCATTACAATGCAAGTCTTTACATCGACTTGCACTAGATGGCGTGCTAACATTAAAAATAGTGTAGTTTACTATCCAAACACCTTCCCTACTGTTACGTGGACTGGAGTTAGAATAGTAAATTACACTTTTTTAATGTTAGCACGCCATCTAGTGCAAGTCGATGTAAAGACTTGCGTTGTAAAGACTTGCATTGTCACTGCATTTGCGTTGTAAAAATTTCGTTGTAACAGCATGCGTTGTAAAAGCATGTGTTGTAACATCATACATCCCTGCTGAGTGCCTGCTGTCCTTTTAAATGGAGCTTGGCTTTTGCGATCGGTCTTTAAGAGTAAATTGTGTGCAAAGTTGACTTTGGTAGTATGGGCACGTTAAAAGTAAAAATCTACCTTATATATGCATATTAGGCACCCCCAAGCTCTCCCCTAGGTGTCCTGGTATGGAGGGCCATGTAACTGTAATCAGGGACCTTATAATCTTTTTTATAAATGCCTTGGTGAGGGAAAAACTGACCATTTCATTTTTCCCTGTTGTAGGTACGTATCTCCATAGGTTAACATTGCAATATTTTATTTAGGTGAAACCATTACTAGGAAAGGAGTAAAATGTAATTCAAAAAACGTAAAAGATTGCTATTGATAAATCCTATAACTTGCCACTTGTTGAATTTATAATAAATAGCGCAGAAGGGAAGTTATCAAACTTCCTCATCTGTTATTCAAAGTCCAGCCTTCTAGAGATCTCTGATTAGGTGATAAGACTAGTCCAAATATCCTAAGGACCACCTAGGAGATTCCTGACTTTTCGATTCATGTTTTGGACACTTAGAACCTCCAGGAAGTAGCTTGTGAAGTTTGGGGAACTTTGGAGAACTTTTGTAAAAAAGCTCTATGAGGTGCCCGACCCAACCTCGAGATTCAAGCCTACTACCTTCAACTGCGATACAGCCAGGATTTCAGGTTCATCCCTCTGAAAGTTATGGAGCTCCAAACTTCCAGAATTTGACCGGAGCCTCACACAAAGTGAAGCCAGTGAACATTCCCTGAATCTGGCCTGCTGTGGTAGGTCGAGCGATGTCAGAAAAAAAAGTTCCTAAAAAGTTTCGAAGTGTGAAGGTAAAATTTTGACCAGGCCTCCCGTTCAGTGTCTTCTATTAGAGCTCGATTGCGGTTGGCCTCAGACATTGACTTTGTCCCGCTGAAGCGCAACCAGATGTCCCAAAGTGACGCTATAGGTTTTTATGCACTATAAAGTGGTTAATATTTAAAAAGTCATATCTCCGGTTCCCCACTTTGGATATTTGACATTGTGGTGTCTGTTTTTTCATAAAAATATGTCCTATTTTTATAAATTGGTGTGGGATTTTTATTATGTGTTGTGTCTTACTCATTTGATGTAATGGTGTTTTTAAATAATTTACACTCCTGCCCTCTAAGTTAGGCCTGACTGCTCATTGTCAGCCACCAAGGGTATAGCTAGGGGCTAATTTACTGACACCTTTACTGAACCCTATACCATGTTAGTGGCTTTATTACTAGTGATAGGTGCATACTTACCCCTACCAATAATTTAAAACTTCAATCTAGGAAATTACTAGAGAACCAATCCACTACTCCTTTGCCTATTGCAGGAATTTGTCCCATTGTAAGTGATATTCCCTTGCTCAAACAACATTACCAAAAGATTTTGGGCATCTCTTGTAGTCCCTTTTATCATGGATCTCCTAATTTGTTTACATATTGGATTGCTCATGCATTGTCCTCAAAGCGCAAATTAACCTGCTGATAAAGCTTATATCTAATTCTATCACTATCTCTGATTCCTTTCCAAAATATTTTCTGTCTTTCCATGCACTCACATTCCCATACCACCACTCAAATTCCTCTGTCGCTTCTTAATTCAACTTTATATTTTGTGAACATTTCCAGCCCATTCTTTGATATGTGATTTCCAATCCCTGCAGGGCCAAATAGTGAAGGTGCCCAACCTAGACGTCTTCTTGCTGATTACAAACCCCAGAGACTGTAAAATGTATATTGTCAAATATGTGTATGACCCTCCTAAAACCAAAGGATCGTGAACTGTTTCCTACCAGTTCTCAAAAAATTGGGCTAGTCTGCCACCATAAATATAGGTATATCCATATGATCTATTCCTACACCTACCTGTTGACACCTTTCACCACTTGTTCATCTTCCCTGTGCTCTTTACATTTGAGGAAGAGTCTCTGTGAAGAACTGAAGTTGTACTGGCTGATTCCATGGGGGCAGGGAGTGTCTAGATCCACGTGTCAGGAAACCCCTAGACATGCCTTGTCATCAGGCAAGAAAATCACCCCTTTTTCTTCTGGCACTAACAAAGCCTCTATAGGTAAAAACAAGTTTCACATGTTTATGCAACTTTTGGATTGAACTGTATACTCTTAGAAATTTGGCAATCTCTTAAATACAGAAATATCCAGACAGGCAGCCCTGTTGAACGTCCTCCTTCTTTGGATGCCAAATCAATCAATTTAGAATACATTTCTATTAGAATACTCTTTCCACTTTAATTAGAAAGGCCTGTATTTGAATTGTCTAGTAGGCAAATAGCACATTGCGCCCATTGACACAAATTAATCAGTATTCATTTATTTATCCTTACTATGTGCATTCTCTGAGAGATCAAAAATTTTTGTTAAAGTCTCCATAACATTAAGGAGTATGTCTTGGAAAGATACACTGCCTAGGCCACTACAATAACCTTTCTGTCTTTGCTTATACATTCTTAGACCTCAGCATCCAAATTTGGCATTATTGCAACTTTATCAGGTAATGAGGGTCTTAGTCACTCAGATTGAAAAAGAGACATTGCCGCTCCGGAAATTCATCTCCTCAACCTGTAAGCCACATATCGGGCAGCCTGTGGAAATGGAGACCATTATGGAGATCAAGAAGTTTTATCAGAAGAGGGTCGAACATTGCAAAATTAAAGGGATCCACAAGTTTTTAATTTTAGGCCTTATCTTCCACCTCAGGTGTTCTATTCTCTCTCACCTCCACCACGTCTTGATCAGAATCAAAATCTGATAAGCATGATACCCTTATGTCTGAATCATCCCTCTATCGAGGAAATCAAAAACATGAAATGTGTGTGCTTTCTTCCTTGGAACAATTTTTGGGCCTTTTCTATGCCCATTTTCAGTGCCTGATGCACATTCTTGATCATCCTTGTTATTGAAATTTTAAGAGATTTTTTTTACTAATAACCATCTTTATAGTGGGAATGTCGGAGGAAATGTCCTCCGATCCTCTTTTACATTGCATCTTGCCAACCCATCTGCAGAAACCAGGTTTCTCATTGGTGTTATTATCCTGTGAGATACTTACCTCAAAACACCATTTGTGTTTATACTTGGCCAAAAGTTCTCTATTTTTTATCCATCGAATCTGAAATGAAAACTATGAATTTTCCAAAAGATCAATGCAAGTACCTCTCTATCTTATTTTTGAAATCTTGGCCTACTTCTCTATCTGATGTTCTCCTGTAACTAGACATCTCCAGTTGCTAGTTTGAAAAATACAATCAATCAACATCTGACTTTAATACTGCAGTGGTGATACTACTCTAACTTGGCCGCCACTGGCTGATTAATATATTTTTTGGGACCTTAAGATTCGGGCATCATTATGAAATATGGCCGTAACTTGCTGACTAGTATTTATTAGATTTTAACATTCGGGCATCGTTATAGCAATAGCCAGTTTATGCAAAGAAATTTTCACATTGCATAGTTGGCTCAACTACTTTGTGTTTGGGAGTATGCTGTTAATATACAATGGGAGTTGATCCTTGATTTAGGATCAAACTGGACTTGTTAGTTCTAAGTAAGAAGCCCGTCCAAGATGGCGGTTCTATTTCCTGTGCCATATACTTGTTAGCGCATGCGCCTATTTTGAAGCTTGTTAGATGTCAACATTGGGGTGTCGGTATAAGAATAGCCAGTTTATGTAAAGAACTTTGCACATCTCATATTTGGCCCAACT
The DNA here is from genome assembly GCF_964204655.1 of Triturus cristatus. Taxonomy (NCBI): domain Eukaryota; kingdom Metazoa; phylum Chordata; class Amphibia; order Caudata; family Salamandridae; genus Triturus; species Triturus cristatus. The sequence goes on along the minus strand of NC_140589.1, from coordinate 306,725,803 downwards.
ATTCCGCGATTGGTGGTATGTTGCTAATATATAATGGGACTTGACCCTTAATTTAAGATCATGCTGGAATTGTTAGCCTTAAATAGGAAGCCCACCCAAGATGGCGGATCTATTTTTCGTAATATGTATTCGTTAGCGCATGCGCCAATTCTGAAGCTTTAGCTTCAAAAGCCCGCGAGTTTTGCTGGTGTAACATGACGATAGAGGGACAGCTTCCCCGGGACTGATCTTTCGATAAATAAGGGCGCTAATGTTTTAAGGAAGACTATAGAGCCATGGGTGGCGTTAAATTAGACATAATGGGTGTTGTCTGCTCTGCTAACATATAGACCTATATTGCTCTTGATTTATGTATATTGCTATCATGCATGTATATAGATATATTTTTATATATAAATATATTTTTTGATAAAACATTGGGTGTTGGAGTGGATAGATGAATATGGTATACTATCCAACTTTCAGGCGGGTTTTCGGAGACATACCAGCACTATTGATCAGGTTTTTAGATTTATGATGCTGTACTGGAACACAGTTGTGCTGGGCGGTGGTGTCCTATATGCAGCCTTCGTGGACCTTAAATCCGCATTTGACCTCGCTCCACGTAACAAGCTTTGGGCCTCTTTGGTAAGGGCTGGGATGCCTCAAGGGATTTTATCATTTATTGTAAGGCTCCATGAAAACAACACTGCTTGTGTGAGATGGGGAGGGCAAGGGGAGACTACTAATAGCTTTAAAGTTGATAAAGGTGTGCGCCAGGGGTGCGTTTTAGCACCCACTTTATTCTCCCTTTTTATTAACAATGTCGTTTCCTATTTCACTGATTTTCCTACTGATGCCCCCACACTCGATGGATTAAGAATTCCGATTTTAATGTTTGCAGATGATACCCTCTTACTGTCTAAAACTAAACCCGGCCTTCAACGTGCTTTGGATCGCTTCCAACTCTTCTGTAGTGATAATGAGCTGGAGGTCAATGTCGGGAAGACAAAATTCATGGTTCTTCACAAGAAGAAAAAAATCAGTACTGCACTTAGAATGAATAATGCTCCTATTGAGCAAACTGATTTTTTTGCATATTTAGGGGTGACACTGGGGCGGAGACTAAATTGGAACCACCAGTTGGATCTCTTAGTTATCAAACACAACCAAGTGGCGGGAGCTCTTTTAAAAGAACATAGATCCTCCCTAACCAAACCAATAGCTCCAGTTATGAAGCTGTATCAAGGGAAGGTTAGAGCGTCTATTCTCTATGGCGCGGAACTCTGGGTTTTCGAAAACTTGCGTCCGCTGGTACTGGCCCAAAACAAGTTCTTGCGTTCTCTCACTGGTTTACCCCAATCTACACCTTTAAAACCATTGTTGCAGGATTTGGGGTGTGTATCCTTTGAAGAGGTAGCTGGGTTTAGTCCATTGGCATACTGGAGATGCTTGTGGACATCCCCAGAGTTAGCTCCTTACGCTTTGGCCCTTAAATATCTCATAGGGGTGGACAAGTGCCGTCAAATTTCCTGGTTACATAACATTAAAGTAGCTCTTAAGGCTCTGAACCTAGGCCATCTCTGGTCAGATCCAGAAGGTTCTACTTTTCCGTCCAAGAGTGAACTCAAGAGATTGTATGCTGAGATGCTCCTATTTAGGTCCCTTGCCAAGACCCCAAGGGATTCATTATCCGATCTTTTTATGGATCATAAGGTCGATTATTTATTGGAACCCTATTGGGACATCATCATTGGAACCATTGACAGGAAGTTGTACCATCAATATAGAGTGGGTTGTTTGCCCCTAAAATCTTTTACTAAAAAATGGGGAAACAACCAAGCTTTAAATGTATATTCCTCCTGTCATTGTTGTTATGGGTCATCCGAAACAATTTCACATGTGTTATTTGTATGTCCAGCATATAGAGATCCTCGTATGAAATGGATAAAGCCACTGTGCAAACAGCTAGGCATAAGCTCAGCACAAACAGCTTTGCGTATCCTTAAAAGTGACACCAAGGAGGTGATTGTGGTTGCCATGGCAAAGTTCTGGTCCTCGTGTTGGGCCATAAGGAGGAATCATCTAGAACATCTGCAATCGTAAAGGCTATTTTTGGGTTATGAGATTTTTATTGTTAATATTGATTAACTGTTACTATTCTAGTCTTGGTGTATTTAATGCTTTTTTATCTAATTTATTGATGTGCCTTATATATTGTGATGCTGTGTCTTTTATGATTTTTAATCGAATAAAGACTTAATGATGATAAAACATTTTTTTTCTATATTTCTTTATCAGATTATTGAACTAGCCATGACCTAAGGCTATCAAAAGGAATGTTTTTACATATAAAACATGCCTCTATCTGAACTTACATGATCAGGAACTTCAGAACAATGATAAAGGTATACTATTATGGGCTAAATATAGAGACATTGTAACTTTGGAACACTTTGGGTCTGATATGTATTGTCCACTTATGTTTTAAAAGGAATTTGTGACTATTGATTAATATTTAATTATGTATTAATTTGAAAATGGCTGTAACATACTAGTATATTGCTATATAATTATTACATTTATAACATAATGACATCATGAAGGACTATAATAGCGCTGAATCTTTACACCATATTTTTTAGAAAGAATTACAAGGTAGAGAGGATAAGAACAAGAAGAGATCAAATATTCGTATGAGAGTCAACTGTTGAGGTATTTATAAATGTGATCCTTTAATATTATGATAATTCTGTGATTGCTTAGTTACTGTCCCATAAAAATGTTGTTTGTGGTGTATATTAAAATGAAGTAAATAGCATTATTGCGTGCTAAATTGTTTTGTACCATGAGATGCAAAGAGATTGAGATACAGGGACCTTTTGGTCCGAAAGATGGATATAACTATGGAAAGTGTTTCCTTAAAAAGATGTATAAATGTATTGTTTTTAACGCGTAAACAATTGTTACACTTTAGTGCTTATACTAATTGTTTGACAGTACTCCATGAGTTTCCCATGCTGTCATATATCTTGATTCATAATGGAACATATTTTATTACTGTTGTGAAGAGTCATGTGCCTGGTGGGTTATATTTATGAAGTGTTGGAAATGAAATTGCACTGATTTGTTACAATTATGATTATGAACTTGATTGTACAAGATATTCTGTTTTAAAAAATGATTTTAATATCAGTTATTGTTTGTGCTTGTAGCCCTGAAGAAGTCCTCAAGAAGGACGAAATGCGTTGGCTACTAGGAAGAAAGAATGTAAGAATAAAGGAAAATATAAAACATAAAAATTGGATGGACTTGTCTTTTATATTTGAGTGCGGATCAAACTCTTTAAACATTCCAATGTTTCTTGACACATGCTGCTGTGAACAAAGGCCTCACGGAGTCTGAGAGGATGTCTAACCACCTAGGGCTCCATGAGGCCTTTGTTTTACAAATTTGAATATTCTGAATTCTAGGGGTAGAATGTTCTAATAGCCTTAGAGCCCTCCGTTGCGGAGTCCAATCACACTCGTTTTACATTTTAGCCTCTCCACATGCAAAGTATTTTCCCATGAAGAAACATCTACAACGCCATCAATTTTGAGCATTACCCTGCCTCATTCCCACTATGGAATGTGATTTACTCCATCAACTCCACACTGGAAAGGGGTCTGAGGAAAGCATGTTATGGGAAAACCCCACCTTGAGACTTCTCAAGCATTCTCATGGATTAGAATCCATCCATGCGTAATATTACACTTTTGTGGGGTGAAATTGCACATAGTTAATTCTATTTATGGCTCACCATCATACTATATATGCTCGCCATTTGTAACTCGTGCACCTAATTCAAGCTAATTGCACCTGCAAGATGAGGTTCTTACCTGTGCAAATGAGTTTATGAATTTGACCCTTTGTGCTAACCATAGTGTCATCAATGACCTTTTTGAGCATTCTGGTATTGGAGGCTCTGCTTGAGTATAGCTATTAAGACTCATGCACAGTGCATAGTAGACAGAACCATTGTGAGAAGACAATAAACTTTGCATTTACTCTTACAATGATGGACATCATCAACCACTCCTGGGAACATAATTTTGTGTATCCTTGAGTGAACAAGACAGTGCAGTAAGTAAAGTAGGGTAAATTTTCCACTGGCCAAAAGAACATGTGTGTGGTACCAAGATATGGACTTTAAAATATTGACCTGCAACAGTATCAACTCATTGATATCGACCTATTTTCAAGGTAAGTAAACGTGTAGTAATGGTACACTTTCTTACCTAAATACATATGCTTACCTTCAAAATGTGGCTGGTTGCTATGCTGGAGTCTTTCTTGCTGAAGGTAGATATTTTTGTGATCAAAATTTGGACCTACACCCAAATAGACTTCCACACCAGCTGCTCCTTTTAGTAGAAAACTACAAGTAGTAGGTAATATCGGCCCCAATAGTAGGTTTGAAAAGGGGGAGATGTGGCCTACAGATTTCATTCTGTAGAACAAATTCAGTTGCATGGGGAAAGGCTAAATTGAAACACCTCCATCCCATCAAGTGATACAACATAGAACATTAATAAAACCCTAATATTCCTGATTTTCTTAGCGTGTTGTCAGACACGTTTGGACTTATGACGTTTACATCATAAGATTTGCATTCTGGCTTACATTTCACCTGCGTCAGGCTGCAAAGGAAGGAGAGCAGGTAGAGAAACAGGGAGAGTTCACAGATTTTTCTCTGAAGTATCAATACTGATACAAATATAGTGCCCCTACTTCATTTTAAGAGTGGTACTGTTCCATGATCTCACAGCCCACTATAACATGTTTAAATTATTAAGTGACACTTTCAGTATATTTTAAGCATTTGCCATTTGTGTATGCCATTTCTAGATTGACATCAATTATTTCTATCAAACAGTTTATAAATGCTGCAAAGAAAGCTTAACTGCTGTAAATGAAACTGTACTGATAATTGGCAGAGTTGTAACAAAGGCACATTTGCTCTGTTTGTTGTATAATAGCCTGGCTCGCTGCAGACTATTACCTAAGGTGCTGAAACACTTGTCATTACGCTTTATGATTTACTAAATAGCTGACTCCTGTTTAGTGATTGAATGACTGCATCTTTCACCATTAATTGCAGCTCTGTATTTCTGTGCTATAAATTGTTTTATTTGTCTCTTGATCTTAAACTACCTTCAAAAATATCAATATATCAATCAATTCTACTCTTTGGGTCAGAGTAACGACTCTTGCATTTTGCGACTCGTAAATTGCGTTGCTTTGCGACTCACAATCTGCGAGTCTCAAAATGCAATACAAAACATTGTCACAGACACTGTTGGCGATTCCCAATGGGGTTGCAAATTGCATGCCTCATCAATATTCATGAGGCAAGCACAATTTGCGACCCCATTGGGAATGGCTAGCACTCCCAAAGATGGTGGTCTGTTGGGGTTAGCAGACCACCATGTCTGGGACTGCTTTTTACATAAAGCAGTTTTAAAAAAATAAAATGCAGCCCATTCTCATTTAAAAAAGAAAAATTAAACTTTTCAGTTTCATTTTTTTAAGGGCAGGCTGTGGTCCCTGGAACCCCTGCCTGCTCTTAAAAAATATTTTCGCACCCATTCACAAAGGGAAAGGGGTCCCTTGGGACCCCTTCCTGTTTGCGAATGGTTTACCACCTGCTTGAAGTAGGTGGTATACTGCAAGTGTTTTGCAACCGCAAATGCAGTAAATGGTACATACCATTTGGACTAGGGACGCCCTTGGCACGCCCCTTCCTAATAGCGAGTCACAAATGCTATTTTGTGAGTCTGTGAATCGCACAATAGCATTGGTACATACCACCACCGTTTTTAGTGTCACAAAAGGGTTAAATACCCTTTTGCGACTTCAAAAAACGGTCGTACATCTGGCCCTTTATCTCTTACGGGTATGCACTCAATAACAGACCTTCAGTTCATCAAACACATACACTCTTCCTCTTCAGTTCCTAGATGCGCATCAATGTTTTCTAGAAAAGCAAGAGAAACACAGAACTGATGAGTAGTTCTTGTGAGAAACCACTGCCCTGCTGCATTCCCAAGAATGTGTTCAATTTTACAATATTTGCTGCCTCTTTGTGAGGCTCTATGTAGTCCTGTTTGCAGTGCATAATTTGAGCCGGTGGATTCCGGTGCCCTGCACCGGCACTTAATTGTCAGCACTGGCTCTAGTAACAGTCCACCACATGGTGACGCAGTCTGATATGTGCACAACAACCGTGTTTATTATGTCAAATGGCATTGGAAATTAACAAAACCAGCCTCTCACACCATTATTATAGCTTTGGGTGGCCTGAAATAGTCTGAATTGTCACACCTGTGGCAGTGCGATGGTTAGGTGTAATGTTGGTACTGTCATTGGCAGCACTGGCAGGGGCAGTGCATGTTGCATCCTGCAGTGGCCTTCAGAGAAGGGCCCTGGCACTTAATGTTTCAGAAATTAAGCACTGCCTGTTTGACTTACTTAAGTATCAACTTTTGTTTTCTTTTCCAGAGTTTTATATATCGTGAACTAGACCCGAAGGTATCAGAGTGCTTTACATGAGCACCAATTGCGTTACAGATGGGCACATTCATCCCCACTTTATGCACATGCACTTTGCTGAAAATTAAAAAAACTTAAAAAAGAATAAAAGAGTTTCTATAAGAATTACGGACCCATTTGATTCTCTGATCTGATTGGTGCTGTCTTCCTGTGCCCTCGATGAATGGCGTGTGATACCAAGGAGGGTTAATGAGGGACACGAGTGCCCATACCTATATATATATATTGTAGCTCCCAGGTGAGCACCAACTCCGTGCACTCGTGAACAGGTGCTCCTGCGCGGGAAGTGCGCCCGATATGATATTGATCTGGCCATTGCTCGACAATCATTAATACTCCTACCCATAGAGCGAAGTTCAGGCAGCATCCTCCAAATTCTAATAGACATAATACCACTTTATTGGATACATCTCAAAACACTTTTATAAGATCACAACAAACATTTCAAGAGCTATACAGGATCATATATATTTCCAACAATGTTGGGATATCAGAAGTGATTGACATAAATAATAGCTGTTTCTGGCGTGCCTGAATACCATTGAAAAAGGCGACAGACCTTCAGTTCATCAAACAGTAGTAGTTCTTGTGAGAAACCACTGCCCTGCTGCCTTCCCAAGAATGTGTTCAATTTTACAATATTTGCTGCCTCTTTGTCAGGCTCTATGTAGTTCTGTTTGCAGTGCATAATTTGAGCCGGTGGAATAGATAGATAGATAGATAGATAGATAGATAGATAGATAGATAGATAGATAGATAGATAGATAGATAGATAGATAGATAGATAGATAGATAGATAGATAGATAGATAGATAGATAGATAGATAGATAGATAGATAGATAGATAGATAGATAGATAGATAGATAGATAGATAGATAGATAGATAGATAGATAGATAGATAGATAGATAGATAGGGGAGTATGGGCAGTGTGCTGGCTGGTGCGAGGATACCAACCCATTTGGGACTGTTATATGAGCTGATATTTGCAATCGACACGACGACCCACTGGAGTAAGATTCAGCGCAGCACTACAAATACCGAAATGCCTAGTAGCCACTGATGTGGGCGGGGCATCTGCATGTTCTTTTAAAAATGACTGCGTTTTGACTGACTGTTTTGATTGCCAGCAGCAGCCTGTGACCAAGGGCGAGTGCGCCCGAAACGCGTTAGGCTTACCTTATTTGTGGTTAGTTTTCATCATGCCCTGCAAGTTGCACCTACATTAAAAGGATGAAGTGAACTGTCTGTGTGGCTCTTTTCGAGTGGGCAACCCTTCTGTTGTATATATATATATATATTTACATATATATATATATATATATATATATATATTTATATATATTCTCTCATTTCTCTCGAGTATTCTTTGCCCCTCCTAACCGAGAGTTGCGTTGTTGTTTGGACTCCTCGAGCCGAGTCCTATTTAATTATTCAAAAAGGATAACAACGCCATGTGCGATTTTTAAATTTTATTTCCTGCTGCCACCAAATGCGTTTCGACTGTAAACAGTCTTGCTCACTGGTATTGAAGTTACAAATGCGGCTATTTTTTAAAGTGCGTTACGTGCATACCATAAAACTACTAAAGCGACTGAAGTGAAAAACAGACTCGTAGTTTCAACATGACGTTAACTTGACATTTCAAATTATCAATGAAAAGTATCCATCTTGCATTCATAATTCATAATATTAACATTGGCAATGAAATAACATTTATAAAAGAAAATCAGCATCATTAAAATCACTGTTTTCTACAGTTTTCTCCTGCGCGCTGCCTTGTCAAACTCTAGCGTGCTTTATTGACGCTTCAACAATAACACTGTTACAATGTCATTGTTTGTACTTGTCAAACTCTATTAGATTTCGCTGACATTTCGACAATAATATATTTATAATTGAGCTCAAGTGAGCCGAACTATGCTTCTTAACATGACCATCGCGCTACTAATGTTATTTCATATATGACCATAATTTTGTTAAAATTATTAAATTTGTTAAATATATTAAATATATAAATTATATAAATACATTAAATATATTAAAATATATATTAAACATCACTGTATCATGCCCAATTGGGCGTCAATCCATGCACTAAGAGACTTTTCACCATCATTTTGACCTTCTTTTCTCTTTGAGTCTGACCTAATTATATTCTTTCTTTTTCTTTTCTTTACATAAAAACACATCTCATTATTAATCCTAGGCGACGCTTCTACTCTCCAATTTTTATAAATGTGTATGCAGGTCCTCTTCCATATTCAGGCCTCCTGGTTGTTTTGAGTTTAACTGTATGATATAGCGAGATTCCAGTCTCCTCAACTGTTTCTCCCTATTGCCTCCTCTTACATTCAGCAATATAGAATCGATAACATTGTAGGTCAAACCTCTTGTGTCTTTGTTATGGACTCTCTCAAAATGCCGGGCCACCGGATATGTCTTATCCCCATTCTTTATTGCCCTCAAATGTTGTAGGATGCGCTTATGGACTTCTAGGATCGTGCTGCCCACGTAACGCAGGCCACAGGGGCACTGCAGTACGTAAACAGCAAAATCGGTTTTGCATGTATATTTTCCTTTGATCTTAATCATTCTGTTGGTTAATCCTAATCTATACTGCTCTGGATTGATTCCATGTGCGCACGCCTTACATTTTGGGCATTTGACAAATTCCTGCTTCTTGTTTAACCATGTTACCTTTGCCTGTGGTTTCTTTAGGATATTGCTTACTAGTGCCTGCTTAAATGACCTGACTTTCCGGAAAGTGATCTGTGGTCTTTTTGTAACCTGTTTGCCCAGGAATGGATCATTTTTAATGACATGCCAATGTTTATTTAATATTCTTCTTACTTCATCATGCTGTTTGCTAAACGTTGTAATGAATCTACACTGATCCTTGCCCTCTATGTTTTTCTTATTAACATCAAAGAGACTTTCTTACCTCTTTTTCTTTGAGGCTTTGCTAATTCCGCTATAAATCCATTCATAGTGTGGAGAGGCACAGTAGATGAAGTGAAGTCCTTCATTGGCAAGATGCAGAACAATGAACTCAATCTTAAGTTTACGAGTGAAATTAGTCAGACGAGTCTCAACTTCCTTGATGTAACAGTATATATTGAGAAGGGAAAAGTGGAAACCAAATTGTACAGAAAGCCAACCTCAGGCAATACGCTGCTACACGCTCATAGCTTTCACCCGATTAATTTAAAGAGAAGTATTCCTTAGGGGAGAGTTTAAGAGTGAGGTGAAATTGTAGTGAACCTGAAGAAACCAAAAAAGAACTTAGTATTCTAACAAAGAGATTCAAAAGCAGAGGTTATCCAGATGAATGGATTGATAGCGGAATTAGCAAAGCCTCAAAGATAAAGAGGGACGAAATTCTCTTTGATCTTAATAAGAAAAACATAGAGGGCAAGGATCAGTGTAGATTCATTACAACGTTTAGCAAACAGCATGATGAAGTAAGAAGAATATTAAATAAACATTGGCATGTCATTAAAAATGATCCATTCCTGGGCAAACAGGTTACAAAAAGACCACAGATCACTTTCCGGAAAGTCAGGTCATCTAAGCAAGCACTAGTAAGCAATATCCTAAAGAAACTACAGGCAAAGGTAACATGGTTAAACATGAAGCAGGGATATGTCAAATGCAGAAAATGTAAGGCGTGCGCATATGGAATCAATCCAGAGCAGTATAGATTAGGATTAACCAACAGAATGATTAAGATTAAAGGAAAATATACATGCAAAACCGGTTTTGCTGTTTACGTACTGCAGTGCCCATGTGGCCTGCGTTACGTGGGCAGCACAATCCTAGAAGTCCATAAGCGCATCCTACCACATTTAAGGGCAATAAAGAATGGGGATAAGACATATCCGGTGGCCCTGCATTTTGAGAGAGTCCATAACAAAGACACAAGAGGTTTGACCTACAATGTTATCGATTCTATATTGCTGAATGCAAGAGGAGGCAATAGGGAGAAACAGTTGAGGAGACTGGAATCTCGCTATATCATACAGTTAAACTCAAAACAACCAGGAGGCCTGAATATGGAAGAGACCTGCATACACATTTATAAAAATTGGAGAGTAGAAGCGTCGCCTAGGATTAATAATGAGATGTTTTTTTTATGTATAGAAAAGAAAAAGAAAGAATATAAGTAGGTCAGGCTCGAAGAGAAAACAAGGTCAAAATGATGGTGAAAAGTCTCTTAATGCATGGATTGACGCCCACTTGGGCATGATACAGTGATGTTTTAATATATATTTTAATATATTTAATGTATATATATATTTTATATATTTAATATATTTAACAAATTTAATAATTTTAACAAAATTATGGTCATATATGAAATAACATTAGTAGCGCGATGGTCATGTTAAGAAGCATAGGTCTGCTCACTTGAGCTCAATTATAAATATATTATTGTCGAAATGTCAGTGAAATCTAATAGAGTTTGACAAGGACCAACAATGACATTTTAACAGTGTTATTGTTGAAGCGTCAATAAAGCACGCTAGAGTATGACAAGGCAGCGCGCAGGAGACAACTGTAGAAAACAGTGATTTTAATGATGCTGATTTTCTTTTATAAATGTTATTTCATTGCCAATGTTAATATTATGAATTATGAATGCAAGATGGATACTTTTCATTGGTAATTTGAAATATCAAGTTAACATCATGTTGAGACTACAAGTCTGTTTTTCACTTCAGTTTTATGGTATGCACGTAACGCACTTTAAAAAATGGCCGCGTTTGTAACTTCAATAGCAGTGAGCAAGACTGTTTAGAGTCGAAACGCGTTTGGTGGCGGCAGGAAATAAAATTTAAAAATCGCACATGGCGTCGTTATCCTTTTTGAATATATATATTACCTACTGGCGGTCGCCAGTAGGTAGTTATAGTTAGGACCACGTTTCCATAGGAAATCCGCAACATTCTATTTTGAATAACTTTGGCGCCGGTCGACGAATCCTCGCGAATTTTTCAAAATAGGTGGGGCGCTACGCTCCGCTCCTACCCTGAAAGTCTCGGGGGGATTCGTCAAGCAGGGGCTGAGATAAAAGGGGGGTCCCAAAACGCGTTTTTCCCATGCATTTTTCCATAGGACCTTTAGACACAGCTACAGCCCGAACGGCTGAACAGAATTACTTGAAATTTGGCAGAGAGGTAGCCATAAGGTCAAGGAAGTGCCTTTTGCAGGTCTGGTGTAAATCTGTTCAGTATTTCCTGAGAAAATAGCATTTAAAAGCATATATATATGTGGGCGGAGCCTAACCACAAATCTCATCCTGAGATCTGATTGGCTGTCAGGACTTCATCCAAGAAGTGTTGGCAGCCATCTTGGGACCAATATACATGATAGCACCTCATTAAAAAGCATTGTAGTTAATAGAAGGTTTTAAGACTTTAGTTACATTATAAATCATTTGTTGATGGTACCATACTCATTTTAGGAATTGTGGTATGTTCTAAGGTGATTTCACCATGTGAAAAAGCCTTCTGCTGGGATATCATGATTGAGAGAAAAATATTTTCTCATGCTTTTACCACAGAGGTTTGGAAGGTGATCTATAAGCTAAACTGAGAGCTTATTTTCTGTAAATTCACATTATCTTTCTCAGTCATGTGAGAATGAAGTCTGACATTCTCAGTAAAACATGTACATCCAACAAGGGCAGAGACTGTCAGTTGATTCCTTTGTGTTCTACTGCAGCTTCCCAGAGTGTTCCAAAGAACTACTAGAGCGCTAACAGTCCTACCTATGATAAACGTATGGCACACCTGAAGCCATCTTGCTTGGAATAAAGTGGTAACTCTTAAAACATTTAATTTCAAAAGGAACAAAATGAGGGGGTTCATTTTTCCATAAAAAGTATGATTAGTGCTGCAGAAAGAAAAATTAGGGCACATTTTGAGTGACTTCTCAAATCCTCTTCTATTTCATTAAAAAATTCTGACATGCAGAATGAAACATGCACTTTCAATACCAGCAGCAGTTTTCCCTGGTGAGCAGTAGCTTTACTACAGTGATCTAATGAGCAAAAAGAGTGCTAACATTCTGAATTTATGGCAAATGTGTGACACATCTGAATGCCTTCTTGATGGAATCAAAGTAAAAAACTGAAAGTATTTCCTACTGAGGAGACTGCAGTAAATGAGGAAATTAGGAAACTTCATAACAAATAAGTCTCCCAAGATGGCCACCAGAGACAAAAGAGCCCAAATGTAGCCCAAATATCACCCAGATGTAGCCCAAGTATAGCCCAATGACAGAATGTCCCAGAATGTTCTTAAAAACAACTAGAGCGCTTACTGTCTTCATTATGACAAAAGTATGGCACACCTGAAGCCATCTTGATTGGAATAAACTGGTAACACTTAAAACATTTAATTTAAAAAGGAACACAATGAGGGGGTTCATTTTGCCATAGAAATTATGATTAATGCTGAAGAAAGAAAATGAGGGCACATTTTGAGTGACTTCTCAAATCCTCTTCTATTTCATTAAAAAATTCTGACATGCAGACTGAAACATGCACTTTTAATACCAGGAGCAGACTTCCACGGTGAACAGTAGTTTTACTACAGTGATCTAATGAGCAACTAGAGTGCTAACATTCAGAATTTATGGCAAATGTGTGACATATCTGAATACCTTCATGATGGAATCAACGTAAAAAACTGAAAGCATTTCCTACTGAGGAGACTGCAGTACATGAGGAAATTAGGAAACTTCATAACAAATAAATCTCCCAAGATGGCCACCGGAGACAAAAGAGCCCAAATGTAGCCCAAAATCACCCAGATGTAGCCCAAATATAGCCCAATGACAGAAGTGTGCAAAACACTTATTATTTAGTGTTTTTGCAGTGTTATATAGTGCAGACTTGTCAGGTATTGGAGTGCTTTACATGAGCATTGGTTACATCACACAAGCACAAATTCATTTTGGTTGTAGACATGGGGAGACTAAGTGATTTGACCAGAATCACAGAATGTCGAGCTGAAGCAGAAACTTCAACCTGGTTCCCCAGTTGCAAAGTCTGCAGTTCTGGAAGTAACACCACATCCTCTCCCCTAAGTGCAACATTTAATCAAGTGGTCAACTGGATAAAAAAACATAAAGATATCAAATAATTTAAAAGTTCTTTGTCGCTATTTGAAAACTCAGACAAAATGTCCTTATTTTAGTCTTTTAGAGCACTAACCATAATTTTGATGCCAATAAGACCCTCTCATATATGTAATTTCTAAAGGAAATGCTCTAGGTATTACAGTTTTGATTACATCAAGATGATGTCAGGCGTTCCACACTTTTGTAATAAATATAGAATGTTAGCAATCTAGTTGTTCATTGGGATACTGTTGAGAGGCAAAGGCCAGGGGCATGGACTCTGAAAATTGAAGGCAGGTAGGAGAGTGCAAAGGCAACAATTTAACCACACTGAGCAGGCAGGAAGGGCCGTGGAAGCACAACAGACTATGGAGGGCAGTGGAAAGGGGGGCAGGGGCAACAAACCAACAATACAGGACTTGCAAGAGAGGCTGTTGGAGGGAAGATCTATTACGGGTCAAGGAAGCTAGAGGCGGTCCCCAGAGCCCCGGGAGCCACCACAGAACTGAGCAGGAGAGTGAGTCAGGGACAAAAGGGGCACCTTAATTTGAGCCGGGGTGCCTAGGAACGCTTGCTCCAAAAATGAAGAAAACAGACATATGAGACATGGAATTGGTGGCAGAATACAATGGCAGTGTAATGAGAAGATACAACTTCAAAGAAACCGCAGAATAGAGACATAAAGTACAAAATACAGAATCCAGATAATCATACAGCTGTCATGATATTCTCTGTATCTCAATTAATGTACTGACAGAGAGAGAGAGAAAACACATCTATAAATGCATCATGAGAAACAAGTTACACCAAGGAAAATGTTACCTAGGAACACTCACGTTTACTCTTAGAGCAAGCATTCCTGCAATTACAATACAAAATCTTTTAAATGCAAAAGTAAAGAGAACAATGGTTAAACATAACATGACATTTCATATAGGTAAAATAGAATAAGATACTTCAAGCAAAGCAGAGCAAGACATTTTAAGCAAAGGAAGACAAGAGCTCCCAGCTCTTGGGGAAAACCTGCACAGCCTGTTAACCTACATACAGACGGCGAGGTAGTCCGTCGATATCTGTGGGTGCTCCCTTTTTATATCATTTTGTGGGCTCCTTTGCACGCTACATCTACCTACGTATGCTACCCAAAAGCTTCGTCTGCAGATTTTACCAGACATTTCGTCATTTACCCACTTAATGCTGACAATGGACTGGGTGAAAAGGTCAGTCTCTCAGGCCAATCGCTTATCGTAAGTTCCATAGAGCAAGCAGAAAATAATGGGTATTGTACGGGAATTCAATATATTCATGTACAAAATCTCCTCAGTTCTCCTAACTTGACGCTCTGCGGTTGCCACTTCCTTAAAAGCGGGAAACCTGCCCAGGAAGCAAGTACCAGTCCAGGATGCAGCCTACTGTATGTCGACAGCTTCAGTGGGATGTTGAACTTTGATACCGAGCACGGAGCACTCGGGTAGGGTGGGGGCTACTAGTTTGGAGCAGAAGGCCTCGCAGACCTGCCTTCAGACTGCTATACACTAAAATTGCAGAGCTATGGTCAATTTAACAAAGAGGCCTACATATTGAACAGAAGGGCCTACACAGGGGTTTTATGCTGGCTGAGTGGTAAGGATGTCTCAGGATAAGTATATAGCAACACAGGACCCGCTGGTCAATTTAATACGGCCTACAAATGCGGCTGGCAGGGCAAGGACAAGGGTCTCATACTTCAGGTGTGGACAGAACGGGCCAGGGGCCCCCTGTGATACAAAATCTACCCTCCTTCAAGGCTGTGGCAATGTAATAGACCATTGTGGGCAGAAGGAAGAGGCAATGGTAGTACAACCATACATGCCAACAGACCCGATTCAGCCAGGAAACGTCCAATGTTTTTAAGCTCAAATGGGCTTTATTTGATCTGTCTCCTGTCTACAATATCCTCTTTTTCAATGTAACTCAAAGGGGAAAATCAATACCCCAGTTTTTTTTCAAAATCTCCCTCTTACCAAGTTCAAAATGTTCGCAAGTATGGTACATTGGATCATGGAAGGAAATGGGATAGGGACATGGACTTGGATAACAGAGGACAAGAGGGACATGGAGAGGTGCACCAAACTGACCCTGCAGGGCAGGCATCAGGGTTTGCAGCAGCACAATACACCACACAGGGCATGCAGGACGGGAGTGCAGCACAACAATCCATAGAAAGCAAGAGGGAGGGGACAGGACCATGCACGTGGACAACAGAGAACAGAGGGGCAAGAGGCAATGGTAGCTAGCTGACCATAATGGACAGACAGGAGAGAAAGCTGCAGCATTACAGACCATAAAGGGCAGGAGGGACGGATCAGGGGCATTACAATGGAACAGACAAGCCAGGAGGGAGGGAGTAGGGGTCTTCACATGTAAACAGAGGGCTGGGGGCAAGGGGGCAGGGCAGGAGCAGCAAGATAGCCATGGAGGTCAGGCAGGATGGGCACTAGAAGCAAGACACACCATGAAGAGCAACAGTGAGACTGTGATGGCATACACACAGACCATGGAGGGAAGGTGGGAGGGGGTCAGGGGCAGCTAACTGACCACACAGGGAAGGTGGGAGGGGCCATGGCAGCACAGAAGACCAATGGCTATGATGGGCAAGAAGGAGGGTGCAGGGGCATGCACAAAGGACGATGGAGGATAGAAGGGAGGGTCAGGACCTGTGCACAGACAAGAAAGTTCAGGGGAAGGGACCTCACAACAGACCACACGGGGCAGGCAAGAGGAGCAGTTGCAGCACAACAGACCAGGGAGGGCAGAAGGGTGTGGCAGTACAATGGACCATGTAGGACAGGAGGAAGAGGATAGGGGCATGGCATGTGGACAGGCAGGGTGGAGGTGGCAGGGACAGGTTACAGTCATCTGACAATGCTAGGCAGGTGGGAGGGGAGTGGCAGCTCAACAGAACACTCAGAGTAGATAGGAGTGGCAGGTCCATGGGACATGGTGGGCAAAAAGGATGGAGCAGGGGCATGCACAAAGACATCGGAGGGCAGGGGGAAGGAGAATAGGGGCAGCAAGCTAAGCACAGAGTTTAAGCAGGAGGTCAATGATGGGGCATAGAATTGGGCAATGGAGGGCAGGAGGAGTGGACTGGTACATCATACTAAATTGAGGGCAGTGGCAGCACATCAGACCATGCTTGGCAGGAGGGAGGAGGCTATTCCATGGATTCACACAACAGAGGATAGGGAGGAGGGGGATGGGGCAGCAAGCTAACTGTTCAGAGAAGGCGGGTATTAGGAACTTTATTGTTTTTAAAACATTGAGTCTGTGCGAACTACTTAAAATATGAACAAGTATGCAGCATAATCTCACTTTTATTCAGGAAGAAGAGGACGTTTGTGACTGTGACTCCGGGCTCACTTGGCAGAAACACCCCCTGACCCTCCACCCCCTATCGCAAAATGTAATGCCCGTGAAAAGGGTAGGTGAACACAGTGTTATATAGAACATAGTCCTGAGAGCACGATTGAAAATGAAAACTAGATATAGTGTATGGTATAAACTATGCACCAAAAAGTGTGATATAAGATGAACCGGGCGTGAAATATAATATGCAATACATTGTGCGCAATGACAGATTCATTGGAGAGCGCGAGATAGCACAGGCACTAGCGCGTGCTATGCGATATGCGCCTTGGAGTGTAATATGCACAGGGCAGTGTTGTGTAACCTAACTAGTCTCTAAAGTTGTAATATAAAATATGTGCTGGGGAGTGTAACGTTGCATATGCACTGTGACACAGATATGGATCGCAGATTGTAATATGTATGGCATAGCACTGTGCGTTATAACATAGGCATCGAGGAAGGCACGTTAGATGGGGCAATATAACCCGTGCGAAGACAAGTGTGGCATGACATATTCACGGGGTGGTGTTACAGTGCACATGGGCTAGAGAGTGTCATAGCATATGCACTAGTTAGTGGAATACAACACAGAGGTGTGTGGCACTCGGCAGGCAATGGTGGGTGTAACACAGCATTGGGCTCTGTCAGGAGCGCGCTGTGACTCTCAAGTGATGTTCGTCCCCTTTCCAGAGAGTAAAATAAAAAGTATTACACATCCGGCAGTGGATGTGTGTTTTATTAACCGTGAGGGGGGTTTCTTGCATAGTTTTGGTCGAATTTTTGTCGAATCCCCTTTGAATGGCTTGGTGTGCATGTGTATTAAATGTGCCTGTCAATAGCTACCCATGTTTGTATTAATAAACGACAAGGGTGTCTACCGGGATTAGGCACGGTAGGGCATCAGACATGTCAGAGCTTCACTAGTAGTGTAAATACATTCCACGTGGATTCATTGCATGCATAGTCGCCTTTTAATGAATATCCCGCAAATCGTCATGGTGATAGGTACGTACGGTTTGTCCAGCATGTCCTAGGTGTGTCTATAAATAAATATTTTTTTAAAATAATAAAAAACAGTGGCCGGCCCTAGGGATTGGGGTCAAAAAAATATAATTAGGAGACAGGCCCTGGGGGATGGGGTCATCAGGGCCAATAAATTAGAATAAGAAGGGGAACCACACAGCCCCCCTTCTTAAAAAATTAAAATAAATAAAAGACTGGCATTGTGCCGGAGGCCATGCCCCCTCCGTGCAGCACTCTGCAAACGCACCCCCAACAGGCATCTCCAGAATGCGCCAGGGAGCTGCGCTGCAGACAGGTGTTCTGAGGCCAAGCCCCTTTTTACACCTCTCTGCAACGCAGCTCTGTGGCACTTACTGGAGGTACCTAGTGGTCTAGTTTGACCCTAGGGACCCTTAGGATTCAAGGGGACTTAATCTCTCAACTTAGAACAGCCACAGGGCGTGTTTACACAGTGGTGAAGGGAGGGGACGGGGCCTGAGGTGACGTGTGCAAACACGCACTATGGCACGTTTTAAATTGGGGATATAATTTCCCTTCATTACTGAGGGCCCCTGGGGGCTAACTAGCCCACCAACTGCTTCCAGTAAGTGCCACTGAGATGCATTGCAAGGAGGTGGTCCAGGCCGTGCCACTTTTTACACCTCTCTGCAACACAGCTCTGTGGCATTTACTGGAGGTACCTAGTGGGCTAGTTGGACCCTAGGGACCCTCAGGATTCAAATGAACTTAATCTCCCAACTAAAAATGGACACAGGGCGTGTTTACACAGTGGTGAAGGGAGGGGACGGGGCCTGAGTTAACGTGTGCAAAAACGCCCTGTGGCCTGTTTTAAGAGGTAGTTTTAATCCCCATGCCCTATTATATACTAGGGGCTTACAGAGGAGGTCATGCTAATCACAGGGGGACCCCAACGCATAATGTTCCCTAGTGTATGTAGGTGTTTTCACTGTATTCTAAGTGTCTTTTAACATAGCACTGGCTCTAGGACTGGCTAGTCAGACTCAGTTACCACCAGTATCCGTCTGAAAAAGTTGAGGGTACGGGATGATTTTGCAACAAGGCTTCTTTCTGCTCTTCTTTTTGTTCTTTCTGCACGTTATCCTTCTTCCTGCACTTATCTTCGTATTTGAGGACTTCGGTTGCTTCTTTCTGCACTTCTTTTGTTTCTTTCTGTGCATTTTTTCTTCTTTCTTCACATGTCCTATCTCTGTAGGCATAGTTAGAAATTAGCATTTAAAAAACCTTTGAAATTCACAGAAAAAACCATAGGTTTCAGGCACGTTATAGTTAGGAATTAGCATTTAAAAAACCTCAGAAATTCACTGAAAAAACCATAGGTTTCAGGGGTGTTATAGTTAGCTGGACTTTTCACTTGTACAAAACCATTGAAATTCCCCCGTTATAGTTAGTTCAGCTAACTATAACTCGCGCGCCCGCAATGCACTGCTGATGACGTCACATATTACATCACTCATGACATGGTCAGTGACATCACTCATGACATCACTGATGACATCTCAAATGACATCACTGATGACATCATCCTTGTGATAG
This sequence comes from Triturus cristatus, assembly GCF_964204655.1. NCBI lineage: Eukaryota > Metazoa > Chordata > Amphibia > Caudata > Salamandridae > Triturus > Triturus cristatus. Next base: position 306,706,135 of record NC_140589.1, on the reverse strand, counting down.
AGTGGCAGACCTCCTCTCACCCTAATATAACCTTTGATACACACATTCAAAAATAGAGACTAAAATTTTCAAAACAATGGACATACCAATACCAGTTACAACAACCTCTTCAGTAATTCTAAGATCCACATACACATCCACTCATTCACCAACAGTCCTATACAGTCACTCATACATGTACTCACTCATCATATGTACTCATGCACCTATACATCCTGTTACACAATGCCACTCATCCATAGAGTTACTCACACACATAGTCACTCATGCTAATAAAGAATCAAACATACATTTACTTGCATATACAGTTATACACACACCACCACACTTACTTATACGGAAACTTACACATACTTAGTCTTTTAAACAATCACTTATAGAAACACATACTTATTCATACAGGAACTCTTTCAATCTCTCACTCTCACATATACTCACATATATACACCAATAGTCACATATACTAGTTTAAAACATATGTAGTTACTCATAAAGACACTATTGAGACAGTCATTCACTCACTAACACACCCATACACACACTCATCCACCCATACAGTCCTGCACACATGCTTTGTTCAACACATACAAACAGTGAGTCACTCATTCATGCACCTATGCACTACGTAATACCCCCCACCGAACCATGCAGACAGTCAGACTGATACTCAAAAAACCAACTAATAACCTATATAGACACCCATGTAGCTACTCACCAACCCATGCAGCCACTTATACACAAAGTGAGAGACTGATACAGATATTTACATATTTAAACATTACTCACTAAGCCATGTATTCACTATGATACACTTAATCAGTCAGTTACACAATCAATTTTTCAAAAACAAATCATCCATTTAGACACTTATATACCCATTTATTCTTCCATCGACCTTGAGATATACATATATAAAACATATTTAATTTTCAGAAAAACACACATTCACTGGATGATGTCATCAGTGATGTCATCAGTGATGTCATTTGAGATGTCATCAGTGATGTCATGAGTGATGTCACTGACCATGTCATGAGTGATGTAATATGTGACGTCATCAGCAGTGCATTGCGGGCGCGCGAGTTATAGTTAGCTGAACTAACTATAACGGGGGAATTTCAATGGTTTTGTACAAGTGAAAAGTCCAGCTAACTATAACACCCCTGAAACCTATGGTTTTTTCAGTGAATATATATATATATATAATTTTGTTTTGCTAGGTAAGGGGAGATTAAGTGATTTGCTCAGAATCACAGGATGTTGAGCGCCCCTGCCGTGACTCAAACCCAGTTCCCCAGCTTCGAGGTTAATCTCTATAGCTGTTAGGCCACATCCTATGGGACCATTGACCTATGTATTTGAAGGAACCCAAACACACACCAAATCGGGTACGTTCCTTTATAGCAGCCCTGATTGACACCTCCATGCTGCTGACACCATCAAACTCCCAACAGTAACTATCATCCAGTTTTAACTATACAAGAGGCTCTTCAGGTTCTGGACCACAACAACAGAGCACATTGGAAAAACATTCTATGCTAACCATACAGGCTTACTAACACCCAACTGCTGTTCGTTCCATCACAGTTCTACTCTAACTCAATAGCAGCTTGTTTTGCTTCACAGAGATGGCCTAACGTCTTTATTCATTATTAACATAGTTCGTCTGGAGTATTCATCTTGAAATATTGTTCCAAGCCCCCGTCGCCAACTCTGTATTGTTCTCTAAATCATTACTTTAGTTTTGTTCTGTGTCAGTGAGTTTGTACAGCTGCTTGCTATGTCTGGACATGGAAAGCAAGGAGGGAAGGCCTGCACTAAGCCTAAGAACTGCTGTTCCCGAGCTGGACTGCAGTTCCTTGTGGGCCATGTGTGCAGGCTGCACCGTGAGGGAAACTAAACTGAGCAGGTCGACACCAGTACTCTTGTCTATCTGGCCACAGTCCTGGAGTACCTGACCGCTGAGAACCTTGAGCTGGCTGGTAAGGCGGCACGGGACAACAAGAAGGCCTGCATTATCCCCAGGCATCCACAGCTAGCTATTCGCAATGCTGCTGGGCAAAACCACCATCGCTTAGGGAGTTCTGCCTAACATCCAGGCGGTGGTGCAGCCCACGACAAGTGAGAGCCATAATGCAGGGTGCAGGGGTCAAAATTAGCAAGTGAAGTCTCACAGCGAGGCCTACAAAGCACATCGCCGTAAATGTGTCCTATCTATCCTAGCGCATAAAGAGTGTCCCCTTTTCAAAAGGTCCCTGAACCACCTTTGCAAAGCATGAGAAGTCCGACTGCCCTAGTCGTTATAGGAAGGTCGGAGCACCAGTGCAGCAGTGGCTGGACTGCCACCACCACGCCTCCACCAGTCTGGCAGTCCTCGGTCCACCAGACTCGTAATTAGGCCCTAAATGCTCTTCATCAGGCCACTCACTTATTTGGTGTGTTTTACATCTGGTCATGTATGCTGCCTCTTCATAATCACACATCATACGCTGCTTAAAATGCGGACAATAAATGAGTACACTATTCTGCCACATCTACAAATGGCTTCAATTTTTTCAGTTTAGTCATTCTGACATATAATGCACTTGAAAAATGTTTCAAGTATGTCAGTAAATATAACTGTGTACCACTGGTAAAACTGTGTTTTTTCCAGTGCTCAGTATTCATTTGCTCTCTTGGCAGTTAGCAGCCAGAAAGTGTGTTTTCTTCAGGTTTTAGGGCACTCAAGCTAAAAAAAGGATTGCCATTACTGCTCAGAGCCATTCAACAGAGCAATCAGAGGTAAAGAGATCACACCATTCACACTCTTAAGCTCTGACGTTTCACTTGTTATCCTGTCAAGGGGCTGTCATTTCAAACCATCCACTTCAAGCGTAATTGGATGTCTAACATTTTGGTCCCAATGTAAACACCTCAGCACATCAGAATACATATCAGGAGGCTGATGATATTTTCAGGTGATGCTGCTAATAGCAGACATGGCATGTGCATACATAATTTACTATAATATTTGTACCCTGGGTAATTGCACTAAATTGACACTAATAATTTAATTCTGAAAATCGCAGTGCTAATTGGTTTATTCAATGTAGAAATGTTTTCTAGACGGAAGTCTAGAGAATTAGTGACTGGTGTCATTGCAGAAAACTCGGTGAGCGTTGCACATTGTTTTGATTAGACAGTTTTATAATTACATGTACATTGACATGCGCTACTTATTGGTGTAAAATGTGTTAATTTCTTTTACAGCAAACAGGGGCTTTGCAACAATATATTCAGGAGTCACTTATTGGTGGGCTACATTGATGTGGTACCGTAGGCACTGTCCCTGCTGCACCCTCCCCCCCGCCCTCCACAGAGGCCAGCCCACCAAATCCTTTATTTGCTGCTGTGGTGTAGCCGTTGTTTGGTCAAAAATGGCTACCGTGTCCATGGAGCACACTACTTCCAAGAAGGTTCCCATTCGTGGAAGTTTGGTGTTTGGAAAACTGTTTTGATCCCCAAGACTGCCATTATTATAATAGCGGCCACGACTCCAAATAGTAGGAACCCTGGGGTATATCAGCAAGGAGAAGCAATAGAATTATCACCGCTTCAGCGTCCGATTTCGGACGAAAAGCGGCGATAATTTTATCGCCCTATCAGCATGGACATGCTAATGCATGAATCCATGCCTTAGCGCCTGTTTCTGGAACGACCAGCTTCGCATCTCTAATGAGATGCAAAGTGGGCGTTCCTCCCCAAAATAACTGGCGAAATATCGCTAACCGACATTTCTCGAATTATCAAGCTTCACGCTAACAAGCAGAGCAATAAGAAAAGTAGGGCTAACCATGGTCATCGCTACTTTCCTTACGCCTGCTTTTCTTCAGACTTAGCCATGTAATCCAATGCGATGTGGATTACATGGCTAAATCCAAATTGACCTATCAGCAAGGTATCGCCAGTCGCAGTGCGATTATCTCTGGATTTCCAGCGATAATCGCACTGTTTCCTAGTTAACACATGGATTTCTATCGCTTTGGAGATAAGCGTTGCTGATAGCACGCTATCTCCGTGATAGAATCCAGCAATAGCCGGCGATAATTATCCTAGTGCTAAGAGAGCTTAGCGCTAATTATCGCCTCGCCTTGCTGATATGCTCCCGTATTGGCAGGGCCTGACTCGAAATCCAAACCAGCCCTGGCAATTTTGACGGACTAGCCCCCCTGCTGCTTTTGTTAATGGGGCCTGTATATAGCAGCACTGCTCAAAAAACACCCCCCAGTGACAAAAACGTCCCTCGCCACTGCAAAATCAGTCCCCACCATTCCAGCCTCCCAGGGAAGTGTTCAATGCCCACTGCGGCCGGTCTGGCCCTGCCTATTGGAGGGGCTGTCCTATATAGACCGAACCTTCAAATTCCACTTCCACTGAGAACCAGGCAGCTAAATGTGTTTTTTCTGAAGGTGATGCAAGCAGTGACATCCCCTTTAAGGATGGCACAGATATGGTGAGCGGTTCCATGGTGGATGCTGTCTGGCACCAACTTTTAGATATCATGCATATGACTAATTATGAGCTCCCTTTAGATGTGAATGTGCTAGGAAATAGTGCACTTTACAAATACCCCTAACATAATATAACTTGACTTATTTTTCCTATGAAACCAAAACTCTTTACGAAAAGGGGCATGTTGTTTACAGTACACAAATGTCTCAATTTATTTTTTAAATTGCCAAAATATCACATAAAGCAAATTATGATGTATTTTTCATAAAGGAAAACAACATAATCCCAACCCATAGACCAAGCATTTATGTAATTTCTCTTCTCATTCTCAGCAGAAGAAAGGTAGTAGAGACATAACAAAATAGCCGGTGCATTCTGGTGACACCATCAAAATGGCTACTTTTGTTTCATCTGTTGAGTTTGCAGTACTGTAAAAGAAACACGCATTTGCAAAGGTTGTCATTCTGTGCAGACCATTACTTAATTGAACATCCCAAGCCTCTTTTGAGTGGGGTGCAATGAGGTTATCCCCTAAACTTCGAATAAATAAGCCAACTTCCAACTTCTGTCTTCAAGTAAGATGCCACAAACGAAACAACATAGAATCTTTTCCTGTCCTTAGTTGTGGAAGCGGCACCCCAGAGAATGCGTTTAGATGACTCATTGATCACCTAGTCCCCACCATTCCCAGTATGTGCTTGAATAAAAACAGTGAAAGGGACTCATTTAGAATAAGTGAACTACAACAGATACTGATAACAAACTAAGTAGCAACAAATTTGCAATATTCTTCTTATTCAATTTTCAAGGGCAGCATTCATATCACTGTTGTCCCGCATAATTATGTTTCTTCGATCAAATGCTAAACGCATTCATTTAGTTAATTAAATAAGCAAGCTTTGATGCATGTTGATGGTATCAACATGCATCAAAGCTGAAAACTCATGAAAAACAGATATGCTATCATCCAAGACAACATAGGCGCCTACTCCTGCATGCGGATATAGGCACACACTCTTGCATGCTGCTATTAGAACAATTAATGTCAAACCCGTGTGGACAGATCTGTGCCAAACCTTCTTGATATATCGGACTGACCAACCATCGGCTCAAGAACTGACGCAAATCTACAACTGCAGCAAGACTGACATAGTTCAGACAGACGCTCCATTACATTTAAAAAGGCTAAAGATAAAACCTTCAGTACCATGGTTGAACCAAAACATCAACAAGGAAAGTAGACAACTTTGACATCTGAAAGGACTATGGAGGAAAGACCCAAACATTACCCATCTTGAACAGCTCAGAACACACAGAATCTCATACAAAAAAGCTATGTGGAATTCCAAAACAACAACGATCAGATCTCAACTAGACAGAAAACTCTTTGACATAATAAAATAACAATCAGGAAAACTCGCAGAACCCAGAAGTGTAAACAACTCGATGGACAACTGCAACACCTTCTAAACTTTCTTTTAAAACAAAATCACTACTATAAGCAACTTTATTCCCTCCCAAACTAGTCTCTTACCTAGGGAATCCACCCCAACTTCCCCAAGGAATAACAGAGCCTTTTGGAACAGTTTCAGATCTCTATCTGAGGGGGAATCCAGAAAATCATTCGGTCGGTCAGATGTGAGACCAGCCACTCACCTGAAATCCAGGTACGTCTGTGGAGGCGATGCTAGTTCCTCAGCCCTCTCAGAACAACTCTCAGCACTACTGAGTACACAGGAGCCCTGGCAGATGTTCCAAGAGGGAAGGGGATTTGGGATGAGAGAGAAACAAAGAAGAGAAGACACTGCTACCGTCTGCCACCTGGGCCATCCAGGATCCAAGGGGCATATCAGCAACAACCGGCGATAATTATCGCTAAGCGCACTTAGCGCTAGGATAATTATCGCCGGCTAGCGTGGATTTTCATCGCTGAGATAGAGTGCTATTTGCAACGCTTATCTTAAAAGCGATAAAAATCCTCGAGCTAACTGCCTAACGTGAGATTATCGCTGGAAACCGAGTGATAATCTCACGCAATGTGACGTTAGCTTGATGATAGGGACTCACAAACTTAGCCATGATATCCACCTTCCATAGGATATCATGGCTAAGTCAGTCCTGAAGCAGGCGTAAGGAAAGTAGTGATAACAAGGGTTATCGCTACTTTTCTTGCCGCTATGCTTCATAGCGTGGGGCTTGATGATAGGAGAAATGTCGCTTAGCAATATTTGTCATGTCAGGAACGCCCACTTTGCCTCTCATTAGAGATGCAAAGCTGGGCGTTAGGAATTCCTACGCTAACACAAGTTTTCACGTATTAGCGTGAGCTTGCTAATTCGGCGGTAAAATTAGCACGGCTTTTGGGCCAAAAACAGCCGCAAAGCGGCGATAATTCTATTGCCTCGCCTTGCTGATATGCCCCCAAGTTCTTATGAGCGGATTGTAGCAAAGTGCTTTTACCTAAGGGCAAGGGAAGATATTATAACAACCAGATACCCTCACAATATACTCATGAATTCTACAAAAGTGTTAGTGATCCAAGGAGTTACCTTAATGGTGTCTGCTCCTGAGTGTGCTTCTAGTAATAGTAATGGCTAGTGAAATGTTCTCTCAGGGCCCTTGATTATTATACAGGAATTAAAATGTTCCAATAATCTATAAAACATAAAACAGAATATTATACCTTTGTGTCTTTGTTCCTGACACCAACGTGATAAAGTTGTGAAAACACTCTCACCTTTACATATGTAAAATCATGCCTTAAATCTAAGGAACGTTCGGGGCTTAATGTACACTCAGCAACGTGGTTCAAATGCCAAGAAAGTCTTTTGCACAAGTCTGTTATCACCAAAGTTATTGAACTCAGCAAATTACCTCAAATGCCAAGTACGTCTTTCAATAAATCTAATGTCACCGAATTTGTTTCACCAAACGTTCACGTGCACAGGATTAAATAACATTAGGGTATTGCCACTGTTTCATCAAAACTTCATGTGCACAGGGTTAAATAACATCAGGATACTAAAACCCTCATAAACTAAGGGATTGTTCCTAGAGGCAGAAGTCACTTCCACCAAACAAGCGCTCAAACGGTGGAGTCAGAAGAAAGGACACTTAGCTTTAAGCTGTGTTGCTTCCGCTGTTCTTCCAGCTCGTTTCCTGAGACGCCTGTGTCCCACGGACTGCTCCTGACGCGCTGAAGGGGATTTTCTGGAATGTTGCTGACGCGTTGAAGGAGCCTCTATTAAGTGCCATCACCCAGCCGATCCACAGGTTGGAGGCAAAAAGCCAAGGGCCGCATTACGTTGGGTGTGGCTATATATAGCCAATCCTCGGGTGTTGTCACTCGTGTCCTAGCAACGTGGTTTTGTTTACGTGCTTCTGCAAAGCACGTTTCCTTCTCAAAGGATTTCTTGAAACAAAGCAGAAGAGCGCTGATTCATAGAAGCGCATCGGTAAACAATGGAACTAATGTTTCTTGTGGAGGGTAATAGTAAACAAACATTAGTTCATACAATAAATGGGCAAACTGTTTAATAAACAAACATTGGTTAATGCAGCGCAATAATTGAAAGTGTGGCCAAATAAAAGAAACATTACAGATTGTTGCCAAACTGTATAACATGATTGGTGAACATGCCACGGGGATGTTGACATATCACGCAGCCCTGGCATGAAGTACCCACTGGCCGTGGTTTAGTGGGAAATTGTAGGTGAAACAAGCGCACTAGATGAGGAGCATGACCAGAGGACGCGGTTTCCCATGAATTCTCTTCAGAACCGTATCCTTTCCATGCCAAAAGATAATATAAGACTCCTCGCACACGTTTAGAATCAAGAACTTTAGCCACCTCAGATTCCCATTCACCTTTAATCTTGACAGGGGGTGGAGGTGACCCAACACGAGTGGTGGGGATGTAAGGTCTGAGTAGAGAAACATGAAATAACGGGTAGATCTGGATATCCTCAGGCAGATCCAGTTTTACTGTGACTGGATTGATCAGTTTAGTAATTGGAAATGGACCTGGATATCGTGGATGTGAGACCCGCCTAGACGTAGATTCTTAGTCGAGAGCCGTACCTGATCCCCAATAGAATACAATGGAGCTAACTGCCTATGCTTACATGCCTGTTCTTTCATTTGTTTTTGATATTCTGCTAGATGTTGCTGCGCTTGTGTCTGAATGCGTTTAGTTTTTGTAATGTTCTTGCACTGCTGGGAGCTGTGTTGCTACACTAGGGTTTTGTCCAATTGGGAGCATTCAGGGATGATAGCTTAAAGCCAAAAGAAGGGGGATACCCCAGTGGCAGAATGCACTGTGTTATGGTAGACAAATTCCACCAAAGGTAATGCCTTATCCCATTCACTGGTCCATGTAGAGAGAAAGCAATGCAGGCTTTGTTCCATTGTTTGGTTTATCCTTTCCGTCTGTCCGTCAGTTTGAGGATGGTAAGGAGAGGACAGACGGACGTCAATATTTAAGGATGAACAGAAAGTGCGCCAGAATTTGGAGATGAATTGGGGACCTCAGTCTGAAACAATGGCGGTCGGGATTCCGTGTGCTCTAACTATATGTTGAATAAACAAAGTGGTTAATTCTTTTGCTGTTGGCATATGTTTAAATGGGTGGAAATGAGCCATTTTGGTTAAATAATCCACCACCACCCATATGATAGAATACCCATTCGACACAGGGAGATCAGTGACAAAATCCATGCTTATGGTGTGACAGGGCATGGGTGGTATGGGCATGGGTTGCAATAACCCAGCAGGAGCAACGTGAGAAGTCTTTGATTGTGTACAGGTGGAACATGATAGAACATACTCTTTAACATCATTTCTTATTGTTGGCCACCAGAAGTCTCGCTGGCACAACTCTAGAGTTTTTTTGTAACCAGGATGATCTGCAAGTACTGTGTCATGATTCCAATGTAGAACAGGAGAGGATAGAGTTTGTGTAGGGATAAATAAGCGATTTTTATAATATGCTACATCTGTTTTCATTATGACTTGAGGGGGCAATGATTCTGCCTGTAGTGCCTGTAGTGCCTGTTGTACTTGTTTTAAGAAATCAGAGCTATTATCTTATGTTCAGGGAATATGGGATTTGACGCGGTTCACTGAGTTTCTATGGTTGAATAGTTTAACCGTGAAAGAGTGTCCGCTTTCTGTTGTTCTTTCCCTGGTCTGTAGGTGATGATGAAATCGTATTCATTGAAAAACAAAAGCCAACAGAGTTGGCGTGGTGTCAAGGCCTTGAAGTTTTGATAGAATTGGAGGTTGCAATGGTCTGAGTAAATGGTGACTGTGTGACGAGCCCCTAGCAAATAGTGTCACCACTCCTGAAATGCCAATTTAATAGCTAATAGCTCACGTTCAGCCACTGTGTAATTTTGCTCTGTATGCAAGAGTTTTTTAGAAAAGTACGCTACAGGATGCAAATGTCCTGAATCAGGATCTCTTTGATAAAGAACCCCCCACCCCCCGACAGCCATTTGGGAGGCATCTGCTTCCACATAAAACAGTTGGGATGGGTCTGGGTGGTGTAAGATGGGGACCAGTGAAATTTTACTCCTTTTTTTAGTAGATGGGTAATAGGAGAGACAACAAAATAGAAGTGAGGAATGAATCGCCGATAGAAGTTGTCGAAGCCCAGGAATCTTTGAATGTCTTTCAGGGATCCTGGGGTTTCCCATCGTAATATAGCCTGTACCTTAAATTAATCCATAGCAATGCCCTCTGGAGAAATCACATAACCCCAAAATTCTATATTTGTGGCATGAAAGACACAAGTCTAGTTTCGAAAAGAGGTGATGTTCTCGCATTCGTTGCAACACCACTCAAACATGTCCAATATGTTCTTCTGTCGAGGATGAACAAATAAGAATGTCATCAATGTAACAAATCTTGTAAGACCTCATTAATAAAGAATTGGAATGCTGCGGGTGCATTGCACAGCCCGAAGGGCATTACGGTGTATTCGAATAAACCAAATTTGGTCTGGAAAGCGGTCTTCCACTTGTCTCTGGACTTTACTCGTATCAGGTGGTATGCACCCCGCAGGTCCAATTTGTTGAAGATGGTAGATTGCCGCACTTGATCCTGTAGAAGTGGTATTAATGGGAGGAGATACCTGTTTTTAACTGTGACTTTATTTATGGTGCGATAGTCAATGCACGCGCAGAGTTCTTGGTTCTTTTTTGGATGAAGAAAAGTGGAGAACTAACAGGGGAGGTAGAATGTCGCATAAACCCTTTTAGTAGGAGTTTATCCAGATATTCTTTTAAGTAAAGAGTCTCTGGTTCTGACATGGCATACACTCTACTGCACGGTAAGGAAGCTCCTGGAACCAGGTCAATACAGCAGTCATATGACCTGTGGGGAGGCAATTGAGTAGCCCCCTTTTCTGAAAGCACGTCCTAAAAATCGTCATAGATTTTTGGTAAGGATGTGGTAGTTTCTACATCCGGCAGAAATTGTGAGTTTTCCAGTGTGGAAGCACAGTGCAAGGGGGTGACTGGTTGTTGCCTATTTGTGTAACATGAATGCCAACAATGTGTAGAATCCAATGTGACAGTTCGCTTAACCCAATCAATTTTTGGGTTGTGAATTTGGAGCCAAGGGATGCCCAATATGGCTCCAAACACAGGAGTGTCAATAAGATCGAACTGAATTGATTCAGAGTGTCCTTCTGCACAGAGCATGATCAATGGAGTTGCTTGATGCAAAATCAAACAAGAAGATAACTCAGAGCTGTCAACTGCTCTCACAAGTTCAGGAATTTCTTTTTTGGTATTGGGAATATTAAGAGTATGAGCTACACTGATATCAACAACATTTCCTGTGGCTCTGGAAATCTAAAAGAGTAGGTATAACCTTTCATGTTTGATTGGGCAAAACCAAAGTAACAATCAAAGTAGGATGACGTGGAGTAGATGTCGTGGTGTTTGCCAAAAAATGATATGAGACCGTGTCGCCCAAGTTAGATGATAAGGGGTCTCAGTCCTTATCGGGCCAGGGAGTTTTCCGGCTGGGAAAGTTCAGAGTCAGGTATTGGAGTGTCTGTGAGACCAACAGCTTTTCGAGAAGTGGTTTTGGCAAAACAGTCTCGGGCAAAGTGTCCTGGACGGCCACAGTAGAGACACAAGGTTAAGATTCTTCTGAGCTCTTTTTCATCTTTTGAAAGTGGTCCTCTAACCCCACCTATTTGCATTGGTTCAGAGGAATAGGGAGAAGGACTAATGCTGGAATGTTCTTTCTGTTCTTGTTTTACAATGACCATGCGAGTAACTTCTCCATGACTTTTCTCGCACATACCCTCCCCAAGACGATGGTCCAGCCGGACCACTAAGTCAATGAATTCCCCGCAATCTGTAAGAGGGTCCACGATTTGGGCAATCACATCCTTCAATTTGTCGCGGAGACCACGATAGAAAAGTGAAGTCCTTTTCTCTTCTGGCCATTCTGTCTCTGCGAGGAGTCTATTAAAGGACGAAATATATGGCAATAAGTCCTGTTTTCCTTGTCGTAAAATCAAAAGTTCATTGTCACTTTCCTGGACAAACTGGTGTTTAGCAAAAAGCTTACGCATAGTGTTTTTAAACTGAAGGAAATTGTGTAAGATGGGATCGTCTTGTTCCATGAAAGGGATAGACCACGTTGCCCCGGTCCCACCTAGATAGGAGAGTAGGAATGCCAGTTTTAACGCATCATCAGGAAATGCCGAAGGTCAACACAAAAAGTGCAACTGACGCTAATTCATGAAAATGGCATATTTGGCTTGATCCCCAAAGAACCGTTCGGGGGGTCAGGGGAACTGGAGTAGGAGTAGTGACAGAAAAGGTAACAGATTGAGAGCCTAATGTGTCAGTGGTTGTTGATGAGAACTGAAAACATGGTGGTTGTATGACTTGTTTAGGCCTAACTGTGGTATTATCCCAGGTGATTCTTGTGATTTATATCTTTGTAATTCACATTGTAAAGCATGATTGGTTTGTTTCAAAACAGCTACCTCATGCTGTAACCCTTCAAAAGCCTTAGATAATTCCTGCAAGGAAACGGCCTGATCTACAGGGGAATCCATAGCCCGGACAGACTTCTATTTTGTGGCTTGGCTCTATGTCAGATGTGAGACCAGCCACTCACCTAAAATCCAGGTCCATCTGTGGAGGCGATGCTAGTTTCTCAGCCCTCTCAGAACAACTCTCAGCTCTACTGAGAACACAAGAGCCCTGGCAGATGTTCCAAGAAAGGGAGGGGATTTGCGATGAGAGAGAAACAAAGAAGAGAAGAAACTGCTACCGTCTGCCACCTGGGCCAGCTAGGATCCAAGTTCTTATGAGCGGAATGTAGTGAAGGGCTTTTACCTAAAGGCAAGGGGAGATATTAAAACAACCAGAAAACCTCACAATATACTCATGAATTCTACAAAAGCGTTAGTGAATGTATTCTTTATTTGTGTGGTTAATAAAAACCAATACAAAAACAACCAATATATAAGAGAAAATAAGAAATAAAAATGAATAAATATTGCACACAATATATATTCGTAAAACCTCCTTTTTGGTGCGCCAAGTTATTCTTTCAGTGCTAGTCAAACAAGGTAGGCTCCTCACCCGGATGATTGCCACAGCCAGCCTATAGAGACTTATCCATAAGTGCTGTGCGGGTGTGACAGATGAATTTAGCAAAGTTGGCCATGTGCTTCACAGTGTCAATGAATATAGCTGTTGGACTGCGTCATTTGCTGTGCGCTTGCCCAGTTGAAGGAGAATTGGCTTAAGATGGATTTGATGAACTAGCCGCATGGCAGGAGAGCATAGTAGGATATGAGCTAGCGACTCTCGTTTGTAGTTGCAGAGGCCACACTCCATGATGACCGGTCTTATTTCCACCGTTAGGTACAGTTCTTTTAGGGGTAGAGGATGTAGTCTGACTGCAAGAATCTTGTGCAGAGCTAGTCTTTCCACTGGCTGCGTTAGGTGTGAGTTAAGGCTGAGTGATATATGGGGGAAGCTTTGGGTCTCGTGAAAGCCTCTAATCGCCACAGATTCAATGTCCAACATACGGGAGCATGATCGTACTTGCTTTTTTATTGCTATTTTTGATGGTAGTGTACTTAATTATGTTGTTTTCCCAATTCTCTGTGGTTAATTGCAGAAGTTCTTTGGCTGAGGTGAGGCCGGTCGACCAAGGATTGCCAGGTTGTTGAAAGATATGGTTTGTAACAGCTTTCATTGAGTGCTGAGGTGCCGCAGTAGTTAAGTAAACGTATTTTGCGAGAGCCGCCAGTTCTTCTAAAGTTTGTCGATTGAGATTGAATTCCAGACGAATTAATGTATTCCTGGTACAAGCAGGTAGTCAAAATAACTTTATGTAAGCTGCACAGTGTATTTTTTCCAGATCCTGAGCGAACTTACCTCGAAACGCCTGCAGCGCATATTTGAGGGAAGGTAGTAATTTAGCCCTCAAAACTCTTTGAATAGCTGTTGTTGTTGGGCTTTCTAAGACAGCGTACAGTTTGCAGATAGCGTAGGTGACCATTTTCCCTTTCTGCTGGAGCTTGTGTCGGTGGACCCTACGGCGGCCAGTTTCACAGATCCAGACCCCAAGATAATTATACAATTGTGCACAATTTAGGATTAACGGGCACAGCCTCAACTTTGCCACTTTTCTTTTTGGATTGTAGCCAAAAATCACTATCTTGGATTTAGTTGGGTTGGCGACCAGCTTATTTTTGGCATTATACTCCGAAAGTGCTGTCAGTGTTTTTGGGAGACCAATCTTGGTATGATCAAAAAGGACCAGGTCGTCAGCGTATTGCATCAGCTGGATCTTAATTTGCCCGATCCTCGGGGTAGCTAGAGTGGCTCCCTGCAAAGCACTGCCCATATCTGCTGTGTATAAGTTGAAAAGCAACGGGACGAGGACGCAACCTTGTTTTAGCCCGCGATCCGTGGCGATTTTTTCGATAGCGGAGTCACTGGAGAGTTTAACTCTCACCCAGGTTCGCGAATACAGGAATCTAATAGCTTGTAGCAAAGCCGGGCTGATGTTCCAGCGTGCCAGTTTCTGCCATAGGATGGTGCATCTACCCCGTCAAAAGCTGCTGTATAATCGATGATGCAATCAAAAAGTGGAGGGGTGCTGTGGGCCACCGCTTGGTGTACTAGATATGATAGGGCAATGATGTTATCAATGGTGGAACCGCCTGACCGGAACCCTGTCTGGTAGAAGGGGAGGAGACCATCCCTGCTAACCCAATCCGCTAGTTCTGCCAAAAGGGTGCTTGCATAAGCCTAGCCCTCCTCAACGTCCAATAAAGCAATCATTCGATAATTCCTAGGGTCCGTACTTGGCCCTTTTTTGTATATTGGGTGCAGCAGTGACCCTCTCCAGGAGTCTGGAATGTCCTCCAGAATCCTGCACTCGGTATACAGCTGAGCCAAATTGTCAGCCCAGAAGTCGATGTCCTGTCTGAAGAGGGAGCCAGGCAGGCCATTAGGTCCAGGTGCTCCATTATGGCGTATTTTTTTCAAGATGGTTCAAATTGCAAGTTTTCTTGGGGAGGTAGACTCTACCAGAGGTTCCGTAAAATTTGTTGTGACTTTGCCAGATTGCCCCCAAAGTGTTGTGGTTCTATCTGATGGATTTGCATTTGAATCATCGGTGTAGAGCGTTTTAACGTGGGCTGTCCAAGTGCTTGCGTCAAGTGAGTTCTCTCTATTAGGGGGTCCAATGAATTATCTTGTTTAGATATTGCCAACATTTTCTGGGATTTGCTAGGTGCCAGCAGCTCGAAAATCTTCAGCCATTTTGCCTCTGTGAGTTCAAGTTTTGCCTGCCAAACCAGTCATGAGTGGCTCTTGTCGCTAGTTTTAGTTCCTTTTTGGCGGAGTCGGACCCGGTTAACCGATAGGTCCTGCGTTTGGAGTTTAATTGTTTGGAGCATTCCTTAATTGCTGGTTGGTGTCCCAGTGTGTATGCAGGATTTACGTTAGTTCTGTGTGTAATGCTCCCCCGAAGCAGAGTTGCTAAATCATAGGCAAGTGTGCCCCATTCCCCTATAAGGCCCTTGTCATTGAGAGCGGTCTGCCAGCCTTTCCACGTTGATTTTCATGAAGCAAACTTATTGCTTGGGAGCGGCCCCCATTTGATTCTTCTAAGGAGTCTGTGCAGTTCGTCCTCCTTTATTGCCCCGATGCAGCGAAGAGTGTGGCGAGTTTTCGCTGTGATTGATAACTGTAAAGTTAGGGCGGCATGGTCACTTTCATTCCGGGGTTGGACTGATAATTTGACATATGTTTTTATAGTCACCACTTAATAAGATATAGTCTATTGTGGTCTGGTTGTTGTAAGTGGGTGCTATGAATGCTCCTGAGTTGACTTTTATGGTTAGAGAGTGTGTTGTTTAGGGGTGGGCGGAATTTGCGGAATTAACCTTCGCAAATTATCGCGAGAATGTTTAAAATTATCGCAAACAAGCAGAAATATCGCGAAGATGCGGAAGTTTTTTTCCGGCATGTTCGCGAGATTTTCTGCATGGTTGCGGGTCGCCAACTTACCCATGTGGTTGCTTGCGGGCGCGGCCATCTTGTTTTGAGTTGTTCTCGCGGTGCATGATCGCGAGAAGAAAGACGTGATCGCGCGACGCATGACGTCACTGCGGGCGCGAACTGTCGCGAGACAGCGCAAATGGCTAAAAACAATACAACATCTCATGGAGAACGCGACCGGATCAAGAAAACTTGTCGGCGAACGCAGGGATTCAGGTAAGGCGATCGCGCGCGCGCGAGAATGTATCATTTTACAGCGCGAGCAAGAAACAAATTATCGCCAAGCTGCGGAAACCGGAATTTTTGACATTTTCGCGCTCTCCGCGGAACGCAAAAATGTCAAATTATCGCAATTTCCGCGAACGGAACGAAATTTTTGCCCAGGCCTAGTGTTGTTGCCAGGTATTATGCCTGCATAAGGGCGTTAAATCTTCCGGTGCCCCCGTTGGGGTGGCTCTTAGGTGCGTTCAGCCCTGTATCATGCATGTTAAAGTCCCCAAGGATAATGGAGTCCATGCCTGCAAACTGCAATAGCAGAGTTTCGATCTCGTTTATTACCGAATAACTTTGTCCTTTGGACCCGGCCCATGGGGATTAAAATTAACATTGATTAAGAGTATTGGTATTGGGCCGTCTGTCATGTTCAAGCCTTTCAGAGTGCCAGCCAAAAACATGTCTGAGGGGTTCTTTATCACTGTGAAGTGTACTTTCAGCGCATGTTTGATGTATGTTGAGATACCCCCTGAGGATCTCCCGAAAATATTGCCTTTTATTGTGGGTTTGAAGTATTCTGCGTAACCCCCTATTGGTATAGAGGAAGTTGCCCATTTTTCTTGGGGGCAGATTATATCTGCTCCTGCAAGGACTGTAGTTGCAGATGGACTTTGCAGAACTTTGTTTATCCCTGTGACGTTCCAAGTCATGATGTTGATCGTTTGGTTATCTGAGGGACTTCTATGCTGGACAAGGCCGTTGTTTGGGGCGGAACTAACATTTGGTGGTGTCGACTGATTGCTTGATAAGGGTCTGATATTAGGAGCTAGGGTTTAAGGCCAGTGGGAGCCAGGACCAATCTTTAATGCTGTTCCCCTTAGTTAAACAGGAGCGGTTGCCTCCTTCTACGTGTGTGATGATTTAAATTGAACTATTGCTCCACAAATTCATTTTTGGGCCGCCTATGGAGCCATGTAAAATGGATCCAGTAGCTAGTAGAGTTGAGTGTTTACTGTTCATCCATTTCTGACCATTCAAATCTTGTACTCCCTGTCGTGCACATGGCACGTTATTTTTCAGGATCTCTGGATATTTAGTGGTGGTCGGGGCCTTGATTTTTATGCCCCTATTGTCCAGTTGCATCTTGTATCCTCTCAGGGCTCTGCCATGGTTGGGTTGAAGAAAGTTATCTCAGTTGTTTCATTTATTTCACTTGGCCCAGGGCCAGTCTCAATATCAGTTGTTTTTATATTTTCCAAACCCGGAATGTTTTTGCAAAGCTTCAGAAGGTTTCCTCTATTGAGGATGTCACAATTCCCCTATAAGGTATATTCGGGATATAGCAATACTTTCAGATTTTCTCGGTCTCTGGCATGGTCCTTGAAGGGCTGGATGTGTTTAAAAATCTCCTTTGCAGCATCTAAGGGCTGTGTAGAATTTCGAGTTGAATACTCACAGTAGACGGATCCTTCCCCGGTCCAGGATGTGCCTGGGGCCCAATTTTGCGAGTCAATCCTGATGGTAGGAATGCATACTGTGAGGGATGGAGGGTCATTTGTGCTAGCTTGATTAGTTTTCATATCCCTTTGATTGTTAGCTGTGTTTGCAAATTGGGGCTCCTTATGGGCTATTGGCTGTGCAAGGACAGATTTAGTTGTGTTATCAGGTTTGGGTGTTCCTTGTTGGGTGCTACTGGTGCTGGCATTATCTTCTTTAATTGCTAGGGACCGTTCTGTGTAAAGGTCCTTCTGTTCTTGGCATGGCTCTTCAGTCTGTGGGCCTTGTGTGTTGACAAAGTAACTGTTGGAAACTGGGACTGTTGTGCTCAGGCTTTTAATCAGCTTCTCCGTTAAGTTTTCTGGGAGACGCTGAGTGGGTATGTAATTAGTAACTGTGCAGTACATTTGTTTGCCTCTATTTTGATCAGTGCCAGTTTTTTTTCTGGGGGGCCAAAGTCATCCTGGTTCACCTTGCTGTGTTCTCTGTTTTCCTGTTTTTCTGACACAAGCCAATACTTGATGGTCCCTTTAGGATAGCTTTTACCATGTTTTGTTTTGTTGAACTTTTTCAATTTTTTTCTTGTTTTTCCTGGACAAGTGTTGACATTCTAAAATTGGCGGTTTTAGATCATCTGACTTTCCAGAGCCGTTTTCAGAATTGAAACAAAATAGTGATTTGGACTACGAATTGGATTTAAAGGCCGAGTCATTGTCGCTAGATGGGCTTTTGAAGCTGTTACTATTGTGCCTGGAGGTTTCCTGCATTTTTTCTGGTCTAACCTGATTGTCCTGTATTCTTAACTGTGAGGCAGATGTTGGCTGAGAGTCTTCTCTTCTTATTCTATTTATTTGATCTCCCATAGGCCCTGATGGCTCATATATGACTTTTTCATATTTGTTTGTGAGGCCTTCCTGCTTGGGCTCTGAGTTGGATTGTGATGGGGAAGGCGTGGTATGTTGTTTGTCCGCCTATTGACCTCACACTTAAGGTCTGGGAGCTTTTCCAAGTTCTGCAGTATTGGGCTGCATCAGCAGCCATCTTGTTTTACCTTTACGTCTGTATTTGCCTGAGCTCTGCAAATCAGGGAGTTTAAAAGTTCCAATTTCAAATCCAATCCAGAGATCAGACTGGCAACTGTTTGCAGTATGTTTATTTGTGTGTCCAATTTATCTGCGTGTATTATGGCCGCATTTGTCATTGAGATCAGTGCTTCGTTGATCAGTGGAAGATGATTTTCTATTTTTTGTGGCACTGAGGCAGTTTCCATTTCCATTTTTGGGGAGCCAGAGGATCATGGTTCGTTTACACAAAGTAGGCTCAGTGGGCATGTAAGAGAAAGCCAACGGGTCCAGCTGGGGCTTCAAAGGAGTGCAATTGCCATAATGTATCTTGTTAAGGGAGGAAACTCCTCACTTGCCTCTCTTGCCTCTAAGAAGGTAGCGGGATGAGCTTCCATTGGTCCGCTGTCTGAATTTGTGGGCACTGGTGTGCAGTTTGCTGAGTTGTTAGGGCAAAGCGGGCCCTGATCGATTATGATTTCTTGTGCTTGAACGCTATTGCCCTTGACTATGATAATTTCCGAGGAAAGTAGTGAGGCCCTTGGGAATCTTTGATTCAAAGTCTCGTAGATGTTGGCGCATGCTGATGTGTTAGCAATGGTTTCAATGCCAGTTACAAAGCGGGGTGTGACGGCTATTTTTCCAGGATTGCCAGGGTTGACTGAATTGCCTTTTTTGCTTGTTTGTTGGAAATAAAATCTAATGTCGCTATTGCCGTTAGGACTGTTACTAATGGTGTTGCGAATTGCGGTGAGTTCACTCAAATTCGGGTTTGAGTTTAAATTCGTATTCCTAATCGTCGCACTTGAAGTTGGGGAAAGCTAGTTGACTGCTCACCCAATTGTTGCCCCTCCCGGGGGGTTGAACCAGATCTTGCACTTCCTTTACCTGGAGGGTACAACATATTAGATTTTTGACGTCTTGCAGATTTATATGGGCGATAGTTAACTTGGGGCTGGGCTGGGCCAGACCCGCATGATTGATCAGTACTCTGAGCACCTGGGCCTGGGTCTGGGTCCTACGTCCCGGGGGTCTGGTGGGGCGAGGTATCCCTGCCTTAACCAGCAGTACTGACGGTCCTGGTGGTCCTGGTAGCAGGATGGTGGCCTGAAAATTGAAACTGGTATTAGCCCAATGGTTAGGTCGGGTGAGTCTATCTGAATCTAACTGGCTCATACCCCGGTCCTTGGAAAAAGAAGGCTGGAGGAAGGCTGGAAGCTTTTTGGGGTCAAGTGAGGCCAGGGCCTGGGCAGAGAGCAGGGCGCACTGGTGGGCTGCAAGCTGCGCCCAACCTGGTTGGGTCGCTTCCGCAGTCTCGCTGGGCTCTACACTCTGGGGCCACCAGTAGGGCGGCCGCGCTCTCTACGCACCTCTCTTCCCCTACCCAAGCTGCCTCTGATTGACTCTGATTGTGCTTCTCAGTGCCGCCAGCACCACCAGCCATGGCCAGCCATGGCCAGGCGTGGGTAAGAGTGGGAGCACGTCGCTCCTCGTACCTCGTGTCTTGTCCCCGGTGACTTTTCTCTGCACTTTCTCAGAGTTTGGAACTCGCTCTGCCCCGCTCTACCACTCTACCCGCTGCAGGCTCTGGGTTCTGAGCCCCGAGCTCCAAAGTGGTGCGGTTCAGTGCTCTGTAGCTGCAGCTCTGGGCAAATAGAGAGGGGGGCCCTGAACAGAGCAATCAGCGGGGCAGGCGGCTGTAACTGGAGCTGCTGCAGGTGCCCTCGGAGCGTTTTTCCCGGTGTTTTGCTCGACATCTCCCGCTCCGCTTCCGCTTATGTGATTGGCTCTGGTCTGGTCTGGTCTTGTTCGATCAGAGCCAAAACCTGGGCTCATGTAAAATCATGTGGAACATTTCTCTCCAAATTGTAATTAAATTCTCTACATGAAAAACTGTCAAACCGGTCACTGATTTGTGTGTTTTGAGGAACACTGGGAGACCGGCTGTTCAGGCTCTCTCATGAAGCAGTTCAAACAAGGGCATCACTCTTAAATGATAAGCCATATTGTATAATAGTTCTGGGTGAGCAAGAGGGTCAAACCTGATTTACTTCTGCAATATAACTACCGCATGCTCACAGAAGAGACGCTGGTAATTCTATGTTGGACAGGCCACATGGAGGGCTTGCTCCCTCCCCGCATGACAGGGCCCAAGCCCTGGCCCTCCAGGTGTTACCCACAGAAACAATCCGCACCCCGTCTCCAGACGGAGCTCCTGCCCCCGGACATCTCTGTATCATGGGGCCGAACCACTACCAGCTCCCTCGGCCGGACCGGCCGCCATCTTGGATACTGCACCATGAGGCCGCGTGGCCTCAGCTCGACCCTAACCCTGGGCCTGGCCAGGCCCCGACATCCCGGCACCACCATCCACCCAGGAGGTGAACGGACCATTTGGCAGGTCGATGGGAGAAAGAAGTATCGATGGCTCTCCCCCGCCAGGTGCCGATCGCCCTCCAGCTCCCCCGGGCGCTGGCTCCACCCCCCTGCTGGGGGTCTGGACTCCCTCATCCCGGACCTCCCGACCTCCAAGGGCGAGGGTCCGGACATCAAAGGGCGCCAGACCTATAACTAGGACAGCTCCAGGGCAGGAAGGCAGTTGTATCCTGGAGTCGAGAGACACCGAGAAGAACTCATCCTTGACGGACTACCGGCGCTGCCGTAGACCTGCCTTGTGAACCATCGTCCTGCCTGCTGGCGCTGCCGCGGCCTTCTACATCCTCCATCCTCGTCGGGACCTGCTGGCGCTGCCGCGGACCGTTGCAACCACCACCTTTGTCGGGACCTGCTGGCGCTGCCGCGGACCGTGTAACAACCACCTTCATCGGGACCTGCTGGCGCTGCCGCGGACCGTGTAACAACCACCTCCATCGGGACCTGCTGGCGCTGCCGCGGACCGTGTAACGACCACCCTCACCGGGACCTGCTGGCGCTGCCGCGGCCCGTCCAGCTAGAACACCGAGCTCGAGGATTGTGAGCTATCCATCATCGCATCTACCAGATTGGTAACCAGACTGTCCCGCTACCCCCTTTCCCAACCAAGAGACTAGAATCGAGGGGACCCCTGAGTCCAGACCTCCTTGTACCATTCTATCGTACCTAAGAGATCGCTTATAAAGAACGTTAAACCTTATCCTTGTGTGGTGTACATCTGTGGGTGGGAAGTTACTCGTCTGTACAATCACTGGAGACGGCTCTCCCCGGAGACCTCTCCCCTTGTCCTCGGCCGACCCTCCCGGTCCGTCTAACATTGGTGGCCAGCAGCGCGATCCGAATCAACGCGTAATCGTACAGAGAGTAGCTCACCCCACGACAAAACCACAATGTCAACCAAAGAGAGCGGATCCACCGAGAAATTCCAGATGGAGAAATTGGAAGAGTACAGCCATCGTGAATTGAAACAATTCTGCATGGAACTAGGCATTGCTACCACCGGCCTGAGTACCAAAGACGATTTCAAGCACGCCATTGAGTCGTGGGCAGAAACCGGGGCCGCCAGATCCCCGGACCAAACCATTGCAGCATCAGAGAAGAACGCCACGGCTCCCGAGGAGCGAAGAACGGGTCTCTCGCAGGAAGAGATCCAAGAGAGAGAAAAAAACAGACTACATGAGTTAGAAATGGCACGGCTCAAAATGGACGGTGAGCTAAAATCAGCCGAGCAAAAACTGAACCTAGAACATCTGCGGCTCCGAGAGGAACGGGAAGAAAAACAGAGGCAGAGAGAGCTCGAAGAAAAGAGATTAGCATACGAACACGAGCGCAAACTGGCAGAAATAGACCTACGGAAGCAAAACAAAGAACCGGAGGTGCCCGAGCGACCGCGCACCCCGGGAGCGACAGAAAAGAAAGTCCACATCCCCAAGGATGTCGTTCGAGAGTATGTCCGAGAGGACGACATACAACAGTGGTTCAAGGCCTACGAGATCGCCATGACCTCCCACCGGATCGATCGAAGTGACTGGGGAGCCGGTCTATGGGGGAGGTTCGTCAACGAAGGCCGCGATGCCCTGCTACAGCTCCCAGACCATCAGATGTCATCCTATGACCACATGAAGGCTGCCCTTCTCACCCGATATGGACTCACACCCGAAATGTACCGCCAGAGGTTTCGAGACTGCACCCGGATCCCGGGTACAACTTGGGTGGAATATGTCAACTATTTCAGCCGAGCCTTCGAGGGTTGGATCAAGGGAAGCCACGTAACGACCTACGAGCAACTTTTTAATCTCATGGTGTGGGAGCACCTCTCTAACAACTGCTTCGTCGAGCTCAGGCAGCACCTCCTCGACAGTAAATTGACGGACCCACGGCAACTCGCCGCCGAAGCTGACCGGTGGGAAAGCACCCGAGTGGGCCGGAGAGGGCCACACGAACAGAACCGGAACAACCAAGGTCAGCACCGTCCCCGAGGAGGTGGAGGAGGCCAGGGACGAGGAAGAGACACCGTCCCGGCCGCTCCCGCTGCCAGCACCCCGCCCCCGGCCAGCCGGGGCAACCCCCCGATGCGCCCGGGGTTCCGAGCCAACGTCACGTGTAACCGATGCCAGCGAGTCGGCCACTACGCCAATGACCCGAACTGTCCACAGAACCAAACTCCGAGACCCCGCCAGGTAGCTGCCGCCGCCCTGGGGGGAGAACAAATCTCCGAAGAACAGGAAGAATACGAGCAGGCACAACAAGAGTGGGAACCGGCCGCCATGGTTCTAGCGTGCTTAGGGGGAAGAGACATGGTCCCGCGGGCTCCCCTACCTGCCAACACCAGAAAATATAGCCAGTGGGTGAACATCAATGGGCGCCGGACCGAAGCACTACGTGACACGGGGGCCAGTGTGACGGCCGTCCGCTGTCACCTGGTAAAACCAGAGCAGATCCTGCCGAACATTCTCTGCCCCGTCCATTCAGCCGACAATTCAGAGAGTCTATGTCGGATGGCCTGCGTCCCCTTCGAATGGGGAGGAGTCTCCGGCATGTTGAAGGTGACGGTCTGGGATGATGCCCCCGTGGACTGTCTCCTGGGGAATGATCTTGAGAGTTCCCCGTGGGCCGCCGTAGAAAGAAGAGAACACCTGGGGATGTTGGGCCTCCCGGACTGGGCGTGCGTAACCACCCGGTCCATGGCTGCCCGTGCCATCCCCCGACCAGAAGAACCAGAATGGCCTGCACCTCCTCCCCCGATCGCTCCAGTAGAGGACACAGACTATACCGACCCCCCAGAGCAAACCCCCGAAGGGGTCGCTCAGCCCCAGGACCTTCCCGACTTGGCTCAGTGGCGTCAGGAAGGGGGGCCCACCCAGGAACAGTTCCGTCAAGAACAGAAGACCTGTCCCTCCCTCGAGGGACTCCGCCAGCAAGCCCTCGCCCAAAGCGCAGGGGACACCACCGGAGCCCATTGGATCTATTGGGACAACGACCTATTGTACAGCGAACAGAGAATCGCGGAGTTAGGGGCCAGTCGAGTGCTGGTGGTGCCACTCCGTTTTAGAGACTTCCTGTTAAATTTGGCCCACGATGTCCCTCTGGCTGGACACCTGGGCCAGGACAAAACCTACAGTCGCCTGGTGACCCACTTTTTCTGGCCAAAGATGAGAAACGACGTCCTCAACCACTGCCGGTCCTGCCCCACGTGCCAGGCCAGCGGGAAGAGCGGCCGCAAACTCAAAGCACCTCTGCAACCCTTCCCAGTTGTCACCACCCCGTTCGAGAGGGTGGGAATAGACATTGTGGAGCCCCTGGACCCCCGTACAGCACAAGGACATCGGTTCATCCTGGTACTGGTGGACCACGCCACCCGCTACCCCGAGGCTGTGCCCCTGCGAACTGTAACAGCCCCGGTGGTCGGCCGGGCCTTAATGGGGATCTTCTCCCGGGTGGGCTTCCCCCGAGAAGTCGTCAGCGACAGAGGCACAAACTTTATTTCGAAGTATATGAAGTCCCTCTGGCAACAGTGCGGGGTCACCTACCGATTCACGACCCCCTATCACCCTCAAGGAAACGGACTAGTCGAGCGATTCAACCGCACGCTCAAGGGAATTATTGGGGGATTGGAAGAGCCCCTCCGTCGCCAGTGGGATGTACTACTTCCGTGCCTCCTCTTCGCCTATCGAGAAGTTCCCCAGAAGTCCCTCGGCTTTAGCCCTTTCGAACTCTTGTACGGGCACCCTGTGCGAGGGCCCCTCAGCCTAGTCAAAGAAGGTTGGGAGATGGCCCCCCTAAAGACCCCTCCAGACGTCTTCAAGTACCTCCTGACCCTACGCAATCAGACCAGGCGATTCCGAGAAATGGCAAAAGCGAATCTTGAGGCCAGTCAGGAGGACATGAAAAAATGGTACGATCAAAATGCCTCCTCCATCGAATTCGAACCTGGCCAACAAGTGTGGGTGATGTCCCCCACCGAACCATGTGCCTTGCAGGACAAGTGGACGGGGCCCTTCAAAGTGGTCGAACGCAAGAGCCCCGTCACCTATCTCATCGATATGGAATCTCCCCGGAACCCCCTCCGGGTCCTCCACACCAACAGACTCAAACCCCACTTTGTGCGCTCGGAGCTCAGCCTCCTGATGGCTACAGACAGTGGAGCGGAAGAAGACTCCGAGCCTCTCCCTGATCTCCTGAAGACTCGGGAGAAAGATGGTTCCGTGGACGGGGTCCGGCTCTCCGATGCCCTCACCCCGGAACAGCGCCAAGGCTGCTGGGACCTCCTGCTGCAGTTTGCTACCTTGTTTTCCCTCACCCCAGGGGTCACCCCCTGGTGCTTGCACGACGTGGACACTGGGGACAGTCCCCCTATCAGACACCGGGCATACCGCGTACCAGATCGGGTGCGGGCCTGCATCCAAGAGGAAGTATCCAAAATGCTCACGCTCGGGGTCATCGAGCCCTCGGACAGCCCCTGGGCCAGCCCGGTCGTGCTGGTTCCCAAAGATGCTACCCCCGGCACTACTCCTGAGCTCCGATTCTGCGTCGACTATCGGGGCTTGAATGCTGTCACCAGAACCGACGCTCATCCCATCCCCCGAGCGGATGAATTGATCGACCGCATGGGGGCTGCCCGCTACCTCAGCATCTTCGACCTAACAGCGGGCTACTGGCAGATCGGCCTCACACCCCGGGCCCAAGAACGGTCCGCCTTTTCTACCCCCGATGGCCACTACCACTTCAAAGTCATGCCCTTCGGCATGAAGAATGCCCCAGCTACTTTTCAGCGACTAGTGAACCAGGTCTTGGCGGGGCTCGAGGAGTTCAGCGCCGCCTACCTGGACGATATCGCTGTGTACAGCCGCCACTGGTCCGACCACCTCCACCACCTCCGAGAGGTCCTGCAGGCCCTCCAGCGGGCCGGCCTCACAATCAAGGCTGGCAAGTGCCAAATTGGTCAGGGATCCGTGACCTACCTCGGACACCAGGTGGGAAGCGGTCTGGTGGCCCCTCTGCAACTCAAAATCGCTGCCATCCAGTCCTGGCAGCCCCCAGTCACGCAGACCGAGGTCCGAGCCTTCTTGGGGCTCACCGGCTACTACCGGCGGTTCGTGAGGGACTATGGCAGCATTGTGGGGCCCCTCACGGGACTCACATCCAAAAACCACCCGAAGAAGATCAACTGGACCCCAGACTGTCAAGTGGCCTTCGAGAAGCTGAAA
The DNA here is from genome assembly GCF_964204655.1 of Triturus cristatus. Classification (NCBI taxonomy): domain Eukaryota; kingdom Metazoa; phylum Chordata; class Amphibia; order Caudata; family Salamandridae; genus Triturus; species Triturus cristatus. The sequence continues at coordinate 306,679,677 of NC_140589.1, read as the reverse complement.
GCCGCCATTTGCACTGCCCCTGTGCTCCAGGCCCCCGACTACAGTCGGGAATTCATTGTGCAAACAGATGCCTCCGACCAGGGCATCGGGGCGGTCCTCTCCCAGCTGAACTCCGAGGGACTTGACCAACCGGTGGCCTTCATCAGCAGACGCCTCCTGGCCCGAGAACGCCGCTGGAGCACCATCAAGAGGGAGGCCTTCGCAGTGGTGTGGGCCCTCAAAAAGCTCAGGCCCTATCTCTTCGGTACCCACTTCCGGGTGCAAACAGATCATCGACCCCTGCAATGGCTTATGCAGATGCGGGGGGAAAACCCCAAACTATTGCGCTGGTCCATCTCCCTGCAGGGGATGGACTTCACTGTGGAACATCGACCGGGCCAAGACCACGCCAACGCAGATGGCCTGTCACGCTTTTTCCGCCTCGACGAGGAGAGTCCCCAAGAGGATGGGTGACTCCCCCCGCCTTCAGCTGGGGGGGACGCATGTTGGACAGGCCACATGGAGGGCTTATTCCCTCCCCGCATGACAGGGCCATGGCCCCGGCCCTCCAGGTGTTACCCACAGAAACAACCCGCACCCCGTCTCCAGACGGAGCTCCTGCCCCCGGACATCTCTGTATCATGGGGCCGAACCACTACCGGCTCCCTCGGCCGGACCGGCCGCCATCTTGGATACTGCACCACGAGGCCGCGTGGCCTCAGCTCGACCCTAACCCTGGGCCTGGCCAGGCCCCGACATCCCGGCACCACCATCCACCCAGGAGGTGAACGGACCACTTGGCAGGTCGATGGGAGAAAGAAGTATCGATGGCTCTCCCCCGCCAGGTGCCGATCGCCCTCCAGCTCCCCCGGGCGCTGGCTCCACCCCCCTGCTGGGGGTCTGGACTCCCTCATCCTGGACCTCCCGACCTCCAAGGGCGAGGGTCCGGACATCAAAGGGCGCCAGACCTATAACTAGGACAGCTCCAGGGCAGGAAGGCAGTTGTATCCTGGAGTCGAGAGACACCGAGAAGAACTCATCCTTGACGGACTACCGGCGCTGCCGTAGACCTGCCTTGTGAACCATCGTCCTGCCTGCTGGCGCTGCCGTGGCCTTCTACATCCTCCATCCTCGTCGGGACCTGCTGGCGCTGCCGCGGACCGTTGCAACCACCACCTTTGTCGGGACCTGCTGGCGCTGCCGCGGACCGTGTAACAACCACCTTCATCGGGACCTGCTGGCGCTGCCGCGGACCGTGTAACAACCACCTCCATCGGGACCTGCTGGCGCTGCCGCGGACCGTGTAATGACCACCCTCACCGGGACCTGCTGGCGCTGCCGCGGCCCGTCCAGCTAGAACACCGAGCTCGAGGATTGTGAGCTATCCATCATCGCATCTACCAGATTGGTAACCAGACTGTCCCGCTACCCCCTTTCCCAACCAAGAGACTAGAATCGAGGGGACCCCTGAGTCCAGACCTCCTTGTACCATTCTATCGTGCCTAAGAGATCGCTTATAAAGAACGTTAAACCTTATCCTTGTGTGGTGTACATCTGTGGGGGGGAAGTTACTCGTCTGTACGATCACTGGAGACGGCTCTCCCCGGAGACCTCTCCCCTTGTCCTCGGCCGACCTTCCCGGTCCGTCTAACATTCTACAAAAGCATTTGTAATCCAAGGAGTTACCTTAATGATTTCTGCTCCATGTGTGCTTCTAGTGATATTAATGGCTAGTGGAATGTTCTCTCAGGACCCTGATTCCCTGGTTCCCTGGCAAAGCTGTGTTCAATGCTTGCCAGGTGAGACCACACACATTTCGATCGTCTTGTACTGCTGAATACACTTTGAAATGTTTTATTCTATCTATTTTTAACTTGTGGGAATCGTGTGAACTGGAGGGCACTTTTTAAGTATTTTTAGCCATTGAACTCGCACTTTGCACTTTCGAGCTCCGATCTTGGGCTCAGCTGGGGTGGCAACTTCCGGACCGGTTAGTGGTCTAGTGCTCTCCCCAGGATGGCCTACTTAGCAGGCATGCTGACGCGCCCGCGCAGCGCTGGTTCCCTGGCGAAGCTGTGTTCAATGCTCGCCAGGTGAGACTGCACGCATTTCGATCATCTTGTACTGCTGAATACACTTTGAACTGTTTTATTCTATCTATTTTTAACTTGTGGGAATCGTGTGAACTGGGGGGCACTTTTTTGTATTTTTAGCCATTGTACTCGCACTTTGCACTTTTGAGCTCCAATCTAGGGATCAGCTGGGGGGTGGCAACTTCCGGACCGGTTAGCGGTCTAGTGCTCTCCTCAGGCTGGCCTACCTAGCAGGCATCCTGACGCGCCCGCGCAGCGGACGTGCACAGCGGGCACGGTGCTGGAGCGCCGATGGCGCGCCTAAGGCAAGCCCCTCTGCCCCCATCCGCGCTCCGGACGGGCGCAGGGTCCGTTCCTCTGGCTGTTTTGACCCAAACAGATGGCACTATACAAGTAAGGAACTGCATAAACTTAACCCTGGAGATAGGTTGCCTCAATGTCCCAGGCTGTCTATGGATAACTTCCATGACAATACAAAGGGTTCTCTGTGTATCGGTTGTCAGATACCTTATCCGGTCATATTGAATCTGCCAATCAATAGCCGGATAACTACACTGGATAACAAGATGGTTCACAACAACGGAGTTCCCTTGAAATCCATTTTATTTAATGCCAGATCGTTAGTGAAGCACAGTATGGAATGTGCCTTCTTACTGGAGGAGAACAATTTAAAACTGACTTTTTTCACTGAGTTGTGGACAGATAGCACTTCTGGCCCGGACCTGGTTAAGGCAACATCGCCGGGTTTCCACTGCTATACACTCGACAGGCCACAAAAAAAAGGGGGAGGGCTTGCTACTATCTATCATGAGTCACTCAACCCCAATTTTGTCCCAGTTTCGAATCAGGCGAATGAGGTTTTAGTTTTCAACATATACTCTGCAACCTATAAACCCTTCAAAGGTACATTATTTACTGGCCACCTGGTTCTAAAGGTGGGTTCTTAGACTCCCTGGGTTCGCTGTTAGAAGAAGGGCTGTGCTTAGAGTCCTTCACGCTCCTGGGAGACTTCAATTTCCATTTGGAAAACGTTAGTGATCCTGACACGTCCAGACTCGAGCAAGTCATGGGTATAGGAGGCCTCAAACAATTGGTGATGCCTCCTACACATGAAAAAGGTCATACCCTACATGGTATATATTCCAACAACACCGACTTAGCCGGTGTCTCAGTCCTCCCGATCTCGTGGTCTGATAACTGCGCGATTAAGTTTGAAGTAAATAGCTTTCTGGCTCACTCTTCTGGTCTGAGACAGACCCAGGAGATTATAACTCGAGCATGGGGCAAATTGGATGTTAAAGTCTTGAATACGCTCTTGAAAACTCAATGTATCAGCTCCCATTGGATATGGAGGAGGCAACGACTCTTCATAATAAATGGCTCTCTAACGCCTGTGATCAGTTAGTTCCTCACAAAAAATGGACACCCAAACGAGTTTTTCTCATTGCTCCCTGGTACTCCGAAAAGTTTAAGGCTAAGAAACTGATATGTAAATATGCTGAATGGAAATGGCGCAAACATTATGCAGAATCCAATAAGGAAAAGTATAATACCTGTATTTCTAGCTACAAGCAATCTCTTTTGGAAGCAAAGAAAAAGTACTTCTCACTACAAATAACCAAGGCTGAATCTAATTCTAAAGAACTTTTCAAAACCGTTACCAAATTGTCAAGTCTCAATACTCCCAAGAAACAGGGTGATCCAGAATTCTGCAAAAAAATTGCGGAATTCTTCAGAATGAAAATTGAAACCATAGTTTCATCTCAGATTGGTTTGATCAATAAAAATCAGACCGACCCCAACATAAAAGAAGTGGAAAGTTCATGTCCCCCGGTGGTGCCACTGGACCATTTTACCCCCCTGGACAGGTTAGATACAATGAAACTGCTGAACCGCATCAAAACTGGTGCTCCTAGTGACCCTTGTCCAGTTTGGATTAATAAGCAAATCCTCGATATAATTGGAACCACACTTACTCCCTTGCTTAATGCTGTTCTATCATCCGGAATTTTTCCGAAAATATGGAAAAAAGCTTCCGTTCTTCCATTAATGAAGAAACAGTCATTGGATCCCAAGGACCCAAACAACTATCGACCGATCTCTAGGCTTCCTCTGCCAGCCAAATTACTGGAAAAAGAAATGAATAGCCAACTCAGTGATTTTCTTTTTTCTAACAACTCTTTGGATCCATCGCAATATGGAGAGGCCAAGGATAGGGGAGGTAATGCTATATCAATCCTATTAGACCTATCCGCGGCCTTTGATATGGTTCACCACATGGTACTGCTTAACTGGACATCTGAAATAGGTGTAAGGGGTTTGGCATGGAAACTGTTACAATCGTTCCTGTCGGACAGGCCACAAACTGTAGACCTAGATAGTAACATCTCAGAGCCTTCTTCACTGCTGTGTGGCCGGTATCATTAGGTCCTTTGGTTTCCAGCTCCCCTCCTACGCTGACGACACACAAATCGTGTTGTCGCTGATGGAGGGAGCGGAAAAGGAGGCAGGTGATCGCTTCCATGACTGTATGGGATCCATCTCAGCCTGGATGTCCGTTAATTGTCTAAAACTAAACTCGGCCAAGACCGAGGTTTTAAAATTTGGCAATAATCCACGGGTGTGGACACCAGAGTGGTGGCCGGAGGACCTGGGCTTGTGTCCAGTACCCTCAAGAGAAGCCAAGAAACTTGGTATTGTGGTGGATAATGAACTCACCATGGGGGACCAAGTGAGCATGGTGACTTCAGCATGCTTCATGGTCCTCATAATAATCAAGAAAATTAGGTTCTTCCTGTCTGAGAAGAGCCTGAGGACTGTGGTTACGGCACTCATAATGTCGCGTCTGGACTATTGCAACAGTTTATATCTTAATGTTCAAAAACAACATCTGAACAGGCTGCAAGTGGTCCAGAACGTGGCAGTTATATTGCTGACCAGAACACCCAGGTTCGACTCAAGGGAGAACTTAAGAAATTGCATTGGCTTCCAGTACCACTAAGATCATGCTTTACAGCACTTTGTATAGTCTTTAAAGCTGTGAATGGGACAGGTCCTCAGTTCCTTAAATCTAAACTTTCATGGCATATTCCAAACAGAACATTAAGGTCAACCGGGTCTAAACTAGTGATAACCCCCCCTTTTAAGAAAACTAACTGGGGAGGCAGAAGCTTTGTTCACTGCGCCTCTAAGGCATGGACTGAACTCCTGTTCCAACTCAGAAATGCCCCAGATCGTATTTCTTTCCTGAAGGGCTTGAAGACATGGTTCTTTTCTCACCACTAGGCCTTATGCTCCTCAGGTAGCCAGTGGTTAGCGCCAGGACACCCTAGGTTAACCGTGCGCTCTATTAGCGTAAATAACATAACGTAACATAACATTATACAGGAATTAAAACTTTCAATAATCTATAAAACATAAAACAGAATATTATACCTTTGTGTCTTTGTTCCTGACACCGACGTGATAAAGATGTGAAAACACTCTCACCTTTACATATGTAAAATCTTGCCTTAAATCTAAGGAACGTTCTGGGCTTAAGGTACACTCAGCAACGTGGTTCAAATGCCAAGAAAGTCTTTTGCACAAGTTTTTTATCACCAAAGTTTTTGAACTCAGCAAATTACCTCAAATGCCAAGTACGTATTTCAATAAATCTAATGTGACCAGATTTGTTTAATCAAAAGTTCACGTGCACAGGATTAAATAACATTAGGGTATTGTCACTGTTTCATCAAAAGTTCACGTGCACAGGGTTAAATAAAATTAGGATACTAAAACACTCTTGCAAACTAAGAGATTGTTCCTAGAGTCAGAAGTCACTTCCACCAAACACGCGTTCCAACCGTGGATTCAGGAGAAAGGACAATTAGCTGTAAGCTGTGTTGCTTCTGCTGTGCTTGCAGCTCGTTTCCAGAGAAGCCTGTATCCCCCGGACTGTTCCTGATGCGGTGTAGGGGATTTCCCGGAATGTTGCTGACGCGTTGAAGGAGCCTCTATGACGCGCCGTCACCCAGCCGATCCACAGGTTGGAGGCAAAAAGGGAAGCACCGCGTTACGTTGGGTGTGGCTATATTTAGCCAATCCTAGGGCGTTGTCACTCATGTCCTAGCAATGTGGTTTTGTTTACGTGCTTCTGCAAAGCACGTTTCCTTCTCAAACAATTTCTTGAAACAAAGCCGATGAGCGCTGATTCATAGAAGCGCATCGGTAAACAATAGAACTAATGTTTCTTGTCTAGGGTACTAGTGAACAAACATTGGTTCATACAATAAATGGGCAAACAGTTTAATAAACAAACATTGGTTAATGCAACACAATAATTGAAAGTGTGGCCAAATAAAAGAAACATTACAGATTGTTGCCAAACTGTATAACTTGATTGGTGAACATGTTGAAATATCACGCAGCCCTGTCATGAAGTATCCCTGGCAGACCTAACATGGTCAATGAAAGCTACCACATTTCGCAGATCCCATTCCCTCCCACCTACTGAAAGAGGGCCCGATTCACAGAACTAACTTAAGACAAAATCCTAAACTTACTACCATTTTGGTATTCACAGAAGGCACTTACTCATTTTGGTATTCACAGAAGGCACTTACTCATTTCGGTATTCACAGAAGTTAGGAGTCCTAACTTTAGGACTCCTAAAGGCCTTCTGTGAATACCGAAAGTCTTAAAATTAGGATTTTTCTCAGTTTAGGAGTAGTATAGTTGGAACTCCTAACTTTAGGACTCCTAAATGCCTTCTGTGAATACCGAAAGTCTTAAAATTAGGATTTTTCTCAATGTAGCAGTCCTAAGGACTACTAAATTGAGAAAAATCCTAATTTTAAGACTTTCGGTATTCACAGAAGGCATTTAGGAGTCCTAAAGTTAGGAGTCCTAACTATACTACTACTAAACTGAGAAAAATCCTAATTTTAAGGCTTTCAGTATTCACAGAAGGCATTTAGGAGTCCTAAAGTTAGGACTCCTAACTTCTGTGAATACCGAAATGAGTAAGTGCCTTCTGTGAATACCAAAATGAGTAAGTGCCTTCTGTGAATACCAAAATGGTAGTAAGTTTAGGATTTTGTCTTAAGTTAGTTCTGTGAATCGGGCCCACTGATCCTACAATCTGTCACTACCTTATGGACGAAAATTCTGCATGCATCTCTCTAACAAGGATCCCTCCCAGAATGTCTGAAGATGGGCCAAGTTTCTCCCCTTCTAACAAAAACGGGTTCTGACCAGTCAGACTTGAACAACTTCGGACAGGTATCTAATCTGTTTTTCGTAACTAAATTGGTAGAAAAATGCACCCACATTCAGCTTTGTGAATAGCTAAAGAATTTGGACCTATTAGATAAACGCCAATCACGGTTTCAGGCCTGGACACAACTCTAAGGTTGCCATTCTGAACATAGATGATTTGCAAACAACACTAGACCCAATCAAATCCCGTCTCCGAATTCTTCTGGATTTATCAGCGGCGTTCGACACAGTCAGCCACAAAGATCTCAGAAAAACACTTGAACTCAGAATGGGCCTTGTAGGAGATGTCCTTAACTGGTTCACCTCCTTCTTGCAGAACAGACAACAAAGAGTCAAAATTGGAAACACCCTGTCCTATATAGAGTAAATCGACTGGGGTGTTACGCAAGGATCTACAATTTCACCAAAACTCTTCAATCTAGACATGGAACCTCTCACTGAAATCTTTAAAACACCTTGTACCACATGTATGCAGGTGATCCTCAACTCTGTATCAAAATTTCCTCTCGAGAGGATATCCGTAGACTGGATGATAGCCTGAGGAAAACACAGGTTTGGCTGGCTTACAACCACCTAAAATTAAATCCGCTGAAAAGTTAATTCATTCTTTTCTCCCCGCCCATCAAACTCAGCTTTGGTTGCATAACCTCAAATGGCTAAACTGCACCCCAACCATCTGCAACTCAGTAAAATCTCTAGGCAGTACACAAGACTTCAATCTGAACATGCATGCTTACATACAAGTTGCAACCAGAAGGGCTAACCTACATCTGAACCTTCTAAAAAAACTAAAATCTTTCATACGGCCAGGGAACCTCAAATTGGCAGTGCAATCTCTAGTTCTCTCAAGACTAGACTATGAGAATGCCACACTCATAGGCCTACCAAAAGATAGTTTAGCCCTAATGAAAATGACTTTAAATGCAGCAGCAAGACTCCTAGCAGGCACTTGTCATCATGATTGAATCTTCCCTTCACTCTGAGCCCTCAATCGGCTCCCAGTTGAAGCTAGGATACAAATCAAATGAAGGTTTCATGCATAAAATACAAAGCTCTGCACAATCCCGGTCCTAAATACTTGGCAAATAGGATCAAACTATCAGGAGGCATAAGGGTCTATTGAAGTTCACAATCCCTCATATTCGAACCAGCTAGATAAAAAAAAAGAAAAACACATGGCCGCACGTTCTCCAGATCTGCCCCAAGAATATGGAACTCACTGCCACCCTCTACTAGATCAATTACTTCACTCAGGCCCTTCAAGAAGGAAGTGAAAGCCTTCCTACTAGAAAGCATGTGACATAAGAGAACTTTGTGAAAATGTCATTCACCTTTCTGTATATTGTTTCCGATTGTTTGTACCTTGGTCTTAGAACTCTAAAGACAGAATATCATAAGTACCAGGTATTCTAAATGTATTGTAATGGCAATCAGCTCTCTCTTTGTATAGGTATCTGATACTGTGATGGTCATGTTCACGCTATAAATAAATAAATAAATAAAATAATGAATATTTGCTAAATTATTGTATGACACAACATAAACATGTGCGCAAGTAAGTGTCCAAACTTCAGCATTACCAAAATATAACAATGACAATAAAGACCTAGTGGCCTCAGTGACCAAACAGTTGGTATGTATTCTTATGTTATATACATTTTCATAAAGCCAGCCAGTCAGTCAAAATAATCTTTAATCAGTTAATAAAAACCATAAAAGATACAAACACAGAAAAAAGCATTTCATCTCATGTAAAAATAGCAGCAAACACAGTTTAGATCTTAACATAGTCAAAACACAAAAATGGTTAAAAACACAATGTTTAAGACAACACCATAAGAATGGCTATATGTGTATATAAAAAAGGCAATTACCCCCTTCTTTTTCTGAGCCTAACGCCAGTCATTAAAAACCCTGGCAATTTTAAAACAAAAAAATCATTATTTAACATTTGTGTAAATAAATAAAAAAATCCCTGAGTAAACTTTTTCCCTTTGAGTAGAAGAAGAATAAATTGTCTATGATGAACATGATAAGAGTCACAAAACAGGATAAAATGAAAAGTATCCTGATCAGAGAGGTTATCACGGGTGCATGGGGCTAGATTATCAGCCTTGTTTCAACCAACAGAGTCTGCTAGAAACCAATGGAATTGGTTCAGCCTAAAATGAGTCAACATAACATAATGTTGGGGGTTGGGGATGGTTCGGTACACCCAGGGGTGGAGATGATAAAGTGTGTGCGGACAGAAGTTTTTACTAATTCTGTGCACTCCCTGGTAGCCTGGGATATAAGTGCAAAAATGTTTTTTAGCCCAAGGTATTCCCCCCCCTGCTAATGTTCTCTGGCTGAGTATGCAAGTCAGAGCGACCCAGCTCCTGGCAAATAAAGCTGACATAATTCAGCCAAGGAATGGATTTAGCCTTCTCCAGCAGCATACAGTCCCTCAGTATAATCCTGTTAAGCTTCAAATCAGGGTTTGACCAAATTGAAATCATCTTACCAAAGCCAGCATTGCCAGTAAATCTAAAATATAACCCACCCCTAGCTCTTCATGGATCACAAAAGAAACTGTGGATTGGGAGACGTAAAAAAAAAAATGTATTCTCAATGATTTGCAAGTAATGAGTTGATTATGTAGCCCCAAGTATTGCTTCCTTATGAGGCCAAAGAAATGCACTTGGATTGATAAATTTGAATGAGAGCCTTAATTGGTGTTGCCCCTAAGCGACTTGCAAAATCAAGCAGAGAGGCCACTGACCTAGTAAATACATTTATTATAGCTTTTCAAAGTGACTTCCATGATCCTTTGGCACCAAAAAGAACCCTTTAAAAGGGTTTATTTCGGCTCCTATCAGGTTATAAACACTGCGCCCATTAGCTCCCCTCCCTGCCACCATTATATGTGACTTTTAAAATTTTTGCATAAATCCAGCCCACCCATACAAGTAACAAAGACATTCCTCATCCTTTGGAGTCCGACCACGGTCCTAGAAAATAGAACCACGTTGTCAGCGTGCAAAAGAGCCGTAATATTACAAACACCATCACGACTGATATCTGGGCTGATGCATGGAGAGTCTCCCCCAGCTCGTTAAAATGGAGAGTAAATAGAACTGGGGCAAAAATACAGCCCTGCCTCATGTTACACTGGACTTTAAATGGCACTGTTATGTTGCCATCCTGATCATATCTAATGCTAGCCTGCAGGTCAAAGTCAGGTTGGGCAAAAAAAGCACTATATCTTTATCAAGGCCCATGTTTAACAAAATTCACTACAGTTTATTCATGCTGGCCATATCAAAGGCCAAGTATTGGTCCATGAATGCCATGTATAATCAACACTGTTTACCAAAGGTATATTTATCAATGATCATCTGCCAGTTTAGATATTGAACCAGGGTACTTCTGTTTGCTCTTAAACTATATTGTAGGTCATACTGCACCTGATTTTCCCCCAACCATGCAGAGAACCTTGATAGAATAACTTTTCCCATATTTGTAACCGTCTAGTCTATTAAAGAAATATGTCGGTAACAATGTGGATGATTGGCTCACCCCTTTCTTAAATATAGGCACGATTAATGACTTGACCCATGATTGTGGGATGCCATCCGTCACAGCGGCATTCAACACTTTGGCCAGGAGTCTAGCCTATTTATCTGGGTCAATTTAAGAAAGTGTGCCAGAACCCCATACGGGCCAGGCTCTTTATTATTGGACATGCCCTCAATGTCTACCTTTACTTCTCCTAACTGAAACCCCAAATTGGATGTGCCTGTCTGCATCACCCAGTCATGCCCTGTATCATTAGCTGTATTACACCTGTAAATTCCTTTAAAATGCTCAGGACATGCTTTGGGGGAAATATGACATGTCAGGCTGTCATTTCCAATGTTGGCTGTGACACTAAAATAAGGGCAATAAATAATTTCCCAAAAGCAGCTGCTGTTCCTCAGGACATTGACCTGAAGAAGTTGTTCCCATGCCTCCTGTGGCCACCACAGATCTATAATTATTCCTACACAGTGCCACTTCCTTAGGGTTGCAGGGATTCATTTTCAGGGCAATCAGCAATTTATTGTGGGCTTGGGAACAGGAAGGATCAAACCATCTGGAGACAGCATCCGGCACCAGTGACGCATTCTTTCCCAAAGAGATATACCCAAATAAACTCACGAATATTAAGGAAGGCAACCAGAATTCCCTTTGGCGAGGAGGAATCTCGCATAGAAATGGAGATGTCTGGCCCACAAGTTAAATCTAGGTTAGACATAAGATTAAGGGGGACCTGCTTGGACCATTTCTAACGTCGTCCCTGGTCTTCTGGCCTAAAGTCCCTCCCAAACCTGCCCTTACCTGGTCTCATGATTTTCAACAAATCATAATTAAAGGCCAGATACAAAGGGTTGTAGTCACTAAATTGGCTCCACACTGCACCATACTGTGAAACAGAATTAACTAAGTTAGGAGAGAGAAAAATAAAATCAACGGTGGAATTATAAACTCGCCTAACAAAAATGGGTACAATATCTGTGCTGGGCCAGTATAGTTCAAAACTTGCAAATTATTATCAGCCATGATGTTCCCCAGAAACTCCCCAAGACCTGTGTATTCAGAATGAGGGTTCCCCTCAATGTTCAGCTCCTCCCCCAGAACAAACCTCCGAACATAAGTGAGCATTAAAATCACCCAACATATTCATCCTAGGTGGAACACATTACTTTTCCAAATAGTCGACCAAAAACAATTTAAGTGCGCTCAGCTGTTCATTCTGGGTATCCCAAGAGTGAGAATTGTAGAAGTTGATGACTAGGAGTTTTAAGGTAGTTGTAAACGTCAAAAGTGACTGCAAGAAGAAACTGGGAACTTGTGAGAACCTGAACCATATTTCATGGGCGATGGTATAGCTGGTTTAAAAAAGGAGCAATACCCATCTAAGCAGTAAAGCAAAAGAAATTGAAATCTTAAAACCCATGAGTATAAATCCCTAGTGGGCCAATTGATTCCTTCAGCCTTAAATAAGTGTGCAGAGCCCTGATGTGTAAGAAAAAGAGTAAAATTTAAAATAATCAAAACATCAAAAAAGACCAAAATGGGACTGAAAGGAGGATGCATAATAAAGACTGCTTGAGGGGAACCCTTTATGGCAAGCCTGAGCCCCTCTTTAAAGGCTAATTTTTCTAAAAACTGACAAACACCAATGTAGGAAGGTTTTTTAAGGTCGCAAACAGCTGATTCACAGAATTGGGCCATTTCCAATCTGACATTTTTTTTAATGTACAAAAGGCAAAATGTGTTTCAGTAACTTATTACTGAAGCACAATTTGCATTTGCAATTCTGTATTTGAAAGGGACATGTTTAGGACATCCCTTCCAGAAACAGAATCATAGTAATATGTATTAATTTTTTGCGACGACTTCTGGTCACAAAACAGTAATACTTTACCACCAATTCTAAAGAAGTGTTATGCCATTCGCAAATGGGAAGGGGTCCCTGTGCAACCCTTTCCCCTTCGAGCATGTTTAAAAAAATATTTTTTAGGAGTAGGAAGTGGCCCACAGATCACTGCCTACTGTTAAAAATAGAACTTTAAAAGTTTCATCTTCTTTTTTAAGTGCATCCCAGTAATGATAGACATGGTGGTCTGCTGACCCCAGCAGACCACCAATCCAGTGATGGCGAGGATTCCTAATGGGTCGCAAATTGCAACCTACCTTTATATTATTTATGAGATAGGTTGATTTGTGACCAACGAGGAATCGCTATTTGGGAATAATAAAACATTATAAATTATGAATACCAATTTCCTAGTTGGGATTCAGGGGTTTTCCTGATGTTTGTACATCTGACAACAAATCACAAAAAGGACACATTCAACAGTTATACTAATTATAAATAACTATAACTCACACCCGGCCATGCACAGTGTTGTCATCAATGATGTCAGGTCATTTTTCATCAATAATTTTATCAATGATGTCACAGAACATGTCATGAGTATTGCAATATTTGAGGTCATAGGCAGAGCATGGCAAGGGTGCTAGTTATAGTTACTTGAATTTCAGTGTCTTTGTAATGTAAAATATTACATTTTTATATGACTACAATCTCACTTTAATCTGTGGTGTTTAGTCAGTGACCGTCCCCTCAGGTAAAGCCCCACCGTGCACTGCCTTTGTCTGTTCACAGTAACCCACAATAGACACTCAGTCCTGCCCCTTTTTCTAATTAAATGTTTCTGATCCCACAACACTCTAGTAGAAACCAGCACATCCCCTGCACACCCACAGAACTCCTGCTGGAGTCCATGAACACTAATAGGATCATGAAAACACCCAAAATTGTTTTTTAAAATTGAGCCACAGAAGCGCCCCACTGAGAACCCTTCATGATTTGTTTATGGGGTCACAGTACCCCTACCATCCCTCCTCCTCCCTTATTTTCCAATTTTCAGGACACAGTGACATATCATGTGCCCTGAAATGGTGGCCGCAACAATTTTCTTTATGTTACGTCTAGCCAATCAGAGTGTGGGCTCCCGCAGGAGTTTGTCGAGCCCATCACTCAAATGAGAGTGAGGCAGTTGACATGAAAAAAATGCCCCTTTGGACAATCAGATTGCTTTATTATTTGAAGTTGGGTGATCAAGGAACTCTTTCGAGCCTCAAGTGAACCCATCTGTCCAGGTATAAAAGGTTTTAGTACCTTTAATTCACAAACACTACTGAATAGATTTACACCTAATCACCAAAGGCAAATTTATGGAACATTTTTGCGATATCGCTGTTCGAAAATTGCATGTGTGTTTTGTGACCACCTTTTTTCTCAGTCACTACTTAATGAATCACCCCAAAAGTTTCCAGGAAGGAGCTGAGGTGGATACATTTATTTTGGAAAGTATTGTGAAGATCAATCAAATGGAAGTAAAGTTATTAGAAAACCAAAAAATGACATTCCTAAGGTAACTAGTTCCTCAATATCTAACTAAAACTACACAGTGGTGACTGTAACTGTGCAAAATCTCTCTCTCTCTCTCTCTCTCTCTCTCTGTCTCTCTCTCTGTCTCTCTCTCTCTCTCGCTCTCTCTCTCTCTCTCTCTCTCTCTCTCTCTCTCTCTATATATATATATATATATATATATATATATAGGTAGTTATAGTTGGGACCAAGTTTCCATAAGAAGAGCATTTTTTTTTTGCTTAAAACTTTGGCGTCGTTTGATGAATCCTAATGAAATTTTCCAAACTAATTCTTTGTTCATATCAGCTACTATGTTGAATGTTTGGGGGTGATTCATCAAGGGGGGGCCGACAAAAAAGGGGGGTACCAAAACATGTTTTCTACATGTTAATTTCCCTGCGAAACTTTAGACAAGGCTACAGGTTGAACGGGTGAACAGAATTACCCCAAATTTGGCAGGGAGAAGGGTCTTGGTCTAGAAAGCACACTTTTGTTTTTTTGGTGTAAATCCATTCAGTAGTTTTGGAGAAATATCGAAATATACCGATATCAATATTTGGAAATTCTGCCATCTGATTGGCTGAGGCGATACAAGCACGAGCTTGCTGCTTATTGGCTGTGAGCGGTGCAAGCGGTTTGAACTAGGAAGTGTTGGCAGACATTTTGTGATTCTGTCGAAGCTAGTAAGGAGATAGGGGGTGCGAAGCGAAATACTCATTCCTATCTGTCTGAAAGTGCGAAATTAAGTGAGGTATTGCCTAGAGTCTGAAGCTGATAAGGAATGCTGCTGCGGGGCTCGGGGATTAAAGTGTGAGCCCAAACTGTGTGTCTTATGTTGAGAAGTCAGGTGCTCTCTCGGTTGCACCACACCTGTGGAAGTAGTGTCAGCATATGTTTATACCTACCAGGATGAACTACTGACCCCTACTGGTCTGAATGTGCTGGGGTACGGAAAATATGTGAGGTATTGTCTAGAGTCTCATGCTGCTAAGCTGAGCAGCTGCCGGACTCGGGGATGAAAGCGTAAGTCCAAACTGTGTGTCCTATGCTGTGAAGTCATGTGCTCTGGCCGCTGTGCCACATCTGTGCAAGTAGTGTCAGCATGTAGTTATACCTACTCGGAGGAACTTTTGTTTCGAATATTGTAAGTTGTGTATGGTGTTAAGGGGTTGTTATACAGTGAGTGCGAAGGTACATTTGCGCGTATCAAATCAATTTGGTATTTGGAAAGTGCAAACTACTCACTCGTTCGGGTCTGATGGTGCTGGGGGTGTAAGCAGAGCTGCTGCCAGACTCGGGGATAAAGGCCCTGAACTACTGACCCCTACCGGTCTGAAAGTGCGGGGTACGAAAATTAAGTGAGGTATTGCCTAGAGTGTTATGCTGCTAAATTGAGCTGCTGCTGGACTCGGGGATGAAACAGTGAGCCCAAACTGTGTGTCCTATGCTGTGAAGTCATGTGCTCCGGGCGCTGTGCCTAACCTGTCCAAGTAGTGTCAGTAATATTTTATACGTAGTAGGAGGAAGTTTTGTTTGGAACTCGGTAATTTGTATGTGGTGCTTAGGTGGTGTTATACAGGGAGTGAGAAGGTAAATCAATACGGTATTTGTAAAGCGCAAACTACTCACCGCTATGGGTCTGAAGGCCCTGGAGGCTGGCATGGAAATTATGTGAGTTATTAAGTGAGCTATTGCCCAGAGCCACATGGTGCTGAGCTGAGTTGCTGCCGGAGCAGGGGATTAAACCATGAGCCCTGTGCTTTGAACTCATGTTTTCTGGCCGCTGCGGCAAACCTGCCGAAGTAGTGTCAGCATGTGTGCATACGTATAGGAGGAAGTTTTGTTTTAAACAGTGTGACATCTGTAGGGTGATTGGGGGTGCTACAGAGGGAGTATGAAGTTCAATTCTGCCATTTCCAATCAATCCGGTATTTGTAAAGTGCAAACTACTCATTCGTACGGGTCTGCAGGCGCTCAGTCACAAGTTGCTATCCTGAGCTGTCGCTAGAGTCGGTGATCAAAGCGAGAGCTCTGTGCTCCAAAGTCAGATGATGTGGCCGCTGCGCCACAGCTGTGTGGAGAATAAATTTTGGCGAGGGTGTGGGAGTTGCCATTACCTGGCCCTAAAATAGCGCGCCTAAGTTGTCAGTTATAAGGCGGCTCTAAAAAGAGCCCTTGTGTTTATTAGTTGGAGCTACATATAAGTGTGGATGCACAGCTTCAGGTTATTCAGATCAAAACGTAGGTTGTTTTTGTAGATCGTCCCCATTCTATGGTCTCTGAGGTATGCAGACACAGCTTTGTTGACATTCTTCCTAGATTTTTCAATCTGAGGACAAAATTGGTTTGACCATTTCCACTTCTGTCTTTGGCATATATTGGAATATACAAAGACAGTTTGAGGCAAAAGCAACATCAATTGTCGAAAGGTGTCCTTCATTAGCATTTCCAAACCTACCACAGTCAATGTGCCTAGGTCGTTTCCACCACAATGCACAATCATGAGGTCAGGGTGTTGGAGATGCAAACAGGTTTTCACCAAAGGCAACAATTGGTGCCACTTCAATCCTCTCTGTGCAAACCATTTAATGTCCACTTTTTGTAAAACTAGGTCTAAGTCAATACTTCTCTGTTCTGCATACCTTTTGCACCAGAAAACATAGCTATGTCCTACGATCCACACTAGCATTTTGAAGGTATGGCTGGAAGGTATGGAAAGATGTCTGTAGGTCATGCAGTTCCTTCGTAGAGTAAGAGATATGTTTAAAGATGGGGGAAAAATCTTTTTTTTCCACAGAAAACGATAATTGATTGGAAGATAAGAAGCATTGGATACTAAAAACTAGGGTGCATATTAGTTGCATGAAAAAGCATGTTTGTCATTGGTTAATAAAGATCAGTCTAAACATGGAGTCCATACGATAGGATGAAATGTGCTCAGCTCAACCAGACGTGCTACCTGCATTTGGAAGGTACATTTGGAACTTAAAACAATGGTGAACTTTTAACCCACAGGTGCTGTTAAATGTTCGAGAATATGGTGGGAAAAAAAACGCTATGTTTAAAAAAATCATGATTTTTTAACCTGCAGGTGTCGTTGAATGTTCCAGAAAGTGTAGTGATAAAAAAGGTTGAACTTCTGACCTGTATGTGGCGCGGAATATTAAGTAGCTTTTCAGATGGAAAATTAAAAAATAACCAATGGAGATAAGTTTTGGAATGTCGATGAAGGAATGAAGTATTCTGATTTGTTCTTTACATGTATTTATATGTGGAGCGACAGAGAAATTGTGCCATTACTGGTTCCAATCTTGATGAAAGCGGTGCATTACATGTACTGTGTGACAAAGAAAGAATTGCATGCATGTGTGAAATTTGAAATCTGCATACCAACCACAAATGAACAAGGTGTGTTATGTGTTCTGTAGTAGTGATTAAGTATTTGAGGTGATATTTTTAAGTTTGAAAGTATTTTTTATTTCAAAATAGTATACTGTTGGTAAAGTGTGGTGTTTCATATTATTTATAAAATATGCATACATTTTGACCTGTTGCTAAATAAGTACTTTATATATGTTTAGGAATTTTTCACAAAGAAGAAATGTAGTTTGTCATCTTTAAAGGACTGTATGGTTTTGAAAATGAGGTACAGAGTTAATTTGGGTTTGCTGATGTATTCAGGCGAGAAAAACAAAATGTCCCACGTTTGCAGATTATACTTTTTGTGGAAGTAGTGGAGAAGGGGGGGTAGGAGATGTATATGTTAGTAAGTTAAAAGCGATAAAACCAAACCCAGAAATGTTATGTGGACAGGTTGTTGTCTAATTTTTGACAGTGAGAGGTAGATTTGAATATTAGTCTAGGTAGATTGTTGTACTGTGATGCCGTCTACAGTGTTTGGAGATTACATGGAGAGGAGATGGAGATAGTAAAAGTGATATGTTTCTTTTATATGTACACATATTTTGAATCATTTGAACATAAGTTGAGATATAATATGAACATGGTTTCTGGTTTGCATTTGGGTATAGTTAATAGTTTTAGTAGTTTGTGACTAGTGAATAATAAAAAAGTAGATATACTAAAATATATGGTAGTAAACGTATTAATGATTGTCTGTTCTTATGAAATAGAAGTGGTTGGGGAGTGTTTCTTTGGAAGAGATGTTTTATAAATGTGTGAGAGATAAAAAAGAAATGAGAATGTTCGGTATATATTCTGTATGACTTTCTTGACATTAGTAAACTACATGTGATTATAAGTGATACTAATTGTCAGGCTGTGTCCCTGTGCTGAATATACGTAGGTGTTTAAGTGGTCCGGGTTTTACCGGTGCTCAGCTTCACTATCCCATTTGAGGCACTTGTCAATTTTTTCATTCCATTTAATGTCCTTAATATACATACAGTAAAGGGACGGTATATCAAAAGATTGGAAATTAGAACTTTGTTTACTCTACCCATCCTCTGCTATACCCTCTATAGAGTGTTTAAACAACTTTATTAACATACAGATGTCTAGCTAGTAAAGGTGGTGTAGTGCCACTGGGCCCATTTATAAACCGTGCTATGAGATGGTTTATGTTTTACCCACCAATTTGCATGTTTGAATACTTTTTGCTGATAAGCATTCCGGAAGACACCTGTTAAAATGAAGCGCGTGTATGGGTATAGTGGCGCTACTAGGAATGGTGGAAGTTTCTGTTTGATTTCGTACGGTTAAGCAAGGGCGGGGGTGGGGGAGGTGGGTATGTTGGTGATTGAAACACAGACTTTAGTAACGTGCAGATGTCTAGCTACTAAAGGTGATGTAGTACCACTGGGACCATTTATTAAGCGCCCTATGGCATGGTATATGTTTTACTCGCAAATGTGCATGTTTTGATACGTTTTGCTGATTTGCGTTTTGGGAGACATCTGTTGAAATTAAGCCTTTGTATGGCTATAGTGGCGCTTCAAGGGTTGCTGGGGCTCTTTGTTTTATTGCGTAAAGTTAAGCAAGGGTGGGTGTGGAGGTGGTGTAATGGTACTGGGACTATTTATAAACCGCCTTATGGTATGGTGTATGTTTTACTTGCAAAATTGCAGGTTTCAATACCTTTTGCTGATGAGCGTTCTGGCAGACACCTGTTGAAATTAAGTCTATGTATGGCTATAGTGGCGCTAACGGGATTTCTGGGGCTCGTTGTCTGATTTTTTAAAGTTAAGCAAGGGCAGGGGTGGGAGAGGTGGGTATGTTGCTGATTATAACACAGACATTTGTAACGTGCACATGTGTTACTAGTAAAGGTGATGTAGTGCCACTGGGTCCATTTATAAAGCGCTCTATGGCATGGTATATGTTTTATCCAGAAATTTGCATGTTTTAATACCTTTTGTTGCTGAGCGTTCCGGCAGACATTTATTGAAATTAAGTCCCTGTATTGCTATAGTGGCTCTACCAGGTTTGCTGGGGCTCCTTCTTTGATTTAGCAAGGTTAAGCATGGATGGGGATGAGGATGGTGTAGTGATGAGTGTTTCAGCAGACAGCTACGCAAATCACACAACATTTCTGTGGATAACAAATCTTCGTGATGATAGACTCTCTTGCACTGTGGTGGAAGGCTGCCAGCGTTGATGGCAAATTATGAAACTTGGTGCCATTGTACATTTAAATGGAAGCTTGGGCCATTTCTTTGTTACTATGGTGCAGTCAGGGCTTTAAGTGGGAAAAAAACCTAGGGTTGCTCTAAAAGGGGCGGGGCAAACCTCTTAAAGGGGTGTGGGCTATCCAAGTAGGGGCATGGTCTAAATCAAGATAACTAGTATTGTGTGCTTAAGAAAATCCCCTCTAATTATCCTACATTCGGAAAACACACTCTTTAAAGGATTTCCCTTCCTCCTACAACGTGGCTCACCTAGCATGATGTCTCCACTTCTCAGTAGTGAGCAAAATGAGCATGCGCACATCGATGTGCATGCTCTCACTACAGTCCAATTAAAAAAAAAGAAAACTGACTACCTATGTGAGGGCCGAAAATAAAGCCCGATAGAGACCAGTTTCGAGGCCTTCTGAAAATAACTGCTGGTCCTCAGAGCCAGCCCACTTAAAGGCCTGCATCCATCCATCCTAAGCACTGCGCCATCCAACCATCTTTCAATTCATCCATACATTCCTACCTGCATACATACATACATCTGTCCCTGCACTTATCCTAAGCATCTGTCAGCCCACTCGCCTATGGTAAGCACTGTGCCATCCATCCAGTCATACGCCTATATATCCATACATACATCTGTCCCAGAACCAATCCTAAGCATCTATCAGCCCACCGTCTATCCTAAGTACTAGTCCATGCATCCATTCATCCTTCCATCCATTCATCCATTCATACATCCTTACATCCATCCATCTAGCTATCCATTCATACATCCATATATCCATCTACTCGCACTTTATTCAACTATCTGTCATTATTTCCGTGCACCCTCCGCCACGATCCTAAATACCGCGTATTATACTCATCCACCCAGCCTCTTAAGGGGCCGAAAAGGCTGGCGATAATCATTGGCAGGCAGATGTTTCTGATAAAGAACAAGAAAGCTTTGAGTTGCTCTCTGTGGACCATAGTTCACCACCCTTCTCTGGTGGTGTTTTAAACAAATGTTGATCCAGCGAAAGAAATGTAAAGCAGCTTTTCAGTGTAAGACGTTAATTTCGAAACATTACGGGGCATATTATCAAGAACGGCGTTAAAATTATCGTCGCTTTAGCAGCAGAAAACTGCCGCTAAAGTGGCGATAATGGGTTGGTTAATATGCCCTTGTGAATTCCCATAGCAGCCCGGGTTCTGGTGTGAAGCTGGGCTTCTTTGGGAATTCACAAGGGCATATTATCAAGCTCATTATCGCCGCTTTAGCGTCAGTTTCCTGCCGATAAAGGGGCAATAATTTTAACGCCATTCTTGATAATATGCCCCTAAGTGAGCCAGGCAAGCGTGTGTTTTTGTAGCACTAAAACAAGACACTGTGAAAGGTGAGAGCAGGGTTGTGCTGGAGTTGGCTGCGTGAGGTCATCTCCAAAGGCACAACCAGAGCGAATTTTCGGGGGAGGCTAATTCTTTCAGCAATAGGCAGAGTGGGGATGAAGGGGCTCTAAAAAGGGATGAAAAAGAACAGAGCATCATTAATATTGTAAATGGTCTTTTGAAGACCTGTGAAGTACTCAGGTGCGGCTCTGTGTGTGCGATTGGGAAGCTGTCTCAGGGAGTCCGGGGCAATGGGCGTAGCGTGCCTGGCGGTCTCTCTGCTAATCACGCCACGATGATGTTGCTCCTGCGCTGCAAAAAGAGAAGGGAAATCGTGAGAGAAAACGGCTCTCTTTAAAGGATTTCTTTTCTCCTACAACACGACTCACCTGGCATGATGTCTCCACTTCGAAGTAGTGAGCAATGTGCATGCTCTCACTGTCTCACTACAGTCCAATAAAAAAAAAACAACGGACAACCTTTGCGAGGCCTGAAAATAGAGCCCCATAGAGATCCGTTTCAAGGCCCCCAAAAATAAACTGCCAGTGCTCAGACCCCCACAGACCCCCCCACTTAAAGCTTTGGGTACAGTGTTATGTTTGTGAAGTTGTAGATAAAATTGTTAGGCTAATAATGGTAATTTTTCTGTGTGATGTTTGGTTGATAATAACATCCTAAATACATAGATTACAATTTAAAAAAATACTATTTACAAAGTTGTCGGCAGAGGGAGTGCTGTGGAGTGGTGGGGTGCGGTGGAGAGGTGAAAAGTACGAAGTAGTGCAGTTACATGTAAATTGTAAAGGTGTATGTAAATATTTAAATAAATACTTGCTGTATGTTCTATGGCACTACCCATCATCCTACTGCTCCCCTGTCCTGTTCCATCACTGCCTATGGAAGCCATCAGTAGAATTTATCAGTAGAATTTATGTAATTGTATGTTATTATTTTAATATATTGAACTGATGTAAAAAATAATTGAATGTTTGGATTAAAATTTGAAAATTCCTAGAAGAACTGAAAAAAAGACAAGAGAAAAAAAATATATATTTGAAGAAAAGGAAAGATTTTCAATTAGAAAAAAATGAGAGTACTACACAAACAGTTTCTTCTGGTAAAAACACTAGACAATTTCTGGAAAAAATATTACAGACATTTAATGAAAATAACATCACACAAATGAACAAGAAGATTTTTTCAAGTAAGGAGAAGGAGACTTCAATTTCAAATACCAGGAAAAGAAAACATTTCATATGTCATCAGTGATGTCATGAGTAATGTCACTGACCATGTCATGAGTGATGTAATATGTGACATCATCACCAGTGCATTGCGGGCGCGTGGGTTATAGTTAGCTCAACTAACTATGACGGGCTAATTTCTCTGGTTTGATATGAGTCAAATGTCCAACTAACTATAACGTCTCTGAAACCTATGGTTTTTTCAGTGAATTTCTAAGGTTTTTAAATGCTAATTCCTAGCTATAACATCCCTGAAACCTATGTTTTTTTCAGTGAATGTCTAAGGTTTTTTAAATGCTAATTCCTAACTATAATGTCCCTGAAACCTATGCTTTTTTCAGGGATGTGTCATTACATCGCATACTAATACCACGCGTGCCATTACAATGCAGGTTTTACTATGCAATGTCAATGACATCCATGCCATTACATCACATACTTTTACCATGAGTATGCCTTTACCATGCATGCCATTACAATGCAAAGGCATGCGTGGTAAAGCTATACTCGTGGTAAGAGTATGCAAGGTAAGTGACAACCCTACCCCTACACCTACACAACACACTAGTCCCGCCCCTACACTACCCCTAACCCTAAAACACTACTACACTACCCACACTACTCCCAACCCTACACTACCCTAAACCCTAAAACACTACTACACTACCCACACTACTCCCACCCCTACACTACCCTAAACCATAAAACACTACTACACTAGCCAACCTGCAACTACCCATACACTACCCTAAACTCTAAAACACTACTACACTACAACACTACCCACACTACTCTCACCCCTACACTACCCTAAACCCTAAAACACTACTACACTACAACACTACCCACACGACTCCTACCCCTACACTACCCTAAACCCTAAAACACTACTACACTACCCACACGACTCCCACCCCTACACTATACTACCCTACCCTAAACCACAACCCCACCCCAAGCACAATCAGCCTTACCTCTTTCCTCGTGGTTCCAGCGTCACCGTCTCTGTTCCTGGTTCCTGCTTCCTGCATCGTCAGAGGTCCACGTCGTTGTGAGGAAACAGCCTCAGTTTCCTCACAACGACGTGGATTGCCATTACATCGCATGCGTTGTAAAAGCGCATGCGATGTAATGGTATGCGTGGTTTTTACCACGCCTTGTAACATCGCATGCGTTGTAACGCATGCAATGTAATTGGAACGCATGGTAAAAACGGTGTTGAAATGGCTGTTCCCCTGTTTTCAGTGTATATATATATATATATATATATATTCACTAAAATCATAACAAAGGTTAAATGGAAGTTATAGTTAGCAAATAAAATTTAAAAAAACCTTAGAAATTCACTAAAAACAAAGGTTACAGTGACGGCATAGTTTGCAAATAAACGATTTCAAAAACCTTAGAAATAAAAAAAACAAAGGTTACAGGGACGTTATAGTTAGGCTTGCATTTAACTCATACAAAACCAGAGAAATTCAGCAATTATAGTTACCTGAGTTAACTATAACTTGAGCCCCCGCAATGCACTGCTTATGACTTTACATATTACATCACTTATTACATTCTTGGCCACCAAGCTCCCTCTGGAGCTAAGGGGACTTTATACCACAACTAGTAGTGTGCCGGGAGGTATATTTGCAGAGTGGTGGAGACAGGGGGCCTGACCTCTGACAACTTCCCAGCAATCCTGCTGTGTTATCCTTGGGGGCCAACTACCCCTCCTATTACCTCCAGTAAGTGCCAGATAGCAGGATTGCTCAGTACTGATGGGAGGCCATGCCCCTTCCTCCACCACACTGGAAACCCACCTCCTGGTGCACTGCTATTTCAGGGATGAAGTCCCCTTGCCTCTTGAGGGTACCTTGGGGCCAACTAGCCCTCCTGTTATCTCTAGTAAGCCCCACACAGCTGGAATGCTGAGAGGTGGTTGGAAGCCACACCCCCTTTCTTCACCAATCTGCAAAAGCTCCTCCTGCCACACTGCTGCTTGGGGGCTAAAGTCTACTTTCATTCTGAGGTCCTCAGGACACAAGGAGACCTCATCACCCCACCAGCAGTGCACCAAGAGGCGTGTTTGCAGAGTGGTGTAAAAAAGGGCATGGCCTTCGACCACCTCTCAGCAATGCCACTGTGTGGGGCTAACTGGAGGTAACAAGTGAGCTAGTTGGCCCCTAAAGACATGCAGCAGTGAAGAGGATGTCACCCCAAACCAAGGGGCATATCATCAAGGCCAGGCGATAAAATTATTTCCGCTTTAACGTCCGTTTTCGGACGGAAAGCAGCGATAATTTTATCGCCTTATCAGCAAGGTCACGCTATCACTTGAATCCTTGCCTTATCGCCCTTTCCCCCAAGGCCGATCTTCGCATCTCTAATGAGATGCAAAGTGGGCGTTTCACCCCAAGATAACGGGAGAAATGTCGCTAAGCGACATTTCTCCTATTATGTAGCCACACGCTAATCTGAAGAGTGACAAGAAAAGTACCGATAACCTTGGTTATCGCTACTTTCCTTACGCCTGCTTTTCAACTGACTTAGCCATGATATCCTATGGAAGGTGGATATTATGGCTAAGTCTGCCTCGCCCTATAAGCAAGCTTTCACCAAACGTTGTGCGATTATCACTGGAGTTCCAGCGATAATCGCACAGTTGGCAGATTGCGCGTTGAATTTTATCGCTTTGGAGATAAGCGTTGCTGCTGGCACGCTATCTCTGCGATAAAATTCTGCGCTGGCATTTGATAATTATCCTCGCACTAAGAGCGCTGAGCGATAATTATCACCTGGCCTTGATGCTATGCCCCCAAGAACCGAACAGGAGGTAACAGGAGTGCTAGTTGGCCCCTAGGGACCATCATGAGCCACGGGATGTCCTTGGGGGCAAACTACCCTTCCTCTTATCTCCAGTAAGTCTCATACAGCAGGATTTCTGAGAAGTTGTCAGAGGCCAAGCCCCCTTTCTCCACCACTCTGCAAATGTGCCTTGCAGCACACTAATAGTTGGGGATGAAAATCCCCTTGGCTCCAGCGAGACCTTGGGGTCCAAGAAGCCCTGCTGGTACCTCCTTCAAATCCTACACATAGGAATTCCTGAGAGCTGTTTAGAGGCCTAGCCACCTTTCTCCATCACTCTGCAAATGTGACTGCTAATTAAAAAACCTTGGAAATTCACTAAAAAAGACAAAGGTTATATGGATGTTGTAGTTAGGAATTAGCATTTAAAAAACCTTAGAAATTCATTAAAAAAACAAAGGTTACAGGGATATTATAGTTAGGGTCAGATTTTACTCATTCAAAACCAGAGAAATTAGCTGGTATAGTTAGTTGAGTTAACTATGACTCACACCCCCACAATACACTGCTTATGATCTCACATATTACATCACTCATGTCATGGTCAGTGACATCAGTGATGACATCACTGATGGCATCTGAAATAACTTCACTGATGACATCAGTGATGACATCATCCACAGCATCTCTGACTCAACCACTCACTCTCCTACAGAATCTTTCATACATCCACTGACACTCCCACACAACCATTCACAACCCATTCACAGACCCATACCAGTACGTACACTGCCATTCACTGATTGATAGATCTAAACACACATCAACTCACTCACCCATACAACCACTCATACACCCACTCATTCACTAATACAGCCATTGACATATCAACTAATTTGCCCATACAAATACTCACACACTGAATGAGTCACCTATAGAACTACTCATATACCTAGACACTCACCCATACAGTCAAACACACATCCACTTACTTACTCATACAAATAGGAACACGTAGTCTCTCACCTATACAGTCACTGACAGAAGCATGCACTCATCCACATAGCCGCTCTCACATTCGCTCACTCATGCATACAGTCACTCATATATCTAGTCATTCACCTGTACTGCCTTTCAAAATACCCAGATACTCACCCGTACAGACACTCACTCAACCATACAGCTTCTCACTAAGGGTGGGCGGAGCTGGTATAGTGCCTCTACGAGTAGCTCCATGGAGTTTGAAAAAACTCTGTGGAGCTACACATCGCTCCGCTCCTCCTCCCTCCCAAATGCTTTCAATTTCTAAAAAGAAAGCACTGTGATTCTGCCGCCTCCCCTGCCTGGTCACGCTCTCCTCCCTGCTCCTCGCCACCTGACGTCCTCCTGACTCCTTCTCCATTGAAAAAAACACTACGTTGGACACTTGCAAGACATCAACTGACAGACAGATACACACATTTCCATACCAATACACCTTGGTATATATATTAAACACTCATAATCATTTTAAAAAGCACTCCCAGTCACTGGATGATATAATCCTTGATGTCATCAGCGATGTCATTTGAGATGTCATTAGTGATGTCACTGATCATGCCATGAGTGATGTAGTATGTGTGGTCATAAGCAGTGCATTGTGTGGGTGTAATCATAGTTAACTCAGCTAACTATAACGGCTGAATTTCTCTGGTTTTGTATGAGTACAATCTGACCCTAACTATAACATCCCTCTAACCTTTGTTTTTTTTACTGATTATATACATATGTTTATATAAATGTGTATATAAACCAAATGCTCTCTCCCACAAAGATAGAAAGCACGACACAGCTCCGGAGTGCAGAAAGTGGCTTTCTTGATTTTCTTGCACGCGGTGACACCAGTCCATGAAACGCTTGTGGTAGAAGCGTTTCAGCCTTGATTGGCTTTCTTCAGTGCCGGTTCCACGGGCTCCTCATTATCCTTGGGGGTCAAACAAAATCAAAGCTGTTATAATGACCACTCCCAGTCAGGTGATTACTTGCCCCTCCTCCATCTCAAGGGCGTGTCAACATCTTGCATTTATCCTGCCATGCACACAACATGCTCGTATTTAGAGTCCTCTAGGGTTGCCTATTAAGTAATTAAGACAAACCCAACACCTAGTGATGTCCCAATGAATATTGGATATCGGGCCCCACACTAGCTCGAGTGCCCAGAGGGATACAAAAGACATTTTAGAACCACTTCTCAGGCACATCAATCTGTCTCCTCTCTCCCCTTGCAGAAATCAAACCTAAATAGTCCATCAAACTGCTGTGGGGGCAGCGTGTTTTTTAAGTACGATGCACAGTCCAAAGATGCTGTTTTACCACGCTGCTCCTGAGAGGGCATGTTGTGAAGCTAGCGACAGCTTGCTGGTGAAACATAAACCAAATGCTCTCTCCCACAAAGATAGAAAGCACGACACGGCTCCAGAGTGCAGAAAGTGACTTTATTGATTTTCTTGCACGTGGTGACACCAGTCCATCAAACGCTTGTGGCACACGCGTTTGAGCCTTGATTGGCTTTCTTCAGTGCTGGTTCCATGGGCTTCTCATCATCCTTGGGGGTCAAACAAAATCAAAGATGTTATAATGACCACTTCCAGTCAGGTGATTACTTGCCCCTCCTCCATCTCAAGGGTGTGCCAACAGCTCGCATTTACCCTGCCAGGCACACAGCATGCTGGTAGTTGGAGTCCTCTAGGGTTGCATATTAAGTAATTAAGACAAAGCCAACACCTAGTGATGCCCAATGAATGAATATATATATATATACACATATATATATATATATATATATATATATATATATATATATATATATATATATATATATATATATATATTCACTTAAAAAACTATAGGTTTCACACATGTTATAGTTAGGTGGATATTTCACTCGTAAAAAAACAATGAAATTCCCCCGTTATAGTTACTTCAGATAACTATAACTCGCGCGTCCGCAATCCTCTGCTCATGACGTCACAGATTACATCACTCATTGACATGGTCAGTGGCATCACTCTTGACATCACTAATGACATCACCCTTGTGATAGAGTAGCGGTTGCGCGAGTTATAGTTATCAGAAGTAACTTTAACGGGGGTACAAATTCACTGAAAAAACCATAGGTTTCACACACGTTATAGTTAGGAATTAGCATTTAAAAAACCTTGCAAATTCATTTAAAAAACCATAGCTTTCGCACATGTTATAGTTAGGTGGACATTTCACTCGTAAAAAACCAATGAAATCCCCCCGTTATAGTTAGTTGAGATAACTATAACTCGCGCAACCGCCACTCTATCACAAGGATGATGTCATCAGTGATGTCATGAGTGATGCCACTGACCATATGTGACGTCATGAGCAGAGGATTGCGGGCGCGCGAGTTATAGTTATCTCAACTAACTATAATGGGGGAATTTCATTGGTTTTTTACGAGTGAAATGTCCACCTAACTATAACATGTGTGAAACCTATGGTTTTTTAAGTGAATTTGCAAGGTTTTTTAAATGCTAATTCCTAACTATAACGTGTGTGAAAACTATGGTTTTTCAGTGAATATATATATATATATATCTGCTCCAAATCCACCAAACTCTTTTGAAGATGGGTTCCATCAATCGTGAGGGTGGACTCACGTATTAAATCAAGCTCATGTGCAAAACACTAGGCACTCACATTCTTTTTTAATAGTAGCGCTCAGACGCATTTTGACTATAATGCCTTTATCAATGATTGCACTATCAAAAGACAAAATTTCAAAAATTAACATGCGCTCTTTTTGGCAATTCAAATCACAGCGTTATAGAAGGACTAGGCCATTTTGATGTCAAAACACAGTTCTCTTGGGCCGCCATATTGTGTATGTAATTTATATCTCAAACATCCATATCCACTATATCTTGGCACTATCTCCATTTTAAAACACAATTCCACTTTGTATATATTAAAAAAGAATGGAGAATATACCCTGTGAGTGCCTAGTGTTTTGCACATGAGCTTAATTTAATACGTGAGTCCACCCTCACGATTGATGGCACCCGTCCTCAAAAGAGTTCGACGGAGTTTGGTGGTTTTGGAGTGGTTAGATAACTAAGGTGCTGCCTGAACAGACACGAAAGTTTGTGGGGAGCAGTGAATTTAAATTGTCACCCAACTGTTTGAATGAGTCAAGGATTATCCAAATCGGAAGGAAAGTTGCGTCAATATGCCTATCCTCACAGTTTTGTGCCTATTCATCATTGTGGAACACACTGCTTGTGGTATGACGAGGGGTAAATCCAGACATTGAGACAATCAATGGCCAATGGGAAAGAACAATAATAATTACTAAAGATGGGCTGTGGTAATATCAGCTTTGAGTTTTTGTGTGCTACACCATGTCTTAAGAAAAACAACTGTACAAATTGGAATTGTGTTTTAAAATGGAGATACCTCCAAGATATAGTGGACATGGACGTTTGGGATATAAATGACACACACAATATGGCGGCCGAAAAGAACTGTGTTTAGACATCAAAATGGCCTAGTCCTTCAATGATGCTGTGATTTGAACAGCCAATGAGAGTGCATGTTAATTTTTGAAATTTTGTCTTTTTAGTGTAATCATTGAGAAAGGCATTATATCCAAAACGCGTCTGAGTGCTACTATTAAAAAAGAATGGCGAATATACCCTGTGAGTGCTTTGCACATGTGCTTGATATCTCTCTCTCTCTATATATATATATCTATATATCTCTCTCTCTCTCTCTCTATATATATATATATATATATATATGTATATATATATCACTGAAAAAACCATGGGTTTCACACACGTTATAGTTAGGAATTAGCATTTAAAAAACCTTGCAAATTCAGTGAAAAAACCATAGGTTTCACAGACGTTATAGTTAGCTGGACATTTCACTCGTAAAAAACCAATGAAATTCCCCCGTTAAAGTTAGTTAAGCTAACTATAACTCGCGCACCCGCAATCCACTGCTGATGACGTCACATATAACATCACTCATGACATGGTCACTGACATCACTCATAACATCACTGATGACATCTCAAATGACATCACTGATGACATCACTGATGACATCATCCAGTGAATGTGTGTTTTTCTGAAAATTAAATAGGTTTTATATATGTATATCTCAAGGTCGATGGAAGAATAAATGGGTATATAAGTGTCTAAATAGATGGGGTTTTTTGGAAAAATGTATTGTGTAACTGATTGATAAAGTGTATCATAGTGAATACATGGCTTAGTGAGTAATGTTTAAATATGTAAATATCTGTATCAGTCTC
Organism: Triturus cristatus; assembly: GCF_964204655.1. NCBI lineage: Eukaryota > Metazoa > Chordata > Amphibia > Caudata > Salamandridae > Triturus > Triturus cristatus. The sequence continues at coordinate 306,649,006 of NC_140589.1, read as the reverse complement.
TCACTTTGTGTATAAGTGGCTGCATGGGTTGGTGAGTAGATACATGGGTGTCTATATAGGTTATTAGTTGGTTTTTTGAGTATCAGTGTGTGTCTGCATGGTTTGGTGGGGGGTATTACGTAGTGCATAGGTGCATGAATGATTGACTCATTGTATGTGTTGAAGACAGCATGTGTGCAGGATTGTATGGGTGGATGAGTATGTGTAAAGGTGTGTTAGTGAGTGAATGACTTTCTCAATAGTGTCTTTATGAGTAACTACTTATGTTTTAAACTAGTATATGTGACTATTGGTGTATATAAGTGAGTAAATGTGAGAGTGAGTGTTTGAAATTGTTCCTGTATGAATAAGTATATGTTTCTATAAGTGATTGTTTAAAAGACTAAGTATGTGTAAGTTTCCGTAGAAGTAAGTGTGGTGGTGTGTGTATAAGTGTATATGCAAGTAAATGTATGTTTGATTCTTTATTAGCATGAGTGACTATGTGTGTGAGTAACTCTATGGATGAGTGGCATTGTGTAACAGGATGTATAGGTGTATAAGTACATATGAGTGAGTACATGTATGAGTGACTGTATAGGACTGTTGGTGAATGAGTGGATGTGTATGTGGATCTTAGAATTACTGAAGAGGTTGTTGTAACTGGTATTGGTATTTCCAATATTTTCTTTATTTTTAGTCTCTATTTTTGAATGTGTTTATCAATTGTTATATTAGGGTGAGAGGAGGACTGCCACTCTATCACAAGGATGATGTCATCAGTGATGTCATCAGTGATGTCATTTGAGATGTCATCAGTGATGTCATGAGTGATGTCAGTGACCATGTCATGAGTGATGTTATATGTGACGTCATCAGCAGTGGATTGCGGGTGCGCGAGTTATAGTTAGCTTAACTAACTATAACAGGGGAATTTCATTGTTTTTTTACGAGTGAAATGTCCAGCTAACTATAACGTCTGTGAAACCTATGGTTTTTTCACTGAATTTGCAAGGTTTTTTAAATGCTAATTCCTAACTATAACGTGTGTGAAACCCATGGTTTTTTCAGTGAATTTGTATGGTTTTTTAAATGCTAATTCTTATATTTAAAGTGTGTGAAACATTTTTTTTTTTTTATCTTTGCAAGGTTTTTTACATCTTTTTTTTTTACTTTTTTTTCCCTTTAAACACTATGGTAAAATTTAATGCATTCTGCAATATATAAATTTACACCTTTTTTTTTAAATAAACAGGTAAGATATAGTAGTATAACATAGAGAATCTTTTTTACAAATTTGTATTTTTTTTTTTAATTTTTTTTACCGTGCGCGTACGTTAAGCTTACCGTAAGCGCACGTTTTGTTTTATGTACGTAATATTTCTACTCTGCGTATGGTTACGCAATTTGCGTCGATGTCCGTATTGCGTACGCGACGCGTAAGCGCATACTTTACAAGCGTACGCGCGCTCGCACTTTACGCGGAAGTGTTCGAGCGTGCCTGTTATGCGCATGCGCGCGTGCGCGTGGGCGTGTCTTTTGTACGCGCATGCGTACTTTTACCGTTAGCGCTCCGTAAGCGCTCCGTAAGCGTAACGTACGCGCACGGTTGGTCATGTGACCAAGAAACAACACTTTTGATTGGTTTAAACTACTTTCAGTTCTAGAACCTTCCTACACCACACCCATTCCCCTCATTACTGCTTGTGACCCCTTAGGAGAAGGAGCTGAGTTGTCTTTGTGATACGATGGCAGAACAGCAGTCCTCTTCTGAGAGTGAGCCTGGTAGCAGCATCATCAGAGAGAGAAGGAGGTAACAAAAGACTTCTTTTGTATGGGAATATTTTACCTATCCAGAGGGGCAGAAAAAGGTAAATGCTCCTTTAGTCACCTGCTCACTTTGTGAGCGTGTCTTATCTAGAGGGAATCCAAGGAAGAAGTATTCCTTTGGAAATCACTCTATGGTTAGACACATTAAGGACAAACATACCAGGACTTATGCTCGACATACTGGAGAAACATCTCCAGTAAGTCACCCGAGCACACCTGCAGAAGCTCAGCCGAGTACATCTTCGGCAGCTCAGCTGAGCCCTTCCTCTGCGGTGGGAGCATCACCCTTTTCTGCTCCTCTGGATATAAACCCTCGTTTTGGGAGGGTTACAATGAGGTGCACAAGATGTCATGGCCTTATTGTTCATGCGGAGACCAGTGTTTCCCTCATAAACAATAGGATAGACCAGCACATCTGTGGTCCTTGTTAGTATTACCATTCTTTCTTTCCTCTTTCCCCTTATGAACACAACGGTTCTTTTAAGAGCCAACCTTACCTCTTAAATTTTTTTTAAATTTACGCGCATTTTTTTAATTTTTTTTATTAAAACAAAAAACATTTTAAACACCCTACAAGGTCCTTGAGGGACTACTACAGAAATGAGAAAAGCATAGAGAAGAGTAGTGAAAAAAAGTAAGCATTAAAGTAAATGTGTGATAATTCCAGAAATTTCACACTTACCTCACAATGAAAATAACTTAATTAAAAATAAGTGATTTATTTAACTTTATATAAAGACGTTTATTTTTCATATTTTTCCTTTCTCAATCTGTAAAAAAAGAAAAAGTTATTAATATTTAACAATACATTTTAGAATACAGTGCACATATTTTCATATTTCAACAAACATTTTTTTGCCCTTTTTTTGCTGTTTTCAGAATATACTGCATTTCACTGTAAATCGTAAAAGCAATTGCATTCATCACTTAACAGCGGGCAAAAAAAAAAAACAATCTGAAAGATTGTTTAAAAAAAGCCCAGAATCTCTTCTCACTAAAACGTACCGTAATAGAAATGTAACATTTGCAATAAAAATCTCACCTAAGAACAATAACTAATTCCAGTAAATATCGTCTGAAAACTGTGTTGCATAAGCATAATCACCAAAATATTTTGTGTCAAAGAAGTCCACAATGCAAATTATTACCTTTCCTTTAGGCCAAATGGTAATTTTTGAAATATTTTTTGATGACATTTCCAATGGTAATCCAATTAAATTGTAATAATGTTTTGTACAGATGTTGCAATTTCTGTCTAAAATTTTGGTTTCAGAAAAATTAAATAGGAATTTGCTAAATCAAAAGGCAAACGTTGCTTGAAAACCAATTGAGAATCATTACACAGTGTCCAGCCTTTTTCACATTTAAGAAAAACTGTGTAATGACCAGAAGTTACAATAGGTCCATCATGGAAAATTATTGCAACTGTGACAAAAGTTTTTCCAGAAATTGATAATTGCTGTCCTGTAAATTTCTTTATTAAAGTGTCCAATTTTGTTCCATCAGCTCTACAACGTTGCATCATTAAAATTAAATACTGTCCATATTTCTTTAAAAATAACGTTGAAAACATGTCTGATTTACATTTAGAACATTCCATGTTGTGATTGGCATCTTTAACTAATTCACTAAAAGTCACTGATTTAGTCTCTGGCAATGTTAAATAGATAAACCTTTCTGAATCAACATTAGAGCTGCATGTGTAGAAACAGTTTTCACAACTATGTTCCCATTTATAACAGAGACCAAACAAATTTTCAATTTCTATCCCTTCATCTTCAAGTACCGAAAGGATATACATCAAGAATTCCTGTGCATCTTGCTGGACATTTTGAGAAAACTGTGTTCGTCCTGAACAAACATCTAATAGATTTCTAATTTCAGTCGCACTTTCTATTTTAGCTTTATCAACACTCAGCTTCTCATAAAGAAGACTTAGCACAGAACAGAATCTTTTTTCATGATTTTCTATTATCTGCTCTTGCAAACTTTCAAGATAAAATACAACATTCAGCAGTAGATTTGCGTAGCAGTTGACACCAGAGCTATTTTCAAAATGGCAACCAACAACCTCTTCAACATTGTCCTTTTTCTTTTTGCTTTCAATCACATGACTCTCTTTTTGTTTTCTCTTCTGTACATCCTCATTACAGATATTCTCAATTCTCCTTTTCCGACAAACAACACGTTTCTCCAACACAGGATACTGACCTAAATGAGGAGCATAGGTTCTTCTTAATCTATTATACTCCTTAACACAATTTGCATCAGCACTAACTTTTGAGTCATCAAATTCTATCATGAATAAACCAGATAATGTTTTCACTCGTGACAAAGCAACATATGCCATACCTTCTTTGAACACAGTAGATCCAATGTTTACAAATGCACTATCAACAGTTAATCCTTGACACTTGTGAATAGTTACAGCATATGCTAGAGAAAATGGAAACTGCTTCCTACGTACATATAAGTCTTTCACAAGCAAAAAACGGACTGAACAACGACTAATGTCTTTTACCTCTTCAATCTGATCAAATTTTATTTTTATAAACTCAATTCCTTCTTTTTTCTGGTAGTTAACAAAACCCACAACTTTACCCATAACTCCATTTACTAAACCTTTTTCAACATCCAAATTTCTCCTTAAAAATACTCGACAGTTCATGCAAAGATATAGATTTATTTCTAATCCAGCTGTTTTCGAAATGTTCTTCTCTAGAGAATCCAATTTATTTTTCAGTTCGCCTGTTAATGTAATAGTAATTCTTTCATGTTGGATTTTGTCCACTGCTTCCATTTTCTTAATCTCTTCCTTTTCCAATTTCAAAAGTTCCTCATTAAATATTGAGCATTCACGTAGGGTTGGCATTAAGCAGATTACAGTATTTTTTTCTGCAATGTTCTTGTATATTTTCTTTGCAACTATTTCTTCACTTGGAAATAAATTATGTAGCAACCGACTCTGTAATGCTTTTCTGCCAACTTCTGTGAGTAGTCCAATTCTGATATCTTTCAGAATACTTCCATATTCTTCATCATTTGCTTGCCTCATATTGGTAGTGAGTTCTTTGTACTCAAAGAATGACCAAATATTCGCATTACCAATGCTTCCTAATGACTTCTTCGTGTCCTCATGTGTCACAGTATTGTCCACTGGTTGTCCTTTAACTGGAGTGAGCTGCAGTAGATCCCCAAAAACTATAACATGTTTTCCACCAAATAACACGACATAGTCTCTTTTTAGAATTTGCTGCATTCTTAAATGCACAAAGGCAAGCATTAAGTTTGATACCATGCTTACCTCATCAATAATGAGAACTTGCATCTTCTTCAACACTCTTGAAACTTCGAAACATGCTTCGCCAGTTAGCTTGTGATATTCTATTTTGTTCTCATGCTCCACTGGTAACATTAGCAAGCGATGGAGAGTAATTCCTTTAATGTTATATGCTGCTAACCCAGTTGGAGCAGTAACAACACGAATCAGTTTTTTGCTGTAGGTAGCTTCTGATGACTTTAATTAAGAAACTTTTCCCAGTTCCAGCTTGTCCACTCACATACAACCTAATTGGTTCAAATGATGTGCATGTGCACTCTTTATTTTCATGTAGTAATCCGTGACCAATTTTTTTTCTGACTTCTTCATAAATTTGTCGTTGTTCTTCATTCAGTTGTTGTTCCAAATCTGGTAAGTCTATTAAATCTTCCTGGGCTTGATTCATAGCCGTTTCCACTTCAGTCATGGCTATTGCAGCTTCATTTTCTAAGATTGGCTGTCCTAGTGGATCTTGACTTAGCGTTCCAGAACTTTGGCTGTCTTGAGAACTGTCTCTAGCTACTTCAGCTGCAATTGTAGCTTCCTGTTCAATTTCTTCGTTTAACATTTGGACATAATTCCTGAAAATACTGCATTCAATGGTATCTTTACATGCATTAAATGAATCCTCATAGCTTTGAAATTCACCAAGTAGTTCGTCCTCTGAACGCCATGGTTTAAAGAGCTGTAAAAGTGCCAAGTAGTAAAATTCCTTTTTGTCAGTAGTGCCACAACTCAGCTTCCTGTGATTAATCAAACTTCCTTTTGTTTGCTTCACTAAACATCCTTCCTCACCAATGACTTTATATTTTCCATTGTTGATGTCTTCTGTGGCTTTCCGTGACAAAATGTAGTTCTGCAGCACTTTATAGAGACACATGTTCTCAAGATGATGACTTCTTTTTGGGTAATATGTGTCCAACATGTTTGTTTTCAAAATACCTGTACTTTCTGGGTTGTTCTCGGCCAAATATTCAATTTCTCCAACAGATTTCAGTACCCGATTACGCATTCCTGCAAGGCCTAAAGTGACCCAAATTATTCTTCTTGATTTCGAGTACAGACTTGCAGATGATAACCTATCTGAACATTCGTAGGATCCAATTTCTCGATGCGATAACATCTTTAAACTGAAACTGTACAGCTTCTTACTGACAGTCTTCTCGTGAGAAATCTCTTCCCACATTTCCTTCAATTCTGTTTTCTCAGATTTAGTGATGTAAGATGTGACATACCGAGCAACAGCAATAGAATTGTCTGCCACATACTGTATATCCATGTTAGCATTCCACATGGATAAAATGACTGGGTTGTAGTCATTTATATATTTTGACTCTTCTTTTCTTCTTAGGTTGTACGTATTTTTGGGAGATTTTCTTGTAATAGTATGTCGCACAGCTGACATAAAACTGTTGACTCTTCCTTTTGAAAGAACAGGTCTAGGAAATCCAAATCGACATTTTGTGTAGAATTTATCTTTGGTCTTGTACTTCCGTCGACAGTATTTTCCACACCGATGACTTTGGAAACGTAAAACTTGCTCTTTTAACTTTTTCTCTTCTGTGCTTTTAGGTATAGCACATGTTGCATATTCTTCAATGAAAGATAACACTGCTTCATCAGCATCTGTTCCAAATTTTGGTGCATCCTTGATCCACAACAGCATATGAATGTGAGGAGCACCTCTTGCTTGGTACTCTTTTCTCCAAAAGAAATCCACAACTTCTCCAAGTGGTGGATTTTTTTTATTGCAGATGAAGGACATCATAGCCTCAAATCTATGATTGAAATATCTGCAAACATTAACCGGATCCAATGAGCACAGTTCTCCTGCTGTCTTGTATTCGATGTTTTTAATGTTTGAATTTGCCTCTCGTAGAAAATCCAGTAAATCATCCCAAGCGTACTCGGCACAGCTTAGGGTTAGGAACCATGTTGGAGTTCCTAAATTCCGTAACATACATTTCAATTCTCCAAGGCGTCGGTACCAATATTCATTCGTCCCACGCTGACAAGCCATTAGATTGATCAATTGTGATTCCAAATGATCATCTCGCTGCTGCACTTTGTTCATAAAATCCTTAGCAGACACAATATGTAGATGTGTTCCACTTTTTAAAATGTGGTTTACTGCATAATATAGTGCAGACAAGTCACTTTCAAATAACAGATGGAACAAATAAGGAATACTTTGACGAAATCTGGGATCTTCTGCATATAATCTTGTAGTCCGATACTCAGAAGCAGGAATCTGGACTGGACGTTCATCGTATCGTCCACCTTCTCCTGTAGGAAACAGCTGGGGAAAACAACGAGCTTCCAAGCTCTCCTCCCATACACTCACAGGAGTTCCTTGTGCTTTTTTCATTTGAAACAGATCAATGGTGTTAGCCATTACTTCTTTTGAATGAAGAGGATGTATGCTGAAATGTTCATAAATTTTTAAAGAATATATACCTGAAAGAAACTAAAAAAAATACCTTTTTGGAATTTTAATATATTACTATATTTGTTATGATCTTTTATTTTCTTATAACACTATCTACCCCTTTCCTACAAGTGAAAAACACAAGAAAACCAACACGAATTTAATCTCTAAGAACAATTCCTGTGTGCACACAGACTCTTAGTGTGATTCTAGGCAGAACACGATATTTCATTTGCAAATCAAAAGCACACTTATTTTTTTTTTTTGCAACTGTTAATTACTATAACAGTCTGACACATTTTCTTTACAGTTTAGAGAGGCAGAAAAAAGCACATGTCCACTCAGCTTTTTTAGAGCATGTAGATGTGTAACCTGGCTGACTGACTACACTCCAGCAAAGATAATGATCCTTGGTGATGTTCAATGCATTAGCGTTCCTCACTCCTACCTAAAACACCACACAGTGCTGATTAGTAAGCATGAGTGTACAGGAAAAACAGCTACCTCTCTGCTAAGAGTGTGGTTCTGAAGACTCTCTACTGTCAGGTGCAAGAGAGACTTGAATGGACCTTTACATAACTGCATAAACACTGTAAACATGTATATAAGACTACATGTGTGGTAAGGGTTAATATGAGTTTTTAGCATGTTGCAACTACATGACCCATTGCAAGAGTGGAAGAAAAATCTACCATGTTGATTTCAAATATGTTAGCATTTGCCTCTTATTTGAGATACTGTTTTGGGCTGAATGCTAACCACCACATTTCCAGAAAAAAAGCTTCCCCTTTCACACGAAATACATCTCTAACAGCAATTCCTCTGTGCTCACAGAGTCATGCTGTGATTTTACGCAGAAAATGAAATTTGCTTGCCAATTTCAAAGCACACTTACTACTGTTTTTTCCTCCAAGTGTTAAGTACTCTAACAGTCGCATACATTTTCATTACAGTTTTCAGATACAGAAAAGAGCACATGTGCAAACAGCTTTTTGAGACCATGAACATGTGTGACCTTGGTGACTGACTACACTCCAGCAAAAGAAATCAGCCTTAGTGATGTTGAATGTATTAGCATTACTCACTGCTACCTGAAACACCACTCACTTGTGAATACTAAGCATGAGTCTACAGGATAAACTGCTGGGTGTGTGCTAAGAGTCTGCTTATGCAGACTGTGTATTTTCAGTTGCAAGAGACATATGCATGGATACTTCCCAAAAGACCCAGAGTGACACAAAATACATCTCTGACAACAATTCCTCTGTGCTCACAGACTCATGCTGTGATTTTACGCAGAAAATGAAATTTGCTTGCCAATTTCAAAGCACACTTACTACTGTTTTCTGTGATTTTAGGCAGAACATGAAATTTGCTTGCCAATTTCAAAGCACACTTACTACTGTTTTTTCCTCCAAGTGTTAAGTACTCTAACAGTCGCATACATTTTCATTACAGTTTTCAGATACAGAAAACAGCACATGTGCAAACAGCTTTTTGAGACCATGAACACGTGTGACCTTGGTGACTGACTACACTCTAGCAAAAGAAATCATCCTTAGTGATGTTGAATGTATTAGCGTTACTCACTGCTACCTGAAACACCACTCACTTGTGAATACTAAGCATGATTCTACAGGATAAACTGATGGGTGTGTGCTAACAGTCTGCTTATGCAGACTGTGTATTTTCAGTTGCAAGACACATATGCATGGTTACTTCCCAAAAGACCCAGAGTGACACGAAATACATCTCTGACAACAATTCCTCTGTGCTCACAGACTCATGCTGTGATTTTACGCAGAAAATGAAATTTGCTTGCCAATTTCAAAGCACACTTACTACTGTTTTCTGTGATTTTAGGCAGAAAATGAAATTTGCATGCCAATTTCAAAGCACACTTACTACTGTTTTTTCCTGCAAGTGTTAAGTACTCTAACAGTCGCATACATTTTCATTACAGTTTTCAGATACAGAAAAGAGCACATGTGCAAACAGCTTTTTGAGACCATGAACATGTGTGACCTTGGTGACTGACTACACTCCAGCAAAAGAAATCAGCCTTAGTGATGTTGAATGTATTAGCGTTAGTCACTGCTACCTGAAACACCACTCACTTGTGAATACTAAGCATGATTCTACAGGATAAACTGCTGGGTGTGTGCTAACAGTCTGCTCATGCAGACTGTGTATTTTCAGTTGCAAGACACATATGCATGGTTACTTCCAAAAAGAACCAGAGAGACACGAAATACATCTCTGACAGCAATTCCTCTGTGCTCACAGACTCATGCTGTGATTTTACGCAGAAAATGAAATTTGCTTGCCAATTTCAAAGCACACTTACTACTGTTTTCTGTGATTTTAGGCAGAAAATGAAATTTGCATGCCAATTTCAAAGCACACTTACTACTGTTTTTTCCTCCAAGTGTTAAGTACTCTAACAGTCGCATACATTTTCATTACAGTTTTCAGAAACAGAAAAGAGCACATGTGCAAACAGCTTTTTGAGACCATGAACATGTGTGACCTTGGTGACTGACTACACTCCAGCAAAAGAAATCAGCCATAGTGATGTTGAATGTATTAGCGTTACTCACTGCTACCTGAAACACCACTCACTTGTGAATACTAAGCATGATTCTACAGGATAAACTGCTGGGTGTGTGCTAACAGTCTGCTTATGCAGACTGTGTATTTTCAGTTGCAAGACACATATGCATGGTTACTTCCAATAAGAACCAGAGAGACACGAAATACATCTCTGACAGCAATTCCTCTGTGCTCACAGACTCATGCTGTGATTTTACGCAGAAAATGAAATTTGCTTGCCAGTTTCAAAGCACACTTACTACTGTTTTCTGTGATTTTAGGCAGAAAATGAAATTTGCATGCCAATTTCAAAGCACACTTACTACTGTTTTTTCCTGCAAGTGTTAAGTACTCTAACAGTCGCATACATTTTCATTAGAGTTTTCAGATACAGAAAAGAGCACATGTGCAAACAGCTTTTTGAGACCATGAACATGTGTGACCTTGGTGACTGACTACACTCCAGCAAAAGAAATCAGCCTTAGTGATGTTGAATGTATTAGCGTTACTCACTGCTACCTGAAACACCACTCACTTGTGAATACTAAGCATGATTCTGCAGGATAAACTGCTGGGTGTGTGCTAACAGTCTGCTTATGCAGACTGTGTATTTTCAGTTGCAAGACACATATGCATGGTTCCTTCCAAAAAGAACCAGAGAGACACGAAATACATCTCTGACAGCAATTCCTCTGTGCTCACAGACTCATGCTGTGATTTTACGCAGAAAATGAAATTTGCTTGCCAGTTTCAAAGCACACTTACTACTGTTTTCTGTGATTTTAGGCAGAAAATGAAATTTGCATGCCAATTTCAAAGCACACTTACTACTGTTTTTTCCTCCAAGTGTTAAGTACTCTAACAGTCGCATACATTTTCATTACAGTTTTCAGATACAGATAAGAGCACATGTGCAAACAGCTTTTTGAGACCATGAACATGTGTGACCTTGGTGACTGACTACACTCCAGCAAAAGAAATCAGCCTTAGTGATGTTGAATGTATTAGCGTTACTCACTGCTACCTGAAACACCACTCACTTATGAATACTAAGCATGATTCTACAGGATAAACTGCTGGGTGTGTGCTAACAGTCTGCTTATGCAGACTGTGTATTTTCAGTTGCAAGAGACACATGCATGGTTACTTCCAAAAAGAACCAGAGAGACACGAAATACATCTCTGACAGCAATTCCTCTGTGCTCACAGACTCATGCAGTGATTTTACGCAGAAAATGAAATGTGCATGCCAATTTCAAAGCACACTTACTACTGTTTTTTCCTCCAAGTGTTAAGTACTCTAACAGTCGCATACATTTTCATTACAGTTTTCAGAAACAGAAAAGAGCACATGTGCAAACAGCTTTTTGAGACCATGAACATGTGTGACCTTGGTGACTGACTACACTCCAGCAAAAGAAATCAGCCTTAGTGATGTTGAATGTATTAGCGTTACTCACTGCTACCTGAAACACCACTCACTTGTGAATACTAAGCATGATTCTAAAGGATAAACTGCTGGGTGTGTGCTAACAGTCTGCTTATGCAGACTGTGTATTTTCAGTTGCAAGACACATATGCATGGTTACTTCCAAAAAGAACCAGAGAGACACGAAATACATCTCTGACAGCAATTCCTCTGTGCTCACAGACTCATGCTGTGATTTTACGTAGAAAATGAAATTTGCTTGCCAATTTCAAAGCACACTTACTACTGTTTTCTGTGATTTTAGGCAGAAAATGAAATTTGCATGCCAATTTCAAAGCACACTTACTACTGTTTTTTCCTGCAAGTGTTAAGTACTCTAACAGTCGCATACATTTTCATTACAGTTTTCAGAAACAGAAAAGAGCACATGTGCAAACAGCTTCTTGAGACCATGAACATGTGTGACCTTGGTGACTGACTACACTCCAGCAAAAGAAATCAGCCTTAGTGATGTTGAATGTATTATCGTTACTCGCTGCTACCTGAAACACCACTCACTTGTGAATACTCAGCATGATTGTACAGGATAAACTGCTGGGTGGGTGCTAACAGTCTGCTTATGCAGACTGTGTATTTTCAGTTGCAAGAGACATATGCATGGTTACTTCCAAAAAGAACCAGAGAGACACGAAACACATCTCTGACAGCAATTCCTCTGTGCTCCCAGACTCATGCTGTGATTTTACGCAGAAAATGAAATTTGCTTGCCAATTTCAAAGCTAACTTACTACTGTTTTCTGTGATTTTAGGCAGAAAATGAAATTTGCATGCCAATTTCAAAGCACACTTACTACTGTTTTTTCCTCCAAGTGTTAAGTACTCTAACAGTGGCATACATTTTCATTACAGTTTTCAGAAACAGAAAAGAGCACATGTGCAAACAGCTTTTTGAGACCATGAACATGTGTGACCTTGGTGACTGACTACACTCCAGCAAAAGAAATCAGCCATAGTGATGTTGAATGTATTAGCGTTACTCACTGCTACCTGAAACACCACTCACTTGTGAATACTAAGCATGATTCTACAGGATAAACTGCTGGGTGTGTGCTAACAGTCTGCTTATGCAGACTGTGTATTTTCAGTTGCAAGACACATATGCATGGTTACTTCCAATAAGAACCAGAGAGACACGAAATACATCTCTGACAGCAATTCCTCTGTGCTCACAGACTCATGCTGTGATTTTACGCAGAAAATGAAATTTGCTTGCCAGTTTCAAAGCACACTTACTACTGTTTTCTGTGATTTTAGGCAGAAAATGAAATTTGCATGCCAATTTCAAAGCACACTTACTACTGTTTTTTCCTGCAAGTGTTAAGTACTCTAACAGTCGCATACATTTTCATTAGAGTTTTCAGATACAGAAAAGAGCACATGTGCAAACAGCTTTTTGAGACCATGAACATGTGTGACCTTGGTGACTGACTACACTCCAGCAAAAGAAATCAGCCATAGTGATGTTGAATGTATTAGCGTTACTCACTGCTACCTGAAACACCACTCACTTGTGAATACTAAGCATGATTCTACAGGATAAACTGCTGGGTGTGTGCTAACAGTCTGCTTATGCAGACTGTGTATTTTCAGTTGCAAGACACATATGCATGGTTACTTCCAAAAAGAACCAGAGAGACACGAAATACATCTCTGACAGCAATTCCTCTGTGCTCACAGACTCATGCAGTGATTTTACGCAGAAAATGAAATGTGCATGCCAATTTCAAAGCACACTTACTACTGTTTTTTCCTCCAAGTGTTAAGTACTCTAACAGTCGCATACATTTTCATTACAGTTTTCAGAAACAGAAAAGAGCACATGTGCAAACAGCTTTTTGAGACCATGAACATGTGTGACCTTGGTGACTGACTACACTACAGCAAAAGAAATCAGCCTTAGTGATGTTGAATGTATTAGCGTTACTCACTGATACCTGAAACCCCGCTCACTTGTGAATACTAAGCATGATTCTACAGGATAAACTGCTGGGTGTGTGCTAACAGTCTGCTTATGCAGACTGTGTATTTTCAGTTGCAAGACACATATGCATGGTTACTTCCAATAAGAACCACAGAGACACGAAATACATCTCTGACAGCAATTCCTCTGTGCTCACAGACTCATGCTGTGATTTTACGCAGAAAATGAAATTTGCTTGCCAGTTTCAAAGCACACTTACTACTGTTTTCTGTGATTTTAGGCAGAAAATGAAATTTGCATGCCAATTTCAAAGCACACTTACTACTGTTTTTTCCTCCAAGTGTTAAGTACTCTAACAGTCGCATACATTTTCATTACAGTTTTCAGAAACAGAAAAGAGCACATGTGCAAACAGCTTTTTGAGACCATGAACATGTGTGACCTTAGTGACTGACTACACTCCAGCAAAAGAAATCAGCCATAGTGATGTTGAATGTATTAGCGTTACTCACTGCTACCTGAAACACCACTCACTTGTGAATACTAAGCATGATTCTACAGGATAAACTGCTGGGTGTGTGCTAACAGTCTGCTTATGCAGACTGTGTATTTTCAGTTGCAAGACACATATGCATGGTTACTTCCAATAAGAACCAGAGAGACACGAAATACATCTCTGACAGCAATTCCTCTGTGCTCACAGACTCATGCTGTGATTTTACGCAGAAAATGAAATTTGCTTGCCAGTTTCAAAGCACACTTACTACTGTTTTCTGTGATTTTAGGCAGAAAATGAAATTTGCATGCCAATTTCAAAGCACACTTACTACTGTTTTTTCCTGCAAGTGTTAAGTACTCTAACAGTCGCATACATTTTCATTAGAGTTTTCAGATACAGAAAAAAGCACATGTGCAAACAGCTTTTTGAGACCATGAACATGTGTGACCTTGGTGACTGACTACACTCCAGCAAAAGAAATCATACTTAGTGATGTTGAATGTATTTGCGTTACTCACTGCTACCTGAAACACCACTCACTTGTGAATACTAAGCATGATTCTACAGGGTAAACTGCTGGGTGTGTGCTAACAGTCTGCTTATGCAGACTGTGTATTTTCAGTTGCAAGAGACACATGCATGGTTACTTCCAAAAAGAACCAGAGAGACACGAAATACATCTCTGACAGCAATTCCTCTGTGCTCACAGACTCATGCAGTGATTTTACGCAGAAAATGAAATGTGCATGCCAATTTCAAAGCACACTTACTACTGTTTTTTCCTCCAACTGTTAAGTACTCTAACAGTCGCATACATTTTCATTAGAGTTTTCAGATACAGAAAAGAGCACATGTGCAAACAGCTTTTTGAGACCATGAACATGTGTGACCTTGGTGACTGACTACACTCAGGCAAAAGAAATCAGCCTTAGTGATGTTGAATGTATTAGCGTTACTCACTGCTACCTGAAACACCACTCACTTGTGAATACTAATCATGATTCTACAGGATAAACTGCTGGATGTGTGCTAACAGTCTGCTTATGCAGACTGTGTATTTTCAGTTGCAAGAGACACATGCATGGTTACTTCCAAAAAGAACCAGAGAGACACGAAATACATCTCTGACAGCAATTCCTCTGTGCTCACAGACTCATGCAGTGATTTTACGCAGAAAATGAAATGTGCATGCCAATTTCAAAGCACACTTACTACTGTTTTTTCCTCCAAGTGTTAAGTACTCTAACAGTCGCATACATTTTCATTACAGTTTTCAGAAACAGAAAAGAGCACATGTGCAAACAGCTTTTTGAGACCATGAACATTTGTGACCTTGGTGACTGACTACACTCCAGCAAAAGAAATCAGCCTTAGTGATGTTGAATGTATTAGCGTTACTCACTGCTACCTGAAACACCACTCACTTGTGAATACTAAGCATGATTCTAAAGGATAAACTGCTGGGTGTGTGCTAACAGTCTGCTTATGCAGACTGTGTATTTTCAGTTGCAAGACACATATGCATGGTTACTTCCAAAAAGAACCAGAGAGACACGAAATACATCTCTGACAGCAATTCCTCTGTGCTCACAGACTCATGCTGTGATTTTACGTAGAAAATGAAATTTGCTTGCCAATTTCAAAGCACACTTACTACTGTTTTCTGTGATTTTAGGCAGAAAATGAAATTTGCATGCCAATTTCAAAGCACACTTACTACTGTTTTTTCCTGCAAGTGTTAAGTCCTCTAACAGTTGCATACATTTTCATTACAGTTTTCAGAAACAGAAAAGAGCACATGTGCAAACAGCTTCTTGAGACCATGAACATGTGTGACCTTGGTGACTCCAGCAAAAGAAATCAGCCTTAGTGATGTTGAATGTATTATCGTTACTCGCTGCTACCTGAAACACCACTCACTTGTGAATACTCAGCATGATTGTACAGGATAAACTGCTGGGTGGGTGCTAACAGTCTGCTTATGCAGACTGTGTATTTTCAGTTGCAAGAGACATATGCATGGTTACTTCCAAAAAGAACCAGAGAGACACGAAACACATCGCTGACAGCAATTCCTCTGTGCTCCCAGACTCATGCTGTGATTTTACGCAGAAAATGAAATTTGCTTGCCAATTTCAAAGCACACTTACTACTGTTTTCTGTGATTTTAGGCAGAAAATGAAATTTGCATGCCAATTTCAAAGCACACTTACTACTGTTTTTTCCTGCAAGTGTTAAGTCCTCTAACAGTTGCATACATTTTCATTACAGTTTTCAGAAACAGAAAAGAGCACATGTGCAAACAGCTTCTTGAGACCATGAACATGTGTGACCTTGGTCACTCCAGCAAAAGAAATCAGCCTTAGTGATGTTGAATGTATTATCGTTACTCGCTGCTACCTGAAACACCACTCACTTGTGAATACTCAGCATGATTGTACAGGATAAACTGCTGGGTGTGTGCTAACAGTCTGCTTATGCACACTGTGTATTTTCAGTTGCAAGAGACATATGCATGGTTACTTCCAAAAAGAACCAGAGAGACACGAAATACATCTCTGACAGCAATTCCTCTGTGCTCCCAGACTCATGCTGTGATTTTACGCAGAAAATGAAATTTGCTTGCCAATTTCAAAGCACACTTACTACTGTTTTCTGTGATTTTAGGCAGAAAATGAAATTTGCTTGCCAATTTCAAAGCACACTTACTACTGTTTTTTCCTGCAAGTGTTAAGTACTCTAACAGTCGCATACATTTTCATTACAGTTTTCAGAAACAGAAAAGAGCACATGTGCAAACAGCTTTTTGTGACCATGAACATGTGTGACCTTGGTGACTGACTACACTCCAGCAAAAGAAATCAGCCTTAGTGATGTTGAATGTATTAACGTTACTCGCTGCTACCTGAAACACCACTCACTTGTGAATACTCAGCATGATTGTACAGGATAAACTGCAGGGTGTGTGCTAACAGTCTGCTCATGCAGACTGTGTATTTTCAGTTGCAAGAGACATATGCATGGTTACTTCCAAAAAGAACCAGAGAGACACGAAACACATCTCTGACAGCAATTCCTCTGTGCTCCCAGACTCATGCTGTGATTTTACGCAGAAAAAGAAAATTTGCTTGCCAATTTCAAAGCACACTTACTACTGTTTTTTCCTCCAAGTGTTAAGTACTCTAACAGTCGCATACATTTTCATTACAGTTTTCAGATACAGAAAAGAGCACATGTGCAAACAGCTTTTTGAGACCATGAACATGTGTGACCTTGGTGACTGACTACACTCCAGCAAAAGAAATCAGCCTTTGTGATGTTGAATGTATTAGCGTTACTCACTGCTACCTGAAAAACCACTCACTTGTGAATACTAAGCATGATTCTGCAGGATAAACTGCTGGGTGTGTGATAACAGTCTGCTTATGCAGACTGTGTATTTTCAGTTGCAAGACACATATGCATGGTTACTTCCAAAAAGAACCAGAGAGACACGAAATACATCTCTGACAGCAATTCCTCTGAGCTCACAGACTCATGCAGTGATTTTACGCAGAAAATGAAATGTGCATGCCAATTTCAAAGCACACTTACTACTGTTTTTTCCTCCAAGTGTTAAGTACTCTAACAGTCGCATACATTTTCATTACAGTTTTCAGAAACAGAAAAGAGCACATGTGCAAACAGCTTTTTGAGACCATGAACATGTGTGACCTTGGTGACTGACTACACTACAGCAAAAGAAATCAGCCTTAGTGATGTTGAATGTATTAGCGTTACTCACTGATACCTGAAACCCCGCTCACTTGTGAATACTAAGCATGATTCTACAGGATAAACTGCTGGGTGTGTGCTAACAGTCTGCTTATGCAGACTGTGTATTTTCAGTTGCAAGACACATATGCATGGTTACTTCCAATAAGAACCAGAGAGACACGAAATACATCTCTGACAGCAATTCCTCTGTGCTCACAGACTCATGCTGTGATTTTACGCAGAAAATGAAATTTGCTTGCCAGTTTCAAAGCACACTTACTACTGTTTTCTGTGATTTTAGGCAGAAAATGAAATTTGCATGCCAATTTCAAAGCACACTTACTACTGTTTTTTCCTCCAAGTGTTAAGTACTCTAACAGTCGCATACATTTTCATTACAGTTTTCAGAAACAGAAAAGAGCACATGTGCAAACAGCTTTTTGAGACCATGAACATGTGTGACCTTGGTGACTGACTACACTCCAGCAAAAGAAATCAGCCATAGTGATGTTGAATGTATTAGCGTTACTCACTGCTACCTGAAACACCACTCACTTGTGAATACTAAGCATGATTCTACAGGATAAACTGCTGGGTGTGTGCTAACAGTCTGCTTATGCAGACTGTGTATTTTCAGTTGCAAGACACATATGCATGGTTACTTCCAATAAGAACCAGAGAGACACGAAATACATCTCTGACAGCAATTCCTCTGTGCTCACAGACTCATGCTGTGATTTTACGCAGAAAATGAAATTTGCTTGCCAGTTTCAAAGCACACTTACTACTGTTTTCTGTGATTTTAGGCAGAAAATGAAATTTGCATGCCAATTTCAAAGCACACTTACTACTGTTTTTTCCTGCAAGTGTTAAGTACTCTAACAGTCGCATACATTTTCATTAGAGTTTTCAGATACAGAAAAGAGCACATGTGCAAACAGCTTTTTGAGACCATGAACATGTGTGACCTTGGTGACTGACTACACTCCAGCAAAAGAAATCAGACTTAGTGATGTTGAATGTATTAACGTTACTCGCTGCTACCTGAAACACCACTCACTTGTGAATACTCAGCATGATTGTACAGGATAAACTGCAGGGTGTGTGCTAACAGTCTGCTCATGCAGACTGTGTATTTTCAGTTGCAAGAGACATATGCATGGTTACTTCCAAAAAGAACCAGAGAGACACGAAACACATCTCTGACAGCAATTCCTCTGTGCTCCCAGACTCATGCTGTGATTTTACGCAGAAAAAGAAAATTTGCTTGCCAATTTCAAAGCACACTTACTACTGTTTTTTCCTCCAAGTGTTAAGTACTCTAACAGTCGCATACATTTTCATTACAGTTTTCAGATACAGAAAAGAGCACATGTGCAAACAGCTTTTTGAGACCATGAACATGTGTGACCTTGGTGACTGACTACACTCCAGCAAAAGAAATCAGCCTTTGTGATGTTGAATGTATTAGCGTTACTCACTGCTACCTGAAAATCACTCACTTGTGAATACTAAGCATGATTCTGCAGGATAAACTGCTGGGTGTGTGCTAACAGTCTGCTTATGCAGACTGTGTATTTTCAGTTGCAAGACACATATGCAAGGTTACTTCCAAAAAGAACCAGAGAGACACGAAATACATCTCTGACAGCAATTCCTCTGTGCTCACAGACTCATGCAGTGATTTTACGCAGAAAATGAAATGTGCATGCCAATTTCAAAGCACACTTACTACTGTTTTTTCCTCCAAGTGTTAAGTACTCTAACAGTCGCATACATTTTCATTACAGTTTTCAGAAACAGAAAAGAGCACATGTGCAAACAGCTTTTTGAGACCATGAACATGTGTGACCTTGGTGACTGACTACACTACAGCAAAAGAAATCAGCCTTAGTGATGTTGAATGTATTAGCGTTACTCACTGATACCTGAAACCCCGCTCACTTGTGAATACTAAGCATGATTCTACAGGATAAACTGCTGGGTGTGTGCTAACAGTCTGCTTATGCAGACTGTGTATTTTCAGTTGCAAGACACATATGCATGGTTACTTCCAATAAGAACCAGAGAGACACGAAATACATCTCTGACTGCAATTCCTCTGTGCTCACAGACTCATGCTGTGATTTTACGCAGAAAATGAAATTTGCTTGCCAGTTTCAAAGCACACTTACTACTGTTTTCTGTGATTTTAGGCAGAAAATGAAATTTGCATGCCAATTTCAAAGCACACTTACTACTGTTTTTTCCTCCAAGTGTTAAGTACTCTAACAGTCGCATACATTTTCATTACAGTTTTCAGAAACAGAAAAGAGCACATGTGCAAACAGCTTTTTGAGACCATGAACATGTGTGACCTTGGTGACTGACTACACTCCAGCAAAAGAAATCAGCCATAGTGATGTTGAATGTATTAGCGTTACTCACTGCTACCTGAAACACCACTCACTTGTGAATACCAAGCATGATTCTACAGGATAAACTGCTGGGTGTGTGCTAACAGTCTGCTTATGCAGACTGTGTATTTTCAGTTGCAAGACACATATGCATGGTTACTTCCAATAAGAACCAGAGAGACACGAAATACATCTCTGACAGCAATTCCTCTGTGCTCACAGACTCATGCTGTGATTTTACGCAGAAAATGAAATTTGCTTGCCAGTTTCAAAGCACACTTACTACTGTTTTCTGTGATTTTAGGCAGAAAATGAAATTTGCATGCCAATTTCAAAGCACACTTACTACTGTTTTTTCCTCCAACTGTTAAGTACTCTAACAGTCGCATACATTTTCATTACAGTTTTCAGAAACAGAAAAGAGCACATGTGCAAACAGCTTTTTGAGACCATGAACATGTGTGACCTTGGTGACTGACTACACTCCAGCAAAAGAAATCAGCCTTAGTGATGTTGAATGTATTAGCGTTACTCACTGCTACCTGAAACACCACTCACTTGTGAATACTAAGCATGATTCTAAAGGATAAACTGCTGGGTGTGTGCTAACAGTCTGCTTATGCAGACTGTGTATTTTCAGTTGCAAGACACATATGCATGGTTACTTCCAAAAAGAACCAGAGAGACACGAAATACATCTCTGACAGCAATTCCTCTGTGCTCACAGACTCATGCTGTGATTTTACGTAGAAAATGAAATTTGCTTGCCAATTTCAAAGCACACTTACTACTGTTTTCTGTGATTTTAGGCAGAAAATGAAATTTGCATGCCAATTTCAAAGCACACTTACTACTGTTTTTTCCTGCAAGTGTTAAGTACTCTAACAGTCGCATACATTTTCATTAGAGTTTTCAGATACAGAAAAGAGCACATGTGCAAACAGCTTTTTGAGACCATGAACATGTGTGACCTTGGTGACTGACTACACTCAGGCAAAAGAAATCAGCCTTAGTGATGTTGAATGTATTAGCGTTACTCACTGCTACCTGAAACACCACTCACTTGTGAATACTAATCATGATTCTACAGGATAAACTGCTGGATGTGTGCTAACAGTCTGCTTATGCAGACTGTGTATTTTCAGTTGCAAGAGACACATGCATGGTTACTTCCAAAAAGAACCAGAGAGACACGAAATACATCTCTGACAGCAATTCCTCTGTGCTCACAGACTCATGCAGTGATTTTACGCAGAAAATGAAATGTGCATGCCAATTTCAAAGCACACTTACTACTGTTTTTTCCTCCAAGTGTTAAGTACTCTAACAGTTGCATACATTTTCATTACAGTTTTCAGAAACAGAAAAGAGCACATTTGCAAACAGCTTCTTGAGACCATGAACATGTGTGACCTTGGTGACTCCAGCAAAAGAAATCAGCCTTAGTGATGTTGAATGTATTATCGTTACTCGCTGCTACCTGAAACACCACTCACTTGTGAATACTCAGCATGATTGTACAGGATAAACTGCTGGGTGTGTGCTAACAGTCTGCTTATGCACACTGTGTATTTTCAGTTGCAAGAGACATATGCATGGTTACTTCCAAAAAGAACCAGAGAGACACGAAATACATCTCTGACAGCAATTCCTCTGTGCTCCCAGACTCATGCTGTGATTTTACGCAGAAAATGAAATTTGCTTGCCAATTTTAAAGCACACTTACTACTGTTTTCTGTGATTTTAGGCAGAAAATGAAATTTGCTTGCCAATTTCAAAGCACACTTACTACTGTTTTTTTCTGCAAGTGTTAAGTACTCTAACAGTCGCATACATTTTCATTACAGTTTTCAGAAACAGAAAAGAGCACATGTGCAAACAGCTTTTTGTGACCATGAACATGTGTGACCTTGGTGACTGACTACACTCCAGCAAAAGAAATCATACTTAGTGATGTTGAATGTATTTGCGTTACTCACTGCTACCTGAAACACCACTCACTTGTGAATACTAAGCATGATTCTACAGGGTAAACTGCTGGGTGTGTGCTAACAGTCTGCTTATGCAGACTGTGTATTTTCAGTTGCAAGAGACACATGCATGGTTACTTCCAAAAAGAACCAGAGAGACACGAAATACATCTCTGACAGCAATTCCTCTGTGCTCACAGACTCATGCAGTGATTTTACGCAGAAAATGAAATGTGCATGCCAATTTCAAAGCACACTTACTACTGTTTTTTCCTCCAACTGTTAAGTACTCTAACAGTCGCATACATTTTCATTAGAGTTTTCAGATACAGAAAAGAGCACATGTGCAAACAGCTTTTTGAGACCATGAACATGTGTGACCTTGGTGACTGACTACACTCAGGCAAAATAAATCAGCCTTAGTGATGTTGAATGTATTAGCGTTACTCACTGCTACCTGAAACACCACTCACTTGTGAATACTAATCATGATTCTACAGGATAAACTGCTGGATGTGTGCTAACAGTCTGCTTATGCAGACTGTGTATTTTCAGTTGCAAGAGACACATGCATGGTTACTTCCAAAAAGAACCAGAGAGACACGAAATACATCTCTGACAGCAATTCCTCTGTGCTCACAGACTCATGCAGTGATTTTACGCAGAAAATGAAATGTGCATGCCAATTTCAAAGCACACTTACTACTGTTTTTTCCTCCAAGTGTTAAGTACTCTAACAGTCGCATACATTTTCATTACAGTTTTCAGAAACAGAAAAGAGCACATGTGCAAACAGCTTTTTGAGACCATGAACATTTGTGACCTTGGTGACTGACTACACTCCAGCAAAAGAAATCAGCCTTAGTGATGTTGAATGTATTAGCGTTACTCACTGCTACCTGAAACACCACTCACTTGTGAATACTAAGCATGATTCTAAAGGATAAACTGCTGGGTGTGTGCTAACAGTCTGCTTATGCAGACTGTGTATTTTCAGTTGCAAGACACATATGCATGGTTACTTCCAAAAAGAACCAGAGAGACACGAAATACATCTCTGACAGCAATTCCTCTGTGCTCACAGACTCATGCTGTGATTTTACGTAGAAAATGAAATTTGCTTGCCAATTTCAAAGCACACTTACTACTGTTTTCTGTGATTTTAGGCAGAAAATGAAATTTGCATGCCAATTTCAAAGCACACTTACTACTGTTTTTTCCTGCAAGTGTTAAGTCCTCTAACAGTTGCATACATTTTCATTACAGTTTTCAGAAACAGAAAAGAGCACATGTGCAAACAGCTTCTTGAGACCATGAACATGTGTGACCTTGGTGACTCCAGCAAAAGAAATCAGCCTTAGTGATGTTGAATGTATTATCGTTACTCGCTGCTACCTGAAACACCACTCACTTGTGAATACTCAGCATGATTGTACAGGATAAACTGCTGGGTGGGTGCTAACAGTCTGCTTATGCAGACTGTGTATTTTCAGTTGCAAGAGACATATGCATGGTTACTTCCAAAAAGAACCAGAGAGACACGAAACACATCGCTGACAGCAATTCCTCTGTGCTCCCAGACTCATGCTGTGATTTTACGCAGAAAATGAAATTTGCTTGCCAATTTCAAAGCACACTTACTACTGTTTTCTGTGATTTTAGGCAGAAAATGAAATTTGCATGCCAATTTCAAAGCACACTTACTACTGTTTTTTCCTGCAAGTGTTAAGTACTCTAACAGTCGCATACATTTTCATTAGAGTTTTCAGATACAGAAAAGAGCACATGTGCAAACAGCTTTTTGAGACCATGAACATGTGTGACCTTGGTGACTGACTACACTCAGGCAAAAGAAATCAGCCTTAGTGATGTTGAATGTATTAGCGTTACTCACTGCTACCTGAAACACCACTCACTTGTGAATACTAATCATGATTCTACAGGATAAACTGCTGGATGTGTGCTAACAGTCTGCTTATGCAGACTGTGTATTTTCAGTTGCAAGAGACACATGCATGGTTACTTCCAAAAAGAACCAGAGAGACACGAAATACATCTCTGACAGCAATTCCTCTGTGCTCACAGACTCATGCAGTGATTTTACGCAGAAAATGAAATGTGCATGCCAATTTCAAAGCACACTTACTACTGTTTTTTCCTCCAAGTGTTAAGTACTCTAACAGTTGCATACATTTTCATTACAGTTTTCAGAAACAGAAAAGAGCACATTTGCAAACAGCTTCTTGAGACCATGAACATGTGTGACCTTGGTGACTCCAGCAAAAGAAATCAGCCTTAGTGATGTTGAATGTATTATCGTTACTCGCTGCTACCTGAAACACCACTCACTTGTGAATACTCAGCATGATTGTACAGGATAAACTGCTGGGTGGGTGCTAACAGTCTGCTTATGCAGACTGTGTATTTTCAGTTGCAAGAGACATATGCATGGTTACTTCCAAAAAGAACCAGAGAGACACGAAACACATCGCTGACAGCAATTCCTCTGTGCTCCCAGACTCATGCTGTGATTTTACGCAGAAAATGAAATTTGCTTGCCAATTTCAAAGCACACTTACTACTGTTTTCTGTGATTTTAGGCAGAAAATGAAATTTGCATGCCAATTTCAAAGCACACTTACTACTGTTTTTTCCTGCAAGTGTTAAGTCCTCTAACAGTTGCATACATTTTCATTACAGTTTTCAGAAACAGAAAAGAGCACATGTGCAAACAGCTTCTTGAGACCATGAACATGTGTGACCTTGGTCACTCCAGCAAAAGAAATCAGCCTTAGTGATGTTGAATGTATTATCGTTACTCGCTGCTACCTGAAACACCACTCACTTGTGAATACTCAGCATGATTGTACAGGATAAACTGCTGGGTGTGTGCTAACAGTCTGCTTATGCACACTGTGTATTTTCAGTTGCAAGAGACATATGCATGGTTACTTCCAAAAAGAACCAGAGAGACACGAAATACATCTCTGACAGCAATTCCTCTGTGCTCCCAGACTCATGCTGTGATTTTACGCAGAAAATGAAATTTGCTTGCCAATTTCAAAGCACACTTACTACTGTTTTCTGTGATTTTAGGCAGAAAATGAAATTTGCTTGCCAATTTCAAAGCACACTTACTACTGTTTTTTCCTGCAAGTGTTAAGTACTCTAACAGTCGCATACATTTTCATTACAGTTTTCAGAAACAGAAAAGAGCACATGTGCAAACAGCTTTTTGTGACCATGAACATGTGTGACCTTGGTGACTGACTACACTCCAGCAAAAGAAATCAGCCTTAGTGATGTTGAATGTATTAACGTTACTCGCTGCTACCTGAAACACCACTCACTTGTGAATACTCAGCATGATTGTACAGGATAAACTGCAGGGTGTGTGCTAACAGTCTGCTCATGCAGACTGTGTATTTTCAGTTGCAAGAGACATATGCATGGTTACTTCCAAAAAGAACCAGAGAGACACGAAACACATCTCTGACAGCAATTCCTCTGTGCTCCCAGACTCATGCTGTGATTTTACGCAGAAAAAGAAAATTTGCTTGCCAATTTCAAAGCACACTTACTACTGTTTTTTCCTCCAAGTGTTAAGTACTCTAACAGTCGCATACATTTTCATTACAGTTTTCAGATACAGAAAAGAGCACATGTGCAAACAGCTTTTTGAGACCATGAACATGTGTGACCTTGGTGACTGACTACACTCCAGCAAAAGAAATCAGCCTTTGTGATGTTGAATGTATTAGCGTTACTCACTGCTACCTGAAAAACCACTCACTTGTGAATACTAAGCATGATTCTGCAGGATAAACTGCTGGGTGTGTGATAACAGTCTGCTTATGCAGACTGTGTATTTTCAGTTGCAAGACACATATGCATGGTTACTTCCAAAAAGAACCAGAGAGACACGAAATACATCTCTGACAGCAATTCCTCTGAGCTCACAGACTCATGCAGTGATTTTACGCAGAAAATGAAATGTGCATGCCAATTTCAAAGCACACTTACTACTGTTTTTTCCTCCAAGTGTTAAGTACTCTAACAGTCGCATACATTTTCATTACAGTTTTCAGAAACAGAAAAGAGCACATGTGCAAACAGCTTTTTGAGACCATGAACATGTGTGACCTTGGTGACTGACTACACTACAGCAAAAGAAATCAGCCTTAGTGATGTTGAATGTATTAGCGTTACTCACTGATACCTGAAACCCCGCTCACTTGTGAATACTAAGCATGATTCTACAGGATAAACTGCTGGGTGTGTGCTAACAGTCTGCTTATGCAGACTGTGTATTTTCAGTTGCAAGACACATATGCATGGTTACTTCCAATAAGAACCAGAGAGACACGAAATACATCTCTGACAGCAATTCCTCTGTGCTCACAGACTCATGCTGTGATTTTACGCAGAAAATGAAATTTGCTTGCCAGTTTCAAAGCACACTTACTACTGTTTTCTGTGATTTTAGGCAGAAAATGAAATTTGCATGCCAATTTCAAAGCACACTTACTACTGTTTTTTCCTCCAAGTGTTAAGTACTCTAACAGTCGCATACATTTTCATTACAGTTTTCAGAAACAGAAAAGAGCACATGTGCAAACAGCTTTTTGAGACCATGAACATGTGTGACCTTGGTGACTGACTACACTCCAGCAAAAGAAATCAGCCATAGTGATGTTGAATGTATTAGCGTTACTCACTGCTACCTGAAACACCACTCACTTGTGAATACTAAGCATGATTCTACAGGATAAACTGCTGGGTGTGTGCTAACAGCCTGCTTATGCAGACTGTGTATTTTCAGTTGCAAGACACATATGCATGGTTACTTCCAATAAGAACCAGAGAGACACGAAATACATCTCTGACAGCAATTCCTCTGTGCTCACAGACTCATGCTGTGATTTTACGCAGAAAATGAAATTTGCTTGCCAGTTTCAAAGCACACTTACTACTGTTTTCTGTGATTTTAGGCAGAAAATGAAATTTGCATGCCAATTTCAAAGCACACTTACTACTGTTTTTTCCTGCAAGTGTTAAGTACTCTAACAGTCGCATACATTTTCATTAGAGTTTTCAGATACAGAAAAGAGCACATGTGCAAACAGCTTTTTGAGACCATGAACATGTGTGACCTTGGTGACTGACTACACTCCAGCAAAAGAAATCAGACTTAGTGATGTTGAATGTATTAACGTTACTCGCTGCTACCTGAAACACCACTCACTTGTGAATACTCAGCATGATTGTACAGGATAAACTGCAGGGTGTGTGCTAACAGTCTGCTCATGCAGACTGTGTATTTTCAGTTGCAAGAGACATATGCATGGTTACTTCCAAAAAGAACCAGAGAGACACGAAACACATCTCTGACAGCAATTCCTCTGTGCTCCCAGACTCATGCTGTGATTTTACGCAGAAAAAGAAAATTTGCTTGCCAATTTCAAAGCACACTTACTACTGTTTTTTCCTCCAAGTGTTAAGTACTCTAACAGTCGCATACATTTTCATTACAGTTTTCAGATACAGAAAAGAGCACATGTGCAAACAGCTTTTTGAGACCATGAACATGTGTGACCTTGGTGACTGACTACACTCCAGCAAAAGAAATCAGCCTTTGTGATGTTGAATGTATTAGCGTTACTCACTGCTACCTGAAAAACCACTCACTTGTGAATACTAAGCATGATTCTGCAGGATAAACTGCTGGGTGTGTGCTAACAGTCTGCTTATGCAGACTGTGTATTTTCAGTTGCAAGACACATATGCAAGGTTACTTCCAAAAAGAACCAGAGAGACACGAAATACATCTCTGACAGCAATTCCTCTGTGCTCACAGACTCATGCAGTGATTTTACGCAGAAAATGAAATGTGCATGCCAATTTCAAAGCACACTTACTACTGTTTTTTCCTCCAAGTGTTAAGTACTCTAACAGTCGCATACATTTTCATTACAGTTTTCAGAAACAGAAAAGAGCACATGTGCAAACAGCTTTTTGAGACCATGAACATGTGTGACCTTGGTGACTGACTACACTACAGCAAAAGAAATCAGCCTTAGTGATGTTGAATGTATTAGCGTTACTCACTGATACCTGAAACCCCGCTCACTTGTGAATACTAAGCATGATTCTACAGGATAAACTGCTGGGTGTGTGCTAACAGTCTGCTTATGCAGACTGTGTATTTTCAGTTGCAAGACACATATGCATGGTTACTTCCAATAAGAACCAGAGAGACACGAAATACATCTCTGACTGCAATTCCTCTGTGCTCACAGACTCATGCTGTGATTTTACGCAGAAAATGAAATTTGCTTGCCAGTTTCAAAGCACACTTACTACTGTTTTCTGTGATTTTAGGCAGAAAATGAAATTTGCATGCCAATTTCAAAGCACACTTACTACTGTTTTTTCCTCCAAGTGTTAAGTACTCTAACAGTCGCATACATTTTCATTACAGTTTTCAGAAACAGAAAAGAGCACATGTGCAAACAGCTTTTTGAGACCATGAACATGTGTGACCTTGGTGACTGACTACACTCCAGCAAAAGAAATCAGCCATAGTGATGTTGAATGTATTAGCGTTACTCACTGCTACCTGAAACACCACTCACTTGTGAATACCAAGCATGATTCTACAGGATAAACTGCTGGGTGTGTGCTAACAGTCTGCTTATGCAGACTGTGTATTTTCAGTTGCAAGACACATATGCATGGTTACTTCCAATAAGAACCAGAGAGACACGAAATACATCTCTGACAGCAATTCCTCTGTGCTCACAGACTCATGCTGTGATTTTACGCAGAAAATGAAATTTGCTTGCCAGTTTCAAAGCACACTTACTACTGTTTTCTGTGATTTTAGGCAGAAAATGAAATTTGCATGCCAATTTCAAAGCACACTTACTACTGTTTTTTCCTGCAAGTGTTAAGTACTCTAACAGTCGCATACATTTTCATTAGAGTTTTCAGATACAGAAAAAAGCACATGTGCAAACAGCTTTTTGAGACCATGAACATGTGTGACCTTGGTGACTGACTACACTCCAGCAAAAGAAATCATACTTAGTGATGTTGAATGTATTAGCGTTACTCACTGCTACCTGAAACACCACTCACTTGTGAATACTAAGCATGATTCTACAGGATAAACTGCTGGGTGTGTGCTAACAGTCTGCTTATGCAGACTGTGTATTTTCAGTTGCAAGAGACACATGCATGGTTACTTCCAAAAAGAACCAGAGAGACACGAAATACATCTCTGACAGCAATTCCTCTGTGCTCACAGACTCATGCAGTGATTTTACGCAGAAAATGAAATGTGCATGCCAATTTCAAAGCACACTTACTACTGTTTTTTCCTCCAACTGTTAAGTACTCTAACAGTCGCATACATTTTCATTACAGTTTTCAGAAACAGAAAAGAGCACATGTGCAAACAGCTTTTTGAGACCATGAACATGTGTGACCTTGGTGACTGACTACACTCCAGCAAAAGAAATCAGCCTTAGTGATGTTGAATGTATTAGCGTTACTCACTGCTACCTGAAACACCACTCACTTGTGAATACTAAGCATGATTCTAAAGGATAAACTGCTGGGTGTGTGCTAACAGTCTGCTTATGCAGACTGTGTATTTTCAGTTGCAAGACACATATGCATGGTTACTTCCAAAAAGAACCAGAGAGACACGAAATACATCTCTGACAGCAATTCCTCTGTGCTCACAGACTCATGCTGTGATTTTACGTAGAAAATGAAATTTGCTTGCCAATTTCAAAGCACACTTACTACTGTTTTCTGTGATTTTAGGCAGAAAATGAAATTTGCATGCCAATTTCAAAGCACACTTACTACTGTTTTTTCCTGCAAGTGTTAAGTACTCTAACAGTCGCATACATTTTCATTAGAGTTTTCAGATACAGAAAAGAGCACATGTGCAAACAGCTTTTTGAGACCATGAACATGTGTGACCTTGGTGACTGACTACACTCAGGCAAAAGAAATCAGCCTTAGTGATGTTGAATGTATTAGCGTTACTCACTGCTACCTGAAACACCACTCACTTGTGAATACTAATCATGATTCTACAGGATAAACTGCTGGATGTGTGCTAACAGTCTGCTTATGCAGACTGTGTATTTTCAGTTGCAAGAGACACATGCATGGTTACTTCCAAAAAGAACCAGAGAGACACGAAATACATCTCTGACAGCAATTCCTCTGTGCTCACAGACTCATGCAGTGATTTTACGCAGAAAATGAAATGTGCATGCCAATTTCAAAGCACACTTACTACTGTTTTTTCCTCCAAGTGTTAAGTACTCTAACAGTTGCATACATTTTCATTACAGTTTTCAGAAACAGAAAAGAGCACATTTGCAAACAGCTTCTTGAGACCATGAACATGTGTGAC
Organism: Triturus cristatus; assembly: GCF_964204655.1. Lineage (NCBI taxonomy): Eukaryota > Metazoa > Chordata > Amphibia > Caudata > Salamandridae > Triturus > Triturus cristatus. The sequence goes on along the minus strand of NC_140589.1, from coordinate 306,618,390 downwards.
CTTGGTGACTCCAGCAAAAGAAATCAGCCTTAGTGATGTTGAATGTATTATCGTTACTCGCTGCTACCTGAAACACCACTCACTTGTGAATACTCAGCATGATTGTACAGGATAAACTGCTGGGTGTGTGCTAACAGTCTGCTTATGCACACTGTGTATTTTCAGTTGCAAGAGACATATGCATGGTTACTTCCAAAAAGAACCAGAGAGACACGAAATACATCTCTGACAGCAATTCCTCTGTGCTCCCAGACTCATGCTGTGATTTTACGCAGAAAATGAAATTTGCTTGCCAATTTTAAAGCACACTTACTACTGTTTTCTGTGATTTTAGGCAGAAAATGAAATTTGCTTGCCAATTTCAAAGCACACTTACTACTGTTTTTTTCTGCAAGTGTTAAGTACTCTAACAGTCGCATACATTTTCATTACAGTTTTCAGAAACAGAAAAGAGCACATGTGCAAACAGCTTTTTGTGACCATGAACATGTGTGACCTTGGTGACTGACTACACTCCAGCAAAAGAAATCATACTTAGTGATGTTGAATGTATTTGCGTTACTCACTGCTACCTGAAACACCACTCACTTGTGAATACTAAGCATGATTCTACAGGGTAAACTGCTGGGTGTGTGCTAACAGTCTGCTTATGCAGACTGTGTATTTTCAGTTGCAAGAGACACATGCATGGTTACTTCCAAAAAGAACCAGAGAGACACGAAATACATCTCTGACAGCAATTCCTCTGTGCTCACAGACTCATGCAGTGATTTTACGCAGAAAATGAAATGTGCATGCCAATTTCAAAGCACACTTACTACTGTTTTTTCCTCCAACTGTTAAGTACTCTAACAGTCGCATACATTTTCATTAGAGTTTTCAGATACAGAAAAGAGCACATGTGCAAACAGCTTTTTGAGACCATGAACATGTGTGACCTTGGTGACTGACTACACTCAGGCAAAATAAATCAGCCTTAGTGATGTTGAATGTATTAGCGTTACTCACTGCTACCTGAAACACCACTCACTTGTGAATACTAATCATGATTCTACAGGATAAACTGCTGGATGTGTGCTAACAGTCTGCTTATGCAGACTGTGTATTTTCAGTTGCAAGAGACACATGCATGGTTACTTCCAAAAAGAACCAGAGAGACACGAAATACATCTCTGACAGCAATTCCTCTGTGCTCACAGACTCATGCAGTGATTTTACGCAGAAAATGAAATGTGCATGCCAATTTCAAAGCACACTTACTACTGTTTTTTCCTCCAAGTGTTAAGTACTCTAACAGTCGCATACATTTTCATTACAGTTTTCAGAAACAGAAAAGAGCACATGTGCAAACAGCTTTTTGAGACCATGAACATTTGTGACCTTGGTGACTGACTACACTCCAGCAAAAGAAATCAGCCTTAGTGATGTTGAATGTATTAGCGTTACTCACTGCTACCTGAAACACCACTCACTTGTGAATACTAAGCATGATTCTAAAGGATAAACTGCTGGGTGTGTGCTAACAGTCTGCTTATGCAGACTGTGTATTTTCAGTTGCAAGACACATATGCATGGTTACTTCCAAAAAGAACCAGAGAGACACGAAATACATCTCTGACAGCAATTCCTCTGTGCTCACAGACTCATGCTGTGATTTTACGTAGAAAATGAAATTTGCTTGCCAATTTCAAAGCACACTTACTACTGTTTTCTGTGATTTTAGGCAGAAAATGAAATTTGCATGCCAATTTCAAAGCACACTTACTACTGTTTTTTCCTGCAAGTGTTAAGTCCTCTAACAGTTGCATACATTTTCATTACAGTTTTCAGAAACAGAAAAGAGCACATGTGCAAACAGCTTCTTGAGACCATGAACATGTGTGACCTTGGTGACTCCAGCAAAAGAAATCAGCCTTAGTGATGTTGAATGTATTATCGTTACTCGCTGCTACCTGAAACACCACTCACTTGTGAATACTCAGCATGATTGTACAGGATAAACTGCTGGGTGGGTGCTAACAGTCTGCTTATGCAGACTGTGTATTTTCAGTTGCAAGAGACATATGCATGGTTACTTCCAAAAAGAACCAGAGAGACACGAAACACATCGCTGACAGCAATTCCTCTGTGCTCCCAGACTCATGCTGTGATTTTACGCAGAAAATGAAATTTGCTTGCCAATTTCAAAGCACACTTACTACTGTTTTCTGTGATTTTAGGCAGAAAATGAAATTTGCATGCCAATTTCAAAGCACACTTACTACTGTTTTTTCCTGCAAGTGTTAAGTACTCTAACAGTCGCATACATTTTCATTAGAGTTTTCAGATACAGAAAAGAGCACATGTGCAAACAGCTTTTTGAGACCATGAACATGTGTGACCTTGGTGACTGACTACACTCAGGCAAAAGAAATCAGCCTTAGTGATGTTGAATGTATTAGCGTTACTCACTGCTACCTGAAACACCACTCACTTGTGAATACTAATCATGATTCTACAGGATAAACTGCTGGATGTGTGCTAACAGTCTGCTTATGCAGACTGTGTATTTTCAGTTGCAAGAGACACATGCATGGTTACTTCCAAAAAGAACCAGAGAGACACGAAATACATCTCTGACAGCAATTCCTCTGTGCTCACAGACTCATGCAGTGATTTTACGCAGAAAATGAAATGTGCATGCCAATTTCAAAGCACACTTACTACTGTTTTTTCCTCCAAGTGTTAAGTACTCTAACAGTTGCATACATTTTCATTACAGTTTTCAGAAACAGAAAAGAGCACATTTGCAAACAGCTTCTTGAGACCATGAACATGTGTGACCTTGGTGACTCCAGCAAAAGAAATCAGCCTTAGTGATGTTGAATGTATTATCGTTACTCGCTGCTACCTGAAACACCACTCACTTGTGAATACTCAGCATGATTGTACAGGATAAACTGCTGGGTGGGTGCTAACAGTCTGCTTATGCAGACTGTGTATTTTCAGTTGCAAGAGACATATGCATGGTTACTTCCAAAAAGAACCAGAGAGACACGAAACACATCGCTGACAGCAATTCCTCTGTGCTCCCAGACTCATGCTGTGATTTTACGCAGAAAATGAAATTTGCTTGCCAATTTCAAAGCACACTTACTACTGTTTTCTGTGATTTTAGGCAGAAAATGAAATTTGCATGCCAATTTCAAAGCACACTTACTACTGTTTTTTCCTGCAAGTGTTAAGTCCTCTAACAGTTGCATACATTTTCATTACAGTTTTCAGAAACAGAAAAGAGCACATGTGCAAACAGCTTCTTGAGACCATGAACATGTGTGACCTTGGTCACTCCAGCAAAAGAAATCAGCCTTAGTGATGTTGAATGTATTATCGTTACTCGCTGCTACCTGAAACACCACTCACTTGTGAATACTCAGCATGATTGTACAGGATAAACTGCTGGGTGTGTGCTAACAGTCTGCTTATGCACACTGTGTATTTTCAGTTGCAAGAGACATATGCATGGTTACTTCCAAAAAGAACCAGAGAGACACGAAATACATCTCTGACAGCAATTCCTCTGTGCTCCCAGACTCATGCTGTGATTTTACGCAGAAAATGAAATTTGCTTGCCAATTTCAAAGCACACTTACTACTGTTTTCTGTGATTTTAGGCAGAAAATGAAATTTGCTTGCCAATTTCAAAGCACACTTACTACTGTTTTTTCCTGCAAGTGTTAAGTACTCTAACAGTCGCATACATTTTCATTACAGTTTTCAGAAACAGAAAAGAGCACATGTGCAAACAGCTTTTTGTGACCATGAACATGTGTGACCTTGGTGACTGACTACACTCCAGCAAAAGAAATCAGCCTTAGTGATGTTGAATGTATTAACGTTACTCGCTGCTACCTGAAACACCACTCACTTGTGAATACTCAGCATGATTGTACAGGATAAACTGCAGGGTGTGTGCTAACAGTCTGCTCATGCAGACTGTGTATTTTCAGTTGCAAGAGACATATGCATGGTTACTTCCAAAAAGAACCAGAGAGACACGAAACACATCTCTGACAGCAATTCCTCTGTGCTCCCAGACTCATGCTGTGATTTTACGCAGAAAAAGAAAATTTGCTTGCCAATTTCAAAGCACACTTACTACTGTTTTTTCCTCCAAGTGTTAAGTACTCTAACAGTCGCATACATTTTCATTACAGTTTTCAGATACAGAAAAGAGCACATGTGCAAACAGCTTTTTGAGACCATGAACATGTGTGACCTTGGTGACTGACTACACTCCAGCAAAAGAAATCAGCCTTTGTGATGTTGAATGTATTAGCGTTACTCACTGCTACCTGAAAAACCACTCACTTGTGAATACTAAGCATGATTCTGCAGGATAAACTGCTGGGTGTGTGATAACAGTCTGCTTATGCAGACTGTGTATTTTCAGTTGCAAGACACATATGCATGGTTACTTCCAAAAAGAACCAGAGAGACACGAAATACATCTCTGACAGCAATTCCTCTGAGCTCACAGACTCATGCAGTGATTTTACGCAGAAAATGAAATGTGCATGCCAATTTCAAAGCACACTTACTACTGTTTTTTCCTCCAAGTGTTAAGTACTCTAACAGTCGCATACATTTTCATTACAGTTTTCAGAAACAGAAAAGAGCACATGTGCAAACAGCTTTTTGAGACCATGAACATGTGTGACCTTGGTGACTGACTACACTACAGCAAAAGAAATCAGCCTTAGTGATGTTGAATGTATTAGCGTTACTCACTGATACCTGAAACCCCGCTCACTTGTGAATACTAAGCATGATTCTACAGGATAAACTGCTGGGTGTGTGCTAACAGTCTGCTTATGCAGACTGTGTATTTTCAGTTGCAAGACACATATGCATGGTTACTTCCAATAAGAACCAGAGAGACACGAAATACATCTCTGACAGCAATTCCTCTGTGCTCACAGACTCATGCTGTGATTTTACGCAGAAAATGAAATTTGCTTGCCAGTTTCAAAGCACACTTACTACTGTTTTCTGTGATTTTAGGCAGAAAATGAAATTTGCATGCCAATTTCAAAGCACACTTACTACTGTTTTTTCCTCCAAGTGTTAAGTACTCTAACAGTCGCATACATTTTCATTACAGTTTTCAGAAACAGAAAAGAGCACATGTGCAAACAGCTTTTTGAGACCATGAACATGTGTGACCTTGGTGACTGACTACACTCCAGCAAAAGAAATCAGCCATAGTGATGTTGAATGTATTAGCGTTACTCACTGCTACCTGAAACACCACTCACTTGTGAATACTAAGCATGATTCTACAGGATAAACTGCTGGGTGTGTGCTAACAGCCTGCTTATGCAGACTGTGTATTTTCAGTTGCAAGACACATATGCATGGTTACTTCCAATAAGAACCAGAGAGACACGAAATACATCTCTGACAGCAATTCCTCTGTGCTCACAGACTCATGCTGTGATTTTACGCAGAAAATGAAATTTGCTTGCCAGTTTCAAAGCACACTTACTACTGTTTTCTGTGATTTTAGGCAGAAAATGAAATTTGCATGCCAATTTCAAAGCACACTTACTACTGTTTTTTCCTGCAAGTGTTAAGTACTCTAACAGTCGCATACATTTTCATTAGAGTTTTCAGATACAGAAAAGAGCACATGTGCAAACAGCTTTTTGAGACCATGAACATGTGTGACCTTGGTGACTGACTACACTCCAGCAAAAGAAATCAGACTTAGTGATGTTGAATGTATTAACGTTACTCGCTGCTACCTGAAACACCACTCACTTGTGAATACTCAGCATGATTGTACAGGATAAACTGCAGGGTGTGTGCTAACAGTCTGCTCATGCAGACTGTGTATTTTCAGTTGCAAGAGACATATGCATGGTTACTTCCAAAAAGAACCAGAGAGACACGAAACACATCTCTGACAGCAATTCCTCTGTGCTCCCAGACTCATGCTGTGATTTTACGCAGAAAAAGAAAATTTGCTTGCCAATTTCAAAGCACACTTACTACTGTTTTTTCCTCCAAGTGTTAAGTACTCTAACAGTCGCATACATTTTCATTACAGTTTTCAGATACAGAAAAGAGCACATGTGCAAACAGCTTTTTGAGACCATGAACATGTGTGACCTTGGTGACTGACTACACTCCAGCAAAAGAAATCAGCCTTTGTGATGTTGAATGTATTAGCGTTACTCACTGCTACCTGAAAAACCACTCACTTGTGAATACTAAGCATGATTCTGCAGGATAAACTGCTGGGTGTGTGCTAACAGTCTGCTTATGCAGACTGTGTATTTTCAGTTGCAAGACACATATGCAAGGTTACTTCCAAAAAGAACCAGAGAGACACGAAATACATCTCTGACAGCAATTCCTCTGTGCTCACAGACTCATGCAGTGATTTTACGCAGAAAATGAAATGTGCATGCCAATTTCAAAGCACACTTACTACTGTTTTTTCCTCCAAGTGTTAAGTACTCTAACAGTCGCATACATTTTCATTACAGTTTTCAGAAACAGAAAAGAGCACATGTGCAAACAGCTTTTTGAGACCATGAACATGTGTGACCTTGGTGACTGACTACACTACAGCAAAAGAAATCAGCCTTAGTGATGTTGAATGTATTAGCGTTACTCACTGATACCTGAAACCCCGCTCACTTGTGAATACTAAGCATGATTCTACAGGATAAACTGCTGGGTGTGTGCTAACAGTCTGCTTATGCAGACTGTGTATTTTCAGTTGCAAGACACATATGCATGGTTACTTCCAATAAGAACCAGAGAGACACGAAATACATCTCTGACTGCAATTCCTCTGTGCTCACAGACTCATGCTGTGATTTTACGCAGAAAATGAAATTTGCTTGCCAGTTTCAAAGCACACTTACTACTGTTTTCTGTGATTTTAGGCAGAAAATGAAATTTGCATGCCAATTTCAAAGCACACTTACTACTGTTTTTTCCTCCAAGTGTTAAGTACTCTAACAGTCGCATACATTTTCATTACAGTTTTCAGAAACAGAAAAGAGCACATGTGCAAACAGCTTTTTGAGACCATGAACATGTGTGACCTTGGTGACTGACTACACTCCAGCAAAAGAAATCAGCCATAG